>NC_133133.1:122600359-123200359 GCF_048418815.1 Hemitrygon akajei
AAGGGCAACACAGGGCAATTAACGTAACCCCACTAGTGGCGTTACCAATGTTAGATGCACAAATCCCAAAATAATAAAAAAGCACTCGAGTACATATCATCACCGTTGACAACCAATTGCAAAGTTGTAAATTTTTGCATCACACTGCATTCGCCCCATGAGATTTGTATTCCATATATTTTTTGGATTTACTCTTTTAATGCCTATTTAAAAGCACGGTGATGAGCAAAAGAAGCTATAGCGTGAGGGCTTTATATAAAATTTTGATTGATAGAGGAGATAATATAATGTTTCTCATTCTGAGTGTGTCCTAGATAGAGGTAATTTAGTTAAAGTGAGAGGGATGTCTGGAATGGTCAGAGACGAGGATTGCTTTTCTACCCAGAATTCTAATGATATCGGAATTTGCACACAGATGCGATTGCAGAGGTTGCACTGATTTAATCAACAATGTTTAAAAGGCATCAAGGCTAACAATTGAAAGAGCAAGGCCATATTGCTTTAAATGGTTTTAACTGTCGGCGTAGTCGGGCAGGACAAAAAGTTCGTTTCTACTCTGTAATACTTTATGATTAAACATCTCATCTGAAGATGGAAATAATCTATCTTTGCTATTGCTGTGCACCAACCTATTTCTCGCAATAAATCTATACTCGATGTTCGATTAATTTCGTTGTTGCAGTCATCTTCTAATGACGTGAATAATCACGCAGAATTCTCTATCGTGATGAGTCACTGACAGATTTTCTGCAAAAACCGCAGTGTCCGCTAAAGCTGAAGTCACGATTTTTGATCTGAATATTGGCAGCAATTTCATACGGCAAAGGGACATTAAACATTGAATACAATTAGAAATGAAATAACTATGGGTCGGTGAAATCATCTCCATGACAGATAGTGTTTACCTCGAAGATACCTTGAGATACCAGAGGGACCGATGATCTGAATAAATTAACGCGTAAAAATTGGAAGCGGCATCCTTCCAGCATTGGGTTCATTGCTTTAAAGACTAGTAGGCCACTTTCTTTTCCTTTCACAGTCTCCAGATTTCAGTGTACTTTATTGAGCGATGTAATTTCAAATGGGAGCACGCAACAACGGACACCAGCAACAACGCAACAACAGCTCGCTGCTGCATCAAATTGAAAATCAGTCTCGTATATTTTTCTGCATGACACAAATTTGTTAATGCCATTGGGTATCAGAAAATTTGCTTCAATGAGAACGGGTCAGGAGATAGTGTGTCAAATGGAATTGGACGCCAGGTAATAAGCCACCTAATTTTTAAGTGGTGGGAAAGCAAAAGTGTCATTTCCATCACCGGCCTTTACTGTAGGCATATACTAAAGAAACGTACACTTCGCCGATTGGAGAAAACCAGACACGGAGATGTCCACTGTTATATTAAGACTCAGAATATATGTAGCCTGTCCAGTTATTGTGTCTGTATTGTCCGGGATTTCAAATAGGACGCTGAATTCTGGAGGTGACTATTATAATCGTGATTCGCAGTTCGTGTTTTCACAGTGTCCTCAGTCGCTTCTCACGTTCCCATTCTACCCGTGGTTTTCTTTCAGTATAATTGCTTTCACTATTCAGCTGTAGATTCCTGCTTGACTTTCCTTTTGTTTGTTTGCTCCAATATTTGAGATTCAGCTTCAATAACTTGGCCAGGAAGTTGTGGATATTTCTGTGAACCTTCCATCATCAGTGATGATCGGTCAAGCGGCGACTGGCAGTTTTTGTGGAAAAATTTCTCACTGACCTGTTTCACGGAAACCTTTCTCGACGTCAAACCATAAGCCTGGAGCAGCTGATAACTCTGCAGAAGCTTTCATACCGAATGTGTGAGATGGTGAGCGAGAGGCCATGGGCTGCTTCAGAAAATGTACGGAGTGGAAGTATATTTGACTAAATAGCTCCCCTGTGATTGTTAAATAATATCCAGCGGCAGAGAATAAATCTCACCGTGGAAGCGAGTCAATTATAAAATTAAATTTTACTCAGTCACCAAGATTAGAATATCCAAGTAAATTTGTAGCGAAATATCAGGTTGTGATAGTAAGTATTTGTTTAAAATGCCAAGATATTGTTTGGGACTCCAATACTGCAAACGACTGGGTGGGATACTTTTTGAGAGCACTTTGGATATAATGACCATAATACCACAAATTTACCACAAGATAATAATGGAGAAACATAGGACTGGTCCTGTGGCTAAGATTCCAATCCAAATTGGATTGGTGCAGATTTTTTTCTGGTACTGGGAAGTTTGGTAAGTGACAGGTCTTCAAAAGTCCAATACTGATGGTGCAGCGTTTATATGTTCCTGTTAGAATAAAAAGCTGTCTGGACTTCGGTGGAATATGAGTATGAAGAAGAAAGAGTTGAATGGCAGATATAGACAGGAATGAACCAATGAAACCATTCAGGAGAATATTTAAGAGGGAAACCAGGAGGGCCAAAAAAAGCGTGAGATTGCTGTGTCAGACGAAGGCTTTTACAGATATACCAACAGCAACTAGATAGCAAGGAAGAAAATGATTTTAGTAAACTCTGCTTGAAGTTGAAAGAGATAGGGAAGAGCGTATCCAGATTACGGAAGAATAGGTGCCTGATGCGTGGAACAAATAAGGGTGGCTAAGTCCCCAGTATTTGAAAGGAGTCCTCTGAAACCATTTGGGATAATAGGTCAGAAATTGGGGGAACCCTCAGTAGAGATATTTCGAACGTCCTTAACCATGGGTACGGCGCCGGAGGATGGGTGGATAGCTAATGTTCCAATGTTCAGGAAAGTATCTAAAATAAGCCGTGAATTTCTATGCCAGTGCGCTTGACGTCAGTACTGGATAAATGATTGGAACACATTCTAGGAGACATAAGATATATAGGTATTTGTATAGATAAAGCTAGAATACAGATAGTTAACTGGGCCTTGTGCGTGGCAGACCGTGTCTAGGTTCTTGTGAAACACGGCAGCGCTTGGCAGGAAGTTCCGAAAACTTTTAAACTACTCTTTCTGCAATTTCGAGCCTGTAGATTCCCAGTAAGTAACGTACCTCCGAACCGTCTCAACGAACGGGCAAATTTCCGATATCTTGAAGAACTCGACGTACTCGACTCCCAGAAATGCAGGTACAACAGCTTTAAGAGGAAGAAGGTACATCACCATGGCTGGAAGAGATGGTGGAGTATGCCTGAAACGCTGAGTGCAGGACTTCTCCTACTCTTTGTCATGTTAGGAAAAGTACACTGACTGGAGAACAAGTCTGAGGACCCATCGGCAAGTTTGCTGTATCTGTGGGAAATACTAATTGCTGCGCTCTATGTTTCACGGAGATATGGCTCACTCAAGCCACGCCGATACCTCAATAAAGTCCGAGTGGTTATCGATACACCCGGGACTGACGGAATTGCCGATTCGAAGAGTGAAAATGGCAGGGCTCTGTTTTCATGATAAACTCTTCGTGATACTCACACGGTGAAGTCTTGCCGCACTCTTGCTCCCCAGACTTCGAATATCTAATGACTGTGCCGTCGGTTCTACTTAACAAGAGATTTCTCCTCCATGATTCTGACCGTAGTTTACATACCGTCAAAGGTCGGTGTTAAGCAGACGCTGATGTATTGAGTGCAACGATTAGCAAACAAGAAAAAAATCTGTCCGACGCCTTTCAAATCCTTATCGGGGACTTCAATGCTAGAAGAAATATCCTGTCTTCTGATATCACATATCACATGCAGCACATGCAACGATCTCGACCGCTGATATACGACGACGAGAAATACCCACTGTTCTATTCAATGACCGCACTTTCATAAATCTGATGATCTGGATGTTCTACGTCTACCTACATGCAATCAGACGCTAAAGAGCAACACCAGATATAACAACAACAAAAATCTGGTCGGAAGAGTCTGAGGAGCGGCTATGGGATGGCATCAAGTTTGTAGATAGGGCGTTCACGGATATCATGGACTTTCGTATAAACAGTCATGGACGATTGTGTCCTCACAAAATTATCACCTAATTATCTCCAAATAAACAAATAACACAGAAACCCTAGATGAACCAAAAGATTAGAATCAGATTTAATATCAACGGCATATGTCGTGAAATATGTTAGCTTTACGGCAGCAGTCCAACGAAATACATGATAAATATAGAGAATCTAAATATAGAGAATTGTTGTAAGTATATACATGTCTATTCAACTGTTTAAGTTAAAGTAAGTGTGCAAAAAGACAGAAATAAAAAAAAGTAGCGCGGTAGAGTTCTTGTGTTCAATGTCTATTTAGACATGAATGGCAGAGGGGAGGTAGTTGTTTCTGAATCGGCAAGCGTGTGCCGTCAGGCATATGTACTTCCTTTCCGACGGTAACAATGAGAAGAGGGCATATCCTTGGAGGTGAGATAGCAGTCTGTTGACGGCCAGGTCAGTGGCGATATCATCAGGCATCAAAATAAAGTACAGGATGTCCGGGTACATCTGAAAGAAATCTCATACAAAATGGCAATTGCGGACTAAAGTTAACTGAGTGAAGGCTAACCGACTGTTATACAGGGCCTGAATGCTATTACTTCAAAGAAAAAAGTGAAACCTAGCGACCTTGCTCACAAAATTTCGCTCCTGGACAACCTCAATGTCTTCTATGCTCTCTTTAGCTATCAAAGGTTAACGCGCATTCACGATCGCCACATCTCCCGGCTACCCTGTTATTTCAGTATCTGAGGCCGACGTCAGAGCATCCTTCAGGAGAATGAACTCACGTAAAGTACCCGGCCCAGACTAGATACCCGACCGATTGTTAAAGACCTCTGCTAATCAATTGGCTGGATTGTTCACCAATATACATAATCTCTCTCTACAGAAGTCTGAAGCACCAAATTGTTTCAAGCAGGTTTAATTTATACCAGTGCATAAGAAGAACGCGGTAACTTGCTTCAAAGACTGTAGCCCAACAGCACTTGCATCCAACGCGATGAAGTGCTTTGCGAACTTCCTGAAGAAACATATATACTCCTGCCTGAGGAGTGACTTCTATTCGCTCCAATTTGCCTACCGTTGCACATTTCAAGACCAGATGCCACTTCACTGGTTGTCCACTCAACCCTGGAATATCTGGATAGCAAAAATGCATGCATCAGGTTTCTCTTCATTGACTCCAGTTCGGCATTCAATACTATTATCCCCGCAAAACTAATTAAAATGCACCAAAGTCTAGGCCTCAGTACCTTCTTGTGCAACTGCATAATCAAACTGCTATAGTTGTAGATCCCAGCCAATTTAGATTAACATCAAAATTTCCTCCACAATAACTATCAGCACAGGTGCTGCACAAGGTTGTTTGCTTAGCCCCACTGCTCTACTTGCGTTATCCATATGAATGGGAGGCTAAGCACAACTGTAATTCCATAGTGAAGTGTGCCGACGACACCAATACGTTAGCTGAATCAAAGGTTATGAGTTAGCATATAGGAAAGAACTTGAAAATTTGGCTGTGTGATGCCACAACATTAGCCTCTCTATCACTGGTAGCAAGACCAAGAAACGATTATTCAAGTGGAGGAATCCACATGTTCACAACCAGTCCAAATCGGGGGATCGGACGTGGAGAATGTCATAACTTCAAATATATCGCTGATATCATTTCAGTGGATTCCCCGGGGTCATGCAAGCAAATGCGATTACGAAGGGAACACGGTGGCGCTTCTGCGTTCTTAGAAGTTTGCGAACATTCGGCAATTCACCTAAAGCATTGATAAACGTCTGTAGATGCTCGGCAGGGAACATATTGATTGCATCGCAGCCTGGTATGGGGACGTCAGTGCCGTAGAATGCACAAGCCTCCAAATGTAGAGGATACAGCCCAGCTCATCATAGGTGAAGCTGAGGAGGAAAAAGCAATTGGGTGAGGCTATCATATTCAAAGTCTCTTAATGGCAAAGTCCACACATACAAAAGCAAACTGACGCATCTGTCAACACCTCACATTTCGCCGCATTCAAATTAGTCGCATTCTATTTACAGGAAAGATGGTTGCAGCACAACTGATCTCCACCCTACAACAATGAGGCGTAAATGTGCGAACCCTATCCTCCCCCCCAACTGGGAAACAATAGCAACGGCCCTTTTATGTAATCCTGAATGGAATCTGGCAGAGGACAAAAGGAATCCTTATTTGCAGAGGGCTTGAAGAATGACCCTTTCCCTCAACAGCCTCCGTCTCTCGCTTCCCTGGGTAGTACTTGTTCCACATTACATAGAAGGTGGGGATGGGAACCCAATATACCTGCCCCTCCCGGAACTCCGCTTTCAGCAACGCTCAAAACATTTCTTGACGGGATATGCGGCATTTTCCACTCCCTGTCTGCTTATCAAACTTCCGTACCTAGCTACGCGCACCCTCTTCTACATACTACAAAGCTTGCAATAATTGAATCGCTGTACTTACAGGAAGAACAACAACTGGTGCTATTAAAGACAACACTACCCTTTTTATTGGTAAAACAGACGTGGTATCCACGTGTCCTATCATTCCAGAAGTTAATTCAATATCCTTTGGCTGCTACCACCATCGTGGTATAACAGCGCATTGGCGCAGAACTTTAGTGCCCCCCCCCCCTCCACTGCGCTCCATTGTGTTTGGGGCTTCCAATTCCAATCATTAGGTGTGGAAAACCTAAATTTAATTGCAGCCATTATTCGAACCCACAGTGATGCATTATGGTCAGGAAGCAAGCAGTCTTCCCAGGGCGTTATTGATTGGGTGTTGGGATGATAGGTTACCCAAAGCTGCCATGACTCTGTTAGTAGTCCGGTAACCCCTCATCTCATATCCTAAATAAACACATGGTCGAAGATACCCCAGACTTTTGCCTGTACTTATCCCCGAAACTCGCTTATTTCTCAGAAGAGAATTCATTGATATCTGTTGTCGCGAAGGTGCCCAGTATACCATACCCCACACATTCTTGATCCTCCTCCTCCCCCTCCTAAGAGAAAGAAGCCGCGGACCTATGCCCCCACGGCGTGTGTGAATATACGTAACCACTGACCTGGCCGTACTGTTTCGGGCGACCAAGGAAGAGGGCGAGCATTTGGAGGATTAAACCGCATTGTTTACGCTGCCCTCTCTCCTTCATTTTCATCATCCAGCCAGATATTTCCATCCCACAGCCCCGTTCATTAAAGCTCAAACGTTAACAGCGTCGGGCTGGCAACCTGTTCGGCGTGCAGCCCCTACTTGCTGTAGCTTCAGCAGCTGACAGGCTATCTGTATATGCTTATCCTTTAACTTTATAGCCCAAATCTGAGCCACTAATAGTGTTTTTCTCAGAATAATACAGCGTTGACTAAGATCTTCCAATTCATTCTTAACCCTTGGTATCGTTTTTTACTGATGCCCTGCAATCGCTGCACACAGCCAGAAGGCATTCTGCCGGCTATCTTTTCTCCTGGGAAACCCGACGATTTAAGTACGAAAACAATGTGGTGTCCCATTTCAACCGCGGCGAGAAATCTAACTGGTCCGACCAATCTACCGGCATTCCAGAATCCATCAGTATGTTAGTAAGACTTCCAAAGCCTGCGCTATTATCTGTCCACCCTAGGACTCTGCATTTCTCAAACGGAGGGTCTACTCTTTTAAATTATCTTTAAAGAAATTCATTTTCTGCTCAGAAAGCCAGAACCTGCTCGCCACAGAGCCAAAATGTAGTTTTGAATCAGGTTCTCGGGTTTGGCAGGTGAGACAGAAAACACTGACTTCGAATCGCCATATTAATCACTCATTTACAACAGTAGAAAATTGATGTTCCCCAAATTACAGAAACTACAAAATTGATATATTCAGAAATCATACGTACATTCAACGAACATACGAAGTTAAAGGCGCGTACAGGAATACCTTTGTGCACCGCTGGCCTGAAACAAAGGGTGAAAGAGAGAATCTCCTTCACGAGCTCTCCATATATATAGGAAATTTCAAACCGGTTACCAGGTAGCTATCCAATGAGAAAAGCAGCTGCAGTTTCTAAGCTAACCAGTCACGACAGAAGCGACATTCAACACTCAGAATAAACTACGCCCCCAGCGGACAGACAGATGATGGACTGCCTTGTGGATAGTCTGCATTACTGCAGCGGTAGTACCAATCCTGGGTAAGGCATAAGGCATCAAGGTATATAAATCCCATGTCCTGAACATGAGTAACCAAGAACATGTCTAGGAGCTAGGAAAGACATTTCGGGAGCTTTGTCTGAGAAATATATGTCATCATTATCGATAGTGTGCATTGCGAAGGACTAGAATCTGAATAATATTGTGGCTTCAAGAAGGGCATGAAAAATAAAACCTGTCAACCTAAACTAGTAATGCCAACACCTTTTATCGTTCTCTTTATATCTGCTCAGTTATGGTCAGTAGGGATGACAGGCAGGATAGTGAAATGCTTCTCTTGCGGGATGTGGGAAGACAGGGTGATCTCTGCAACTGCGATAAGTGCATCCAGCTGCAACTTCTAACAAACCGCGTTAAGGAGCTGGAGCTGGAAATGGATGAACGCCAGATTATTCGGGAGACAGAAGGTGTGATAAATAGAATGTGTAGAGAGATAGACACACCCAAGGTGCAGTACATAGAAAACTGGGTGACAGTCAAGAAGGGGAAAGGGGTTAACGATCCAGTGCAGTGTGCCCCTGTAGCCATTCCCCTCAAAAACAGGTTATTTTTTGGATACTGTTGGATGAGGGAAGGGATGGCCTAGCACCTTGAAGACTGTCACAGTGGTCGAGTCTCCGGCACTGATTCTGCCTCTGATACACAAAAGGGAATGGGGGAGTAGAGGTATGCTGTGGTGATAGGCGATTCGTTAGTTAACGGAACGAACAGAAGGTTCCGTGGGCGAGAAGGAAATTCCCGGATCGTAATTTTCGTCCCCAGTGCCAGCGTCTTGGATATCTTGGATACAGTTCTCTGCATTCTTACGTGGGAGGGTGAACAGAGAAAAGTCGTAGTCCGTGTAGAAACACAAATGACATGGGTAGGACGAGTGACGAGGTTCTGGATAGGGATTTTAGAGAGTAACGTGCTAAGTAAAGGGCAAGAACTCCATGATTACGATCTCAAGATTGCTACTCGTGCCACGAGCTACTGAGGCTAGAACTACGACGATCATACTGTGTAATAAGTGGCTAAGAAGTTGGTGCAGGAGGGAAGACTTAAGAGTTTCGGATCATTGATTTCTCTTTCAGGGGAAGATGGGACCTGTAGAGAAGGGATGGTGTGCACCTGAACTGGAAAGGGCTAATATCCTAGCGGGGAAGGTGTGTTAATGCGGTACAGGTGCATTTAAATTGGAGTCGCAGGATGATGGGACCAGAGTGCCAGAAAAAATTAGTGAACTGGTTGTGGAGACAGTTGTTGATAAAGTCTTAGACAATGTTAGAAATCGAAAGTTTAAGCATGGTGCGACTGGCGTCCTAAACTGCCTCAATTTCAGTGGAGAAGGCAACAACTCTTAGTGCTGAGATATGTTAGCTGGTTTACAAACAGAGGCAATGTGAGGAGAGGCTGATGATAGGACAAAATTGCAGTCAATTGGAAGAGTTGTAACGTAAAAGGCGTAAAAGGAAGATTGACAAGTGTAATATTGTATGCATCACTGAATCATGGCTGTAAGATTATAGCGACGAGCTTAATGTTCAAGGATATACATTATATAGAAAAAATAGGCAGGAAGGCAAAGGGAGCAGCATTACTATTTTGATTAAAACTGAATTCAAATGACTAGAAATGGTACCATAAGACTGAAAGGTATTGAATCATCGTGGATAGGGCTAAGGAACTGCAAGGGTTAAAACACCTGATGGGAGTTGTATACAGGCTCCTAAACAGTAGTAATAATATAGCCTACAAATTACAATCGGAGAGAGAAAATGCAAGCCAAAAGGGCAAAGTTACAATAGTTATGGGGGACCTCAGTATGCAGTTAGATTGGAAAAATCAGTTTGGAGCTGGATTACAGGAGGGGGGCTATCTAGAGCACCCACGAGATGGATTTTTAGAGCAGCTCGTTGATGAGCTCAGTAGAGGATCAGTTATTCTGTATTGGATGTTGTGCAATGAGCCAGAATTGATTAGAGACTTTAAGGCAAAAGCACCCTTTGGGGAAATTGATCATTATATGATGGAATTCACCCCGAAATTTGAGAAGAAGCTAATGTCAGATGTATCAGTATTACAGTGCAAAAAATAAATTACAGAAGCATGAGAGAGGTGTTGGCCAGAATTGACTGGAAAAGAACACTGGCAGGTATGACGACAGTGCTGCAATGTTTGGGACTTCTGAGAATAATTCGGAAGTCACAGGATATATACATCCCAACAAGGAAGATGTATTCTAAAGGAAATGTGACGCAACCGTGGGAACAAGAGAAGTCAAAGCCTACAAAAAAGCCATAGAGAGGGCATCTAACAGATCAAAAATTACATCCCAACGAGGAAGAAGTATTCTAAAGGAAATATGACGCAACCGTGGGAACAAGAGAAGTCAAAGCCTACATAAAAGCCGAAGAGAGGAAATCCTATAGATCAAAAATTAATGGGATGTTAGAGGATTGGGAAGTTGTCAAATACCAAGAAAAAATAACTATAATGTTATGAAGAAGGTAAAGAAGGAATACGAAAGAAAGCAGATACATGAAGTGTAAAACAGAGACGAGAGTGGATATTGCACCGCTGGAAAACAATACTGGAGAGGTAATAGTGAGGGTTAATGTAGCAACGGACGAACCTATTAAGTATTTCGTATCAGACTTCACTGGGGAAGATGCTAGCTGTATGGTGAAGTTCCAGGTGTCATGGGGGCATGAAGTATATAAGTTACCATAACTAGAGAGAAGGTTCTTGGAATCTGCGAAGTCTGAAGGTAGATAAGTCACATGGACCATATGCAGTACAATCCAGAGTTCTGAATGTTGGATGAAGAGAGGTATTAGCAATGATCTTTCAAAAATCACTAGTTTCTGGAATGGTTCCAGAAGAATGGAAGGAAAATGTCACTTTACTCTTCACGAAGGGAGAGAGGCAGATGAAAGCAATCTACAGGCCACTTAATTTGACCTCATTTATTGGGAATACGTTCGAGTCGATTATGAAGCATGAGGTCTCAGGGAACTGAGGGTACACTGCAAAAATAGGCCATAGTTAGTATGGTTTCTTCAAGGGAAAATCTTGCGCAACAAATCTGTTGGAATGCTATGAAGAAATAACAGGCATGTTAAACAAAGGCGAATTGGTTGTTGTGTCATTGAATTTATGGAAGGCCTCTGACAAGCTGCCATAGGTCAATCTGCTTAACAAGCTACCAACCAATGGTACCACAGGAAAGATTGTAACATGGATAAAATAGTGGTTGAATGACAGGAGGCAAAGAATGGTAACAAAAGAAGCATTTTCTGACAGGCAGTTTGTGACTAGTGGTGTTCCAGAGAGATTGAATGGCTTGTCATATGAAGAGTGTGGTGGCTCTGGCCGGTATTCTCTAGAGTTCTGAAAAAGAATGGTGACGTCATGGAAACCCATCGAATGGTGAACGCCCTTGATAGAGTGAATGTGGAGAAGATATTTCCTTTGATGGGAGAGTCTAAGACCAGAGGACACAACCTCATAACAGAAGGGCATCCTTTTGCAGTGGAGATCAGGAGGAATTTCTTTAGCTAGAGAGTGGTGAATTGTGGAATTCTTTGCCACAGGCAGCTGTGGAGGTCAATTCTCTGTGTATATTTAGGGCGATAGTTGATAGTTTCTTGATTGGCCAGGGCAGGAAAGGACATGCAGAGAAGCCAGAAGATTGGGCTGAGAGGGAAATTGGATCAGCTATGATGAAATGGTCTAATTCTACTCCTATATCTTATAGCTTTAGGTATTATGGTCTCGCTGAGTGCCGAAACATTATTATTGCTGATGAGGCAAACCGCGGCCTCATGTTGATGTTGATGAGGCGGTCTGAGGTGAATCTGACAGTACGGTTGCCATCAACATTGTCTTCTCTTGCTCTTGTACTCAGCGTCCGTTCTTGTGCGGAAATGAACAGTGCCTCTGTTTCAGTCCCTCAGCCTTGCCAATTCCAGCAATTGGTAGGACTTTCAAATGTCAGCCACCTCTGATATCTGGCGATGGTACATCCATGTAGTGGTTTGTCTTGCTATGGCCTCTGGACCTCTGGCTCTGCTTCACCTACTTTAATTTGCAACCCCCCCCACCACATGCTGTCTAAGGTATTCTCCATAGATCGTCCAGAGGGGCTAACCTACTGATGTCCTCATGTATGTTTCTGCATTTCTTCCAAAACTGTGGCCTTGACACTTCCAAGTCCCCGTCATGCTTTTGGTCCAGAGGATGTACAGCCGCTCGAAGTTTGACTTTGAGTGAATCCTTGTCAGTATCTCCAGTTGAACACTTTTCGTGTGTTTCCCCCTAGCTGTCAGTCTGTGATTTTGTATTGTCATGTGCTCCTGTTCCCTTTCCTGCTCTACTCTGGCCCCTGTATTACTGAGTACACCGTCTCTCATCTGTTTCTCATTATTACCGGTATTGCTGCCACCTGTGGTTTATTGTGCTCCACCTATCATCTGCCTCTCTCTTTATTGCTCAGTATATTTCAGTCCTGTATTTTCACTTGGTTGTTGCCAGATTGTGACAGTGAATTTTCCTGAGCCTTTCCAGCATTCATATCTGTACTCTATCTGCTGAATATCGACTCTGCCTGTTTCCTGATTCTAGTTTTTGGATTTCTCTGGATGTTTTGATCTCTGCCTGAACGTTGACGCCGACTTTCTTTGCACCTCGGGCTTTGTTACTCAACTAATATCACTGTGTGCACCGTACTGGGTATGCAATTGGATCCCTACTCCAGCTCCCTGGCAATCCTTGATTTATTTTGCGTAGTTTCCCGGTTTGATACCATTCGTTCATTGGCCAGCACACTGTTGTGGTTAGGTATCTGAACACTGGTAGGGCGAATGCGTTGATAGTCCTAATCTTGTTCTTCTCCTTCAACTGGATTTTTAGGACCCGTCTCACTCTTTGGAGGTACTTACATGTTTCATCCTTCCTTGTGTTCTTCTGTGGGCTTCAATGTTCCTGCAAGATCTCCAGGTAATTGTTGCTATCCTGTACGTCTTGTTTGTGGCCTTCAGGTAACTCGGATACTTCGCTACCTTATTTTGAGAGCTTGCCTCTTCTCACTACCATGCGGCTGCAGATTTTGATTCCAAATGACGTCTTCTTCTCTCTGCTGTACACCCTTGTCAGGTGGATTAGTGAGTCAATGCCTCTTTTACTTCTGGCGTACAGCTTGATGTCATCCATGTACAGCAGGTGGCTGATGGTCACTCCACTCTTGAACCTGAGGTGATCTGGATGAGGGTGTTCAAGCCTATAGGAACAGCAGGGGGCATAGTGCATAATCCTGTTTTATTCCACTTCTGATGGATGCTTGTGCTGTTGTTTTAGAGTTTAATTCTAGCATTGTTCTCCAGAAGTTTATTGAGATATTGATGAAGGTCCTTAGAGTCTTGTTGACCTTGTACAGAGAATGGCATTCCGGGATTCAAGCGTGGGGCATTGAATCGTAAGCTTTCTGGTAATCTATGAAGACTGTACTTAGGTTGGTTTGCCTGGTCTTGGAGTCTCTCACGACTGCATTTTCTACCTGTAGTTGGTGCTTAGGAACCTCTGGTTCCATTACGAAATCCCTTTGAAGATGGCTTAGGAATTTACACCCATGTTCCTTCAGCTAGGTGGCTACGATACCTGGCAGGAGCTTCCATCCTATTGACAGGTAGGTTATAGGCTGGTAGATTGATGTTGTTGCTCCTTTGTGAGGACCCATCATTGTGAGTACCGTCCTTGCTTAAATTAGCCAGTCAGGATGGGAGCCTGCGTCATGCAATTGCTTTATCGAGCTGCCCTACGTTTATGTCATGCTATTTGTTTCTTCAGCCAATAGGCGTGGATCATGTCAGGCCCTGGTGATATCAAGTTCTTCATACCTCCTGACTGCTGCTGGACATCTACTGGCTGTGATGGTGACTGTTCTTCCTCTGGGAGGTTACAGGGGCTTGCTTGTAGGTCTTTCAGGTATTAAGCACTGGTGTTATGTCAGCTATTTTTCTCGCATATACTCTTCAGCTGCTGTTTTGGTTGGTTAAGGTACTGGCATCTTATTTTTTTCTGGAATTCTATAAATATTTTTCCTGGTTTTTCGCAGAAGAGTGCATCATTCGCTTAGATTCGGCGTGGGTAATGTACGTCTGTAGTCCAGTAGACAGAGCTATTAACGGTTGCTTTGCAGTTTCCAGGGCTTCGGGTATGGACATATATCTTTAATTCCTTAATAGCCGAGATGATTCTTTGATCTCCAGACCTTTCTGCAGCTCAGTTAGTCTGCTGGCATATTCCCCTGAGGGTTTCATCTTGGCTTTCAATCGACGACCGTGGTTGGGGGTCGTGGGTACGGAAGTTGGTGTTGGGGGGTGGTTATGACAGTGTATATATATTTGAACTTGAAAGCTTGGTATCACGAATTTTCTGAGAACATTGTCCGATTTGGATATTGACGCTACCCACTGCCTCCTCTCCACTTCTTCTGATTGTTAGAACTGAAGAATATAAGTTTTATATTGGCAACAGTTCTGACACATTCTGCTGTAAATTAACTCTCTATGACGATCTTTCGGTTCCTTGTTTCTCTGTTTGTACAGCCTGATTTTCTGTGTGTGTCCCACAGTCCTGGTATCGGCAATACATGTGACAGACAACAAAGCACAATTGCCTTCAATCTGTTCTAAAATGATTCCCTCTGCCCATATATCTTCGTAGCTAATTTGTCTGCAAATTAACTTCAGCGGTTATCTTTCTTTCGTGGTCGTGATGACGAATACCTGAGTTGAAATCTCGTTTTTATTTTCTCCTTACAAAGATGGTACCAAGGTGGATGCTGGGTGTTTCTTGCATACCCACCTGCGATTCAAAGTTTGGGCGGAAGCAGGACTAACTCGGCTTCTTGAGAAAGAAACTACAGAAAAGACAGCAAGCCGTGGACCATTTTGCTGTAAACCTCTAGCCGTAAAGAAAACGCTGGAACGACCGAGTAAAACGTGCAAGCGAGGCTCATCGATAAAAAGGAAAACGCACAATAATTGGTTGTGTATTGTGTCAGCGTGTATTCATGAAAATAAATTTATCATTAGGAAAACTGTCAGTGTTGAATTTGATTGTATCTAACAATATATGCATCATATGCTGAACAGACATATTAGGATTTTGTAATGTCCCAGGCAATGAGCTATACTTGAGGTAATGAAAACTATCTAGAGTGCAACTGAAGATTCTTCAACGGACAGAGAGCAGTGGAAATACATGGATGGGTTGATTTCATTTGGATTAGTGGCGACACACTAAATGTCTTAATGTAGTGGCTCAGGTGTTCACTGGACAAGTTAATATTTCTCCAGAAATTATCAAACACAGTGTGTCCACATTTGTATCGATCTAAACGGGCTTGTCAATGTGCCTGTGTGAAGAGGAGACGGCTCAAGGAAGTTACGTTAGGTTCCGTGAATGGAAAAAAAGGCAGTAAGGTAAAATCTACATATTATTGACAAATGATGTTTCGAAACATTTTGATGTTGGGGGAACACATGTGCCCGTGGGCATTAATCATGCAAATTAACCTGAATGGAGCACAATCTGTTAGAAAATAAGTAGTTGGTGGTACGTTACTAGAAATGATCCTCCAATTATATAGTGTCAAAGAGAATCTAAGTCCAGAGTGTTTACCCAGATAAAGGCCGCCCCCCCCCACGCACACACACAGATACTGTCTTCAACGGTCATATAGATAAAGTTAAACTCTCAATCTACATCATCATGGTTTTGATCTACATTTGTCTACTTGGACTGCACTTTCCCTGTTAATATATCATTATATCCCACATTCTGTTATTGTTCTCCTTTCGTACTGCCTGTATATACTTGTATATGGAGTGCTCATTTTCGATAGAATATAAACAACATTCTTTCCCTGTGTCTCGGTACATGTGACGATAATAAGTCAACTACTAATTACGAAACGTACTGCGGCTGTGCAATTTTTCTCTGATGTTGTGCTTCCCTAAAAAAAAAGGACAAAATGACGGATGCGGTTGAGGGTGTGCATGGCGTAGACAAGAGCTGCTCTGAGTACCTAAATCAGTATTAGAGATTATGTAAACGGAGATCAATGCTTGTCTTCATCACTAAAATTTAAGAAACCGTGTTGTAGTAGGGTAAAATGTTGGTGTTCTCTCGTTTGAAGCATTGTGTCTCCTTATGGTAGACATTAAGAGGATGAAGAACACCGTGATCTCTGTATTAGAGAATAATAACTGTAAGGAGCGATTCCACATTCGTGAATTGTTCGCTCAGGGTTTAAGTACCTGAGTGCAAATGAAATATGTAATTATGAGAAGGATAGATAGTCGGAGTCTTTTTCCCAACGTGGACATGTCCATTTCTGAAGGGCTCACTTAGTTTTAAGATGAAGTTTACACAGATGTTGGTAAATATGAGGACAGTGCTCCCAGAAAAGTGGAAGGGATACTCACCATGGCATCGATCAGGAGATGTGTATAGAGACACGATTACAGTTAGATGCAAATAGATTTGGTCGTCATTATGGTCGGCATGGAAACCGTGGCTGAAGTAACTGCTCCTGCGCGGTGCTATTCTGTATGCATATTCTCTGATCTCTGTTCTATGTATACATGATTGAAATGCTATAATATGCTGAAAGTACAGTAGTATTGGTCCCAAATACTTGCAATATCTTTGGTGATTTATCAGATTGACCAATTTATCACCTTACCTAAATGACAAGTTAGCTTAAAGTGATGAACCAGCTTTTTTGTTAGTCCGTTGATATAAATACCACTTACAAGTAATGAAATTGTCTGGCCTGTGTGAAACTCGGCATTAAGAATTGCATTGCTAGATGAGCTGCTTGTACGATATCAGGTGCACAACTTGAGGTAAAGATAGGGTTCACAGGTGAAGTTCTAACTAACCATCTGGCAGAATGCTACTCTCAACTTCAAACCATTGTTGTAATTAGATTTTCCAGTATTTGGTGTTTCTCAGTTAAAGAACAAAGACAATTTGTCAAAGAAGAATTGTTTTCAGTTGTCGTAATCTGTTCGCATTTTAAAATCACTATTTTTAGTTCAGTTGCACATCACTGACACTTGGGACTCTTACCAATGTATATAAAGCCTTTGGGAACGTATACTTTTGCAAAACATTTCTCCGATTATTCAGTACAGAGACTGCTGCTGCTCAAAAAGAAAATGCTGAAAATGTACTACAGTGTCGAGAAAATATTGTATGTGATCATCGCCGTCATAGGCATTCCTGGTAAGTTAGTACAAATATAAAGTTAAATTGTTTTGAAATTTGTATTAGGAAGGATTGAAATGACATATGCATCAGTAAATACCTTGGTATCGGCTTTATTAACTGGCATGTAAATAACTTTCCCGACTGGTCGAACAAAAGAGTTATCTTGAGTTAAAAAGAGTTCTAGTACGTTCTAGTACGTTGTAATAGCAAGCGTTCGGGTATACAAAGAAATTAATAAAGATACTGAAATGTTGATTTTCATAACATGGTTGAATGAGATTCCTTTGGGTTTTTGATTCTCTGTAATTTTATAAGTTGGGTTTCCTTCGAGTATGATAGAAAGCAGAAGTTATCGCCATTGAGACCGTTATCCAAAGATCCAAATGTTACAGAAATTCAGATTGAAATTATTTAATCACTACTGTCCTTCATTACATTCAACACTAAACCTTTGCTAACTAGAGTTAGCAGCTTTCAATTGCTGGGTGTTACTATTTTAGATTATCTGTCCGCCACCTAGCACAAAAGCGTAATTGTGAAGAAAACACTGCAAAGCCTCTGCTTCCTTCGGAGCCTGCGGATATTCGGCATATCATCCAAAACTTTGACACACTTGTATAGATCTGTAGTGGAATTTTTAAACTGGCTGCATCACAGACTGGTATGGAAATGCCAGTTGCCTTGAACGGAAAGTTCTACAAAAGTTGTGGATTCGGTCCAGTACATCAGCAGCAAAACCTTGCCAACCATTGAGAACCTGTGTATGAAACACTGTTGTCGGAAGCAGCATCCATCACCGGAGATCCCCCACCACACACGCCATGCTCTTTGCTCCCTGTTTCCATCGCAACACGAAGTTCATGGACAGATACTACTACTACTCCTCAATCAGGCTCCTAAACAAAAGATGATAACTGCACTCACTTGCCCACCCATTATGCGACTCCACAACCAATGATCTCACTTTAAGGACTCTTTATCTTGTTATTTCATATTTTTGTTATTTATTGCTATTTATTATTGCTTCTGCACCCTGGCCTATAATTCGCTGGACTGTACTGGTCTTAACGTCGGCATATAATTTTCTAGTTTGATCTTTCATTCATCCTCTTATAGTTACTACTCTATAGATTTACTCAGTATGCCCGCAGGAAAATGAATCTCTGGTTTGTATATGTTGATATATATGTACTTTGATAATAAAATTTAATTTGAACTTTTTAACTCAAGAGAACAATTTATACGTCGTTATTGTCCAGTATAATTATTCAACGGGAATGTATATTAATGGTACATTACGGCATTGGCCACGTTTGCGTTGAACTATTATCAGAGAATGTCGCGTGTTTCTGAGGCCTCAAGACAGAGGGTGTCACACGGGGGTGATACGGATTAGTGTTGTCTACCTGGAATATATATTTTTAACTAGCCGTGGTAAAGTAATGAAGCTGCTTGTCAAGTAGAATAGTACTCAGCGAGGTTAATAGCCGTTATTAAAACATGCAAAATGACGTAGGAAATCGTCTTGTTATTTATCCACATCTGCCAGAAGAAAAATATCATTGATGTTTCTGACCCTTCGTCAGAACGGGAAAAGAGCTTTGTTAAGCTGCACGTAGGGTTGGTGTTGAACGTTTGAGAGATGGTAAAATCAGGGTGACAATTAGGATAAGGTACAAAACAAAGTTATCTGGAAAACGAATGTATGGGAGCCGTGTGAGACTGATCATGTGGACATAGAAACAGGGAAACCAAAATGCACGAGTTTCGAAATTGAGATTAGAAAGTTATGTCTCTTCAATAGTGAGCATGTCCTCTTCTCTCAGAAGAATGCAGAAAAAACAGATGATGGCGAGTGTAAGATCGACTCGCAAAATAAGGTAATATAATGGATAATCCATTGATAAAAAATATAGAATAAATTGTACTGCTATTTTACCGATTTGCCAGATAACCTGCCTTAATGCTTCCACTAAATTTTACCCTCTACGCAATTGTCCTTCATATACGGAATTTTTAGAGGCGTTGGTAACACTACCGGTAGTATACAAATCCATAAAAAGCATCAGTCACATCCAGTGGTGCTCCTCTCGTCTACTAAAATCATTCATGATGAAGATAGGATAGTGGATAGTAGGGAACAAAAAGGCACGATGTACTTTGGATTTTCAGAAGAACGCTGATAAGCTGCTAAGTAGGAAAACCGATCGGCAAAGTTAATGCAGATGGAACTAGGAGGACTATACAGACGAAAGTCACAAAAAAGTTGCAAAAGCTGTACCATTCCTCTGTTAGAATGGTGTCCAAAGTTGAAAGTAAATTTCTTATCAGAATACATATTTGTCATCACATACAGCCACGTCATGGACTGGACTGTATCCATTACTTATTAGAGGATTTTCCGTTGAAGGGCGTTGGTGTTTCCATCTCAGCCAATGATGCAGTCAGTCAGTACACTCTCTACCACATATCTATAGAAGTTTGTCAGAGATTTAGATGTCAATATCATGATACACGATTATCAATTATTAAGACAGAGGTACTCATAATATATGCCTAAGGTTTAGCGCACGGGGACCACACGCCATATTGCAATTTTGCTGATTTAGTGGTATTGAGCGCACACTGGAGGATGGAAAGATGTGGGAAAATTTGAAGTGGACAGGCAGTGTGAAAGGCCAGGAGTAGGGCGGAATTAAGATATCGTAGAGATCAGTGATTTATTCAATTCCTCGCAGCTGTTCGTACTCCTGTTTCTCGCTCTCTTATAGCTGGATTTAGATGTTGAAAGGACTACTCTGCACCACCGAAGGCTCGCTTGTAGTCCCACCCTTCTTTGTCTCAGTTTCTCTCTTTCAGAAGCAAGCAGTATACGAACCGTTAACGCTGTACTTATGATTTCTGAAATCACTCTAACATTTTCCTTATTTTGGTTCAAAATTGGAGCCCTTGCTTAGTCTTGGATGCATATTTGTACAATGATGGCTAGTATCTTTTTCTTTCTGTAGTGAATATCGTGGCGATTTTCATCCTGTCCCGAGGAAAGTGCGGCCTCTCTAAATGCACCACTCGCTACCTGGTGGCCATGGCATTGGCGGATCTACTGCTCATTACCACGGAAGTTATTTTTCGTAAGATCAAGGTTCATTATTTTCCAATGTGTTTCCTGGACATTACTGTTGTTTGCAGTACGAAC
The DNA here is from genome assembly GCF_048418815.1 of Hemitrygon akajei. NCBI lineage: Eukaryota > Metazoa > Chordata > Chondrichthyes > Myliobatiformes > Dasyatidae > Hemitrygon > Hemitrygon akajei. Next base: position 122,621,000 of record NC_133133.1, read on the forward strand.
CTTGCATTGACATATCTAGCTGTAGACCTTTCTGTCTGGTTCACCATTACTTTCACCTTTGATCGATATATTGCCATTTGTTGCCAGAAGCTGAGAACAAAATATTGCACCGAGAGAACTGCAGTCAATGTTTTAGCAACAATAGGAATTCTACTTTGCCTGAAAAACGTTCCATTATACTTCTCACGTGAGCACAGAGAGATTTTCAACAATGTACCGTGGTTTTGTGTGACGAGATCTAATTATAACACTGAAATAGCGTGGGTGGGATATGACTGGCTTGTAGCCTGTTTAAATCCATTGCTCCCTTTCGCAGTGATTTTGCCGCTTAACGCCCTGACAATCAGGCACGTTTTAGTGGCCTGCCGTGTCCGCAAAGGTTTGAAAGGTCAGAGCAAGGGGACGAAATGCAGTGACCCGGAAAATGAGAACAGGAGGAAGTCTATTGTTCTACTTTTTGCCCTTTCCGGCAGTTTTATATTTCTGTGGCTGACTTATTTTGTAGAATTCGTCTATTATCAGATCTCCGGAACTGGAGGAGAGTGGAGCGACCCTGAACTTATCGTTCACGAAGTCGGATTTCTGCTGAGCAATGTGAGTTGTTGTACAAACACGTTTATTTACGCGGCAACTCAGACCAAATTCAGGGAACAGTTGAAGAACGCTGTGAAATATCCAGTCAGCTCAGTGCTCCAGAAGATTAATAAAACAACCTCTTAGGTAACCCGGGACTCTGTTATGGAACTTAGAACATCCCGAGGTGTGAACCCTGTACTGACAAATCCCGAGAGTTCTGAAACATATCATTAACACCCGTGTTCCTGAAGCTTCACAGAATAACCTGTAGCAGTGATCGATACCCGTAGTGCTGCGACTGCAACATCAACCCATCAGCAGATGGATATACCTTTATACTTTAAGTTATCCCCGCGTCGACTTTGAAACTTGAATCCCCGGGTCATTTCTGCGCCGAGGATTTCAATCAGGCTTGTTTGATAAAATTTCTGCCTAATTATCACCAGAATGTATCTTGCAGCACAACACACCAGACCACTGCTTTCGTACCTAAAAACGTCCAGACTGCATTTCGGGAAATCCGATCACTTGGCTGTCATTATCTTGCCTGCATACTAGCCGAGGTTAAAGAGCTCAATAAATAAGGATAATGCCGAACTGGTTGCGGGAGTCGGAGGAGCTGCTACGGAATTGTTTCGAATTGGTGGACTCGGTGGTATTCACCATAGGATCTGAATGAGTGCACCACGGTTGTCAGTGAGATTATGTAAACAGTCTTTGATGAGTGTGTCCCCAGAAAATGAGCCACTCTTGCCTAAACGGAAGCCCAGCATGGACCATGAGAATCGAATCTGCTGAGGGCTGGATCAATGGTATTCATGTCTGACGATCACGTAAGATACAAGAGGTCCAGGTACGACCTCAGGAAAACCATCTCACAGGCATGTGGCGAAGACTCTAGAAAGAGCTGTCAGGGCTTGAAAGCCATTACCGATTTCAAAGTGTAAGCAAGCAACAAAGGCGAAACAGCCCTTTGCTCCCAGATAAGCCCAACACATTCTATGTTCACATTGACCGTCAAAACGGTAAAGTTTTCACAAACCCCGTCGCCCCTGTGATTTCAATCTCTATGCTTGACGTGAGAGCATCCTTCAGGGGTGAACACCGGAACGCAGCCAGCCCAGATGGGGTACATGGCCGAATACTAAAGGCCAGTGCTAATCAGCTAGCTGGGGTATTCACCGATGACTTTAAACTTCTCACCTCATCTGCTTCAGCAAGTTTCAATTATGATTGTGTCTAAGAAGAACGTGGCAACTGCCTCAAAGTCATTACATGCATTGTGATGACGCGTTTTCAGAGGGGGGTGTCGAAACAGATCAACTCCTGTCCGAGAAGCGACTACATTGCGCCCCAGTTTGCCAGCTGGCTAGATCCACAGCTGATGTTATTCTATTGGCTGTTCACTCAACTCTAGAACATCTTCATAGTAACAATGCATACCAGCTCGGCAGTTAATACTATCTTCATTCCTTAAACTCCGATCAATAAGCTTCAAGTCGTTGGCCGCAATGCCTTCTTGTGAAATTGGAAGCTCAATTGCTTCACTTGCGGATCCCAATCAATTTGGTCTGGGAACATCTGCTCCGCAATGCCCATCGGCATTAGGTGCTCCACACGGCTTTGTGCTTAGGGCCAGTGCCACACATTTTATACTTATGACTGTCAGGCTAAGCACAGCTCCAATGCCATAGTTCAGTTTTCTGATGACACCACTTTCGTTGGCCGAATCGAAGGTAGTGACGTATCAAAATATAGGACGGAGATTTCTAATTTGGATAGTTGGTGCTAGAACGCAAATCTCTCACTCAATGTCAGGTAGACCAAGTAGCTGATTATTGATTTAATGAGGGAGAAACCAAAGGGTATGAGCTAGTACTTATCGGAGGATCAGAGGTGCATTGTGTGAACAAATTAAAATTCCTGAAAGTTCAAAGTATAACTTATTATCAGAGTACAGAGATGTCACCACATACGACCTTGAATTTCTTTTTCCTGCGGGCGTACTTAGAAAATCTATAAAACAGTAACTGTAAACAGGATCAATGACTGTGCGAATACAAATATAAATAAATATCAATAAATGACTAAAGCTTGAAATAACCAAATAAAGAGTCCTGAAAGCAAGTCCATCGGTTGGGTGAACACCAGAAATGAATGAGGGCAGATATTCCTTTGTGTTCGAGAGCCTGATAATTGAGGGGCAGTAACTGTGTTTGAACCTGGTGGTGTGAGCCCTGAGGCACTTGTGTCTTCTACCTGTTGGCTGCAGCGAGAAAAAGAGCATGTCCTGAGTGGTGAGCATCTTTAATTATGGATGCTGCTTTTCTACGGCAACGTTTCATGTAGATGTGGTCAATGGTTGTGAGGCTTTACCGGTGATATACTGGGTTAGGTCTACTACCACTGGAAGATTTTCTGCTCATAGGTCTTGGTATTCCCATACCAGGCTGTAATGCAGGCAGTTTGTATATTTTTTACCACTATCTACAGAAGATTGTCAACGTTTGTGTTGACATACTGAATCTCCACAGACCCCTGAGAAAGTCGAGGCGATGTCGAGATTTAATTGCAATTACACTTATATGATGTTTCCTCTGAGATAACTTAAAGCTTCTAACCCTCTTCAAACCTATCCGCCGATGAGCACTGGCTCATGGACGTCCAGTTTCTCTCTCCAGAGGTCTCTAATCAGTTTCTTGATCTTGTTGACGTTGAGTGAGATATTGTTCTTATTACACCACTCTGCCAAATTTTCAGCTTCCCTCCTGTACACTGATTCATCACCCTCTTCATAGAACATATACAGCACAGTATAGGCCCTTCGGCCCACAATGCTCTGCCGACCCTTAAATCCTGCATCTCACATAACCCTCCATCTTAAGTTCCTCCATATACCCGTCTAGTAGTCTCTTAAATTTCACTAGTATGTCTGCCTCCGCCACTGAAAAGCAGTGCATTCCACGCACCAACAACTCTCTGATTAAAAAAAACCCTTCCTCTAATATCCCCCTTGAACTTTCCACCCCTTACCTTAAGGCCATGTCCTCTTGTATTGAGCAGTGGTGCCCTGGGGAAGTGGCGATGGCTGTCCACTCTTTCTATTCTGCTTAATATCTTGTATACCTCTATCATGTCTTCTCAAATCCTCCTTCTCTCCAGAGAGTAAAGTTCTAGCTCCCTTAAGCTCTGATCATAATGCACACTCTCTAAACCAGGCAACATCTTGGTAAATCTCCTCTGTACCCTTTCCAATGCTTCCACTTCCTTCCTATAGTGAGGCGACAAGAACTAGACACGTACTCCAAGTGTGGCCTAACCAGAGTTTTATAGAGCTGCATCATTACCCCGCGACTCTTAAACTCTATTCCTTGACTTATGAAAGCTAACACCCCATAAGCTTTCTTAACTACCCTGTCTACCTGTGAGGCAACTTTTAGGGATCTGTGGACATGTACTCCGAGATCCCTCTGCTCCTCCACACTACCAAGTATCATGCCATTTACTTTGTACTCTGGCTTGGATTTTGTCCTTCCAAAGTGTACCACCTCACACGTTTCTGGGTTGAACTCCATCTGCCACTTCTCAGCCCACTTCTGCATCCTATCAATGTTTCTCTGCAATCTTAGACAATCCTCTACACTATGCACAACACCACCAACCTTTGTGTCGTCTGCAAACTTACCAACCCACCCTTCCACCCCCACATCCAGGTCGTTAATAGAAATCACGAAAAGCAGAGGTCCGATAACCGATCTTTGTGGGACACCACTAGTCACAACCCTCCAATCCTAATGTACTCCTCCACCACGACCCTCTGCTTTCAGCAAGCAAGCCAATTCTGAATCCACCTGGCCAAACGTCCCTGGATCCCATGCCTTCTGACTTTCTGAATATGCCTACCGTGTGGAACCTTATCAAATGCCTTACTAAAATCCATGTATATCACATCCACTGCACTACCCTGATCTATATGCCTGGCCACCTCCTCAAAGAACTCTATCAGGCTTGTTAGACACGATCTGTCATTCACAAATCTACGCTGACTGCACCTGATCAGACCATGATTCTCTAAATGCCCATAGATTTTGTCTCTAAGAATTCTTTTCCAACAGCTTTCCCACCACAGCCGTAAGCCTCACTAGTCTATAATTACCCGGACTATCCCTGCTAACTTTTTTGAACAAGGGAACAACATTCGTCTCCCTCCAGTCCTGCTGTACCATTCCCGTGGACAACGAGGACATAAAGATCCTAGCCAGAGGTTCAGCAATCTCTTACCTCGCCTCTTGGAGCAGCCTGGGGAATATTCCGCCAGGCCCCGTGAACTTATCCGTCTTAATGTATTTTAACAACTCCAACACCTCTTATGCCTTAGAATCAACGTGCTCCAAAACATCAACCTCACTCATATTGTCCTCACCGTCATTAATTTCCCTCTCATAGGTGAATACCGAAGAGAAGTATTCATTGAGGACCTCGCTCACTTTCACGGCCTCCAGGCCCAAATTCCCACCTTTATCTCTAATTGGTCTTATCTTCACTCCTGTCAACCCTTTGTTCTTCACATAATTAATGAATGCCTTGGGTTTTTCCTTTACCCTACTCAGCAAGGCCTTCTCATGCCCCCTTCTTGCTCTCCTCAGCCCCTTCATAAGCTCCTTTCTTGCTACCCTATATTCCTCAATAGACTCTTCTGATCTTTGTTTCCTAAACTTCACGTATGCTGCCTTTTTCCATCTGACTAGATTCTCCATCTCTCTTTTCACCCATGGTTCCTTCACTGTACCATTCTTTATCTTCCTCACCGGGACAAATTTATCCCTAACATCATGCAAGAGATCCGTAAACATCGACCACATATCTATAGTATATTTCCCTGCAAAAACATCATCCCAATTCACACCCGCAAGTTCTAGACTTATAGCCTCATAATTTGCCCTTCCCCAATTAAAAAATTTCCTGTCCTTTCTGATTCTATCACTTTCTGTGATAAATTTAAAGGCCAGGGAGCGGTGCTCACTGTTCCCCAGATGCTCACCCACTCAAAGATCTGTGACCTGACACGGCTCGTTAGCTAATACAACATCTAGTACGGCATTCCCACTAGTCGGACTGTCAACATACTGTGACAGGAATCCGCTCTGAACGCACTTAACAAACTCTGCCCTGTCTAAACCATTGGAACTAATCAGGTGCCAATCAATATCAGGGAAGTTAAAGTCACCCATGATAACTACCCTGTTATTTTTTCACCTTTCCAAAATCTCCCTCCCAATCTGCTCCTCGGTATCTCTGATGCTACGAGGGGGCCGAGAGAATACTCCCAACAGAGTAACTGCTCCCTTCCTGTTCCTGACTTCTACCCATACTGACTAAAACAAGGATCCTGCTACCTTACCCATCCTTTCTGTAGCTGTATTAGTATCCCTGACCAGTAATGCCACCCCTCCTCCACTCCCCCCCTCTCTATCCCTTTTAAAGCACTGAAATCCAGGAATATTGAGAATCCATTCCTGCCCTGGTGCGAGCCAAGTCTCTGTAATGGTCATTACATCAAAATTCCATGTCTGTATCCAAGCTCCTTTGTTCCTGATGTTTCTGGCATTGAAGTACATGTACTTTAGCCCATCTACCTTATTACCCTTTCTCCCTTTATTCTGTTTCTCTTTCCTCAAAGCCTCTTTATATGTTAGATCTGGCTTTACTCCATGCACTATACTTGCAGCTCTCGCATGACCTTTATCAACCTCCACCTCACCTCTGCTCTAACATTCTGGTTGCTCTCCCTTTGAAAATCTAGTTTAAACCCCTCGGAGCAGCACTAGCAAACCTTCCCGCAAGGATGTTAGTCCCCCTCCAGTTCAGGTGCAACCCGCCCCGTCGGAATAGGTCCCACCTTCCCTGGAACAAGGCCCAATTGTCCAGAAACATGAAGTCCTCCCTCCTGCACCAACTCCTTAGCCACATATTTAGCTGTATTACCTTCCTATTTCTAGCCTCACTAGCACGTGGCACAGGTAGAAATCCTGCAATTGCAACCCTGGAGATCCTGTCCTTCAACTTTGCACCTAACTCCTTAAATTCTCTTTGCAGGATCACCTCCTTCTTCCTATCCACGTCATTGGTCCCTACATGGACCAGGACATCTTGCTGCTCACCTTCCCTCTTGAGAATACTGGAACCCGATTCGAGATAACACAGACCCTGGCACCAGAGAGGCAACAGACCATCCGGAATTACAGATCTCTTCCACAGAACCTTTTATCTGTCCCCTTAACTATCGAATCCCCTATCACTGCTGCTCTCCTCTTTTCCCTCCTTCCCTTCTGAGCTGAGGGTCCAGTCTTGGTGCCAGAGACGCGACCACTGCAACTTGTCCCTGGTAGGTCGTCCCCACCAACAGTATCCAAAACAGTATACTTAGTATTGATGGGAACGGCCACAGGGGTGCTCTGCTCATTCTGTCTATTCCCCTTCCCTCTCCTGAGAGTCACCCAGTTACCTGCTTCCTGACTCTTAGGGGTGACTATCTCCCTGTAACTCCTGTTTATTTCTGCCTTCCATACGGAGCACAGCAGTGGTGTCATCAGCAAGCTTGTATATTGTGGTAGAGCTGTACCTAGCTACACATTCATAGCCATAAAGCGAATGGATCAGGGGCTGAAACACACAACCCTATAGTGCACTTGTGCTTATGTGGATTGTGGTGGAGATGTTTGTTTGCCAATCCGCACTAACTGGGGTCTGCAAGTATAATTGCACAATGGTGCATTGAAGAGCAGGTCCTGGAGTTTATTGATTAGTTTAGAGGGGATGCTGGTATTAAATGCTGTGGTGTAATCGATGAAGTTCGTACTGATATATTTATTTTTGCTATCCAGATATTTCAGGGTTGTGTGAACAGATAATGAGATAGCAGGAACTGCAGACCTGTTGCTTCGGTAGGCAGATTGGAGCAGAATTAATTCGCCAGTCATACAGGAGCTGATAAGTTTCACCACCAGGCTCTCAAAACATTTCGTCACTGTGGATGTAAGAGGCACTAGGCGATAGACATGGAAGCAAGTTACCACGCTTTTCAGGGATACTGTTATGATTGAGATTGCTTGAAGTAAGTAGGTACTGCACACTGCTGTAGTGAGTGTTTGAACATATCCGTGAACACGCCAGCCAGTTGGTCAGCAGAATTTTTTAGTACTCGGCCAGGTATTCCGGCTGGACGAGATGCTTTCCTTAGATTCACTCTCTTGTAGGTAGCCGGCAGACTACTCAGTATCAGGAGACATGGAGGAGCGCGATTGTTCCTCTCTGATCTGGTGATCAGTGGTGAATAATATTGAGGTTATGTGGCTGGAACCGCTGCTGTCCCCTGTGAAGCTCGTTGTAACTTTGGAAGAAGTTATGTCATTCAAACCCTGCCTCAGATGTCGAGAGCCCCTCGTTGATGGCAGTCTAGTCTGGAATCTCACTTCGCCCATCAGATGGCTTTCCTGAGTTCATACCTGCACCTCTTGTACCCTTCTAGATCTCCAAACGAATGCCTCTGATCTGAACATCAGCAAATTCCGGAATTCATGTTCGCCCACAGATTCTGATTGTGGTCATCCATGGATTATTTCGTGAGGACACACTGATCTACAGCTTTTTTAATATAATCTTTTATGACAATGGTGTAGTCATTCAGATCTTCAGATGAGTGCTTGAATACGGGCCAGCTCACCGACTCAAGGCAATCCTGTAACTGTTCCTCTGCTTCCCCCGACATCTCTTACTTGTCTTGATTTCTGTGCCTTGCTTTTCAGGCTCTGACTGCAAAGTTCCGGAGATCAAACCAACTAAGAAATAGTTGCTGCAGGCAGTGGTTACAGGATTGTCTCGAGTCCTCGGTGTTATTATTTCAGAGGACTTGATCAGAATCCAGAACGTACGGAAGTGTCATGACGAAGAAAACATGGCAACACCTATACTTCCTTAGGCGTTTGCGAAGATTCCACATGACATATAAAACTTCTACAAAACCCTATAAATGTGTGGTAGATGGTATATTGACTGGTTGCATCCCGGCCTGTTATGTAAACACGAAGTCCCTTGAATGGAAAATCCTACAAAAAGTAATGGATACATCCCACAGCATCATAGGTGAAGCTATCCCCAGTATTAAGCGCATGACACATGTACACAGAGTGCTGTCGCAGGAAAGCAACATCCAACATCAAGCACCCCTTATCCCCGGCCATGCTCTCTTCTCGATGAAGAAGGTATAGAAGATTCAGGAACTACACCAACATGTTCAGGACAATAATTACACTTCAACTATCAGGCTCTTGAACCGGTGAGGAAAACTTCACGCAATTTTGCCCGCCACATCATTGAATCTAATGATTCGCTTTGAAAGAGTCGTCATCTCTTGTTCGCTATATTTACTGCTTATTTGTTGTTATTATCAAATTTTTCTTAGCACAAGCTGGTAAAACCTGATGTATGGGCATAGCCAAACACGTTTATTTGTCAATTGCTGGGAACTTTCGGATTATTTTAGTGGTGTTTGGTATTGTGGCTTTCTGAAGATTTACATAGATATTACTGCGTAGACCTAATTGTTTAATGCTACTGTGTAGTGCCTTTGAGATGAAACGAGTTGTAGATAAATCTATCAGGACGATGTATACATTGTTCATTTACCAAAGATTTTCCATTGACTCTCTTAATTCAGCATATGTCTGGTGTTTCTCAGTCTTTAGTTTCTGTATGTTACGTCCGTGTGTTTGGAATCGCGAAACACACTAAACAAGTTGCTCTTGCGTCTTTATCTTCTATTATTATATCCGGACGGTTATTCAGTCATAGACGAGTGTGTCCTCACAAGTTCATTCAGAGTCTTGCCTAACCATCTCTAAATAAATAAATAACCTAGATGCCCTGGATGAAATAAAAGATCAGAATGAAGTGTAATATCACTGGCATATGTCGTGATTTTTTAAACTGTAGGACAGCAGTACTATGAAATACATGACATGACACATAAATAAGAGGTAAACCTGATTTGCTATATATATACACGTTTCATGAGGAAGCTCGAAAAGCACTTTATCACAGTGGACGCAAGTGCTGCTGGGCGATAGTCATTGAGGCAGGTTACCGTGTTCTTCTTAAGCACTAGTATAAATTAAGTCTGCTTGAAACAGTTAGGTACCTCAGATCTGAAGAAAAGATTAAGTACATTGGTGGACGATCCAGCCAGTTGATTAGCACAAGTCTATCGCATTCGGATATTTTTACTTTAACTTGAACAATTTAATACACACAAATCTTACAACAAAAATGCATGCATCAGGATCCTCTTCATTGACTGCAGTTCGGCATTCAGTATTATTATCACCTCAAAACTAATCAACATGCTCCAAGATTTAGGTCTCAGTATCTCCTTCTGCAACCGCATCATTGATTTCTGCACTTGCAAACCCCAGATAATTTCGATCGGCAACAAAATCTCCTCCACAATTACCATCAGCACATATGCTCCTCAAGGCTGTTTGCTTAACCCCCCTGCTCCACTTGCATTATGTTTATGACTTGCAGGCAAAGTACAGCACTAATGCCATATTTAAGTTTGCCGACGACACCAATATCGTTAGCTGAATTAAAGGCTATGAGTTAGTATACAGGAGGGAACTTGAAAATTTGGCCTAGTGTTGTCACAACTTTAGCCTCTCTCCCAATGGTAGCAAGACCAATGGGCGAATACTGACTTCAAGTGGAAGAACACGGATAAGCCAGTCCTTATCTGGGGATCGGAGGTGGAGAGGGTCAGCAACTTTAAGTTTATCGCTGATATAATTTCATGGATCTCCCCCGCTTCCTTCACGTAAATGCGATTAAATTGAGAACACGGCAGTGCCCCTGCGTTCTTAGAAGTCTGCGAGGATTCGGCAATTCAGCTAAAGCATTCATAAACTTCTATAGATGTTCGGTGGGGAACATATTGGTCGCATAACAGCCTGGTATGGATACGCCAATATCCTAGAACGGACAAACCTACAAATCTGGTGGATACAGCTTAGTCCATCACACGTGAGGATGAGAAGTAAAAAGCAAGTGGGCAAGGCCTAACACATTCACAGTCTCTTAAAGGCAAAGTCCTCACACACGCACAGATACGCACAAAAACAAACTGACGCATGTGGTCACATCTCACATTTCTCCGAATTCAAATCATTCACAATCTACTTACCCCGTTCATACTGTTCGGGTCAAATTTGACCCGATTTCAGATTTGACAGCAGTAAAAACACCCTAAATGCCAAGATTTTTAGCCCAGATTTGATGACTTTTCCTAAAGTGACCCAAAATGCGCAAACATGAAAATATTTTAAAAATTATACTTTTGTACAGGTGCTACAATTTTTGTACATTGAGGCTATTCCGGGTCAAATTTGACCCGTATCTATTGAAAGGGATTTTGGTCCCAGTATGGGTCAAATCATGGTAAAAGATGGTTTTGGGGAATCTTGAAACTGTGAAACTCTACATGCCATGTTTGTGTATATTTTGTTTGGGACAGTGGTGATAGAGTTCAAGGAGGACCTTGACACTGTCATGAGAACTGCCTATCACGAGGTACCTGAGCTGACATTTCAGTGACTGATGTTATGGCGGCAAGACTTGGTGTCCAAGAGGTCATTGAGCTGGTCTTCCAAAATGAGCAAGTAGACAGTGATTTGGAGGAGGAAGTGTCAGAGAAGGAAGACAACACGGAGGAATACTCTAATTACAGACTCTCAAATAAAGATGACTCTAAGAGAGAGGAGCAGGCAGCAAGGGAGACATTTATGTCCAAGGATATCACTATCAGTTGGTCCTCACTTCCATATCAGGTTGCTGGCAGGATGGCAACGTAAAATGTCTTTCAAATGCCTCCAGGACCCATAAGACTGGCTACTTCCCATGCATCGACATTTTATCAACTTTCCAGCTCCTTCTCCCTCGAGCCATTGAAAAAATTGTCATTGAAATGACAAACATGGAGGGAAATAAACGGTATGGTCAAAAATGGAAGACCATGGATGTGACTGACCTGCATGCCTACACGGGGATTCTAACAATGGCTGGTGTGTATAGGTCCTGAAGTGAGGCTGCTTCTAGTCTTTGTAATGCTGAGACAGGATGACCAATTTTTCGTGCCACTGTGTCCCTTGAAATGTTCCGAACCATATCGGTGGTGCTCAGATTTGACAACCTTGAGACAAGACCTGCGCAGCGTGTCACTGACAAACTGGAAGTAATCAGTGCTGTCTGGGAGAAGTGTGTGGAACGGCTGCCTCTCATGTACAGCCCTGGTCCTGAGGTCACAGTGGATGAAAGTCTAGTTCCATTTAGAGGTAATAAATGCCTGCCCTTTTATTGCTAGACTGGTTAATCACTGCTTCAATACCTACATGCTATTGGTTGAGATATTAAATGATTTTTCCCCTTTTTGTGTTTTTGCTGTTCGCTGTCCTTTCCGCCAGTACATGCCTGGCAAGCCAGGAAAGTATGGAATAAAGTTATGGGCAGCCTGTGATGTACGTTCCAGTTATGCTTGGAATATGCAAGTATATACCGGGGAGCCAGCTGGGGGAGCCCCGGAGAGAAAACAAGGCATGCACGTTGTGTTAGAGATGTCAGAAGGGTTACGGTGACGTGTGACAACTTCTTCACGTCTCATGAACTCGGTCAGGTGCTCTTGAAGAAGAAAATCACGATGGTGGGCTCTGTGAGGTGGAACAGGCCTGAGCCGCCACCTGCTCTGATTGCAACAAGGGGAAGAGACGTCTTGTCTTCTAAGTTTGCTTTCACCCATGACACCACAGTTGTCTCGGCTATGCAAAAGAAGAACAAGAATGCCATTCCTATGAGCACATTACATAAGGTTGTAGAGGTCAACGCTCAGGAGGACAGAAAACTAGCCATCATCCTTTAATACAGTGCCAACAACGGAGGAGTGGACAACTTTGACAAAGTAATAGGCACTTTGTCAAGAGAACAGCCTGCTGGCCTCTCGCCATGATCCAAAACATCGTTGACATATTGACCTTCAGTGCCTTTGTCATATGGAGTGAGCTGATTCCTACCTGGAGGGCAAGCAAGAGGAACTGGAGGAGGTCTTTTTGGAGGAGCTTGGAAAGGCCCTTGTGACTCCTTTTATGCAAAGGCGACACCACCTTCCCAGCACAGCAGCCTCAGCAGCACTGGTAAGGGCAGTGCAGCGATCTGGACCTGGCCCTGATCAACAACTAGTCCCACAAAAAGCCAACAAAAGGGGACAGAAGAGAAGGCGATGCAATTTCTGCTCTGCTAAAAAAGGATTGCAAAACATGGACAACTTGCTTCAAATGTGGGAAACACATATGGAAGGGCTACACAAGCAAGGTTTCCTACCACTGCTTTGAATGCGAAGACTAGTTTGCAAATAGCAATTTTTTTTATTTTGTTTGTTGGTTAAATGTTAGTTACTGTTGAATAAATAGTTAGTAGTTATAATTAGATAGATAATTAGATAGTGGTTATGAGGATTTTTTTAAATGATATAGCAGTGAGGACGGTGATTGATGGTTGCAATGGTTATAAATGGTTGTGTTGCTTTAAGGCATTTGTTTAACTTTATTACATTTTCGCTTTAGTAATTCGTTTGTAATTATTTTCTAGTTAAAGTTAAGGTTGTTGAAAGTAAATTCGTTGTCTGTGATGTAACGAGGCATGCGATGACGTCACACCCGGTTTCGCTGCGTCCTGTGGGAAAATACCGGTTTGTTGAAACGGGAAGGAGGGGACTTGTGTGTGCAGGATCAGCGCGAGAATAGTTTTCATTCTACGCACTAAGAAACATCATAGAAGCAACGCCGTAAGTTCAGTCGATATGTTGAAGTAAAAATGTTAACGCTGATTCTGTAAAAAGTAATGACGGTTGATAAAGTTTATTTTCTTGTGCTATTGAAAGCGTTACTGGATAGTTTGTGTGAAGTGTATTTAAAGCAGTTGATGGCGTAGGTAGGTTCTGACTGTATGTTGTACTTTAATGTAATATAGTTTGTCGTAGTTTTACTTTTACAAGTATTTATGATGTAAATATGATGCCAAGAAGGAAACAAATACTGAGTATATTTTGTATTGTTTGATCAACAGTTTTCACCATACGTTAATGTGGAAGAGTGAACAGTAAACGGTTAATCTTACTGCGATCGTGCCCTTATTGACTACGGTTTACCTCGGTGTTTAGTTCAGAGTTCCTACACCTGTACGAGAACACTACAATGGTTATATAATAAACCCCACAGTTCCAGAATGTTCTTGACATTTTCAGTTTCTTTTTCAATAAAATATTTAAATCGTTATGGCTGTTATGTTTTCATGTCTTAGGTAAAATAGGACATGATATTGTGTGATAGTAGATGATTTTTCTCGCCATAAAAAAATGGTGTAAAACCTAAGAAATACACTGTTCCTGCTCTGTGAAACATTAATTAAGGATTAATCACCCATTTATTAATGTCATTTATAAATTCTAAACAGATCTGTGGTTCACAATTTAGTATAGATATTTGTTATGAGGGGATTCTTGGGCCGGGACAAAATTGACCCGGACCATACTGTGAAGGTATAGAAAATGAACAGTATGTAGGGGTTAAAGGAAAGAGGGATGCAGGTCAACTGACCCCTAACTTACAACAACGAGGAGCGAATGTGCGATCCGTCCCCCGGCTCACACAGTGAACACAGCCATCACCCTTTTTAGGGAATCCTGAATGGAATGCAAAGAATCTAGCAGAGGATAAAAGGAGAATGATCCATGCCCCTCAACGGCCTCCGTCTCTTGCTTCTCCAGGACAGTACTTGATCCACATTGCATAGATGGTGATGACTGAAGCCCCGTTTACCTGCTCCTCCCGAACACCAGCTTTCAGCAAACCTTCCTGCCGAAGGGTTTCGGCTCGAAACGTCGACTGTGCTTTTTTCCATAGATGCTGCCTGGCCTGCTGATTTCTTGCAGCATTTTGTGTGTGTGTTTCTCTTGTTTATGAATATATTCCTTTACGGATACGCGGCATTCCTCACTCCCCGTCTGCTATCAAACTTCCGTACCTGGCTACGCGCACCGTCTGCTACATACTATAGAGCTTGTAGTAATTGAATTGTTGTACTTATAAGATGCACAACAACTAGTGCTGTTAAAGACTGCAGTACTCATTTTATTGATAAAAGACAGCCGTCGTAAGCACTTGTCTTATCATTCCTGAAGTTAAGTCAATATCCTCCGGCGGCCTACCAGAATCGCTGTATAAATCTATGATAAGAACCCATAGGTGTAGAACTGTAGTGCCCTCTTCTACTGTGCTCCATTGCGTTTTGGGCTTCAAATTCCATTCAGCAAGAGTAACTGGAGCCGTTACTCGAACCCATATGATGCATTATGCTCAGGAAGCAAGGAGTGTTCGCAGGGCTTTACTGATCGCGTGTGGGGACAATACGTTTCCGAAAGCACACATGACTTTGTCAGATAGGGTTACTCCAGTACCCCCTCATTTCATATCCTCAATAACAATGCAGCCCAAAACTCCTCAGCCCTTTCGGCTCTACATACCCCTCTAAACTCGATTAAACCTTTGCAGAAATTTCTTCGATCTCTGTTATCTCGAAGGTGCTCAGTGTACCATCTCCTAAACATTGCTGAACCTCGTCCTCCCCACTCCTAAGAGGAAGCAACCGCGGACTATGCCCCCGCGCCGGTTGTGAAAACGCCTGATCATTGCACTGGCCCGTACAGTTTCGGAAAGCAAGGGACTAGGCGATCATTTCGAGGATTAAATCCAGGGGTCCACGCTACGTATTCTCCATCATTTTCATCATCCAGCCAGACATTCCCATCCCACAGACTCACTGTAAGGTTATGCCCCGCTCACTGAAGCTCGAACTTTAACAAGGTCGGGCTGGAAACCTGCTTGGCGCGTAACCTCGACGTGCTGTAGCTTCAACAGCTGACAAGCTATCTGATTAATCCTATCCTCTAACTTTATAGCCAAATCTGAGCCACTAATAGTGATTCTCTCAGAATAAACTAGCGCTGACTGAGATCTTTCAATTAATTCTTAAGCCTTTCATCGTTTTTTTATAGCCAAAAGACATTCTGCCGCCTATCGTTTCTTCTGGAAAAGCCCAACGATTTAAATATGTAAACAATGTGGTGTCCCATTTCAACCGCGGTGGGAAATGTAAGTGGACTGACCGGCATACAATAGCCCATCAGTAGGTTAATAAGATTTCCAAAACCTGTGCTATTATCCGTCCACCCTGGGACTCTGCATTTCTCATACGAAGGGTCTAGTCTTTTAAATTACCTTTTCAAGAAATTAATTTCGGCTGAAAATTTCAGAACCTGCTGGCCACAGCACCCAAATATAGTGTTCGCGAGTCTGGCAAGTGAAGCAGAAATCACTGACTCCGATCACTGTAATTATTCATTTACAGCGATAAAAATTCGACGAAAGATCCATGTTCCCCAAATTACAGAAACTGAAAAGTTGAATATTCAACAATCATACGTACTAAACACTCTAAGTTAAAAGCGCGTGCAGAGTGTCTATTGAGGAGAGACTGTTGATAGGGCAAAACTGCAGTCAGCAGGATGAGTTGCAACACAAAAGGCGCAAAGAGTAGAGTGGCAAGTACTATTTTGTATGCATCACTGAATCATGGCTAAAAGGGTATAGCAGGGAGCTTAATGTCCCGGAAAGAGAGGGCATCTTATGGAGCAAAAAATAGTGGGAAGCTAGAGGTTTGGGAAGCATTCAAGTACCACGAGTAGACAACTAAAACGTAATGAAGAGGGTAAAGAAGGAATAGGAAAGTAAGCGGGCTAATAATAATAGAGGATACCAAAAGTTGCTTCAGGTATATAATGTGTAACCAAGAGGCCAGAACTGGCATTAGACCACTGGAAAGCAATGCTGGAGAGATAGAAATGGGGGTTAATATAATAGCAGAGAAACTGCTTAAGCATCTTGCATCAGTGTTAGATAGGGAATGCACTAGCAGTATGACGGAAATTCAAGGTGCCATGGTCATGAAGTGTGTGAAGTTACCATAACTAGAGGGAAGTTCCTTGGGAAACTGAAAGGTCTGAAGATCGGTGAGTCACCTGGAACATATGGTGTACACCCCAGAGTTCTGAAGGAGATGTCTGAAGAGAGGCTTTAGTAATGATCTTCAAAGAATCATCAGTTTCTGGAGTGGTTCTGGAAGAATGAAATGCAAATATCACTTTCCACGTCAAGAAAGGATAGATGTAGATGAAATGAAACTATAGACTAGTTAGTTTGAACTTCGTGGTTGGGAGATGTTCGTGTCGAATATGAAGGATATGGTCTCATAGAACGTGAGGGCA
This sequence comes from Hemitrygon akajei, assembly GCF_048418815.1. NCBI lineage: Eukaryota > Metazoa > Chordata > Chondrichthyes > Myliobatiformes > Dasyatidae > Hemitrygon > Hemitrygon akajei. The sequence continues at coordinate 122,637,996 of NC_133133.1, forward strand.
CATTAAAAATAGTATGGTTTCGTCACGGGATTACCTTGCCTGAAAAATCTGTTGGAATGCTCTGAAGAAATAAGAGGCAGGATAAACAAAAGCGAATTGGTTGCTGTTGTGTACTTGGATATTTCAGATGGCCTCTGACAAGTTGGCACATATAAGGTAGCTTAACAAGCTGCAGGCCCATGGCATTATGGGGAAAATTCTAACAAGGATAAAATAATGGCTGATTGGCAGGAGGCAAAGAGTGGGATTAAAGGGAGTCTGTTCCAGCTGGCTGCTTATGACTAGTGGTTTTCCAGAAGGACCTGTCATGGGACCGATTCTTTTTACGTTATATATCAATGATCTGGATGATGGAATTGTTGGTTTTGCTGCAAAGTTTGCAGAGGAGGCAGCTAGTTTTGTGGGATTAGAGAGGCTACAGAAAGACTGAGATAGATTATGAGGATCGAAATGAAATAACAGATAGAATACCTTGTCGGAAAATGTATGATGATTATACACTTTGGTAGAAGAAATGAAAGACTTGACTATATTCTAAACGGGGAGAAAATACAAAGAAAATACTGGGATGCAAAGGGGCTTGGGGGTGCTTGCGCAGGATTCCATAAAGTTTAACTTCCACGATGAGTCTGCAGTGAGGAAGGCAAATGCAATGTTAACATTCATTTCAAGAAGATTGGAATGTATAACAATAATATGATGTTGAAACTTTAGAAAACAGTAATTTGGAGTACTCTGAACAGATTTGGGCCCCTTATCCTAGAAAGGATGTGCTAAAACTGGAGAGGGTTCAAAGGAAGCACGCGAAAATGATTCCTGGATTGTATGGCTTGTCATTTGAAGAGCTCTGGACCGGTATTAACCAAAATTCAGAAGAAGGCTGGGTGTCCTCATTGAAACCCATCGAAAGGTGAAAGACCTTGATAGAGTGAATGTGGAGAAGATATTTCCTGTGGTGGGAGTGCCTAAGATCAGAGGACACGGCCTCAGAACAGAAGGGTGTCCTTTTGCAGCGGAGATCAGGAGGAATTTCTTTAGCTAGAGAGTAGTGAATCTGAGGAATATTTTGCCACAGGCAGTTGCAGAGGTCCAGTCTTTATGTATATTCCGGTCCGAGGTTGATAGATTTTTGTTTGGTCAAGCATGAATGGATATGGGGAGAAGGCAGGGAATAGGGCCTGCGAAGAAAATTGGATCAGCCGTGATGAAATGGCAGAGCAGCATCGATGGGCCAAATGACCTAATTCTGCTGCTATATCTTATAGCCTTACGGTTTTATGGTCTCTCCGTATGCCAAATCATTATTATTGCTGATGAGGCAAACCACTGTAGTAATATCAGGGGTCTTGATGAAGCGGATTGAGGTGAATCTGACAATACAGTTGCCAGCGACATCGTCTTCTTTTGCTCTTGTACTCAGCACCTGCATATGTCATGCACTCGTCATTTATTGCTATCTATATAAATTTGTACTGGCACAGTTTGTTGTTCTTTGATCCTGTGTATAGTCACTGATTTATAGTTTGCAGGGTTGAATGTCGTGACATGTCTGCACTCTAATAATAAATTTTACTTTGAAATTTGAGGAATTTAAATCTGTTGACACAATCCACCTCTGATCCCCCAATAAGAACAAGCTCACGTGCCTCTGGTTTGTTCCTCATTAAATCAATAATCAGCTTCCTGGTCTTTCTCACATTGAGTGAGAGATTTACGTGCTCGCACCACTAGTCCAAATTTTAAATCTCCGTCCTGTATGTTGATACGTCACCACCTTTGATTCGGCCAATGAGAGTGGGGTCGTCAAAAAACTGAAACAGGTCATTGAAGCTGTGCTTATTTTGACTGTCATAAATATAAAGTGTGTGGCGCTGGCCCTCAGCATATAGCCTTGTGGAGCACTTATACTGAAGGGCATTGAGGAGGAGATGTTCCCATCCGAATTGATTGGAATCTGGAAGTGAGGAAATTGAGCATCCAATTTCACTTGGAGGCATTGCAGCCAAATGTCTTAAAGCTTTTTAATTAGATTTTAGGGAATAAAATAGTGTTGAATGCCTACGTGTATTTGATAAAGTGCATTGTTGCGTATGCATCCTTGCTGTGCAGATATTCCAGGGATGAGTGCACAGTATTGGAAATGACATCTGCTGTGGACGTTCTGTAAGCGGTCGGAAAACTGGGGCGCACCGAAGTCGCTTCTCAGACAGTAGTTGATATGTTTTGACACCCCGCTCTCAAAACATGTCATGTAAGTGTTACTGGACGGAAGTCTTTGAGGCTTTTACTAAGTTTATCTTAGGCACAAGCATAATTGAAGCTTGCAGATGACTATCTTTAAATGCCAAGGCGAGAGGTTAAAGAAACAGGTGAACATTCCTGCTAGTTGATTAGCATAGGACTTTAGTACTCGGTCATGTACCACATCTGGGCAGGGTGCGTTCCGGGGTTCACCCTCCTGAAGAATGGTCTCACATTGACCACAAGGATTGAAATCACGTGTCGGCGGGGTCTGTCGGAGTTCGTGAAGGTTCTTCCGTGTTTTGACGGTCAAAGCGAATGTAGAATGTGCTGAGCTTATCTGGAAACGAAAGACTGTTGTCACCTTTGTCGCTTGCTTTCACTTTGAAATAGGTAATAGCTTTCAATCCCTGATGCAGCTATCGAGCATCCATCAGTGATTCAAGTTTAGTCCGGGCTTGCAACTTCGCTTGTGAGATGGCTTTCCTGAGGTCGTCCCTGGACTTTGTATTTTACGTCATCGCCAGACATGAATGCCACTGATCTGACATTCAGCAAATTCCATTCTCTGCTACATCCAGGGCTTTTCATTTGGGAATCACTGAATCATTTAACGTTATTATATAAAGACTGTTTATATAATATCGCTGACAACCGTATGCATGCATCTAGATCCATTGATGAACACAGCCCAGTCCACCAACTCGAAGCAATTTGGTAGCCGCTGCTCCGACTCCCGCGACTTGGGGGAGCTCTTCAGTCTCTGCCTGTTTGCAGGAATGAGAATGACAGCCAAGTGATCAGATTTCACCAAATGCAGCCTGGACATTTTTTATTACGGGGAAGCAGTTTTGGGCTGCAGGATATAATCTGGTGGTATTTGGGCGGAGATTTTATGAAATAGGCCTGATTGAAATTCCCAGCGCAGAAGAAGAGCCCCTTCCCGCAAGTATATTAGACACCCTTCAGTTCAAGTGCAAACTGTCCCGTCTGTAAAAGTTCAACCTGGACGTGTGTCAGTGCTCCAAATAGAGGATTTATAGAGAGAATCAGACCCAAAGACCAGTGGGCGCATAAATAAAGGCAAAGTGGAGAGAGAATGCAATTTTTTTAACAGGAACCATTGGGAAACTTGAAGGCAATTTAGGAAGAACTATACAAATTTGTGACGAAGATGGAAATGTGCAAAATATACTCAGGTAATCTGATGTGGCACGAAGTAAATTTACGATAAGAACGGTAGACAACAAAGTGAAGCCGCGTACAAAGTGGGGACTTCGAGAAAGTTAGAGGACAATTTGAGAAGAGATTGTTAAATCAGTGAAAAGCGCAGCGAAATCAACAACAGTATGTTCATCCATTGGGTTAAAACTGACTATATCCTTGTTCACGTAGACTAAAGGGACATGACAGACAGAAAGACAGACAGACAGACAGACAGACAGACATACTTTATTGATCCCGAGGGACATTGGGTTTCGTTATTTCGTTATGCATTACATCCAGGAAAGTTTCTACAAATTCTGTTACAAAGAGTGATGTGAGAAACGAAGTAGTGTTAAGTCTGAACGCGCACATAAGCACACCCTTATCGTTAAAGAACCAAAATACCGCTAAGGGTTTGACACAATATTGTCAGGAATATCCAGAATTCAATGTGAAAGTTGTTCAGCAGAACAGGTTGATGAAGAGGCGGGCTGAGAAACTACCGAAACTGGAGATAGTGAGGTATCAGCAACCGAACCTGTTATGGTTAAGTAGTGAAGCACAGGGCACAAAAAGATATTGCGAAACTCCGATCCGTCAGAAGGGCACAGTTTTTCTGAGCTGCCGGGAGTGGAATGAATGGATTCTACGGCAAAGGACGAACCGACAGCAGATGAATGCTAATGTACTGAAATGTTTAGAATTTGAAATGATAAACCGTTTTTTTCATTGACCAACTGTCTGTCAGAAGTAAAGCCGTATGTAATGAGATCATTTAGAGATGAATGAAAAACAGTCATTACGAATAGAGGTCCGACCTGCTCAGAATTTTAAATATAGAGCATACAAAATGTGTTATGTTTTACATTAAATGATGCACATTCCAGGTTTCTGTCCTGTATAATAGGGAAGCAAGTCACCGTGCTTTTAAATAGGCAGTAAAAAGAGATCATCGGGCAACTAAATAGGGTAGAAATTTCATGGGGCAAATCCACTGTGATGCAGAAATTTACAGCAAAATGTGAAAATAGTGTACAATGGCGATGTTACATATTCTAATATTTTAGAAATATTTTTCGACATACGAATCTGGCATTGGTAACATCACCAGTGTGTTTATGTTATGTTAAATCGAATTGATTTTCGTTTGTCCTAGTGATTTTCCGTGAAACTAGAAGGAGTTACCAAGTAACAATACATTATTTGGCTATCCCGTGTATAAGCATGAGGTTTTCCTATGATGTAGAGTTCCACAGCTAGAAGATTGTGGAAAGGACCATAAACAAAGACAATTACTTTGCATTCGTTGCTGTCAGTTCCCCAGAACAATCTGAGAAAAGACGTTCTCTTGTTGCATTTGCACATTGAACTGCGGTCATGATCCTGGACGACTCTTGTATTTGCTGTCTGCAGCCGTCTCTACGAGTAGAGTTGCCATGGAAATTCTGCTTGCTATCATAGAGCTGAATATGTTATCCTGGTAAGTACTCCCTCGCAAGTATATTAATTACAGCATAATGATGTTGTTAGAAGCGAACATGTTGCAACATAAAAATAATATTTATCCACGTTGGCATCTAGCTAAAACAATAAGCGTCAAGGAAGTGAGGCTAAATACATTATGAGTTTTCTTAGTTTCAATGAAAAATAAACATGGGTACTGTGGCAGGACGAATCCCATTGCAGGAGCACTGAAGATTAATTTATAAGGGGCGGTGAAAAATAGCGGGGAGCATTAAACAACTATTAAAAAAAAAAATTCTATTATATACGCTCAGGAAATCTGATACAGGTGTCTAAATTAAAGAGAGACAGTTAAAATATATTACTCAGAGAGAACTTATCTTCACAAAGAGGAATTCAATTAACCTGACAGAGATGTTAATGATCACAGGGCTCAGCAAGCGAGGCAGAAAGAGTTGAAATTCGTGATGTCTTCACACCAGATCTCTCTTGCACCGCCTTCAACCTAATACTCTGACCTGATAACTAAACTCCACATTTATCGCTTCTTCTACCTTTTACCAAAGATTTACTAATCGTATTTTCGTAACAGTCCCATTTATTCTGCACGTTCTTGTCCTATTATATTTAACGCCTCATACCTCAGTTTTGCCTCGTCTCCCCTTGTCCAGTCCCTTTACACTTACATCGGTAACACATTAGATACTCCCCAAGTTTTTAGGAGCATTAAGTTCTATGAAATTAACAGCATCATGGACGTCCAAAAATGTCTGTTTTATCTCGGGAGTGTACTTTGCTGACAATGTCCATTTCGAATCATCGTTGAGAAACTGGCAGTGATGCAGTTAGTGAAACAGCGACAGTAACGCGAGCAGAATTGTGAATAAACAGTAAAAAAAATTAAGACTGGTGAAAAGACTCTCTCAATATTGCAACAAGAATGGTAGCGGCAAAAATATCTTGACAGCAAGGAGAAAAGACATCTTCGGCAAAGAGCTGTCTGGGGTGAACTGGCCTGAAAGAAATGAATAATATAAAATTCGGGACTGAAATGTCAAGAGAAGCAAGAGGGTGGGAGAGAACGATGGACTGGAGACTGGAAAGGAAATCATACTAACTTTGTTCAACAAGAAATAGACAATGATACTTTTTCATTATTTTATGTATGAGAGACAAGTGATCTTCTTTGATTTTTGGGTGCAGATGATTAAAGGGCACAACAAGATGAGCGGTTAATTACCAGAAGTATTATTTAGTTGAGGTTGCAGACACATGAAATAGCGAACAATTTGTATACACTATTAAGGAACACAGGTATTGTTAAAACTAAATCTTCGGGATTGTGGACACCGTGACCATCCACATTTGCATACAATTCCATTGCACTAAGCTACACTGGGCAAAAGCGTCAACGAGAATTCGCTTTGAGTTCACTGTGAGCACTTCAACTTTAGACAACCGTCAGTGCCAGTGACACCGGGGAGTAGGCAGATCGTAGATGGCATGTTGTACTTTAGGTATTGATTCACTGTCCCCAAGAACTCGTGAATGAGGGTTATTGACGCCGCTATTACTATGGAGTATAATTGACTTCAGCCATTGATGGCACACAAATGATAATTTAAGTCGTTTCTGGCACAAAGTCAGTAGCCAGAAGATTAAGGATTCAGAGTCAGCGCAGGACCACTGCAAATATAAACGCATATCCATGTGCTGGTGAGTTGTTGCTGTAGTCGCAGTATTATGGGTACGGTTCACTGCTAATATGCAGCATCAGGAACATGACTATTAATGATATGCTTCAGCATTCTCAGGATTTGCCAGTACGGGGTACACAACTCGGGGTGTTGTAAGTTCAATAACAGAGTTCCGGATTACTTAAGGTGTTGTTTTATTAATTTTCTGAAGCAGTGAGCTGACTGGATATTTCATCGCATTCTTCAACTGTTCCCTGAACTTGGTCTGAGTTGCCGCGTAAATAAATGTGTTTGTGCAACAACTTATGTTACTCAGCAGATAACCGGCTTCGTGAACAATAAGTTCAGGGTCGTTCCACTCTCCTCCAGTTCCGGAGATCTGATAATAGAAGAATTCTACAAAAGAAGTCAGCCACAAGAATATAAAGCTGCCGGAAAGGGCAAAAAGTAGAACTATAGACTTCCTCCTGTTCTCATTTTCCGGGTCACTGCAGTTCGTTCCCTTGCTCTGACCCTTTAAACCTTTACGTATTCGATAGGCCACTAAAACGTGCCTGACAGTCAGGACATTAAGCGGCAAAATTACTGCGAAAGGGAGCAACGGGTTTAAACACGCACCAAACCAGTCAAATCCCACCCACCCTATTTCAGTGTAATAACTCGATTTCGTCATACAAAACCACGGTACGTTGTTGATAATCTCTCTGTGTTCACGTGAGAAGTAAAATGGAACGTTTTTCAGGCAAAGCAGAATACCTGTTGTTGATAGAACAATGGCTGCATTTTTCTCGGTGCAATATTTTGCTCTCAGCTTCTGGCAACAAATGGCAACATATCGATCAAAGGTGAAAGTAACGGTGAACCAGACAGAACAATCTAAAGCTAGATATGTCAATGCAAGGTTCGTACGGCAAACAACGGTGATGTCCAAGAAACACGTTGGAAAATAATGATCCTTGATCTTACGAAAAATAACTTCCGTGGTAATGAGCAGCAGATCCGCCACTGCCATGGCCACCAGATAGCGAGTGGTGCATTTAGAGAGGCCGCATTTTTCCCGGGAAAGGAAGAATATCGCCACGAAATTCACTACAAAAGGAGAAAACATGATAGCTATCATTGCACAAATATTTATCAGAGACTGAGCAAGAGCTCGAAATTTGAACCAAAATAAGAAGAATGTTAAAGTGGGCACATTGTAGCAATTTCAGAAACCACAAACACTGTGTTAACGGTTCGTATACTGCTTGCTTCTGAAAGAAAGAAACTGAGACATACAAGGTTGGGAATACAGGCGAGCCCTCGCTGGTGCAGAGAAGTCTTTATAACGTTTCAATACAGCTACAAGAGATGAAGAACAGGACTGTGATCAAAGGCAGGGATTGGAATAAATCACTTATTTCTACGTTGTTTTCATTCTGCCGTACTCCTGGCCTTTCACATAGCTTGTCCTTTTCAAATTTTCCTACAATACCACTACATCAGTAGAATTGGAAACATGACATGTGGTCCCCATCCACTAAATCTTTTACACATAGTATGAATGGCTCCTTCGTAATAATTGATAACCGGGTATCATACTATTGACATCTTTGCTAAACTTCTATAGATGTCTTGTGAAGAGTATGTTGACTGGTTGCATCATAGGATGAGATGGAAAAGCCAAACCCCTTGGACGGGAGATCCTTCAAAAACTAATGCATATGGCCCAGTCGATGACGTGGTTGTATATGGTGACAAATATGCATACCGATAATAAATTTACTTTGAAATTCGAACACCATGCTAACCCAAGGATGGGACAGCTTTTATAAGTTTGTTCACGCGACCATCTTCTGTATAGTCGTCCCAATTAGATCTGCATCAACGTTGTTCATCGGTTTCCTACAGCAAATCAGGATTCTTCTACAAATCTACAGTACGCTGTGCCTCATTTTTCTCTCTGGTCTACTATCCTATATCCATCATCAAGGAGTTTAGTAGACGAGGGGAGTATCTTTGGATGGCTTTGATGCTTTTGTGGATTTGCGTACTGCCAGCAGTGTTACCAATGACTCTAAAATTTCCAGATCTGAAGGGGAATGGGCTGTATGGTAAAATTAGTTGAAGCATTAAATCTAGTCAATGAGCACAATTGTATCTATAGACTGTCCATAATATTACTCCATTTGGTGAGTTGCTCTTACGCTTGTCTTTTTTTTTGCATTCCTTCTGAGAGAAGACGACATGCGCACTATTCAACAAGACATGACTTTCTAGTCTGAATTTCGCATCCCGTGCATTCTGGTTTCCCTGATTCTTTGTTGATATGATCAGTCTTACACGGCTTCCATTCATTCATTTTCCAGGTAGTTTTGTTTTGTCTCTTATCTTGATTGTCACCCAGGTTTATCATCTCTAAAACATTTTTCACAAGCACCCTGCGTGCAGCTTAACGCGCCCTATTTCCCGTTTGACGAATGATCAGAAACATCAATGTTTCTCTTCTGGCAGATGCGGATAAACAATCAAAGTATTTCCTACTTTTTTTTGCTTGCTTTATTTGTATTTGGCAGGCAGTCTCATTACTTTACAACGGCTGGTTCAAAATATATATTCCAGCGAGACAACACTAATCCGTATCACCCCAATGTGACACCCTCGGTCTTGAGACCTCGGAAACACGCGACATTCTCTGATAATAGTTCAACGCAAAATCAATTTTCCAATGTCACATTATGCCATTAAGATATATTTCTATTAAACAATTATACTGGACAATAACGACGTGTAAATCGTTGTCTTGAGTTAAAAAAGTTGAAAATCAATTGTCAAAGTACATACATTTCACCATGTACAACCCAAGATACATTTTTCTTTTCATGCGGGTACTCAGCAAATCTATAGAATAGTAGCTATAACAGGAGAAATGAAAGATCAAAACAGGGAATTATATGCGTAAAGGCCAGTATAGTCTAGCGAATTATAGGCCAGAGTGCAGAAGATAACAAACTGCAAATGCAAAGAAGTATATAGCAATAAATAACAAGAGTATGAAATAACAAGGTAACGAGTCCTTAAAGTGAGATTATTGGTTGTGGGGGCGCTCAATGAATGGGTAAGTGAATCCTCTTTGTTCTGGAGCCTGAATGTTAAGGAGTATTAACTATCCAGGAACCTAGTGTTACGATGGCAGCAGGGAGCAAAGAACAGGCGTAGGTGGTGGGGGATCTCGGATGATGGATGCTGCTTTCCGACAACAGTGTTTGATGCAAAAGTGCTGAATGGTTGGGAAGGTTTTATTCCTGATGTACGTCCTGGAACGAATCCACGACCTTTTGTCAGATTTTCCATTCAAGGGCATTGGTGTTTCCATACAAGCCTATGATTCAGCCAGTTTAAAACTTCCACCACAGATGTAAAGAAGTATGTCAAAGTTTTAGATGATATACCGAATATCCGCAGGTTCCGAAGGAAGTAGAAGCGTTGCAGTGCTTGCTTCACAATGACATTTACGTGGAAGGTCGAGGACAGATTATCTGAAGTAGTAACGTCCAGGAATTTAAAGCTGCAAACCCTTTCTAGCTAAGGTTTAGTATTGATTGACAGAATGTAACCAAGGATAGTAGTGATTAAGTAATTACAATTTGAATTGCTATAACAATTGCGTTTTGGCATAACGGTCTCCAAGGCGACAACTTCAGGATTCTATCATACTCAAAGAAAACACAAGTTATAAAATCACAGAGACTCGAAAGCCCAAAGGAATCTCATTCGGCTTTGTTATGAAAATCAACATTTTAGTATCTTTATTAATTTCTTGCTGAACCCAAACGCTTGCTTTTACAATGTACTAGAACACGCAGATTAATTTTACTCCAACAATTACCATTGTTACTTATCTCACCACCTGTCTTCCCAAAGTTTGTTAAAATACAGTCGGAATTATTTACGTTCTCACATTTTAGCAATTTCTAATTTCCACGAAGTTAAAATACCCCTGAGCCCGTACGCATCCTCCTCACAAATCATAACTCTGCTGGCTTCATGTCGTCAGTAAACAAAGGAATATGATATGCACTCTCAGCACATTTGTGCGGCTGTTTCTCTCTGCCACCGTGAAAAATAATCAGTAACGTCTGCTCTCTTTTTCTCTTAGTTTTCAGTTTATGCCAATATGCAGTAACATCAGACCCGATATCCATTTGTTGTGCACGCTAACCTGTTAAGTTGGAATCTGCAGAAGCGATATGAATATCCAATCAATCGCATCTTTCATAGTTTGCAACCTCAAAGATCTCCAGAGGATTTTTCAAACACGCCTGAACAATCGGAAATCATTGTCAACTTTGCCTAATATTCTTGATACATTCCGAAGGAATATTTTAAAATTACTGTGTTTTAAAATGAACTCAAGCACCTTTACTAATACAGACATATAGTTCAATGTCTGATTGCTCCGAGTTTTCTCGTTGGTTCCTGTATCGATCGATCGATCATCGGATGCTTATCTCGCAGGTGGTTCTGTCCCGTTCCGCAAAGGTGTAGCGCAATCCAATATATTGGCAAAGCTCCACTATATACAGTATAGTAAGTTGAAATGCATGAAATGCGATTACTATTTCCATGGGCGACTCTTAGTACTCTGGAATTCCGAACATCAAAGCAGACTTTCTCCAGCAAAGTTTTCCAAGAATTCATTTCTTGAATTACCCCCATTTGTTCGACCACAGTCGGGGATGTTACTTATATGCCAGTTAATAAAGTCCATCCAAGGTATTTACTTATGTATTTTCATTGCATTTCTGCCCAATACAAATTCCAACAGAATTTAACTTTATATTTGTACTAACTTACCAGGAATGCCTATCACGGCAATGATCACATACAATATTTTCTCGACACTGTAGTACATTTTCAGCATTTTCCAGTTGAGTAGTAGCAGTCTCTGAACTACAGATAATCGGAGTCTTGCAAAAGTAAACTTTCCTAACGGCTTTATAGGCTTTGTTATGGGTCCCAAGTGTCAATGATTTTCAACTGAGCTAAAAATAGTGATTTAAAATACGAACAGATTACGACAACCGAAAACACTTCTTTTTTGAAAAATTGTGTTTGTTTGGCTTTTAAATGAGAAGAACCAATTAATGGAATATTTGATTGCAACTATAGTTTGAAGTTGAGAGCAGCTTTCTGCCAGAAGGGTGGTTAGAATTTTAACTGTGAACCGTTTGTTTATCTCAATTTGTGGACATGATACCGTACAAACAGCTCATCCAGCAATGCAATTTTTCATGCCGTGTTCCACTCAGGCCAGAGAGCTCCATAAAGGGTCTTTATATCCACGGACTAAAAAAAATAAATTACTTCATTACTTTAAACTAACACACTTCTGTAAAGTGATAAATTGTTCAATCGGATAAGTCACCAAAGATGCTGAAACCATCTGAGACTAATACAACCTTTAGCATATTATAGCATTTCAAACATAATGTATACATAGAACAGAGATCAGAGAACATGGCATACAGAATAGTACTGCGCAGAAGCAGTTACTTCAGCCAGTGTTTCTGTGCTGACCCTGATGAGAAGTAAAACTATTTGCATCTAACTGTACACGTGCCTGCATAAATGTCTCTTAAGCGATGCTATGGTGAGTATTTCTACCACTTCCGCAGGATCACCTTTCTGGTATTTATCGACATATGTGTAAACCTCACCTTAAAGTTAAGTAAGCCGTTAAGAAACAGAAATGTCCACCTTGCGAAATAGACTCCGACTATTTATGTTTCTCATAATTGTATTTTTTGTTTGCACACAGGTACTGAAAACCATGAGCGAACAATTTACGATTGTGCAATCTCTCCTTAATGTTTAGCTGATGGAATTGATGGCTTTGTTGCAAAGCTTGCAGACAATATGATGATAGAGGAAATAGATTGGTTACAGAAGGACTTGGATAGATTGGAGAATGGGCAAAGAAATAGAAAATGGAATACTGTGTTAGAAAGTGTATGGCCATGCAGTTTGAAAGAATTGACTATTTTTTAGAAAACATAGATACATAGAACACCTACAGCATCATACAGGCCCTTCGACCCTCAAGTTGTGCCGAACATGTCTCTACATTAGGAATTACTGGGCTTACCCATAGCCCTCTATTTTTCTAAGCTCTATGTACCAATCCAAAAGTCTTTTAAAAGGCCCTATCGTATCCACCTCCACCACCGTTGCCGGCAGCTCATTCCACGTACTCACCAGTCTCTGAGTAAAAAACTTACCCCTGACAGCTCCTCTATACCTACCTCCCCAGCATCTTAAACCTGTGTCCTCTTGTGGCAACCATTTCATCCCTGGGAAAAAGCCTCTGACTATCCACATGATCAATGCTTCTCATCATCTTATACATCTCTATCAGGTCAGCTCTCATCCACCGTCGCTCTAAGGGAAAAAGGCTGAGTTCACTCAACCTGTTTTCATAAGGCATGCTCCCCAGTCCAGGCAGCATCCTTGTAAATCTCCTCTGCACCCTTTCTATGGCTTCCACATTCTTCTTAAAGTGAGGCGACCAGAACTGAGTACAGTGGGGTCTGACCAGGGTCCTATATAGCTGCAACATTACGTCTCGGCTGCTAAATTTAATTCCATGATTAATGAAGGCCAATGCACTGTATGCCTTCTTAACCACAGAGTAAACTGCACAGCTGCTTTGAGTGTCCTATGGACTCGGACCACAAGATCCCTGTGATCCTCCACACTGCCAAGAGCCTTACCATCAATACGATATTCTGCCATCATATTTGACCTACCACAATTAAATACAACACACTTATTTGGGTTAAACTCCATCTGCCACTTCTCAGCTCACTTTTGCATCCTATCAACGTCTCGCTGTAATCTCTGACAGCCCTCCACACTTTCTGCAGCACCTCCAAACTTTGTGTCATCAGTAAACTTACTAACCCATCCCTCCACTTCCTCATTGAGGTCATTTATAAAAATCACGACGCGTAAGGGTCCCAGAACAGTTCCCTGAGGCACACCATTGGACACCGACCTCCATGCAGAATACGACCCGTCTACAACCATCTACGACCGTCTCTTTGCCTACTGTGGGCAAACCAGTTCTGGATCCACAAAGCAATGTTCCCTTGGATCCCGTGCATCCTTACTTTCTCTATAAGCCTTGCATGGGGTACCTTATCAAATGCCTTGCTGAAATCCATATACACTATATCTACTGCTCTTCCTTCATCAAAATGTTTAATCACATCCTCAAAAAATTCAATCAGTCTCGTAAGGCACGATATGTCCTCGACAAAGCCATGCTGATTTTTCCTAATATATTATACCTCTCCAAATGTTCATAAATCCTGCTTCCCAGGATATTCTTCATCAACTTACCAAGCACTGAGGAAAGACACACTGGTCTATAATTTCCAGGGCTATCTCTATTACCTTTTATGAATAAAGGAACAACATCTGCCTTGCCTTGCAACCTGTGTCTGGAGACTTGACTTGCATCGCCGTGACACTGCCTGGAATCCTTCCTCGCCCTCCCCCTGCCTGGAGCTTTGCCTCGCCCTGCCTCGCCTTGCCAGTGTCTGGAACCTTGGTCCATCACGCCTCTGGCCGGAGCCTTGATTGGCCTTGCCTCTACCTGGAGCCTTGCCTCGCCATGCCTGTGTCTAGAGACTTGCCCTGCAAACAGTGTCTGGAGCCTTGACTTGCCTCGCCCTGACTCTGCTTGGAGCCTTGCCTCGCTTTCCCTCTGTCCGGAGCCTTGATTCGCCTTACCTCTTCCTGGAGCCTTGCTTCACCTTGTCTGTGTCTGGAGCTTTGCTTCGTCTTGCATCTGCCGGGCGCCTTCTTCGGCTTTCTTGTGTCTTGAGCCTTGCCTTGCATCCTTTGTCTGGAGTCTTGACTTGCATCGCCCTAACTGTGTCTGGAGCCTTGCCTCGCCCTCCCTTTGCCTGGAGTCTTTCCTCACCCTGCCTCTGACTGGAGCCTTGTTTGACTCTTCTTGCCTTTGCCTGAAGCCTTCCCTCGCCTTGCCTGTGTCTGGAACCTTGCTTCGTCTCGCCTCTGTCCGGAGCCATGATTCGCCTCGCATCTGCCTGGAGCCTTGCCTCGCCTTGCTTCTGCCTGGAGCCTTGTCTTGCCTCGCCCTCTCACTACCTGGAGCATTGTCTCGCCGACCCTCTACGCGGAGCCTTGATTCGCCTCGCCTCTGCCTGGAGCCTTGCCTTGTCTCGTCTTTCCTCTGCCTTGCCTGTGTCTGGAAACTTGCTTCGCCTCACCTCTACTCGGAGCCTTGATTCGCCTCGTCTTGCCTGTAGCCTTGCCTGTGTCTGGAGCCTTGCCCTGCAACCAGTGTCTGGAGTCTTGCCTTGCCTCGCCCTAACTGTGTTTGGAGCCTTGACTTGCCACGCCCTGCCTCTGCCTGGAGCCTAGCCTCTTCTCGCCTTAACTCTGCCTGGAGCCTTGCCTCGCCCTGCCTCTGCTTGGAGCCTTGCCTCGCCTCGCCTCTGCCTGGAGTCTTGCCTCGCCTTGCCTGTGTTTGGAACCTTGCTTCGCCACTCCTCTGCCCGGAGCCTTGATTCGCCTGGATTCTGCCTGGAGCCTTGCCTTCCCTGCCTGTGTCTGCAGCCTTGACTTGCCTCGCCGTGCCTCTGCCTGGCGCCTTGCCTCGCTTTCCCTGTGCCCGGAGCCTTGATTCGCCTCGCCTCGCTTTCCCTGTGCCCGGAGCTTGATTCGCTTCGCCTCTTCCTGGAGCCTTGCTGACCTCGCCCTGCCTGTGCCTGGAGCCTTGCCTCGGCTTGCCTGTGTCTGGAGCCTTGCCCTGCAACCTGTGTCTGGAGCCTTGACTAAGTAGAAAGTAAAGGTCAATGTGCGCCTTCCACACATGCTTATCCAATAAAGTGTACCGGTCGCATCCTGTCATAGGTAGAATTAGTTGAGAGTGCTTAGGACATCCCCAAAATAAAGTAATTATTCTAGTATTTCCACACGGCCGGATTTCTCAGTGAGGGTCTGACTCAGGGGCCACAGTAAAGGTTGCCCTCTGTTGTGGACGTGATGCTGGAGATATGGAGACGAGGACCGTAAAAAGTTCTCCGTGTGCGTTTCTGAGGGAAGCTGCACAGTAATCCTGGTGTAGATCTGATTCATTGAATATAGAAACACGAACCATGCAAGGCGGTCTTGCTATGCCTATGATCCAGGGGATACGCAGAGGGAAAATGCACACAGTGTTGTCCACGTGAGTCTGAACGAGATACACGGAGATAGGATCCGGCCGTCAGTAAAGCACATTGGAGTGAGTATCGTCCTTCAGCTCTTATTTCCACGTGGTTTAAATGGTTGAATTCATGCGGAACGGACAAGGAAAACAGGTCGTATAATGACACTGGTATCGTCAGGGTGTTGCTGAAGGAAAATACTTCCTGAAAGGATCTGCGCCTTTTTCGAATCTTTCGTGGAAATGATCGCATGTTCTCTGCACTTGGAGAAGAACAGAGAGATTCACTCTGTGCCTGATGTCGGGAGCGTATGGTGCGAAGGCATGTAAGGCGCTGCAGTCCGCGTCTGATACCAGGACTATTTGATGAGTCGGTGCCGATGGAACTTTGCTCTTTGTTTGACACTGGGAGTCTGAGATGGATGGCTGTGCAGGCAGCCTCACTCTCGTACAACCATGGGCATGTGTGATGGGACGGCGTGGAGGTAGTTTAATACTGCGTCTAACCCTAGTTAGTTAGTTAGACGGATTAGGATAATGGCAAGAAAGTGGCAAATGAAATATGATGTTGGAAAATGCATGCACTTTGTTAGGAGAAATAAATTTGCGGATTATTTTCCAAATGTGGAGAAAATCCAAACATCTGAGTGCAAAGGGACTTGGCAGTTCTTGTGCAGAACTCCTCAGGTTGAGTCGGTGGTGAGGAAGGCAAATTCAATGTTAACATTCCATTTGAAGAGGTCTAGAACATAAGAGCAGGGATGTGACGCTGATGTGATGTGATAAGGTACTGGTGAAGCCTCACCTTAGGTATTTTGAACAGTTTTGTGTTCGTCATCTTAGAAAATTTGTGCAGGCATTGAAGAGGGTCCAGAGAAGGTTCACAAGGAAGATTCAAGGATTGAAAGGGTTATCATGCGGGGAATTTAGAAGGATGAAGGGGAATCTCTTTGATATCTTTAGAATGCTGAATGTCCTAGATAGAGTAAATGTGGACAGGTTGTTTTCTATGGTGTGAGAGTCTAGGACAAAAGGGCGCAGCTTCTGGATAGAGAGATGTCCATTCAAAAGAGAGACGTGGATAATTTCTTTAACTAGCTAGTGCTGAATTTGTGGAAATTTTCGCAAGATGCAGCTGTGGAGGCCAAGTTGTTGGGTGTATTTAAGGCAGGGATTGATAGGATC
The DNA here is from genome assembly GCF_048418815.1 of Hemitrygon akajei. NCBI lineage: Eukaryota > Metazoa > Chordata > Chondrichthyes > Myliobatiformes > Dasyatidae > Hemitrygon > Hemitrygon akajei. The sequence goes on from NC_133133.1 coordinate 122,655,009, forward strand.
TTGATTGCACATGGCATCAAATATTATGGGGAGAAGGCTGACAAGTGGGGTTGAGAGGAGAAAAGAAAGGATCAGTCATGATTGAATGGCGGATGAGACTCGATGGGCCAAATGGCCTCCTGAAGGATAAATCTTGCCTGAATATTCTATTGGAATTATTTGAGGAAAAAACCGGTAGGATTGACAATGGTAGGTCTACCGGGTAGTTTACAGTATTTGGATTTTCTGAAGGTCTTTGATAAGGTGCCACACATGTGGCCGCTTAACAAGGTAAGAGCCAATGGTATTTTAGGAAAGATACAATATTGCTGATTGACAATGGGTAAATAGGCCAACAGTCGGAATAAATGGGCCTATCTGGCTGTCTGCCAGTGACGACTGGTGATCTGCAGGCTTCGATATTGGGACCACTCTTTTTACATTATATGCCAATGACTTCGAAGACGAAATTGTAGATGATGCAAAAGCAGGAAGTGTTGAGGAAGAGGGGACTCTGCAGAAGGCCAGCCGGATTGGCATTGTGTAGGGAAGTGTATGGTTATGCACAATGGTAGAAAGAATATAATGTAACCTGCTTTCTAGACGGGGAGGGGGAATTAAAAAGCAGCAAAGATGCAAAGGGACTTGGGAGTCTTTGTGTAGGATTCCCTAAGGTTATTATGCAGTGCAGGCAAATGGCAAGGAAGGAAATGGTATATTAACATTCATTTTGAGAACATTCGAATATAAAAGAAATGATATAATGCTGAGGCTTTATGAAGCATTGGTAAGACAGCACTAGGGGTACTGTAAACAATCCTGAACCTCCAATCTTAGAAACGATATGCTATCATTAGAGAGAATCCAAAGCAGGTTTAGAAAAATACTTCCTGAATGAAACGGTGAACGGATGAGGAGCATTTGATGGCTCTGGAATGCAGAGGTTGACTTCTCTCCGTTGCGTTTCCCGTGGAAAGAGTGAAAAACACGAAGTTATATCGTGTGCTCATAACGGACGGCCTAACTTGGACATCCGACTCTTTCTCAATGTTCAAACAGACACACTAGCGTCTGCATGTTCTGAGGAGATTGAGGTATGAAATGCTCTCTGTATCCTTTATAATAACTTTCTACAACAGTACGATGGAGAATGTCCTATTTGGCCGCAGTGTTGTGTGGTACGAACCTGCTAGGCAACAGACCACATGACCCCGAGACTTGCAGGATCATCAGTTTTTCCCTTCCTCCTGTATTTGATGTTTACTGTGAGTATTGCAGGAGAACGGTCGACAGCATTGCAAATGATGTCAGCACACACCACAATGTCTTTGATCCACTACCGTCAGAAAAGACGCAGAGACACATCAGGAATTGGCATGTCAGACTGCTTAACAACTTTTTACTTCAGGATGTGAGATCAATGAAGAACCAGACCCTCCCGAGATCTTCTCACTAGAACAGTAAGTTTTATACCTTATTGCTTCCTTTTTCCTGTTTATCGATCTATCTATTTGTCCATCTATCTGTATATAGATAGTTAACAGCCAGGATAGGATCCTTCTCTAAGTAGCTGATTTATTTGAGCCGCCAACCGTGCATGTAATGCTATTAGTTTCTTCGGTCAATAGGTGTGGATCATGTCAATCACTGGTTGTGTCCAGTTCTTCATACTTGCTATCCATTGCTGAACATCTGCTACTGTGATGGTCAGAAGTTCTTCACCGGGAACGTTGTAGAGGCTTGCTTGTAGGTCTTTCTGCCACTGGGCAATGTTGTTAAGCGATATTTCTTTCTCGCATATACTCTTCCAGTACTCCTCAGTTGCGTATTTGGTTGGTTGAGGTACTGGCATGTAATTGTTGTGGAACTGCGCAAATACTTTTCCTGGTTCCTTGAGGAAGTGTGCATATATTTAGCACATAAGAGAGAGGGTTATGGCAGTGTGTCTATCTATATACTACTAAAACTCTCATGCTCTGCTTGTATGTTTGTCTGTTTGCGACCTCCAATTAGCGCAAACGGTGCATTTTGTTTTGGCTAAATCGACTTAAAATGCGCTAACTAACAAAATGCAGGCAACGTTCAGGGTTATATGTTCGTATTAAATTGCTCATACGCAAAAATCAGCAGGCTGCCTTTCACCCGAGAGCCGATCCGCCATCATAGAAATCGGGAAGTGACACCACGCCGCATGCGCACGGCCAGCCTCAGCAGCGACACCAACCGGAGCAAAAGGGCAGGGCAGTTCTGTACCGAGCGGTCACATATCACCATCGGCATGCGCAGGATTGGGACTGATGTAAAAGATTATTAAATCTTATTGTCAGGACGTACTTCTCTTTCAATATTTTATTAGTTTCTGCATAAAGGAATACAGAGTTCAGGAAGGCATATTATAAGTAAAAAATAAAATAAAATAATACCAAACACATTTTATTAAAAGTACAGTTACAATCACAAAACCTTGTATTCATAAAAATTAAATTAAATCGTACTATTGAAATATAATATTATTATACAGAAAAAAATCTAAACGATTACCAAAGTCAGAGCTGTTAGGAAAGGCATGAAAAAGGGGAAAATGCTTTATCATATTACAAAATATATTTCCATCATCTGAACTTTTACAACAAATCAAAGGTTTTGAAAATAACTGAAAAGTTGTCCCCACAGTGTATGAAAATCTTGACTAGATTCAAAAACTGAACATCGGATTTTCTCTGAATGTGAGCATGACATAACATCCCTAACACGTAATGACGTTCTTCGAGACGCCCATAAAACCCTTTGCTGCAGTCAAAAGACAGCGCTGACTATATCACGTCCTTTTAGGACAACACCAACCAGATCATCAAGAATAATTAGCTTCCTTTGTAATTACTTCTTCGTATCTTCCATCCAGCATTAGGGTAACAAAATATATGGTCAGCCTAATTATGCCACCTGGAAAGATAAAGGGGGGCATTATGGTCAAGATATGACGCCAAACATCGTCGGAAGGAGAGGGAGAGAACAAGAATCGGATGAGGCCGAGGCCGCAGACTCTAGGATCAAAGAGTTAGGACAAAAAAGATGAGAGGAAAAGAGACAGAGGAGGAGAAGCATGCACGTGTCCAGAATGACAACACCAGGCATAGGAGGAGAGAGGAAGAGACAGAGAAATGCACGTCTCAAAGATCAGAGACAATGAACAAACAGCAGAAGAGATCAAGAGACAGCGCATGAAAGGACTGCATGTCTGTCGGTGTCCGGTCCGGTCCGGAGCCCGCATTCCGGGTCTTGATCCGGTCTGCGGACTCCGAACTCCGGGTCTTGCAGCTGTACCACCCGTCACCCTTGTGCCAGTTAGCATCCTCCTGGCTTAAGGAGGCACACCTGTGGCCAATTCAGCTGCAGGTGTTTATAAGGGGCCTTTGGACTGAGACCAAGCGGGTGGTCGTTTTGTTCCGTATCCTGCTCTCTGCCGGCTCCGTACTCTGCTCCGTATCCTGTTTACCCTGCCCGGGTTCTGATCTGCTCCGCATCCTTTTTACCGTGCCCAGTTTCCGACCTGCACTGTATCTGTTCTGTCCAGGTTGGTTTTGTTCCCCTGCTTTCTCTCACATGCGCTGGTCCCGCTGCTCCGCCCGTTTTGCCTTGTTTGCGCTGTCGCACTGTATGCCTGCCTCTCCCGAGCTACCTGGGGATCATGGCTGTCATGCTGGTCACCCTGGACCTAGTCCCCGTTCTACCCCTTTGCCTCCGTCGGGCAGCTCCGGCTGGACTGACGCTGCCCGGCGGGGTGTTCTGCTCCTTCACCTCCCTCCCCCGCTTCCGATGGGTTGTGCCCAGTACCTGCCTAGGAGTCCGCGTCTTGCCCAGGCCTCCGTGTTTCCGCCAGGGAGGCAGCCCTACCCGGGACTTATGCGGCCCGCCCGGGGGGGGGCTCTCCTCCAGCCAAGTCATGTACCTCAAGACCCCGCCTTCTGCCCTATCTCTGGGATCCTTCTGCCCGACCTCTGGAATCCTTCTGCCCGAACTCTGGGATCCTCCTACCTCGTCTGACTATGGAATCCTGCTCTGCCTGCCTGCTCCGCCTGCCTCGCCGGAACTCTGAAATCCTGCTCTGCCTGTCTGAACTCTGAAAGCCTGCTCCGCCTGCCTGAACTCTGGGAGCCTGCTCCACCTGCCTGAACTCTGGGATCCTGCTCAGCCTGCCTGAACTCTGGGATCCTGTCTGCCTGCCTGAACTTCGGGATCCTGCTCTGCCTGCCCGACTAAGACTCTCTGTCTGCCTGAACCCCAGCATTACCCCTTGCATGCCATGGCATCCCCCTCCTGTCCTACCCCTAGTACTTCAGTACCTGCGTCCTGAACGTGGGTCCCCGCTCCTGGCAATGTCTCCAGAATAACAAGAGGCACACGGGTGGCAGATCAACAAGAAATGTTGCCATCAGAAGTGTCCTTGGTTAAACGAGGAGGAGCAATATTTGCCTTGCTACGCTTCTTTCTTCTTCAATAAACTGTTTTTCTTCTACAATTTGCAAAGCAAATACCAGTAGCATTCAGGAAAATGTAATGTCCATTCTGGTCTAAACAGACTGCACTACCTTTCTCTCAAAGGGTGCCCAAACGGGTCCCCCCGTTGTCTAGTATATACTTGAACTTGTAATCTTGGAATAGCGAATTCACTGAACATATCGTCCAATTTGAATATTCATATCATCCACAGCTTTTGCTCCACTTCCTCCAATCGTTCGAACTGACGAATTTAAGTTTGATATCGGCATCAGCGCCGGTTGCTGTAAATTGACCATCTATTACGACAATTCGGTTCTTTTTCTCTATTTATGTGCTCTACTTACTGTGTGTCTCCCATAGTCCGGCTATCATGGCATACCAAGGACATCAAAGCAGAATTGGCTTCAATCTGTCTGAAAATTATTTCCTATGCCCGATCTATAATCGTAACTAATTTCTCGCAAATTGAATTCACCCGTTTAACTTTCTTTTGTGGTTGTGCTGACGAATATCGGACTTGAAATCTCGTTTTTACATTCTCTTTACAGAGATAATACCAACCTGGATTCTGGGTGTTCCTTGCAAATCCACCTTCGATTTAAAGTTTAGCTTTTTGGGAAAGCAACCACAGACAGGACAACAAGCCGTGGACTATTTTGCTGTAAACTGCTAGCCGTTAAGAAAACACTGTAATCACCGCGTAAAAAGTGCTAGCGGGATCCATGGAAAACAATTAATAAAATATAAAATAAATTAATGTGTCAGCGTTTATCATGAAAATAAATTATCTTTAGCAAAGCGGTCGTCGTCGTACTTAATTGCAGCTCACGGTATATTCCGCATACGCAGAGCATCTATATTTGGATTTCGTCGGCATAATTAAAAGTTCTTCAATGAAAAAGTACAATAATGGCCTGATTAATTTCGCTTTACTGGCGACATACTGGATGGATTAGAGTCGTGGCACACGTGATCACTGACCAAACTAATATTTCTCCCGCAATGATTAAACACAGTATGTCCACTTTTGTTATCTATCCAAATTCGTTTGTCAGCATGGCGTAGTGATAGACACAAGGCTTAAGGAAGTTACATTTAGGTCCCATGAATTGAAAAGGAGAAGGCAGTAATGCAAAACAGTAGGACATTCATTTTACTAGAAAAGAAATTTCCACATTATTGACAAGTGATGTTTTGAAAGATTTTGATGTTGAGAGAACACGTGTGCCCATGGACGCTAATCGCTTCAAGTTAACGTGAATGGACGACTAACTATCAGAAAACAAGCAGTCTGTTGTATTTTACTAGAATAGAGGCTAAATATAGAATTTTTCTCCAGTTATAGTGTCACAGAGAATCCATGTCCAGAGAGATTACTCAGAAAAACGCTGCACAGCCCTACACACACACACACACACACACACACACACACACACACACACACACACACACACACACACACACACACACGCACGCACGCACGCACGCACGCACACACACACACACACACACACAAGCCTTCTTACGAGACTGATTTATATAAAGTTGAACTAATGATATTTCAATCTACGTCATCACAGTCTTGTTCCATATTTGTTCACTTGGACAACTGTTCCTCTGTTATTATAAGATTATATCCGGCATTCTGTCGTTGTTATGCTTTTGTATTGACTCTATGCAATTACGTAGGGAATGCCCATACAGAACAGAACATAAACAAAAGCTTTTCTCTGTGCCTTGATACATGTGACGATATTAAATCTGCTGCTAATTACTAAACGTACAATGGCCGTGTATTTTTTTGTCTGATGTTGTTCACCCCTCGAAAAAAGAACAAAATGCCCAACATTCTGCTAGGTGCGGACGAATGTGTGTGCATGGCGTAGAGGAGAGCTGCTCTGAGCACCTAAAACAATTTTAGATATCATGTAAATGGAGAAAATGCTTGTCATAATCAACGAGTATATACGTGGAGAAATCGTGCTGTAGAAGCGTAACATATTGGTGCTCTCTCGTTTTAAAGTATTGTGACTACTTATGGCAGACATTCAGAAGAGGATGAAGTACATATGCACCGGGATGCAGCCCGAATTTTAGAGTAATAACTGTAAGGAGAGACCGTACAAACGTCAATTGTTTGCTGCGGATTATCAGTATCTGAGCGTGAACGAAATATATAATTATGGAAGTGATAGATAGTCTTTTTCACAAGCTGGAAATTACAATTATTGAAAGCCTTAGCTTTAAGCTCTGGGTTGCACAGATATTGTTAAATACCAGGAAGCTGCTCCCAGGAAGTGGTAGATAAACACACCATGGCATCGCTTAAGGGACATTTATACAGGCATCTATGCAGGTAGATGCAAATAGTTTTAGTTATCATCATGGTCAGCACGGAAACCGTGACTGCTCCAGCGCGTTGCTATTCTGTATGCCACGTTCTCTGAATTCTGTTCTATATGTACGTTATGATTGAAATACTATAATATGCTGAAGGTGTATTGGTGTCAATGGTAACATGAGATTTGGTGATTTATCAGAATGGATAATTGATCACTTTCCCCAAGCGTGTCAGTTTAAAGTGATGAACATATTTTTTACTCCGTGGATATAAATCACACTTACAAGCAAGGGAGTTGTAAGGCTCTGGTGGGACTCCACTTTTAGAACTGCATCCTTAAATGAGCTGATTGTATGATATGAGGTGAACAACTTGAGGTAAAGAGAAAGTTCTGTTTTGAAAATCTAACCACCCTTCTTGCAGAACACGCCTCTTAAGTTCAAACCGTTGCTTCAATACGATTTTTCAGTACTTGGCATTTACTCAAACACCCCGAACAAAAACAATTTGTCATAGAGGATTTGTTTTCAGCTGTCGTAATCTCTTCGCACTTTTGCATCACTAGTTTTAGTTCACTTTCATGCCATTGACACTTGGGACCCAAGGCAAGGGTATATAAAGCCTCTGGGAATATATACTTTCGAAAATCATTTCTCCGATTATCTACAGTACTGTGGCTGCTATTGATCATCTGGAAAATGCTGAAAAAGTACTACGGTGTCGAGAAAATATTGTATTTGATCATTGCATTTATAGGCGTTCCTGGTAAGTTAGTACAAATATAAAGTTAAATTGAATTAAATTTTGTATTAGGCAGGAATACAATGGCAAAAGCATTACCTTCTAAATTCCTGAGTACGTTAAATGGCAGCTATGGAAATTGTAGAAGCATCACATACATCTCCACCTTACCACATATAGTGGAGATTTTTCCACACATTGGATGGCATCCCACCTTTTACAGGAAAGCACCAGTTGCAAGCTTAACGATCCAATAATCAATCGACACTGGAGGCCGCGAGAAGACTCCGAAGAATAGGACTTCTAACCTTATGTCTGTATTAAAAAAGGTGCCAGAGTCCATTATAAAAACTCCAATTTGAAAATATACCATTAGAAAGTATCAATTATAGTAGGCACAGTCGACAATGATTTACGAAGGTGAAGCCGTGTTTGAAAATATCTTCTGGAAATCTTTGAGGTTGCTACTTGTAAAATATGAAGTACTCGATGTTGACTGATTGCGTATTAAAATCGGCTCTGCAGATTCCATTTTAATAGTTTAGCCTGTACAATAAACGGACGTCGGGTCGGATGTTAGAGTGTACTGGTATCGATTGAAAACTAATTGAAGCAGAGAGTAGACCTGATTATTTTTTACTATGGCAGAACTAAACTTCCACAGAAATGTCCTGAAAGCGTATGACTTATTAATATGTTTGGTGACGACATGAAGTCAGAGTTCTGAGGAATATGCGAGAGGGCACAGAGGTATTGTAAAATGGAGGAATATCGAAATTGCAGAAGTGCGAGAACGTACATAATGCTAAGTTATTGTACCAAAACTTGGAAAGACTGGTGTCGAGATAAATGGCAATTTAGTTAGATTAAAATGGATCTGCGTGCTCTGGTACACTGTAGAAACAACCGTGCGGGTTCAGCAAGAAATTAAAGATGCTAAAATGTCGATTTTCGTAACAAGGCCTAATATGAATCCCTTGGGCTAATCAGCCTCTGTGATTTTATAACTTGGTGTTTCCTTTGATTATGATAGAAAGCAGACATTGTCGCCGTGGAGACCATTATAGTGGAGACCGTTATACTACCATTATAAGACTCAACAGTGACATCAATTCAAATTGAAAGTATTTACTCACTGCTGTCCTTTATTGCATTCAGTCAAATAATCACTGAACCTTTGCTGGAAAAGCATAGGAAATTTAAATATCTGGGTACCACCATTTCAGATGATTTGTCCTCGATCTAACACAAGTGTAATTGTGAAGAAAGCACTGCAACGCCTTTATTTCCTTCGGAGTCTGCAGATATTCGGCAGATCGTCTAAAATACTTTGGCACACTTCTATAGAGGTGTGTTGCGGAGGCTTTATGGAGTGGCTGCATAGCAGGCTGGCATGGAAACAGCAACGCCCTTGAAAGGAAAATCCTACAAAATGTTATGGATTCGGCCCAGGACATGACCGCTATAGATTTCTAACTTCTGAAACACTGTTGTAGGAAAACACATTTGTCACCACCCAGATCATCCTCTTCTCTCCCTCAAGCCTCGCCCACTAGATTCAAGAATTGTTACTGCACCTGAACCCGCAGGCTCCTTTACATAAGAGGATAATTGCACTCACTTTGGATAATCGCGCATTCATTGAGACGTCTCTCCAAAGAATAATCTTACTGTAAGTACTCCTTATCTTTTTATTTCATATTCTCGTTATTTATTGTTATTTATTTATGGTTGCATTTGGTCAGTTTGCTGCCCTCTGCAGTCTGGCGTATAATCCTCTAGACTATATTGACCTTTAGGTCGGCATATAATTTCCTAGTTTAATCTTTTATTTATCCTATTATAGTTACCTTTTTATAGATTTGATGAGTATGCAGTTAGGAAATTGAATCTCTGTGTTTTATAATTGTTCAATCGGAATGTATCATTGACAGAATACGACATTGGAAAATTGCGTTTGCAGTGAGTTATTATCTGAGAATTCCGCCATGTGTCCGAGGCCTCAAGACGGAGGGTGTCATACTAAGGTGATGCAGCTTAATGCTGTTTACCTGGAATATATATTTTGAACCAGCCGCTGTATAATGACACTGCTTTTGAAATAGAATTCTACTCATCGGCGGTTAATATCCGTTATTAAAACAAACGTAAAATAGGAAATACTCAGCATGTTCGTTAACATCTGTGAGAAGGAAAAAAGAAAGATCATTGATGTTTTCTGACACTTCGTCAGAATAGGAAAGGGGGCCTGTTAAGATGCATATAGGGTGTTTGTGCTGGATGTTTGCGAGATGGATAACCGGGGTGGCAATCAGGATAGGATGCAAAACAGAACTTCCTGGTAAATGAATGAATTGTAACCGTGAGAGAATAATCACATCGACAAAGAAACAGGGAAACCAGTTTCGAGTCCCAGACTAGAATGTAATGTCTCGATGGATTATGTGCAAGTCCTCTTCTCTCTCACACACACACACACACACACACACACACACACACACACACACACACACACACACACACACACACACACACACACACACACACACACACGCACACTCTTGATGGAGAGGGTAAGAACGACTCACCAAATGAGGTAATATTAAGGACAGTCCATTGATACAAAAAATGGACTGACTACAACACCGAAGTCTTGTCTTTAATTCCACCGTTATAAGTCTTAGCTTCTTTCTTTCATGAAGCATAAGAATGCGAACCGTTAACGCTGTGCTAGTGATTTCTGAAATTACGACAAATGCCCCAAATTTAACAACACAAATCGAGCCCTATTATTAGTTTTGGATAAATGTTTATTCAATGGTGGTCAGTATATTTTCTCTTTCTGCAGTGAACTTTATGGCGATTTTCATCCTGTCCCGAGGGAAGTGCGGCCTCTCCAAATGCACCACTCGCTACCTGGTGGCAATGGCAGTGGCGGATCTACTAGTCATTACCACCGAAGTTATTTTTCGCAAGATCAATGAACATTATTTCCCAATGTGTTTCCTGGACATCACCATTGTTTGCCGCACCAACCTTGCATTAACATATTTAGCTGCAGACTGTTCTGTCTGGTTCACTGTAACCTTCACCTTTGATCGATATGTTGCCATTTGTTGCCAGAAGTTGAGAACAAAATATTGCACAGAGAAAATTGCAGCCATTGTTCTAGCTACAACTGGTATCCTGTTTTGCTTGAAAAACGTCCCCTTTTACTTTTCACGTGAACACAGAGAGATTATCAACAAAACACCGTGGTTTTGTGTGACGAAATCAAGTTATTACACTGAACCTGGGTGGGTGGTATTTGACTGGCTTGATGCGTGTTTAAACCCGTTGCTCCCTTTCGCGATAATTTTGCCGCTTAACGCCCTGACAGTCAGACACGTTTTAGTGGCCAGTCGAGTCCGTAAATGTTTGAAGGGTCCGAGGAAGGGAGCGAAATGCAGTGACCCGGAAATTGAGAACAGAAGGAAATCTATCGTTCTACTTTTTACCCTTTCCGGCAGTTTTATATCCCTGTGGCTGACGTTTGTTGTAGAATTCGTCTATTATCAGTTCACCGGAATCGGAGGAGAGTGGAACGAGTCGGAACTTATCTTTCACGAGGCCGGATTTCTGCTGTGCAATATTAGTTGTTGTACGAACACGTTTATTTACGCGGCAAATCAGACTAAGTTCAGGGAACAGTTGAAGAATGCACTGAAATATCCAGTCATCTCTGTGCTTCAGAAGATTAATAAAACAAACTCTTAAGTAAACTGGGACTCTGTTATTGAACTTACAACATCCCGAGGTGTGAACCCTGTACTGACAAATCCCGGGCAAGCTGAAAGTTATCATTAATACCCGCATTTTCCGATGATGCACAGAATAACTAGCAGTGTTCGGTACAAACATTGCTGCAACTCCATCATTTATCCACTAGAACATGCATATGCCTTTATACTTGAATGATCCCTGCGCTGAATTTGAAACGTAAATCCTGGGACCATTGACACTCTGCCTGTAATGCCTTGGATGATTGATAGTGCGCCACCAATGCATGGAGTTATTGATGTTGTGTGGCAATGGAGATGTCAATTACCCTGATTCACTATTTCCCGGTGACAATAAATCTATACTTAAAGTACCCTATGGGACTGATAATTTGCCCATTACCCGGTGTCCCTGGCACTGATGGTTGACTAAAGTCGAGATGTTCGCACTGAAACCAATGCGAATTCCTATCATCATTTTGCCTAGTGTAGGTTGGTTCATTGGAAGTGTGCACAGATGCGGATGCTTCATGATCCATAATTTATTTAACAATCCTTGAGTTCATTGATAACGGGCACAAATTGCGCACTCGTGCCTATATATGGAACCTCATCTAAACAATACTTCTGAAATTGATCGCTCTTCTTGTTCTGCTCTCTAATCATCTGCTCCAAAAAAGTCATAACAGATAAATTGTCTCTCAAACATAAAATGAGACGAACTGCATCATTATTCTGATTTTTTTTGTTGAGCAAGTCAGTATGAAACCCTTTCCACTCTCCAGGCTGTTCGACACCTTTTATCACGTTTGTCCTGTTGATACCCAAACTTTATAATGTTTATCTCTCTCAGTCCAGTTATGTTGTTAACGAGTAGGTGTACAGGTGTACATAATAAAGTGGCACCTGAATGGAGCACAAGTCCCAGTACGGATCCATGCGGAACATCATTAATTATTAACTTCTAACCAGAATAAGACCCATCAACCGTTATAAATTGTCCTCTATGGAGAAGCAATGGTGAATCCAAAAGGTCACGGTGGATTCATTGTGGATCCAATGAATCTTAAACTTCTCGATTAACCTATCACGAGGGCTTTTTTTTTTTTTACAATGCTTTACTGAGGACTCTAAAGACAACATCAAATGCTCTACCATCATAGATGAACTGCTTAACCCAACAAAACGCATTTAGGTTAGGCAGACGTGACCTGCTCTGCACAAAGCAACAGTGATTTATGCTAATTAGGCAGTGGTTTTCTAAATGATCAAAAATCATATCAGTAAGAGCCTTCTCAAATACCTTAGTAGACATTAACGTCAGACCATCTGGTCAAATATTTCCAGGATTATCCCTATTTCTGTTCTTGAATGCCCCTTGCTCTCTGGCCTTGAACAAGGCTGGAGAGGACGCACAAATCTGACCAATGCGCCAGGCATCTCGTCTCTTATGTCACTCAATAAATGCTGGAGAACCCATTGGACCGTGGATACTTACCAATTTTAATTTTCTTCAAGATAGCATTTTTATTAATCTCAAAATGTGTCAAGCATAGTATCATATTCCTCACCATTCTCCATGACCTAGTCCTTAGTGAAAATTGATAGAATGCGCAGTATATTATAATGCAAGTGTCTTGCACTTTGTCCAGTGTCCATACTGTTATATCTTCCTTGCACGCTCTGAATTTAGTCTTCTGAAATCTCTCCAGCTGTACATTGTTTCACTTTACAGAGTAACTGAAGAGAATTATCAGTCACAAAAATGTTAGATGTCTGCATGAAAGGTTGTCAATGCACTACAAGGATGTATTTACTGCCAAATAGAAACATTTATTTTCTCAAGAGATTCTAAAAAAATTGGAAATCCGGTACAGCAGCAGACAAAATGTGCTGGAGGAATTCAACAGATTAGGGAACATATGTGGAGAACGATAGCCAGCGGACCTTTCAAGCTGAGACTCTTCATCTGTACTGGAAAGGGAAGATGAACAAAGCAAAACAAGAAGTTGTTATGGCAAGCTGTACAAGCTGGCAGTGGACAGGTGAAACTACATGAGAGGGACGGTGAGTGTACGGAGACTAAAAAAAAAGATAGATCATTGCTAGAAAAGATAAAGGGCCGAAGAAGGAAACAGTGATAGGAGAGGTCAGTGGACCACGGAAAAAAGGGAAGGAAGAGGAATATCAAAGGGTATTAGGTTTGGGCAGGAGCAGAATAGAGATGGGGCAACAGAGAAGACAGAATGCCAGAAGGGTGAATCGAAAGTGAGACGCTTAGCCCTATTTTTCTTAACACCTGCTCATCACATTACAGTGCACTTCAATGAAAAATCTCTTCAACCATTCTAATGCTTGCCTTGCGAGCTATAAAATGAAGGACACCTCAGGTTCGGTACATTTTATTAACTCTGCAGCTATACGTTTTCATTGGAATTGTCATTTCTTGCCATTTAGGTATGCCAGGCTGTGACTGTTCTGGCAACTTCAACTGCACCAATTACAAATCAGGATATATAAAGTAGTTTCTCATGATATGCTAAAAAGAAAATGTAACATGGGGACACAATTGAAAAAGGTGATAAATGCAGGATACACAATTTACAGAATAAGGTAGATGATCTTGTAACGAAGTTAGAGATAGACAGGTATGATGTTGTGACTGAAATACTATAATTGGGAGCTTAATATACGAAGATACTATCAAGTGTACAGACAGGCTAGTAGAGGGCTGGGGTGACACTATTGGTAAAAAAAAAACGAATCCTTCGAAGGAGGCGACATCGGATCAGAAGGTATAGAATCCTTGTGGGTAGAGTTAAGAATGTGGGAAGACAGAATGTGGCATCTGAATTTTAACCAGAAATAGACAAGGCACCAGTCAACCTTATCGTTGTCACGGGGAATTTCAATATGCAGGTATATTGGAAAATCAGGTTACTGCTGATTCCAAGAGAGGGAATTTGCAGATTGCCGACGAAATGGCCTTTTCGAGCAGTGCAGTTTGAGAGGAAAAAGATAAAGTTTGTTATATCAGTATTACAATAGAGTAAGGGAATTTCAGAGGCGTGAGAGGAGCTACCCAAAGTGGAATGGTACACCAGCAGGGTTCATGGCAGAATAATGGCTGGAGTTTCTGGGGGCAATTCGGAAGGCGCAGGATAGATACATACAAAAACATGGAGGTATTCCAATGGGAGGATCGGACAACCGTGGCCAACAAGGGAAGTCAAAGAGAGCATAAAAGTAAAAGAGTCGGCAGCTAATAAAGCAAAAGTAAATAAATAATTATGGGATTGGGAAGCTTTTAAAAACCAATATAAGGCAACTAAAAGCCATAAGGAGAGAAAAGCTGAATTATGTGCTGTGATACCAGCCCCCTCCTTCCTGAGAATCGCAAGATCGCTATTAATTCGAGTCTTGGACCCAGGAAATGAGAGACAATGCAACGGATTTGACGATTGTTCTTAGAGACACCTGTATGAATGGCGACTCTATACTACGTGCCAGCTATCAGGGACATGGATACCCTCGGGCCATGTGGGGTGGGGATTGTATTACCCTACCTTTGATTGACATCTACAACTCTGCAAGTCAAGATAAAAAGGGGACTGCAGGAGGCAGTACCCCAGCGACGCACCAGAAGGAGGCACCATCGCTCATCGCTCCCGTGACAACGGGAAGCTGTTCGGGAGGCACGTGTGATTCGGTTTTCCTGGCTTGGGGAACGAGTGGCTGATAACCCCGAAAAGGACTTCGAACTGACAACGGGGAACCCACGTTCCCGATTCAACGATTTGAGTCCAAAAGGCTGGCAAGTTTATTTTCTCATCAAAATTCTTTCTCTCTCCAACCAGTGAAACCCAACGGTCCCCCAAACGGCTAAAGGCCTTCCTGAACTGGCGAGACTTTTATATTTACATTGGACAATATTTTTACCCCTAGACAAAACGATAGAGCCACTTCTTATTGTTGATTATTACTATACCCGCGCTTTAGATTGAGTATTGACGACGTATATTATCTGAATGTTTGTATTAACCTTACTTTTGTGCCCTTTTATAAAAAAAACGTTTAAAAATAGTACCATCAGACTTCAGCGGACCTCTCTTTCTTTGCAGGTAAGTGACCCAGTTACAGGATTCGTAACATATGAAAGTAAGCTACCTAATATTATAAAGAAGCATACCAAAATTATTTTCGCTATATGTAAGACGTAAAGCAGAGACGAGAGTGGATATTGGACTGCTGGAAATGATGTTGAGGAGGTAGTTATGGGGGAGAAAAAATGGCGGATGAACAAGTAGTATTTTTACGTCAGTTTTCACTGTCGAGAGTGTCTAACAGCAGAATTGAGTGCCACTGCTACACTCAGGAACACGTACTCGGGAGGCTGAAAGGGGTAAAGATACATAAGTCAATTGCACCAGGTGGTCTGCACCTTCAGAATGTTCAGAACACAGGATAATTGTAAATGTCACCGGAAACTTTAAGAAGTGAGGGATGGAGAAGAAAGAAAATTATAGGAGAGTTCGCCTGACGTCAGTGGTTGGGAAGACGTTAGAGTCAATTATTAAAAATGAGGTTTGGGGGGTATTTAGAAGCGCATGAAAATGTAGGTCAAATTCAGCATGGTTTCCTGAAGGAAAAATCTTGCCTGAAATAATTATTAGATTTATCTGAGGGAATTGCTGACAGGATAGACAATGGTAAATCTATCGTGTTGGTTCACTTGTATTTTATGGTCTTTGATAAAGTGCAACTCATGAGGCTGGTTAACAAAATAAGAGCCAATGATCTTACAGGAAAGTTACAAGATTGCTGATTAACAGGGTGTACAGAGGCCAACAGTCGGAATAAAAGGGGCCTTTCTCGTTGTCTGCTGGTGTCGACTGGTGATCTGCAGGCTTCGATATCGGGACCATTTCTTCTCACATTATATGTCAGTGTTTTTGATGTCGAAATTGTAGACGATGCAAAAGTAGGTGGAGGAGCAGGTAGTGTTGAGGAAAGGGGAGTCTGCAGAAGGATGAACAAATTGGCAGAATAGAAAAAGAAGTGGCTGATCAAATATAGTGTAGGGAAGTATATGGCCATGTACATTGTTAGAAGTAATAACGTCTAATCTATTTTCTCTAAGGGGAGAAAATAAAAAAAAAATCAAAGGTGGAAAAGGACATGAGAGTGCTCGTGTAGGATTCCCTAAAGGTTATCATGTAGATGAAGTCAGTTGGAAAGGAGCAAATGGAATGTTAGCATTCATTTTGAGAGCACTAGAATATAAGAGCAAGGATATAATGCCAAGACTTTGTTAGGCATTGGTAAGACTGCACTTGGGGTGTCGTAAACAATTTTGAACCCCTTATCCAAGAAATGATATTCTATCATTGGACAGAATCCAGAGGAGGTTTAGAAGAATAACTCCTGAATGAAACGGTGAACAGATGAAGGATCGTTTTATGGCTCTGGGCCTGTACGCACTGGAGTTTGTGAAAATGAGAGTAGATTTCATTGAAACATATGTAATATTAAAAAGGCCTAGATCGAGTGGATATGGAGGGAATGTTCCCCGTATTGAGTGAGCCTCAGAATAGAGGGATGTAGATTTAGAACAGTGATTAGATGGACATTTTTGAACCAGAAATTTATGAATCTGTGGAATCATGGTCATGGACGGCTGTGTAGGCCACGCCATTGAGTATATTCAAATGAGAGGTGAAAGACTCTTGGTTAGAGAGTGAAAGGTTACGGGGTAAATCGTAAAATGTTGTTGAGAGGGGTAATAACTCAGCCAGGAAAAAACGTGGAGCGGAGTTGATGGGCCGTGTGGCCTAATTTTGCTCCTATTTTTCAGGTCTTCTAATATCACATGCATTGTTTGTCCTTGTGTCTGAGTTCGGAGTCTGAAAGAAACAACAGAATAAATAACATACACAATGCTGAAGAACCACAAAGTTACTATCGGCCATGTGGCAAGAAGGAGCTGAGCGGCAAAACTTTACAAATTACAGACATTACACACATGATTCACTGATGCCCAAATGCCAGAGTTTGTGGATATCTAGAGTGTGATAGATTTTAAACACAGAAACACAGAAGCGTAGAAAACCTACAGCACAATACAGGTCCTTTGGCCCAGAAAGCTGTGCCGCACATGTCCTTACCTTAGAAATTAACTAGGATTACCCATCGCCCTCTATATTGCTAATCTCCATGTACTTATCCAGGAATCTCTTAAAAACCCTACCATATCTGCCTCCACCACAGTTGCCGGCAGCCCATTCGACGCAGTCCCTGCGTAAAACACTTACCCCTGAGATCTCCTCTGTACCTTCTTTCAAGAACCTTAAAACTGTGCCCTCTCGTGCTAGCCAGTTCAGCCCTTGGAAAAAGCCTCTGACTATCCACACGTTCTATGCCTCTCATCATCAAATACACCTCTGTCAGGTCACCTCTCATCCTCCGTTGCTCCAAGGAGAAAAGGCCGAGTTCATTCAACTTATTTTCATAAGGCATGCCACGCAATCCAGGCAACATCTTTGCAAATTCCTTCTGCACCCTTTCTATGTTTTCCACATTCTTCCTGTAGTGACGCAACCAGAACTGAGCACAATACTCCAAGTGGGCCCTATACAGCTGCAACATTACCCCTCTGCTCTTAAATTCAGTACCACGATTGATGAAGGCCAATGCACCATATGCCTTCTTAACCACACAGTCAACCTGCGCAGCAGTTTTGAGTGTCCTATGGACTCAGACCCCAGGATCCCTCGCATCCTCACACTGTCAGGAGTCTTAACATTAATACTATAATCTGCAATCATATTTGATCTGCAAAAATGAACAATCCCACACGTACCTGGGTTGAACACCATCTGCCACTTCTCAGCCCAGTTTTGCATACTATCAATGTCTTGCTGTAATCTCTGACAGCCCTCCACTCTATCCACAACACCCCAACCTTTATGGCATGAGCAAATTTATTAATCACCTCTCCATTTCCTCATCCAGGTCATTTATAATTTTCACGAATAGTAGGGGTCCTAGAGCAGATCCCTGAGGCACGTCACTGGCCACCAACCTCTATGCAGAATATGGCCCGTCTACAACGACTCTTTGCCTTCTGTGGCAAGCCAATTCTAGATTCACAAAGCAGGGTCCCCTTGGATCCCATGCTCCTTACTTTCTCAATAAGTCTTGCATAGGGTACCTTATCGAATGCCTTGCTGAAAATCCATAAACATTACATCTTCTGCTCTACCTCCATCAATGTGTTTAGTCACATCCTCAAAAATTCAATCAGCCTCGTAAGGCACCACCTGCCTTCGGCAAAGCCATGCTGACTATTCCTAATCATATTATGACTCTCTGAATGATCATAAATCCTGCTTCTCAGGATCATTTTCATCAACTTGCCAAGCACTGAAGTAAGATTTTAAACTAAATCGAAAGTCAGATATATGAACAAATTCATTAAAAAATGCTGGAGACAGGAAGTGAAGGCCAGAAAATGCTGCTGTGGCAACACTCAGTGGACCATATTCTTGAGCTATGAGGCAACCAGCAAAGAGCTTAAGAGGAGAATAGGAGAACTAAAATGGGACACGAGAAAGGGCGTAGGATTAAGGCGTTGCACAGGTGTGTGCAGACCAAGATGATAGCAGGGGTAAGGGTAGGGCTGAGCAGACATTAAAGAAAAATTGATACACCTGGAGTCGGAGGAATCAGATGAGTCCTGATGGAAAGGTTGGCTTTAGTGTTCAGCAGTGGCTCCCATCCTGGAGTTGACGGACCGCGTGGTGATTGTAGGGGTGCATGGCAGAAAATTTGCTGGGAACTTCTGAGTTGGGGAGGACTTGATGAATATGAAGACAGTGTAGAACTTACTAATATTTTGGGATGCATTGATGTGAAGAGCGATAATGTGCTGATGAGTTTGAAAAGCAGCAGATACTTCCCTGCGTCAGGCAGGATATACCCCAGGTTACTACGGGCAGGGGAAAAGAGATTGCGGCACTTTTGCGGACAACTTTGGCGTCTTTAATGGCTACAAAAGTAGTGCCAGATAATTGGAGGGAGTTAATTTTTATTCCTTTGTTCCAGAAAGTAACAGAGAGGATCCTGTGAATTAGAAACCAGTGCGTCTTGCATCAGTTGCAGTCCAACTACTGGAAATGATTCTTAGACACAGGATTTCCGGGTATTTGGAGAAACATTGCCGGATTAGGGATAGTCACCATGGCTTTCTGAGGGGCAGATCGTGTCTCACGTGCCTGATAGAATTCTTTAAGGAAGTGACTAAACAAATTGTCAAAAGCAGAGTAGTGGATGTTAAATATACAGATTTTAGTAAGAAATTTTACAACGTTTCCCATGATAGGGACATTCAGAAAGTCAGGATGGATGGCATTCGGGGAGATTAGGCTGCATGGATTTCGAACTGACTTGCTTGCAAGAGCGAAAAGTTGGTAGCAGATGGAACGTGGGTAGTCTAGAATTTGGCGCCTAGTGGTATTTCGCAAAGATCTTTTCTGAGATAACTGATTTATGCGATTTGTATAAATGGCTTTGGTGAGGAGGTTGAAGGCACATATATAGGCTTGGCAGCGACGCAAAGATTAGTGGTGTTGTTTTTCGGTTCGAAGTTTATCATAGATTATAAAAGGAAATTTATATGATGCAGAACTGGGATGAAGAGTTGCAGATGGCATCCAGTCAGCAAATGTGAAACGATACTTTGGAAAGTCACATTTAAAGGCAGCGTACCAGTTTGATATCAGGACCCTTATCTGTGCGTTACACTACTTAGAGGAGGCTTGAACTGAATGGAGAGTAGTGCAGACGATTTCGTGACGAACGATCACTTTTAATTATAATTTGCAAAATTACAAGCTACAATAGTCACATAACAACAGAAAACTGATGCTTAACACGACAAGGCAAGAAGGTAACTTGTAGAAGCAACTCGTGAGACTGGCTAGGTTGATGGGTGAGCAAAAACTGTGGAAGAGGGCTGGGTTTAAATAGGCTGCATGTGATGAGTGCGAAACAGAGAAGGTTTCTCCTTTTATCAGGGTGGAGACTGGGATCCACCTACCTGTGCAGAACTGACAGCAAGGTTCTCTCCACACCTGCATCTGGCATCCGACAGCTCAGGACGATCCGGATGGGCCCAGTGTAACTTACTTTTTAACGATATGCTCACAATGAAACTGTACGAAACCCAAAACTTCACTTCCAGTCCATACCTTTGCCAGTCGACAAAGTAATTCAGACGCCATCCACGAGGACGTAAATCCCTCAGTCAGCGAAACATATAGACTGGACCAGCTTCAACTATCCTAGGTTCCGGACATTGAGGCTCAGCTGCGTTGAGTGATCCATGGTCAACGAGTTTGAAACGAGTGTGGAAGGTAGGTGTGCTCCTGAGGGACTGTGGACATTTGAGAAGTTAATCATTGGATTAATACGATGAGTGATCTTGCAAGGACCGATGTACTCTTGTAAAGCTTACAGGAATTGATATGTTAGGGCAGATCTCGGGTGTACAGCCAGTCATGCTCTCCAGGCTAGTGTATGGCTCGGCGGAGCCAGTAGTTGTCCTGGCAGTGGTAGAGGGCTAGAATGGCCCTCTCTCTCCTCTTCCAATCACGCTGGAAATGGCCGATCGGGTCCTGCTGGACGAGATCTCCATCGATATTTCCTCTGCAGGGTACAAAGTGGGTTGATAGCCATGAAGCAATTGAAAAAGCGATATGCCTGTGGCATAGGAAGTGTGTAGACTGTGCAACAGCTCGGCCTATAGGAAATACTTCTTCCATGTGGAAGGATAGACGTGGCTAAACATCGCAAAAGCTTTTCCACTTGTTGCTGGTTTTCCTGGTTGACTGTTGGTCTGCAGTCTGCTGAGGGAAAACTCAGTGAGGTGTGGCAGAAACCTCGCCAGAATCTGGAGACCAATTGTGGGTCCTGGTCCGACGAAGTGTCCTGAGGGAAACCACGTAGTCGAACTACTTCTTGGAGAACCAGGTCCGCTGTGGCAATGGCTGACAATCGTTGGCTGCCTTGGAAACCAGATCCACCTCGGAAAAACAGACCACTACTGTCATGATCTCTTTGCCCTGATAGAATGTAATCCATGGTGATGTGGAGCTCCAGCCGTCGAGGGTCTTCTCGGAGCTCTCGAACTCAGGAGACAGCTGGCGGGAGTAAATGGGCTTGCATATTGAGAGCAGGCAGCGACGAACTGACGTACATCTGCAAACTTGATGAGCCACCAGAACCAGCATTGTAGAAGATACAGGTTCTGTCGTGCGCCTGGATTGCTCGAGATGGGTTCAGTGGCAGCCCAACGGATTGCCTCAAAGAGCACGGTCACCAGTACGTACATGCTGTTAGCAGGTGCCTCTCCCGGAGCAGGCTTGTGCAATAGGGCATCGTGGATCTTGTTCTGGAGGATCCTGATGATCGGACCGAGAACTTGTGAGGATCGAATGATGGGCTGACGATACATTTCCATTCCAGCTGTGCCGAACTTTCGTGACAGCAGTCCTCCTTTGTGTCCTGGAGCCGGGTTGGTATGAAATGGCAAAGTTCAATTTCTCGAAGAAGCAGGCCCAGTGAGATTGACGTAGGTTGAGTTGGCAGTTATGATGAATGTTTAGGAGGTTCTAGTGGTCAGACCAGATCAGGAAACCTTTGTGTTTCACATTAACCAACGACTCCATTCCTACAAGGACTATTTAATGATGCGTAGCTCGAAGTATCTTGCTCAACCACGGCGCTGTGTATTGCTGGACTTACACAAGAAGAAGGTACCAGGATACGTCTTCCGGTTGGGTGGGTTCTCTTCGGGAATGGATGGCATCAGAGCCCACGTCAGATGCGTCCACTTCTGCCACAAACTGTCCAGAAGGTTTTGGATGGCGGAGATTGGAGAATGCACTTATTGGAAGCGTTGTCAGCAGCAGCAGACCAGGATACCCATGATGTAGGTGACGTGGTGAGGGAAGTGAAAGATGTGGCAATTCAGTTGCAATTTTGGCTGAAACCGCAGTGATAGTTGGAGACGCCCAAGAAGCGCTGCAGTTGTTTGAGGGAACGCAATCGGGGTACATTCAACGGCGGCGTGCATTTTCCCTGGGTCCATGGTTATGCCTTGGGGTGAAAGGACCTAACACAGAAAGGAGATGACCGGGGTGTGGAAATGACATTTTTCTAACTTTCAGTTTAGTTGATTTTCGAGCAGAGATGAAAAACTGAACAGACGTGGCAGTTTCGTAGCCGTAACTTGACACTTAAACCACAAGCTATCCCCTAACTTCCTGCACTGTCCCCAAATCATCATCATGAATCTTAAAAAACGGACCCATTAGTGTGTGCCACAACGTTCACCGACATTGTAATTCGGCCCACCCTGATAGGGAGATTAGTTTACTGCAGTATGCACTACGCTTGACATGGAGATGTGAAGGAAAACGTTTGCTTCTCCTAGAAGTACTATTGTCCTTGGGACATGGGTAAAGTCGAGGTGGTGCATCGTGTTAGCCGCATACAGAAATGCTGAGCAATAGAAATAGTTAGATAAAATTAGTCCAGTGAACCAAGAAAACTCGACGGGACTGCTCTGTTTAGAATGCTGAAAGAGTAGGTGCAGATTATCTCTACAGCCTCTTGCTACCTGATCTGTTGGATATTTCTAGAATTCTCTATTGTTAGAGAATTTTTGAAACTGTTGTGACTGTATTTCACAATTCCATGTTGTGTTCCTTTCACTGATTTCATTGAACTACAAACAAGAAGGCTCTGTGAGCTCTGGGACCATAGTACTTCTAAGAGGAGAAAAAGCCTTGATCTCAACAACTCATCAATCTCTAGCACCTCCAGCTAACCCCAACTACCGACGCCAAGTTCACTACAATTTAAACACGTCAGTATCTTCACTTTGATAGTGTCGATCCCTTGTATTATAATACCATAAGACATTGGAGCAATTGGTCCATCGAGTCTGCTCTGTCATTTGATCAATGCTGATCCATTTATCAGGAATATCCCAAATAATATATTTTTAAAATTTATTTGCTCCTTTACTGAAAACTTTCTAGGCTATGATTCAGTTACAATCACTGGGTCTCTGTCTTCGTATCCCTGCACATTCCGGGGGGCGCTATGGAGCCACGAACCAAGATGGCAGCTTAACATGGAGGCGCCGTACAACCTTGCACTAAGCAACTTTAAAACCCTAAGTTAGCAATGCCAACTGACCTCGGGCTATGTCCAAAACGACTATAATCAAGGACTATGAAATCTTCATCCGAAAACGTGGCTCCAAAAATTGAAAATCAACACTTCATCCACGAAGCAAGACGAGGATTTTACTAGCAACATGGCTGAGCTAACGGCGGTGCCAAATGAATTGAAGTTACGTCGGTCTGAGTTTGGATCCAAACTGGACAGTATAGATGACCGCCTAGTTAAGATGGCCAGCTCTGCCGTTGCCTTGGAAAACAATATATTGGAGGGGAAGTGAAATGGTGCTTCTAATACCCCGCGGATGTTAGAAGCTGGAAACCGAATAATGACGGCAGAGGAGCACGTGGAATGGAACAAGGCAGAACTAAGCAACACCATGAAAGGAGTCGCCTGCCTGGAATCCAAGACTGAAGACCTGGAGAATCGGAGTCGAAGGAAAAAAATGCCGTTGTTGGGCCTCCGGGATGGCGCTGAAGGAAACCAACCATTGCTGGAATTCATACAAACTATGCTCCCGCGCTGGCTGGAGCTGGACACCGATAGATCCTTCTTCCTAGAAAGAGTTCACCGAACTCTAGCACCGTTGAAACCAAACCAGAACAGAGCGGTTCTCATTCGGTTTCTTAATTTTCAAGATTGGGAGTTTGTTTTCCGCTGCTTTAAACAGCGTAACATTACGTATGAGGGAAACAAGCTTTGTTTCGCTCAAGACCTTTCAGCTGAGACCATACTGCAGCGAAACGAGTTTAACACGGTCGGAAGAGCGATCAGGGAAAAATGAACTTTCCGCGGATTTAATCCATGCAAGATGAGACTCCTCCACAATGGAAAATACAGCTGTTTTCATCACCAAAAGAGGCTGAAGATTTTCATCGAAGAAAAGCCTGAGGAGTCTGATTAAGGCAGTAGTGGGAATTGTTTGCTTCCATATCCCTGAGAATCAGCTGATACTGAGTGCTTAACAGGTTTTCTAATTCACATAATGGACTTATCTGGCCTGTGTGGAACTTGGTATTAAGAACTTCATTGCTGGGTGAGCTGTTTGTCTCATATCCAGTGCAGAACTCACGGTCGAAATTCTAACCACCTCCTGTCGCAGAACGCAAATCTGAACTTCAAACCATTGTTGCAATTAGATTTTCCAGTAGTCGTGTTTCTCATTTAAAACCGGAACAAACACCATTTGTCTAAGAAGAATTGTTTACATTTGTTGTAATCTGTTGTCCTTTCCAAATCTTGAACCTAACGAAACTGTCACAGAGATGTGTTAAGAGTGTATATTACTATGTTTGTTGACGACATTAAGCCAGTAGAGTAAAGAGCGTTGAGGAAGATGCTAATGGGTTCATAAATATTATAAATCGGAGAAATGTAGAAATTGCACGAGTGCACGAGTATAAGTAATTGCTAAGTTATTGTAACAAAGTATGAAAAGACAGGTATTGAAATAAATGGCAATGGTAATCGTTAGAGTAAAATGGATCTGCGTGTTCTAGTAAACAGTAGCAGGAAACATTTGGGTTCAGCAACAAATTAAGTAAGATATTAAAATGTTGATTTTCATAACAAGGTCGAATAAGATTCCCTTGGGCTTTTGAATTTCTGTGATTTTATCTTAGTCTTCCTTTGAGTATGATAGAAACCGGACGTTGTTGCAATGGAGACCGTTATACAAAGACCTAAATGTGACAGCAATTCAAATTGAAATTACTTAATCACTACTGTTCTTCATTGCATTCTGTCAATCAACACGAAACGATTGCTAGAAAGAATTAGCAGCTCCCAATTCCTGGGCGTTGCTATTTCAGCTGATCTTTCCTCGACCTAGCACTTAAAGTTGCAATGCGCGAATAAAGCGAACCCAAGTGCAGGACACAGGCACGGAAATTATGTTAGGATGCTTACGCGGACGTGAACGTTTGTCAGCCAACAGGAGGGACCTTGACACGGAGTCTTGACACAGAGAGACGGGGTTTCATAGGTAAACCCTGAAACTGGAAAAAAAAACTTCGAACAGACGGTTCTAAGCGGCCAGGAAACGTTAAACACCACACAGACAAAACCAGCAATCTGGCGACTAGTGGTTGTGACGCCGGGTTTCTTATTCTGCAGGTCTTGATGGAAACCAGGTGTGCCGTCATCAGAGAGAATTAGAAGCAAATGGGAAATTAACTATGGCACAATCAAAGGAAATTAGGAGCAAGGTAGGGAAATAAAGATCGGGACCGTGAATACACCCCCCACTCAACGGGAGCCTCCAGGCGAACCACCAGGTTTGTCCGGATTGACTCGATGGAAATCACGGATGCAGCAAGGGTCCAGGCTGAAGGAGGGTGAATCCAGGAGTGTTCCTCCGTATCCCTCCCAACTGACCAAGTACTGGAGGCCTCTGCCTTGGTGGCACACCTCCAGCATTCGCCGAACGGTGTGTGCTGGGTGGTCGTCAATGATCGGGGTGGGTGGAATGGGTTCGGCAGGAGGGCACAAAAGGCTGACAGGTACCGGTTTTATTTGGGAGGCGTGGAACGCAGGATGAATGTGCATGGATCCGGGCATTTTGAGTCTGACCACCGAGCGTTTGATGACACTCTCAATCTCGAATGGTCCCAGGTAGCGAGGGGCGAGTTTGTTGGGTTCATTCTTGAGGGAGATATCTTTTGACGAGAGCCAAACCTTCTGTCCAAGCCGATAATTTGGTGCAGGAATTCGATGGCGATTGACAATCTCCTGGTTGCGGTTGGCTGAGCGGAGCAGGGCCGCGCGTGCATTCTCCCAGATCTTGCAGCAAAGGCTGAGATGGGGCTGAACAGAAGGAACAGTATTGTCATCTTCATGGCATGGTTGGCTACCGAGGGAGCATTCGAAGGGAGACATTCCGGTGGCGGTGCTGACAAAGGGAGTTGTGGGCGTACTTCTCCCAAACGAGATGGGCGCTCCAGGATGACGGGTTGTTGGCGGTTATGCAGCCCAGGGCTGCTTCCAAATCGTGGTTCGCTCGTTCTGTTTGCACATTAGCTTGCGGATGAATGCCGGATGACAGGTTTACTGAGGCTCCAAGGGCTCGACAAAAGGATCTCCAGACCTGAGAGCTGAATTGAGGGCCCCCTTCAGAAACAATGTCAGAGGGAATTCAATGGAGGCGCAAGACGTGATGAACAAGGAGGTCGGCTGTCGGGAGTTTGGGAAGTGCTACGAAGTGCACAGCTTTGGAGCAGCGGCCCACCACGGTGAGTATGGCAGTGTTCCCATGTGAAGGGGGTAGTCCAGTAAGGAAATCCAGCTGGAATGTGAGAACAGGGGCGGCTAGGGGCAGTCAGAGGACGAAGCAATCCAGCAGCTGGTCGGTGGGATGATTTTCCGCGGGCACATACAGAACAGGCAGAGACAAAGGAGCGAGTGTTAACATCCATGGAGGGCCACCAGATATGTCTCTTTAAAAGGAACACAGTTCGGTTGATCCCGGGGTGGAAGGCGAAAGGAGAAGTGTGCCCCCACTGAAGAATCTGAGACCGAACAGAATCAGGCACAAATAGGCGATTGGGGGTCCGTTGCCTGGGTCAGGTTGCGTCCGTTGGGGCTCTTTGAGTATGGATTCGATCTCCCAGGTGAGGGCAGCCACCACACAGGATGGTGGAAGGATGGTCTCGGGGTTGGGAAGGCCCTCCTTCGGGACGGATTCACTGGAGAGAGCATCGGTCTTCCCGTTCTTGGACTCCGGACGATAGGTGAGTGTGAATCTGAAACGGCCACAAAATAATGCCCAACGGGCATGACGGGAATTCAGGCGTTTGGCAGTTTGGATGTATACGAGGTTCTTGAGATTTGTCCAGACGATAAGTGGATGTTCTGCTCCCTCCAGCCAGTGCCTCCACTCCTCCAATGCAAGTTTGACGGCCAGTAACTCCTGGTTCCCTACGTCGTAGTTCCGTTCGGCGGGGACAGCTGGCGAGTAAAGAAGGCGCAGGGATGGAGTTTTTGGACTGGACCAGAACGTTGGGAACTATTCTAGGAGCAGGAGGAGAAGAGAGGTTTGTACTAGTGGGAGACCGCAATGAGTGCCGTAGAGTGGCCAAAGGTGGTGGACGACCAGATCTTTCCCTATGGCGTTCTCGAAGACTATTGTATAACCTGGTGGATAGGGAGATGAAGGCATCCAAGCTGTCGGTGTCATCTCTTGCCGCCAACTCGTCTTTCACCGTGTCGCTGAGACCGTTCCGAAATAGCACTTGGAGTGCCCCGTCGTTTCAGTCCGAGTCGGCCGCTAATGTCTGGAACTCCACGGAATATTTGGCAACACTGCGTGAGCCCTGACGGATAGAGAGGAGACGCTTAGCTGCATCTTTACCGTGGAAGGGGTGGTCAAAGATCTTTCTAATTTCCGCGATAAAGATGGGGAAAGAAGAGTAGATATCCGGTTGATTATCCCAGACAGCAGCTGCCTACGCTAAGGCATTTCCCCGGAACAACCCCATGATATAAGTTATCATTGATTTATCTATGGAGTACGTGGATGACTGCTGGTCGAATACCAAGGAGCATTGCAGAAGAAAGGCCCGGCACTTCCCCAAATATCCAACGTAGCGTTCTGGTTCAGATATCTGCGGCTCTCTTGGCGGGAGTGTTGCTGACACGTAAGGGGTTGCCACTACATGCGGTCTGGGCTGGTTAGACAGAGCTCCAGGAGTGGATGGTGTAAAATGAGTGGATACACAGACCACCTGGTCACTGATCTTTGTTACGTTAGCGGACAGAGAACGGAGGTTGTCCATGATATCCCGGAGAAGTCGAACGTGCAGACCCAGTACGGTGTCTTGGCTGGAGAGGTCTTATTGCAGGGAATTCGTGCCCGCTGGGTCAATTGTGGCCAGATCGTTCTGTTGCTATGAGCGAATGAAGCGAACCCAAGTGCCGGATACAGGCACGGAGATTAAGTTGGGATGCTTAGGCGGACGTGAACGTTGCACAGCTAAAAGGAGGGACCCTGACACGCATTAGAGTTCTAAGAGTTTAAGGATTTTGCCTTGGACTCGGAACTTGGATCTAGAGTACGAAGCCTGGACTCGGACTGGACTTCGACAACGAGCCTGGACTTGGACTGGACTTGGACAATGAAAAGACTGAAGACCCAACTCAAAGCATCGACAAACGGCCAGAACCACTGAACTGGAAACGAGACAACTAAACCAACGACGACAGTCCATTCGTATCTTTGCTCGGAGTTGCAGCAAACTACGGCTCGGATGATGGTGCAGAATTCTCGGCAGCCCGGAGCGTGAATCGCTGGACTGGCTTCCGGTAACATTCCAGCAAATAATAGCTGTAACCCGGAGCTATTTATGTAGCAGGCGCGAAATGAGGATCAGGTGCCTCAATCAAGGCGCCAAACGGAACACGGGGAAAATAAATATATGGAATGCGGAGTCTACGGACCAGACCGTGGCAGGAAATGAAACGATCGGGGCCAAGAAACGATCGTGAGCGAAGTGTCACGGATGTAGGTAGAAAGCGACTGACCCTGGGGAATAAAGCAGAGTCCAGGCATGCAGATACACGAAGTTCGGTGGGGCAGGAACAAGCAGAATCAACGTGTCTACCTGAACAGGCAGGTTTATGGATCTTACATAATCATGACGAATTGAATTACGCATGATACAGAGAAGAACTCAGTCTGTGGTTCACCAGAGAAGAAACCACACAGAGCGTACAGCGAGGTTGGTATGCCCCCCGAAAGACACCCTGAAACACGTAGGAATTTTGGCCAAATCAGGAGACATGTATTCAGAGGATGCAATAAACCCGATAGCTAACAACTGCAATAAATAATACATTGCCAATACTGAGCTAATGAAATTATCCAAATTGAATAGAGTGAGAAATACAAAGAGAGCTTTAAATTCCCGTAAATGAGACACCTACAATACAATGGGAAAACCCCACTCTATCCAAACTAAAGAACTAGACGGAAAAGGCGATTAATGCAAGGAGAATACACACCCACAAGGTGACACTGAGAAAATTGACTCCACAGATAAACTGAAAAAAAAAACATCTTCTTAAAAAAATC
Organism: Hemitrygon akajei; assembly: GCF_048418815.1. Taxonomy (NCBI): domain Eukaryota; kingdom Metazoa; phylum Chordata; class Chondrichthyes; order Myliobatiformes; family Dasyatidae; genus Hemitrygon; species Hemitrygon akajei. The sequence continues at coordinate 122,684,644 of NC_133133.1, forward strand.
GTCCGACATCGACTCGAGCCATATAACCCATACATCATAAATTAGCCCTATTCAACAGCTGTTTTTCGTCAAATATAATCAACACCGATAGCCTACCTGTTCTAAGTCTACCAAGCAAGCCCTCTTGAATGTTTAGCGTCGACAACTTAGCTTCAGACTAAATTGTTAACTTTGTCCATTGATACATCCAGAGGCAGGCCAAGGATGACCTCCCAAAGCCACTGTTATTCAATATAATATCTTGCTCTTATTTTCCTTGAACATTCTGCTTTTAACCTCAAAGATATTTCACATTACCTACTTTATTTACAAAATACTAAGTGTACATCTTCGCCTCTATGTTTTTCGCCAAAACTATATCCTAAAGCTTCTTTTCCAAAACGTTTGTACACGAAGTGGATTGATATCAGAAACAGTACCACATTCAAAGTACAGAATCTTAAACTCTTCTTTCCTACTTTTATTTAAATCCTGTCTACTTCCTTCATCACATGACGACAAACCAGATCAATCCTCAATCGGCCGCTTATTTTTCCTTTTCCTAGAAAGCTGCGTTTTCCTTCATACAACTCCTATCACCTGGTTCTACATCCCGTTCTCTCCCTCTTCTTTTCTGTCGCATACTGCCATCCTGACTTCCGTTCCTGCCTGAGAGAAAATTCCCAACAGCAGGTCCAGTCACTTTCTCTAACCACTGTCAGCTTCACAACGTTCCTCATAGATTCAAAGCGCTGCCGAATCCGTATCCCAACAAACAAAAATGAGGCCGGGTCTCTTTTACCCTTGAGGCGAATGGAACAGGAAACCGGTGCAGTGGCGCGCAATGCAACCAATAGGAAATGCGGCATTCCTTAACAGGCTAATCAAAGGCCAAACGGCAGAAGTGGCTTTCGACGGGCAAGTAAGCCATGCCAGTCAGTTGGCTCTCAAAAATAAACTAATAGAGACGATTTTATGCGCTTTTTGAAACTGTTTAAAGTTCTTTGAAAACCTGACTGCTTCATTCAGTAATCAACTGAAGAATATTGGACGTGACATTGCTTCATTTTCACAATTGTTCTCCAAGTTTTAATGAAATTAGTCTTCAAATGTTCAGAAATAATGTGAATCATATCAAAGTTTCATCAGTCACCCCCACTTTTCTGATCATGTTAACCCCACTGGCTGTGCAACGTTGTGTAACTAAGTGCAACCTTGGCCCTTGTGACCCTTCTCAATTTCTGAGCCTCACTGCGTTGGAAGAGAAAGAAAGAATACCAGATGACGACCTTCAATTATACTTTGCCTAACTGGGCGAATTGCATGAAGACATACCAATGACATTTCGGGAGCTTCTTTCAATCCAAAGTCCAATTGGTTAATAAATCCATTCTTGAACCCTTGGAATGGGTATTTAATGAGGAATGGAGTAAGAACTTACCTGGCTGCAAAATGACTTTGAGCTGTTCAAAAGTCATAGCAGACTTTTGGTTACAGAAATAAATCTCTGAACGTTATCCTGCACTGTGGACAAAGGTCAAAATGTTCATTTTTTTACCTTTCCGACATCAGATCTAGTGAAGCATTGGTTCAACGCAGTCACTCATTCTTTTGAAGGTAACAAAGGAGGGGGCAAATTACTGAACATGGGGCTCTCTGAGACTCATTCTACCTGACGCTTAGCCTCATGTCGAGAAATAGGCATCACTGCACCGTTCATTGATTGAAAGGAGAAAAAACAATGAAGTAGTGAATTGTTAGACTACTAATATATGTTCTAAAATTGAGGATGAAAATTGTTGTGACTGTAATTCATCAAGAAATTGTTTTATTTGTAGCTTTAAATAGATGTGAATAATCATGCAATTTTTGTCACTGCTTTGGATTAGCAGTTCTCATTTTGTTTCACCCTGCATTGTAAATCAAAATTCTTTGAAGTTGTTTGATGTAGTGGCCGGAAGGAAAAAGGGGCCACTGAGGATATGATCTGCGAGCTAAGTGTTGGTAATCCAAAAAGTTTGGGAAGTATGCATTATTCCTTTCTTACCTTCCCTGTCTATAATATTCCTATGAGTGCAGCTGAGTATACTAAACCTAACACAATACTGAACTTTTTTCTGCGGACGTGCTTGCTCTCAGTTCCTTTCAAAGTTGATTAAAAATGGTGCAGGGTAAATACATAATGAAGGTACGAGTAGACAATCTGATGGACTCTCTTGCAGACGACAGGGAGGAGCAGATGTGGAACAGAAGGGCTGTGTACAGTTGGTTGATTGAGATGTTCCTGTTTAACACTTCATAAATATATTTCAATTAATGTAATTAATTTCAAAATTGATTTGCTTCTGGTCTTGCGTGGCATGTGTCTCCAATATGTGCAGGCTATTGCTGTTCCTATAGTCATAGGTCATTGTCACATGGTGTTCTCAGTGTTGTGGTTTTCCACAGGAAACTATCAGACGGAAAACAATCGGCCCTTCGTGTCAGAGGCAGAGACAGTATCTAGTATAAAGTCACGGAAGAGCATTTCACAATAGTGAGACAAGCAACTACAGATGCTGGAATCTGGATGAAAAGCAAGTCAGAGGATTTCATGGATAAGACAGCATCTATGGAATGAAAGGGACAGAGGGCATTTTGGGTTGAGGCCATATGGTTTAGAACAGCAGGTACAATCAAGACTGAGGTGAGAGAGGGTTGTGAAAATAGGAAAGGTGGACGTCTCCTATAATCTTCCTGCACACTGAGATACTACTGCTGCACATCTCTGTCTCCATTATCCCCTTGAATTTAAATCCTCCAGTTCTGGCTATTAGTTCCTATCTTCTAAAAATATATCTCATTCTGATGACAAAATATATGTTATTTTGATGAGGACACAACAAAACAGCAACAGCAGTGGGCCATCTGCTGAATAAGTCGACTCTGCCAATATTCCGTGTGGCTCTGCCAATACTCTGTACACTTGTATTTCTAAACTGCACTTCATTTCAAATAAATGTCAGTTATTTAATACGTTTTATCCATCAGAGGAAGTATCGCCCTCTCGTCCTAGGATTTAGTTCATTCAATCTCTTATGAGCTACTCTGATACAAATAGATCATTTCATATTTATGAAAACTGATACCAGACATACATATTATGTTAGGTGTGGTTTTACCAATACTCTGCAGAGTTGTATGCAGTTCACTTGCAAAAGACAAACAAGCAAACAACATTGTGACATTTTCTGCCTTAACTGTTTACTGGATCTTCTATGTCCCATGCGGACGAGCGTCTCACTCGCTCTGTACTGCATTTATTCTCAATTACGTTCTGCCATTTTTATTATTCTTCTCTCACATTTTCCTTCATTAAACCTTATTTGCCATATTTCATCACCCTCCTGATATGTTCAGAATTGAGTCCAAGTATCTTGATCACAATTTGTTCTTCTCACCTGCTTTTTTAAAAGCATCAAATTTAGAAACTATTCACCAAGTCATCGCTACAGCTGCAACATGGAGATATTCTTCAGTTATGGATAATCAGATTATAGAAATTTGCCAAAAGACTACCAAAATGATATATGGATTAAATTCACTCTCACACAAAAGCACTAAACACAAGATTATTTTAAATTTACACTTCTGTCACAGTCATAGATGACTCAGGGCCACACTGCATAAAACTATGATGCAGCCTATGTACAGATCCCCGTCAACCCCACCAGTAAACTGGGCATTACCTGTATTTCAGAAATGAGAGCTGATGCCACTATGATGATTTCACCTTTACAGTCTGAAACAGACCAACACAATATATCTCCGTGCCTTACAGCTGATAACGAATTGCAGTTGCTGCGAAGATATTAGCCCTCGGAAAGTGAACCGTTCAGCATCAGACCCTTTCCTTTCTGCTTTCTGAGTTCAAATCAGAACATTCCATTGTTCAGTGGTAGTCTCCACTTTGTTGTATGTAGCAGTAAATAGCCAATGTGAGATCAATGCATTTTCTATATCAGGGGTGCAGCTAATATTTGAGGAACGTCACCAATGCAAACTGACCACAGGAAACACACAGAACTAAGAGCGGTGTTGCTGGAATGGGGACAGTGATACGGTTCGGAAGAAGGAAGACCAAAAAATGGTGAGAAAGAACCCTAGAAATTCGAAAAGAATCAATCGACGCTCTGTGAAGAAGTGATGATGATTTCCACTTTACAATGCCCCATTACCTAAACAGCCATTTCGCGATTTGAGTCGCCATATGCACATCCTGGTCTTCAATTTACCTTCATGAGCTTGACTCTCCCTATTTTTGCAGGCTTCTCAATACTTTTTACTTGCTCAAGTTATGCGAGGTGCTCAAGTTCTGTTCTTTCAACGAATCTGCAATAAATTCTCAGAATTCCGAAAGTTGCACTGAATTTACCGAAGGGCATTCTCAAGGACAAGATTTTGTATCAGTTGGATATTTTAGGCCTGATCAGGAAAATCACGTCTTGTATGGGAGGTCACTCCTGATTACATTTATGGAGTTTTTTCTGAAGAGGTAACGAACAGCAATATGGACGTTGTTTCTGTGGTCTTTAGTGATGTCTTTGACCTGGTCTTGCATAGCAGGCTGATCTAGTACATTAGATTGCATAAGTGTTTAGGAGAAATAACGGATTGGAATCAATTTGCTCATTGATAGAAAACAGAAGGTGACTGTTCAAAATTACTTCTCAAACTCAAAGCCTTTGACTCGAGGGTTGGCCCAGGCATCAGTGTTCGGACGTCTATTATTCTTGTTTACGCAAACGGATGTGAATGTATCTGAGGGGATTATCAAGTTCGATGAAAAAGATCTTCTGCTTTATGAGTCGTGAGGACCTGGAATATTTTACAGGAGGATGTGGTTGAAATGAACGCAATTGGAACATTAAAAATGGATTTGGAGTGTAAAGGCTCAGGGGGTTATGGACTAAGCTTGGAAATGGGACTAGCAGGAAGGGTACCAGCGGTAGGCATGGACATATTGGGGGAATGGACTTTCTTCCATGCCATGTTACTTGATGACTCGGCGTGAAATTAACAGCTTTAAAACAATGCTTAATCCATAGTAAAATGGACTCTTAATGTTAATGTTTACCTAAACAGCACTTTTCGGTTGCTGTACACTTTATTATGTACACTTTTTGCTTTTACATATCAATACTCTGTGTGTAATGATGCTATCTTTCTGAGGAGTACAGAAATCAAGCTTTTCACTGTATCGTGGTCCGTGCTGATGATAAAGTAAGACCAAATCTCTTACTTGACTTTCAAAACTCAGCAATTATCATGATTAAGTTCCAGCTGCCATTATTCTACGCTGTTTTCAAGCTTAGCTATATTTTATAGCCCGAGAACAATGACTAGCATGTTGCCTCACTGTCCTCAAACCTTCTAAAAGTTTGTTCGTCTGCATACTTATTGATCTTACTTCCTACATATAAGTTATAAATGTATATAGAAAGAACAATTTTTTGCCGAACACTGATCGCTGGGATACACCACTGATCAAAGACTTCCCTTAACAAAAAAGTGCACCATCACATCTGCCTCTTATTACCAATTTGGGTCCAAATTGCTTTCCATCACATTAGCCGTAATCTCCAGAACACTCTTGCCTTATATGGGTAAACCAATTCTGTATTTATGAGGACGTTTCCCATGTCTCCTGACTTTCACAAAGAAACCCTATCAAACACCTTATTAAATTCCATATTCACCACATCCATTGCTATAGCTTCATGAATATACTTTTTCACAATCCATTGCTGTAGCTTCATGAATATGCTTTGTCGCATTCTTAGAGTTCAATCAAGCTTGTGAGGTATAATCTGCTCCTCTCAAAGTAATGTTGACTATCTCTCATCAATGATGCTACTCCAAATGTTCCTAAATCCTAAGGATCTTCTCTAAATATTTGATCACCACTGATGTAAGATTCACTGGTCTATATTTCCCAGCTTTATCGCCACTTCCTTTCTTGAAAAATTGAATAACTTTTGCCTCTCTCCAATGATCTTCTACTGCTTCTGTGTCTGGAGACAACATAATGATCATCGCTGTAAGTGCAGTAATCACTTTTCCTTGCTTGCTGTAGTAACCAGGGAAAAATCCAGTCTGGCTCCTGGTTTTGTGCATTTTGAGATCATGCAGCTTAGTGATACAGAAAATAATGATTCAGATAATTTTCATGAAATTGAACACCCCGCACCCATTTACACATCCATTATATCTGGGATCTGTCCGTTGTTCAGGGCCTAGAAATAATCCTCAGGTCACCCCTGTCATTTTATTTTGATCGTTTGAAAAAGATTCAAACAATCTAAACACCTGCCTTCCGTTCCTCATTCCATGTGACTGCAGGAACCCCAAGTCTGTGAGATATTCTGTACCAGGTCTCTTTCTTCACAATCCGTTCTGCAGCCGTTGCAGTTTAGGTAGAAACATTCTACTAGGAATTCTGTACAGTTCTACTGTCCTGTTTATAACAGTAGGTTTGCAAAATAAGAAGTTATGTACTATATCACGACTGTAGGTTAACATTGATGTAAGGACGCATACAGCCAGTGGCCACTTTATTAGGTATGCTTTGTACACTTGAGCCTTAATACAACTATCTAATCATCCATTCACCTGGCAGTAACCCAATGCATAAATAACATGCAGACATGGTCAATAGAGTCTGCTGTGGTTCAGATCAAAGATCTGAATGGGTAAGAAATGCGACCTAAGTGATTTTGACAGGGAAATGACTGTTGACTGCAGAAGGGATGGTTCGTGTATCTCAGAAACATCTAGTCTCCTGAGCTGTTTTAAGAGAGAGAGAGAGAGAGAGAGAGAGAGAGAGAGAGAGAGAGAGAGAGAGAGAGAGAGAGAGAGAGAGAGAGAGAGAGAGAGAGAGAGAGAGAGAGAGAGAGAGAGAGAGAGAGAGAGAGAGAGAGAGAGAGAGAGAGAGAGAGAGAGAGAGAGAGAGAGAGAGAGAGAGAGAGAGAGAGGGAATGTGTGTGTGTGTATGTATATATATATATATAACATTGGCCCAGTTGCTTGTGCTCAGGTTTTCGATCATATCTCTAACATATAGCAGTTGGTAAGTTAATTCGTAATTTTATAGGTTCTTTAGCGAAGAGTAATTCGGGTGGTTTCTCATGATAATTTCCCAGCTACTGCTGGTTACTGCGGGTAAAAGAGTTGTATTCCAGCTCCTGATGTTTGGCATTACATTCCAGTTGGAAGACCGGATTGATATCACTTATTGCTCAGTCCTCTGAATATTACAGAGAGAGACGATGGAGTTGTGCGGGAATAATCATCAACGAACTACGTTGGCAAACATTCTTTGGTGAAGAAAGGTCAGTCTGGGTGTACTCCTCCCTGCTTCAAATGTCTTCGGTTATCCTTTGAGCCTGGGTTGGTACTGGGAAATTATTTTATGCGACACGTTTGCAGCATCTTTGGACGCGTGAAAAGCAGAATGATATTCTGTTAGATGGAACAGTAAAGATAAAGTGCTATGTGTTTAGCACTGCTGCTTTAGTATCCGAAATGACATCTTTCTGATATCTGATAATCTTATAATCTGCTATTTTTTATGAAGAATCATCATGGCAGTTGCGGATGTGCATTAACTGAGGGCCTTATCATCGTCATCAACAACGAAAAGTTCTCATCACATTTTTTAAACGCCCGGCACCTTTTCAACGCAACAAGGATTGTTTTGAAACCGGAGATCATAAGGACCTGTGACAAGAATGTAAGGCGGATATCATGCGTCTGAGACGAGCAAATGCAGGCCGTCGAAATCCAAGGGACTGCAGCCATTAGTATTTTGGTGCGAGATGTTCCGGATCAGAGAGGCTCCCTTGGGTAAGGAAATTACTTTCAGATGCTGCGTGTTGCTGGCCTCGTGAGTGCACGTTACCCGCTTTATAAATTACATCTTTAGTATTTCGTACTTGCCCAACTTACACTTGGTCTTGAGCAGACCAAGCACACAAACTTGCCATCCTCAGTCATAGCGATGTTGACACATAAAATGACTTAAGTATTCCAGGTATTGTAAGTCCACAGTCAGTCACTGCATGGGTTCACTCTGAGTACCGTAGGGCACACTATTGTCTTTTTTTCATAAGATCAATGTCTTCAATCATTGCGATTCTGGCCACAAGCACTTTGGCCAATTGTACACTGCCCTACGGCTTTCTGATTGAATGAAATGAATCCGGTTCATTGTGGGTACACGGTAATATCAACACCCACAATGCTTACCCCGGGTATTCAAGTAAAGCCTTGGCTGTCCTGTGGATTATTAAGAAAAAATCGTGGTTCTCCTTCAATGCGAGTGCAGGGCAATCGACATCAATAGACAGAATGTCACTCAACCTGGGAGTTCTCTATAATGGTAATTGCATTCAGGGAAGGAATGCAGAGTGGCAACGTCTTCTTGCATTAGGATACGGTAGTACCAATAACAAACCTTCAAGGATGGAGTTCTACACCGTATGAGAACTGAGGGAGAAATTCATCCCATTCGGGAGATGACCTGCTAACTAAGCCGCATATCCGCGATTATTAAGCTCTGAACGTAAGCGCCTTTGGGGAGGGACTGAAACAGCTATGGAGAGGGTAGCAGACAGGAGATTCAGAGCTGGTATATATTGCGCTACCTTGTGGAGGAAACAACAAACATCTAGAGCTGGAGCCATTGTGGCAGGCACCACGACTACCCCAAGGATGCGCTCACAGCACAGCTTTATTAATGAACTGCAGCACAGAGGTAAACGGATATTTCACTCCGAGCTTCATCTGCTCTCTGAACTTGGACTGCGTCACTGCGTAAATAAACGTGTTCGTGCAACAGCTTAAATTTCTCAGAAACGCTGCAACATCGTGGAATATATATTCAGAATCACTCCCCCTCTTTCCTGCTGTTCCCGTGAGATGATAGTAGGCGAAATTTATAACATAGGTTAACCAGAGGAGTATGAAACTGCCGGAGAGAGTGAAGAGTAAAACCACCGATCTCCGCCTGCTCTCCATCTCTGGGTCATTGCGGGTCTCTCCTTTGCTCTGACCCCTCAGCCCCTTACGGACCCGGCTGGCCACTAAAATATGCCTGACGGTCAGAGCGTTGAGCAGCAGAATGATACCGAAAGGGAGGAACGGAGTTAAAACTGTTTTAAACCAATCAAATCGTACCCAGCCAGGTTCACTGAAATAAGCTGGATTCGTATCACAAAACCACGGTATATTGCCGATTGTATTTCTGGACTTAACTGTGAAGCACAGGGGAACATTTTTCAAACAAAACAGAACTGCCGTTGATGTGAGAACCACAGCCGCAGATTTCCCGGTACAATATTTTGTTTTCAGTTTCGGGCAGCAAATGGCGATAAATCTATCAAAGGTGAAAGTGACAGTGAACCAAACAGAACAGTCTGTTACGATACGAGTAAGTACACGCAGGAAAGTACACACAGGAGTGATATCCAGAAAACTTACTGGGAAATATGATAATTTCATCCGATACAAAACGATCTCAGTGATAATAACCAGTAGATCCGCCACTGCCATGGCCACCAGGTAACGTGTGGTGCAGGTAGAGAGGCCGCACTTCCCACGGGACAGGATGACAATCGCCAATAAATTCACTGGAAAATAAAGGAAAATAACAACCACATCGATAATTGAATTATTGAATTTCTACGGGTCCAAGTGTGATCTTGAGTTTACCCGGGGGTGTTTGAAGAAGCGCGTTGCTTCCAAGAGAAAGTGCTACCGAATTAAATAGGACTGTGTACTATTTCACTGTTTAGAAACACGACATCTGAAGGAAAGTGTAGCTTTAAAAGGAAGAGAAAGCAAATGCGAGGCTCCAGCAGCAGAAAGGTTTGATTCCTAAACCAGATCCATCCTGTCCGCTGTTCCACAGCGACATGTAGTCCCAATGATCACATGATCAGCGCGGATTGACAACAAACTACTATGCAATATTACTGAGGACGATACCAGTTCAGATGAACCAATACGATTAGTAACATTTCAGTCATTAAGTTGGACAGTGATTGGCGATGTGAAATATAGCCACATGCGAAGTTTCACTCATAATGTTTGAAGTTGTCCAAAGAAAACAATTTATAATATTATCTTTCCAAAGTGTTGCCATCCTAAGCGGTGGTACAACAAACAAAAAAAATCTGTTTTCCCTGAGTGCAAAACTGAGAGTCTTTAGTAACTTTATGTCATGAAAGCAAAATTATGATTCGTAGGTTTAATTCATCGAAATTCTATTTGATCTAGTCTCAGGTTAACGATCATTTAAATGCAGGACGGAGAGTCATCTTAAAATGAGTAGACAAAATGCACAGACTCTGCAAAACACCGAAAATAATATTCTCAGATATAGGCCAACGGTACCTGTATCCTGGACCGTTCAGTCCAATAACGGTGAATCCTTAATCTCAAAGCGATACCCCAGAGATCGATCTAAATGAGCTGATTTTGTTTTTTCATCCTGGAGTCTACCAACCCCATTTTAATAGTGGACTTGGGCTTCAGCTGCTTTATGCTAACGAATTCCAGAAGTTCCCGAAAATCTGGGTGTACAAATTTCCTTCGAAATGCAATTTCCGGCACCTAAAACGTTATTCACCCTTACTTGGTCTCCCAGCCAGACGGAAGCCTCCTGCACCCGACTGTATCGAGAGATAAGAACTATTTATTTCAAACTAAGATCTCCTTGTGTCCTTCAAGCTCGGGAGGGAACCGCCCAATCGAACCAATCACTCTTCAGAATCGTCTCATCATTAGAGAAAACAGTATCGCAAAAGGTACCCTGTTGTTGGTAATCATTTCTATTCTCACATAAAGAAAGCGAAACCGGGTATCATCCGCGAGCGATACTCTTATACCCGGTATCATTCCTTCCGTGCTCAGAACATCATGGACTTAATTGAGCAAACATTAATTTGTTGAAAGTGGTGCCAAATGAGCGCTTTCGTTCTCGACTTCAAGAGCTTGCATTCAATCTTTTCTTTCATTGCCGTGTTTATGGGATTGTACGTTGCTCATGGAGCAGCCTGCAGTTCCGTCAGGTGCTCTGGTTTTCTGCCATATCTCGAATCACTGCCTTTGGAAGAAAATTAACGTATTTAAATTCAGTAGTCGGAGAATAAAGCAGAATTGACAAGTATTGCGAAGCAACTGTTTTAGAGATAATAATTAAGTGAAGGAATGCTATTGTTCAGCGACCCTACATAAACACTTTCGACGAATGCCTTTTTCTAAAATCCTACAATCGTGCATCGTTTGCTCTGCACGTTCATTTTGTTCAATTCCTAATTTACAAGGACTTTCATATTCAGATTTACATCAACATCTCCCAGTGACGTTTTGTATTGTAGTTCACGAAAAATAATCCTCTCTAAAACTCTAATGCCAAGCATCCACATGACTTGCATTATCTATCATAAGGTTCACACTCTCAAAATATCTGGCAGTTTTGTTAGAAAAGATTCAGTTCCAGAAACTCATCCTAATTCTGCCTAATTACCATTAAGATCTGACGTGTCATTTTAGCACATTTCTTATAGTCGACACGTGCATTTATCTTACTTCTCCGTATTTACAAATAGAGGTGTTACATGTGGTATATTTGAGCAATCTTTAAAGGTCTGTAGAACTTTTGTAGATAACGAACAATGCATCATCTATTTCCGTAGCCGCCATTGTGAATTCTCTGGTGTGTAAGCGATCCGTCCCTGTATTTATCAGTATTTTCTTACTTTATTATCCAGTTTTTCTTAACCTCACATATTTCATTTCATCCCTGATCTGCATTAGACTGTGGAGCCCCTGCTATTTTCCAGGAGATTACACGCTCTGTTGTCTATAAAGACGGAACGAATTTAGGTATTTAACTACTCCATTGTTACTTTATTCAGGCTTATAAACTCAAAAACGTAATTGCAGATTCACAACTTTTTATGCCACCTACCCGAAACTCCAATGACAAGCATGATCATGTACAATATTTTCTCCACAGCAATGTAAGTTTCCAACATCGTCATCGTGAAGCGCCGAATACCTTTATGCTGCACAGAATGCATCCAAAAGAGATCTTAGGACTCTTTTGGTACTGAGATTTTGTACCCAGCGAACTTTCCTTAGGGACACTAAGGTTGCGACACCGTTAAAAATCTAGATGTTACAAAAGGTGAGTAATACGTGACGACAGCCCACGGAAGTTTCCTGGAGTATGTTTATTTCTGAGAGTTAATTGTGAAACTCCAAGGATTAGATTCGCTTTTCATTGTAAACATTGGGAGAGACCTTTTTTTAAACTATGGGACTAATAAACTCTTGTCGGGCTACCGATTGTAAACTAGGTGGGACAGCGGAAACCGATTGCTTGAGAACTAACTAATGAGGAAGGACAGACGACGGGGAATATATACTGCAGGACGAGACGTGCCTAAGCATTATTCGTTGATGAATCGAAACGTCGGTTAAAATGAATACCTACACCTGGCTGGTAGTCCGAGCTGGTAGTTACTCATCAGGAAAACACGAGATCCTATTTTTATAGGAATAATGTCTGCAACGCCATCAAATCTCTCTCTAATACAACGTGATAAGCTGATATCCCTTAATTCGTTGCATTCAGCAACGCGGTTTGACGGTTTGTGCCTTTGGCTGCCATATTCAAAGGTGGACAGTCCCGGATTTGTTCTCACGGATAGAAAAACTTGAATTGTCAAGACACAGAATACATTGAACTAATGCAGTAATTAGGTATAAATGGGTGCAACACTCGGCTTGAACTGTTAAGCTAAACTGATTGTTTCAATGCTGCAGGATTCTAGACACCAGGAATTAATCTAACCAGCGAATGCAAACTAGCGCAATAGGTGAAATTAATAAAAGTACACAATTTACTAAATCTCAAAGATGTTACTCTATCAGACCATCATGTCTTCTCTCCTTATATTTTCATATTCACATGTGTTATATTTGCACAGCCGGTGTTATTTCTCCGGCAGTTCCTCCGGCAGGATTTTCCATTATCTCAAGGCTCTCTGAGCGAGAAGGTGATCTCTCTCAAGTTTAAATATTCCACTTTTCACCTTTAACCTATACAATTTCGATCTAGTCTCACAAAGCGTTGGTGGGAAAAGTCTCCTTGTGTTACCTCCACCGATATCCCTCAAATTGCTAAACCTTTAAAAAATTGCCCTCATTCTCCTATACTCCAGCGGAAAAAAAAATCTCTTTCAATTCAAACATTCCCTATAACTCAGGCCCTCAAGTCGCTCTAATTTTCTTTGTTTTTTTGTCAATCCCTTTCATATATTTCTTGTAGTTACGTGACCAGAGCTTTACACAAAGATTACATTAGGTCTTGACAACGTCATATGAAACTTCAACATAACATTACAATTCCTGTGCTCAACATTTTGCTTCATGAAGATCAATGTGCCAACTAATCTAATATAATCCTATCTACATGTGACGCCACTTTAAAGGAATTATGGATTTCTATTCACTCTACTCTGTTCCTCCATTTCTATTCTATCGCTTCATTCTACGCACTGCTCTGTGCCGTGCAATCCACTGGGTCAGCCCGACTTGGGTTTTTTTTTCCGTCCAAAGAGCAATATCTGCATTTTCACACTATTTTCAGCTCGTTATTTCTTTCCAGCTGATCCGGACCCGATTACAATCGTTGATAACTTCTTTAATCTTGGTGTCACCCACAAAATTGTTATGAATGACAAACAGCAATAGAGAAAGAACCGATCCCTGCGACGTATCACCCTGGGAGCATGATTGTCATTTTCCTCAGTTCTCCCTCATTCTAAACACTACTGTCGGATGCGAGGAGACAGAGTGTATGACACCTGGTCTTGGGATGCGGAGAGGGTGGGGTTAAGAAAACAGAGTGCTCGATATCCCATCCTAGCGTGTAGATAGAATGCATGCTTCATGAGCGGTCCCGGCTGGTGGTGGTGTGGATGGAACGACACAGTCACTGTTACCGTTGACCATTTGGCTCTAACGCATTTCCCCATTGTAAGCAGAACCTAAAAGTCACTGTGCGCACTCCACACATGCTTATCCAATAGAGTGGACCGGTCACATCCTGTCATAGTTAGAGTTAGATGAGAGCGCTTAGAACATCCCTAAAATAAAATAATTATTCTAGTATTCCCACACACCGCCGGATTTCTCTGTGAGGGTCTGACCCAGAAGCCACAGTTAAGGTTGCCCCTGTTGTGGACGTGGTGCTGGAGATATGGAGACGAGGACCGTGAACAGTTCTCTCAGTGTGCGTTTGTGAGGGAAGCTGCACAGTAATCCTGGAATAGATCTGATTCATTGAATATAGAAACAAGAACCATGCAAGGCGGTCTTGCTATGCCTATGATCCAGGGGATACCCAGAGGGAAAATGCACATGGGGTTGTCCATATGAGTCTGAACCAGATGCACCGAGATAGGATCCGGTCGTCGGGAATGTACATGGGAGTGAGTATCGTCCTCCAGCTCTTATTTCCACGTGGTTTAAGTGGTTGAATTCGTGCAGAACGGACCAGCAAAACAGCTCTTATAATGATACTAGTATTGTCAAGGAGTTGATGAAGGAAAACCCTTCTGAAAGGATGTGCGCCTTTTTCGAATCTTTCGTGGAAATGATCGCATGTTCTCTACACTTGGAGAAGAACAGAGAAATTCACTCTGTGCCTGATGTCGGGAGCGTATTGTGCGAAGGCGTGGAAGGAGCTTCAGTCCGCTTCTGATGCCAGGACTATTTGATGTGTCGGTGCCGATGGAACTTCACTCTTTGTTTGACACTGCGAGACTGAGATGGGACGCTGTGGAGGCAGCCTCACTCTCGTACAACCATGGGCGTGTGGGATGGGACGGCGTGGAGGTAGTTTAATACTGCGTCTAAACCTAGTTAGTTAGTTAGACGGATTAGGAGAATGAGAAAGAAAGTGGCAAATGAAATGTAATGTTGGAAAATGCATGCGCTTTGGTAGTAGAAATAAATTTGCGGATTATTTTCTAATGTGGAGAAAATCCAAAAAATCTGAGATGCAAAGGGACTTGGCAGTTCTTGTGCAGAACACCTAAAGGTTAACTTGCAGGTTGAGTCGGTGGTGAGGAAGACAAATGCAATGTTAACATTCCATTTCAAGAGGTTTAGAACACAAGAGGAGCGATGTGACACTGATGGGATGTGATAAGGCACTGGTGAAGCCTCACCTTGAGTATTCTGAACAGATTCGGGCTCCTCATCTTAGAAAATTTGTGCAGGCATTTGAGAGGTTCCAGAGAAGGTTCACAAGGATGATTCTAGGATTGAAAGGGTTATCATGCGAGGAATTTAGAAGGATGAGGGGGAATCTCTTTGATATTTTAGAATGTTGAATGGCCTAGGTAGAGTAAATGTGGAAAGGTTGTTTTCAAAGGTGTGAGAGTCTAGGACAAATGCGGAGAAATTTCTTTAGCCAGCTCGTGCTGAATTTGTGGAATTTTTGTCAGATGCCGCTGTGGAGACCACGTTGTTGGGTGTATTTAAGGCAGGGATTGATAGGTTCTGGATTGGACATGACTTCAAATATTATGGGGAGAAGGCTGACAAGTGGGGTTGAGGAGGAGAAAAAAGGGATCAAGCATGATTGAATGACGAATGAGACTCGATGGGCCAAATGGCCTCCTGAAGGATAAATCTTGCCTGAAAATTCTATTGGAATTATTTGAAGAAACAATTGGTAGGATTGACATTGGTAGGTTCTGAAGGTCTTTGATAAGGTGCCACACGTGTGGCCGATTAACAAGGTAAGAGCCAATGGTATTTCAGGAAAGATACAATATTGCTGATTGACAAGGGGTAAATAGGCCAACAGTTGTAATAAATTGGCCTATCTGGCTGTCTGCCATTGACGACTGGTGATCTGCAGGCTTCGATATTGGGACCACTTCTTTTTATGTTATATGCCAATGATTTCGATTACGAAATTGTAGATGATGCAAAAGCAGGAAGTGTTGAGGAAGAGGGGAGTCTGCAGAAGGCCAGCCGGATTGGCATTGTGTAGGGTAGTGTATGGTCATGTACTTTGGTAGAAAGAATGAAAGATAACCTGCTTTCTCGACGGCGAGGGGGAATTAAAAAGCAGCAAAGATGCAAAGTGACTTGGGAGTCTTTGTGTAGGATTCCCTAAGGTTATCCTGCAGATTAGGTCAATGGCAAGGAAGCAAATGGTGTATTAACATTCATTTTGAGAGCATTCGAATATAAGGGAAAGGATGAATGCTGAGGTTTTATGAAGCATTGGTAAGACAGCAGTTGGCGTATTGCAATCAATTTTGAACCCCCAATCTAAGAAACGATATGCTATCATTAAAGAGAATCCAAAGCAGGTTTAGAAAAATGCTTACTGAATGAAACGGAGAACGAATGAGGAGCATTTGATGGCTCTGGGCCTATACGTGCTGGAGTTTATTAAAACGTGGGGGGGGGGGGGGATTTATTTGAAACATATCGAATCTTAAGAAGGCCTAGATAGAGTCGATGTGGAGACAATGTTCCCTAACCTGAGTGAGTCTCAGAATAGAGGGATGTCGGATTTAGAACACGGAAATTATTTTCCTTGAATCAGAAAGTGATGAATCGGTGGAATTCATGACCACGGGCGGCTGTGGAGACCGTGCCATTGAGTATATTGAAAGGAGAGGTGAATATTTCTTGGTTAGAGAGTCAATGGATACATGGTAAATAGCAGAATAGGTTGAGGGGTAATCAATTCTCAATGAAAAAATGTGGAGCGGGGTTGATGGGCCGCATGGCCTTTTCTGATCCTATATCTTATGGTCTTATAATATCATATGTATTGTTTGTTCTTGTGTCTCACTTCGGAGTCTGAAGGCCATAAGAGAAAAAGTAACACACACAAAGCTGAAGAACCATAAAGTTGCTATTCGCCACGTGGCAAGAAGGAGCTGAACGGCAAAACTTTACAAATTAGAGAGATTGCACTCATCAGTCAATGATGCCCAAATGTCAGAAATTGCGGAGATCAAGAGTTTGATGGGTTTTAATCTAAATCGAAAGCCAGATATCTGAGCGAATCAACTCAAAAATACTAGAGATAGGAAATAAAGAACAGAAAATGCTGGAAGGGAAAAACTCAATGGGCCATATCCTTGAGAGTTTTGAGTTAACTAGGAAAGAGATTAAGAGGAGAAATAGAAGAACTAAAATGAGTCACGAGAAAGCGCGCCGTATTAAGGAAAACCACAAAGCGTTGTACAGGAGTGTGCAGACCAGGATGATAACATGAGTAAAGGTAGGGCTGATGAGAGTTAAAATTTTAAAAAAAGATACGTCTGGAGTCGGAGGAGTTAGAAGAAGTCCTTAAGGAAAGCTTTACTTTAGTGTTCATCATTGGGAGAAGGGATTCCCATCTTGGAATCTATGGAACCTGCTATAATGGTTGGGGTGCATGGCAGAAAAATCGTCGGAACTATCTGAGTTGGAGATACCTTACTGAGTCTGCACCGCAGATCCCTTGTATTATAAGACCAGAAGACATTGGAGCAATTGGGCCTTTAGGCCCATCGAGTCACTCCGCTATTTGTTCAATGTGATCCACTTATCTTATGATTGCTTCTTTGTGCCAGTGATGTAATGCTGCATACTGCCGTTGTAATCAAACTGTTCACTTTTTCTGCAAGGATTTGTTATTTTGATTGGCTGAGTGCATTTTGCATTGGAATGAGGAGTATTTGCAATACGTGTTAATGTTTTCAGAATGTGACTGCTGCGTGTTGAGGAAGTGAGGAAAACTGCATTTGCTCAGCGGTGTTCTCAGCTATGTGACATTCAATGGCTCCATGCTCTACACTGTCCTATCATACACTCGTCTGGTAGCTGTGGCTGTAGCTCTAGCCTTTAGCAACGAAAGATGTACTTACGCACACTGGGTGAAAATTGTGGCTGTTCGACGCAACCCCACCTCCTAGAAATGTCTAATCTGGTTATTAACTGCTCCCTTTAAACAGCTGGGGTTGTCCTGGAAATTGCTGGCAACCATATTATTCGTTCAGCAAATATCGCAAGTAATAATTTTTATTGGCTTGCTTCTTTACTGTAAAATTTATAGGGGACTTTGATTCAATTACAATCACTGGTGTCATCTGGACTTATCCCTGCACATTCCACCTAACGCTGCCCACTTCACACCAAATCTGGAATTACCAAGATGCAAAATAAAATCATATTATTCTCTAGATGTGCTGATGTGGAATCATTATTATGGACGGCATGGAAACCAAATCTCTTTGTTCAATTTGTCTCGTACCCCGTGACCGGGTTACCGAACCAACAAAAATGGAATACACGTTGAAGTCTGGTATTACTGTAACTAATAGCGTTTGTTAGTAAACTAAGTAATACAGTACTATAAAATGCAAACATATGAACCAGGATAGCAATAATATATACAGAAGTGTGGAAATAGGTATCTAAACCAAGCTCTTGCAATGTCTAGGGGTAAATGGATGGTCTTACGATGGTGCAGATTTCAGTTTAGGTCGAGGTAGTTCTGGTGTAACGAGAGAGAGAGAGAGAGAGAGAGAGAGAGAGAGAGAGAGAGAGAGAGAGAGAGAGATGATGCCGTTGTCTTCCTGTCCTGTTATGGTTACCGACTGTGACCCCGTACGACCGTTCTTCACTGGTAGACCTGTCACCCATGCAAGGGTGGACACACAAAAATTCCCCACCGGTCGCACCTTCACACACTGTGAGCCACTGATCGATTCCCCCGAATCGATCCTTCAGACCCCCACCTTCACGTGGGTGCACAGCGCTCTTTCAGTGTCCCGTGGTGTCTTTGCTTGTGTCTTCGCAGACCTGCTTTTTATCTCCCTTTGCAGGGCACCCGCCGTCCATCAAACCAGCTCCGCCTTACTCTCTCTGCAGGAATCTTACGAGCAGGCAAAAGTGTCCTTGGAGCAAAGGTAAACAATCAGCCAAGGATTCATAATATTAAATCATGCCTCTCTCTCTCTCATTAGCAGCATTGCTCACTGGGGGATCAACTCTGGACCACATCTTAGCTTGGTTTGCTGGATTAATGGGATGGGTGATCTTGGCATAAACGAGAGAGTGGTCAAAAGACTGGCAAAAAACAGGAGCCTGCAGTGCATAGTCGCTACAACGCTGCTCAGCACGTGTGCAGTACACCCACCGTTGACAGCACCTATAGGAGTTATGTTTATCCGGGTTATGTTCTCTTCTTGCTGTTACAGTCAAGCAGGAGATTCAGAAGCTTGAGCTCCCACTCAACCTCATAGCTACTTTCCTAAAATACTACTGAACGTCAGCAAGATCAAGGAATTGATTGTTGGACGTCAGAAAGGGGAAGTCGGGAGAACACAAATCGGTCCTTATCGAGAGGTCAGCCATGCAAAGGGTGAGCAGTTTATTGTTCCTGGGTGTCACCTGCTTAGAGCATTTATCCTGGGCCCAACAAACTGATGCAATCATGAAAAAGGCACTCCTGCTGCTCTACTTCATTCGGAGTTTAGGAGACTTGGATGGTTACCCAAACATACTAGCAGAATTATGTGGCGAGTATTGTGTCTGGTTGCATCATCCCTTCATATAGATGCTCCAATGCACAGGGTCAAAAGAGGCTGTAGTGTGTTGTAGACTGAGCCAGCCCCATGAAGGGCACGTCTTCCCACCTTCAAGGACATCTTCAAAAGGCGGTGCCTCAAGAAAGCGTCATGCACGATTAAGGTCCGTAATAACCGGGAGAATGCTCTGTTTTCATTTCTATTATCAGGGAAGAGCTGGAAGAGTTTGACGACGCATACTCAGTGCTTAAGGAACAGGTTTGTCCATTTGCCATTAGATTTGTAAACAGTTCATCAACCCATAAAACTATCTTGCTCATCCACTTTTGCACTGTTTATATATTTATTTTTTTATTGACTTGCGCTGTACTGATGTCACAAAATAACTATTTCATGACGTCTGTCAGTGATAATAAACTTGATTATGATTACGACAATTATCAGCTTCTTCAACTAGCCCACACAATCCGAGCCCTATCACATATCTAGAAATGAATCAATTTGGAGCAATTTCAATCAATTTCTCTCTGCCACCGTGAAAAATAATCAGTAACGTCTGCTCTCTTTTTCTCTTAGTTTTCAGTTTATGCCAATATGCTGTAACATCAGACCTGATATCCATTTGTTGTGCACGCTAACCTGTTAAGTTGAAATCTGCAGAAGCGATATGAATATCCAATCGATCGCATCTTTCATAGTTTGCAACCTCAAAGATCTCCAGAGGATTTTTGAAACACGCATGAACAATCGTAAATCATTGTCAATTTTGCCTAATATTTTTGATACATTCCGAAGGAATATTTTAAAATTACTGTGTTTTAAAATGAACTCAGGCACCTTTACTAATACAGACATATAGTTCAATGTCTGATTGCTCCGAGTTTTCTCGTTGGTTCCTGTATCGATCGATCGATCATCGGATGCTTATCTCGCAGGTGGTTCTGTCCCCTTCCGCAAAGGTGTAGCGCAATCCAATATATTGGCAAAGCTCCACTATATACAGTATAGTAAGTTGAAATGCATGAAATGCGATTACTATTTCCATGGGCGACTCTTAGTACTCTGGAATTCTGAACATCAAAGCAGACTTTCTCCAGCAAAGTTTTCCAAGAATTCATTTCTTGAATTACCCTCATTTGTTCGACCACTGTCGGGGATGTTACTTATATGCCAGTTAATAAAGTCCATCCAAGGTATTTACTTATGTATTTTCATTGCATTTCTGCCATGTGCAGAAGTTCGCTGATGACACGGCCATAGTGGGGTGTGTCAGGAATGGACAGGAGGAGGAGTATAGGAAACTGATACAGGACTTTGTGATATGGTGCAACTCAAACTACCTGCGTCTCAATATCACCAAGACCAAGGAGATGGTGGTGGACTTTAGGAGATCTAGGCCTCATATGGAGCCAGTGATCATTAATGGAGAATGTGTGGAGCAGGTTAAGACCTACAAGTATCTGGGAGTACAGTTAGACGAGAAGCTTGACTGGACTGCCAACACAGATGCCTTGTGCAGGAAGGCACAGAGTCGAATGTACTTCCTAAGAAGGTTGGCGTCATTCAATGTCTGTAGTAAGATGCTGAAGATGTTCTATAGGTCAGTTGTGGAGAGCGCCCTCTTCTTTGTGGTGGCGTGTTGGGGAGGAAGCATTAAGAAGAGGGACGCCTCACGTCTTAACAAGCTGGTAAGGAAGGCGGGCTCTGTCGTGGGCAAAGTACTGGAGAGTTTAACATCGGTAGCTGAGCGAAGGGCGCTGAGTAGGCTACGGTCAATTATGGATAACTCTGAACATCCTCTACATAGCACCATCCAGAGACAGAGAAGCAGTTTCAGTGACAGGTTACTATCGATGCAATGCTCCTAAGACAGGATGAAGAGGTCAATACTCCCCAATGCCATTAGGCTTTACAATTCTACCGCCAGGAATTAAGAACTTTTTAAAAGCTATTATTAATGCTTTTTGAGATGGTGATTTAGATGCATATCATATTTTTTTACTGAGTTAAGTATTGTATGTAATTAGTTTTGCTACAACAAGTGTATGGGACATTGGAAAAAAGTTGAATTTCCACATGGGGATGAATAAAGTATCTATCTATCTATCTATCTATCTATCTATCAATACAAATTCCAACAGAATTTAACTTTATATTTGTACTAACTTACCAGGAATGCCTATCACGGCAATGATCACATACAATATTTTCTCGACACTGTAGTATATTTTCAGCATTTTCCAGTTGAGTAGTAGCACTCACTGAACTACAGATAATCGGAGTCTTGCAAAAGTAAACTTTCCTAACGGCTTTATAGGCTTTGTTATGGGTCCCAAGTGTCAATGATTTTCAACTGAGCTAAAAATAGTGATTTAAAATACGAACAGATTACGACAACCGAAAACACCTCTTCTTTGAAAAAATGTGTTTGTTTGGCTTTTAAATGAGAAGAACCAATTAATGGAATATCTGATTGCAACTATTGTTTGAAGTTGAGAGCAGCGTTCTGCCAGAAGGGTGGTTAGAATTTTAACTGTGAACCGTTTGTTTATCTCAATTTGTGGACATGATACCGTACAAGCAGCTCATCCAGCAATGCAATTTTTCATGCCGTGTTCCACTGAGGCCAGAGAGCTCCATAACGGGTCTTTATATCCACGGACTAAAAAAAATAAATTACTTCATTACTTTAAACTAACACACTTCTGTAAAGTGATAAATTGTTCAATCGGATAAGTCACCAAAGATGTTGAAATCATCTGAGACTAATACAACCTTTAGCATATTATAGCATTTCAAACATAATGTATACATAGAACAGAGATCAGAGAACCTGACATACAGAATAGTACCGCGCAGAAGCAGTTACTTCAGCCACTGTTTCCGTGCTGACCCTGATGAGAAGTAAAACTATTTGCATCGAACTGTACACGTGCCCGCATAAATGTCTCTTAAGCGATGCTATGGTGAGTATTTCTACCACTTCCGCAGGATCAACTTTCTGGTATATATCGACATATGTGTAAACCTCACCTTAAAGCTAAGTAAGCCGTTAAGAAACAGAAATGTCCACCTTGTGAAATAGACTCCGACTATTTATGTTTCTCATAATTGCATTTTTTGTTTGCACACAGGTACTGAAAACCATGAGCGAACAATTTATGATTGTGCAATCTCTCCTTAATGTTTAGCTGATGGAATTGATGGCTTTGTTGCAAGGCTTGCAGACAATGTGACGATAGAGGAAATAGAGAGGTTACAGAAGGACTTGGATAGATTGGAGAATGGGCAAAGAAATAGAAGATGGAATACTGTGTTAGAAAGTGTATGGCCATGCAGTTTGAAAGAATTGACTATTTTATAGAAAACATAGATACATAGCAAAACTACAGCATCATACAGGCCCTTCGGCCCTCAAGTTGTGCCAAACATGTCCCTACATTAGGAATTACAGGGCTTACCCATAGCCCTCTATTTTTCTAAGCTCTATGTACCTTTCCAAAAGTCTTTTAAAAGGCCCTTTCGTATCCACCTCCACCACCGTTGCCGGCAGCTCATTCCACGTACTCACCAGTCTCTGAGTAAAAAACTTACCCCTGACAGCTCCTCTGTACCTACCTCCCCAGCATCTTAAACCCGTGTCCTCTTGTGGCAACCATTTCATCCCTGGGAAAAAGCCTCTGACTATCCACATGATCAATGCTTCTCATCATCTTATACATCTCTATCAGGTCAGCTCTCATCCACCGTCGCTCTAAGGGAAAAAGGCTGAGTTCACTCAACCTGTTTTCATAAGGCATGCTCCCCAGTCCAGGCAGCATCCTTGTAAATCTCCACTACACCCTTTCTATGGCTTCCACATTCTTCTTAAAGTGAGGCGACCAGAACTGAGTACAGTGGGGTCTGACCAGGGTCCTATATAGCTGCAACATTACGTCTCGGGTGCTAAATTTAATTCCATGATTAATGAAGGCCAATGCACTGTATGCCTTCTTAACCACAGAGTAAACTGCACAGCTGCTTTGAGTGTCCTATGGACTCGGACCACAAGATCCCTGTGATCCTCCACACTGCCAGGAGCCTTACCATCAATACGATATTCTGCCATCATATTTGACCTACCAAAATTAACCACTACACACTTATTTGGGTTAAACTCCATCTGCCACTTCTCAGCTCACTTTTGCATCCTATCAATGTCCCGCTGTAATCTCTGACAGCCCTCCACACTATCTGCAGCACCTCCAAACTTTGTGTCATCAGCAAACTTACTAACCCATCCCTCCACTTCCTCATTGAGGTCATTTATAAAAATCACGACGCGTAAGGGTCCCAGAACAGTTCCCTGAGGCACACCACTGGACACCGACCTCCATGCAGAATACGACCCGTCTACAACCATCTACGACCGTCTCTTTGCCTACTGTGGGCAAGCCAGTTCTGGATCCACAAAGCGATGTTCCCTTGGATCCCGTGCATTCTTACTTCCCCTATAAGCCTTGCATGGGGTACCTTATCAAATGCCTTGCTGAAATCCATATACACTATATCTACTGCTCTTCCTTCATCAAAATGTTTAATCACATCCTCAAAAAATTCAATCATGCTCGTAAGGCACGATATGTCCTCGACAAAGCCATGCTGATTTTTCCTAATATATTATACCTCTCCAAATGTTCATAAATCCTGCTTCTCAGGATATTCTTCATCAACTTACCAACCACTGAGGAAAGACACACTGGTCTATAATTTCCAGGGCTATATCTATTACCTTTCATGAATAAAGGAACAACATCTGCCTTGCCTTGCAACCTGTGTCGGGAGACTTGACTTGCATCGCCGTGACACTGCCTGGAATCCTTCCTCGCCCTCCCCCTGCCTGGAGCTTTGCCTCGCCCTGCCATGCCTCTGCCTGGTGCCTTGCCTCGACATGCCTATGTCTAGAACCTTGCTCCACCTCGCCTCTGGCCGGAGCCTTGATTGGCCTTGCCTCTGCCTGGAGCCTTGCCCCGCCATGCCTGTGTCTAGAGACTTGTCCTGCAACCTGTGTCTGGAGTCTTGCCTTGCCTTGCTCTAACTGTGTTTGGAGCCTTGACTTGCCTCGCCCTGACTCTGCTTGGAGCCTAGCCTCTTCTCGCCCTGCCTCTGTCTGGAGCCTTGCCTCGCTTTCCCTCTGCCCGGAGCCTTGATTCGCCTTGCCTCTTCCTGGAGCCTTGCTGGCCAGGCCTTGCCTTTGCCTGGAGCCTAGCCTCTTCACACCCTGCCTCTGCCCGGAGCCTTGATTCTCCACGCCTCTCCCTGAAGCCTTGCCTCGCCTCGCCTCTGCCTTGAGCCTTGCCTTGCCTTGCCTGTGTCTGGACCTTGCCCTGCAACCAGTGTCTGGAGCCCTGACTTGCCTCGCCGTGCTCTGCTTGGAGCCTTTCCCTGCAACGTGTCTGGAGCCTTACCTTGCCTCGCCCTAACTGTGTCTGGAGCCTTGCTCGCCTGTCCTTGCCTCTGCCTGGAGCCTTGCCCTGCAACCTGTGTCTGGAGCCTTGCCTTGCCTCGCCCTGCCTCTGCTTGGAGCCATGCCTCACCCTGCCTCTGCCTGGAGCCTTGCCTCGCCCTCCCTTTGCCTGGAGGCTTGCCTCGCCTTCCCTCAGCCTGGAGTCTTTCCTCACCCTGCCTCTGACTGGAGCCTTGTTCGACTCGCCTTGCCTCTCCCTGGAGCCTTGCTTCACCTTGCCTGTGTCTGGAGCTTTGCTTCGTCTTGCCTTTGTCGGGCGCCTTCTTCGGCTTTCTTGTCTGGAGCCTTGCCTTGCATCCTGTGTCTGGAGTCTTGACTTGCATTGCCCTAACTGTGTCTGGAGGCGAGGCAAGAATCGAGGCGAATCAAGGCTCCGGGCGGAGGAATGGTGAAGCAAGGTTCCAAACACAGGCAAGGCGAGGCAAGACTCCAGACAGAGGCAAGACGAGGCAAGGCTCCAGGCAGAGTTAATGCGAGAAGAGGCTAGGCTCCCTCGCCTCGCCTCACCTTTGCCTGGAGGCTTTCCTCGCCTTCCCTCTGCCTGGAGTCTTTCCTCACCCTGCCTCTGACTGGAGCCTTGTTCGACTCGCTTTGCCTCTGCCTGGAGTCTTGCCTCGCCTTGCCTGTGTTTGGAACCTTGCTTCGCCACTCCTCTGCCCTGAGCCTTAATTCGCCTCGATTCTGCCTGGAGCCTTGCCTTCCCTTGCCTGTGTCTGGAGCCTTGCCCTGCAACCTGTGTCTGGAGCCTTGCCCTGCAACTTGTGTCTACAGCCATGACTTGCCTCGCCGTGCCTCTGCCTGGAGCCTTGACTGACCTCGCCCTGCCTCTGCCTGGCGCCTTGCCTCGCTTTCCCTGCGCCCGGAGCCTTGATTCGCCTCGCCTCGCTTTCCCTGTGCCCGGAGCCTTGATTCGCCTCGCCTCTTCCTGGAGCCTTGCTGGCCTCGCCTTGCCTCTGCCTGGAGCCTTGCCTTTCCTCGCCCTCCCTCTGTCTGGAGCCTTGCCTCGCCTCGCTCTGCCTGGAGGCTTGCCACGGCTTGCCTGTGTCTGGAGCTTTGCCCTGCAAACTGTGTCTGGAGCCTTGACTAAGTAGAAAGTAAAAGTCAATGTGCGCCTTCCACACATGCTTATCCAATAAAGTGTACCGGTCGCATCCTGTCATAGGTAGAATTAGTTGAGAGTGCTTAGGACATCCCCAAAATAAAGTAATTTTTTCTAGTATTTCCACACGGCCGGATTTCTCAGTGAGGGTCTGACTCAGGGGCCACAGTTAAGGTTGCCCACTGTTGTGGACGTGATGCTGGAGATATGGAGACGAGGACCGTGAAAAGTTCTCTGTGTGCGTTTGTGAGGGAAGCTGCACAGTAATCCTGCTGTAGATCTGATTCATTGAATATAGCAACACGAACCATGCAAGGCGGTTTTGCTATGCCTATGATCCAGGGGATACGCAGAGGGAAAATGTACACAGTGTTGTCCATGTGAGTCTGAACGAGATACACGGAGATAGTATCCGGCCGTCGGTAAAGCACATGGGAGTGAGTATCGTCCTTCAGCTCTTATTTCCACGTGGTTTAAATGGTTGAATTCATGCGGAACCTACAAGGAAAACAGGTCGTATAATGACACTGGTATCGTCAGGGTGTTGCTGAAGGAAAATACTTCCTGAAAGGATCTGCGCCTTTTTCGAATCTTTCGTGGAAATGATCGCATGTTCTCTACACTTGGAGAAGAACAGAGAGATTCACTCTGTGCCTGATGTCGGGAGCGTATGGTGCGAAGGCGTGTCAGGCGCTGCAGTCCGCGTCTGATACCAGGACTATTTGACAGGTCGGTGCCGATGGAACTTTACTCTTTGTTTGACACTGGGAGTCTGAGATGGGTGGCTGTGCAGGCAGCCTCACTCTCGTACAACCATGGGCATGTGTGATGGGACGGCGTGGAGGTAGTTTAATACTGCGTCTAACCCTAGTTAGTTAGTTAGACCTATTAGGATAATGGACAAGAAAGTGGCAAATGAAATATAATGTTGGAAAATGAATGCGCTTTGGTAGGAGAAATAAATTTGCTGATTATTTTCCAAATGTGGAGAAAATCCAAAAATCTGAGTGTAAATGGACTTGGCAGTTCTTGTGCAGAACACCTCAGGTTGAGTCGGTGGTGAGGAAGGTAAATTCAATGTTAACATTCCATTTCAAGAGGTCTAGAGCATAAGAGCAGGGATGTGACACTGATGTGATATGATAAGGTACCGGTGAAGCCTCACCTTAGGTATTTTGAACAGTTTTGGGTTCCTCATCTTAGAAAATTTGTGCAGGCATTGAAGAGGGTCCAGAGAAGGTTCACAAGGAAGATTCAAGGATTGAAAGGGTTATCATGCGGGGTATTTAGAAGGATGAAGGGGAATCTCTTTGATATCTTTAGAATGCTGAATGGCCTAGATAGAGTAAATGTGGACAGGTTGTTTTCTATGGTGTGAGAGTCTAGGACAAAAGGGCGCAGCTTCTGGATAGAGAGATGTCCATTCAAAAGAGAGACGTGGATAATTTCTTTAGCTAGCTAGTGCTGAATTCGTGGAAATTTTTGCAAGATGCAGCTGTGGAGGCCAAGTTGTTGGGTGTATTTAAGGCAGGGATTGATAGGATCTTGATTGCACATGGCATCAAATATTATGGGGAGAAGGCTGACAAGTGGGGTTGAGAGGAGAAAAGAAAGGATCAGTCATGATTGAATGGCGGATGAGACTCGATGGGCCAAATGGCCTCCTGAAGTATAAATCTTGCCTGAAAATTCTATTGGAATTATTTGAGGAAAAAACCGGTAGGATTGACAATGGTAGGTCTACCGGGTAGTTTACAGTATTTGGATTTTCTGAAGGTCTTTGATAAGGTGCCGCACATGTGGCCGCTTAACAAGGTAAGTCCCAATGGTATTTTAGGAAAGATATAATATTGCTGATTGACAAAGGTGTGCTGCCTTTATGGCAGTTATTTAGTTTATAATATTTTCGCTTAGTAATTCGTTTGTTAGTTAAGGTTAGGATTTTTTTAGTTAAAGTTAGGATTGTTTAAGTAAATTCATTTGTCTGTAATATATCGCGGCTGCGATGACGTCACATCCGGTTTCGCCGCGTCTTGTGGGAAAATACCGGTTTGGGATAAACGCAAGGGTGAGGGGCGCTCACATATGGCAGTTCAGCGCGAGCAGTTTTCTCTCTACGCACCAGAGACACAGTGAAAGCAACGCTGTAAGTCATGAGATAATCGATATGTTGAATTAAAATGTTAACGCTGATTCTGTTAAAAGTAACGACGATCGATAAGGTTTATGTTTTCGTTAGTTAAAGAGTCGGGATAGTTTGTGTTGAAGTGTATTTAAAGCAGTCAATGGAGTAGGTAGATTCCGACTGTATGCTGCACTTTAATGTAATGTAGTTATTGTAGTTTTACCTTTGCAAGTATTCACGATGTAAATGTGATATCTAGAAGGGAACAAACACTGTACCAATCTTGTATTGTTTTATCAACAGTTTTCACCATACGTTAATGTGAGGAGTGAACAGTAACTGGTTAATCTTACTGCGACCTTGTTTTCATTGACTACGGTTTAACTCGACGTTTAGTTCGGGGTTCCGTTACACCCGAGCGAGAACGTTACAAAAGGGTTAATAGGCCAACAGTCGGAATAAATGGGCCTATCTGGCATCTGCCAGTGACGACTGGTGATCTGCAGGCTTCGATATTGGGACCACTTCTTTTTACATTATATGCCAATGACTTCGATGACGAAATTGTAGATGATGCAAAAGCAGTAAGTGTTGAGGAAGAGGGGAGTCTGCAGAAGGCCAGCCGGTTTGGCATTGTGTAAGGAAGTGTATGGTCATGCACTTTGGTAGAAATAATAAAATGTAACCTGCTTTCTAGACGGGGAGGGGGAATTAAAAAGCAGCAAAGACGCAAAGGGACTTGGGAGTCTTTGTGTAGGATTCCCTAAGGTTATTATGCAGTGCAAGCAAATGGCAAGGAAGGAAATGGTATATTAACATTCATTTTGAGAGCATTCGAATATAAACGAAATGATATAATGCTGAGGCTTTATGAAGCATTGGTAAGACAGCACTTGGGGTACTGTAAACAATCCTGAACCCCCAATCTTAGAAACGATATGCTATCATGGACTTTTTTATGCACTTTAAAAAAATTTTTTATTAGCTTTTCACAACATTTTACAAAATTAAAAATCCCAAATCCCAATGGGGAGCATTAATACAGTGCAAGATTAAGCATACAATAACAATATGCTACAAAGGAAGAGAATTTAACAAAAAAGCACCTAAATTAAAGACAAGTGAGCTTAGTGTCCTCCCCAAGCCCCATAACACAAGAAAAAAACAACAACAACTCCAGACCAACCACCACACAGTATAAAGAGTATAAGTCCGGACAGTCAAACTCCCAGATGTGAATACACTTAGCAACAGAGGATAATAATGCCTGCTACCAGAAAAAAAAGGGAGCTGAAAGCAAGGGACCGAAAAGAAGAAAAAAAAAGAAAAAAAACCCTAGTCAAGAGGAAGGTTATGAAAGTACTCGTTAAAAGGTTCCCAAACCTTATGGAACTTTAGATCCGAATTAAGAACTGAATAATGAATTTTTTCGAGGTCCAAGCAGGCCATAAAGTCGTTAAGCCATTGCGCATGAGTGGGCGGGGCAACATCTCTCCATCTAAGGAGGATCAAGCGTCTCGCCAGGAGAGAGGCAAAGGATAGTATTCGGCATTTGGTCGGACCCAGACATAAATCTGTCTCGCCCCAAAAACCGAACAGAGCAATTAAGGGGTTAGGTTCTAGGTGCTGATTCAGAATACCCGATAATGTAGTGAAGACATCTTTCCAGAATTTCTCCAAACTAGGACAGAACCAGTACATGTGGATGAGAGAGGCCACGCCCCTCTTGCATTTATCACAGAGCGGACTAATGCCAGGGTAGAATCGAGATAGTTTAGATTTAGACATATGGGCTCTATGAACAATCTTAAACTGTAAGAGGCAATGGCGAGCACAAAGGGAGGTTAGGTTAACCGATTTGAGAACTGAGTCCCAGCTCTCCTCGGATAAGGAGATATTTAAATCCTGCTCCCAGGCCATTTTAATTTTATCCACAGGGGCCCGTCGTAAGGCTGCTAGTTTATCTCGGATAATTGAAATTAAACCTTTACCTAGTGGATTAATGGAAAGAAATAGGTCCATAGCATTTTTCGCAGGCATTTCAGGAAAGTTAGGAATTAAAGGAGCAGTAAAGTGTCGGATTTGGAGATATCTGAAAAAGTGAGCGTTAGGCAGGTTGAACTTAACGGAGAGCTGCTGAAAAGAAGCGAAGCGATTATCAATGAAGAGATCTTGAAAATGTCTAATGCCCTTCCTGTACCAAACATGGAATGCTGAATCGTACGTAGTAGGTACAAAAAGGTGATTATGTGCGACAGGGCTAGAAACGGAAAACCCCTGGAAACCATAGCATTTCCTGAACTGAGCCCATATACGCAAAGTGTGTCTAACCAGAGGATTAGCTACTGATCTGGGCAGACTGCTAGGGAGTGCAGAGCCAAGAAGTGCAGACATAGATAATTCTTTAGTGGAGCTCAACTCCATTGCCACCCAATTAGGGCACTCGGGTTGGCCGTGGAAGAAAGACCAAAAGGTAGCACAACGTATATTAGCTGCCCAATAATATAAACGAAAGTTAGGTAAAGCCATGCCACCCTCTTTTTTAGATTTTTGGAGGTGGATTTTATTAATTCTGGAGCGCATATTC
Source organism: Hemitrygon akajei (assembly GCF_048418815.1). Classification (NCBI taxonomy): domain Eukaryota; kingdom Metazoa; phylum Chordata; class Chondrichthyes; order Myliobatiformes; family Dasyatidae; genus Hemitrygon; species Hemitrygon akajei. The sequence continues at coordinate 122,715,601 of NC_133133.1, forward strand.
TGCCACAGATATGACAAAATAATAGAGTCTAAGGAATCAAAAAAAGATTTAGGAATAAAAATTGGGATAGATTGAAATAAGTATAAAAATTTGGGGAGAACATACATTTTAACAACATTAATACGACCTACCAAGGACATAGATAGAGGTGACCATTGTACCAGACTCTGTTTTATAGCATATGAAAGATTGACAAAGTTTTCACGAAAGAGATCTTTAAACTTCCTTGTGACTGTAATTCCAAGATAAGTAAATTGGTTATGGACTACTTTAAAAGGGATATCACGAAATATTAGTTCTTGTGCTTCTTTATTAATTGGGAAAAGTTCACTCTTATGTAAGTTGAGTTTTTAGCCAGAGATCTGGCTAAACTGGTCAAGAAGTGAAAACATTAGAGGTAAGGATGTAGACGGATTTGAGAGAAAGAGTAATAAGTCATCAGCATAGAGAGAAACTTTATGCTCAACACCCCCTCTCCAAATCCCGGTCAATTCAGGACAATTTTGAAATGCTATCGCCAGAGGTTCTATAGCCAAATCAAAGAGAAAGGGACTTAAAGGGCATCCCTGACGGGTGCCACGTTTGAGATTAAACACTTGGAATTTCTGAAAATTAGTTAGAACAGAAGCAGTAGGACACAGGTACAGCAATTGGATCCAAGAGATGAAACTTCCGCCGAGGTCAAATTTTTCTAAGACTGCAAAAGGTAGTTCCACTCTAAACAGTCAAATGCTTTCTCTGCATCAAGGGAGATAACACATTCCGGAGTCCCAGTTGGAACTGAGTATAAAATATTAAATAGACGCCGAATGTTAAAAAAAGGGAGACGGTTTTTAATAAAGCCTATTTGGTCATCAGAGATAATGGAGGGAATAACGGTTTCTAATCTATGAGCCAACACTTTAGCTAAGATCTTTACATCAACATTGAGCAGAGAGATCGGCCTGTACGAGGAACACTCTGTTGGGTCTTTGCCCTTTTTTAAAAAGAAGAATAATAGATGCCTCATTGAAAGAGGGTGGCAATTTGCCATAATTAAACGAGTCAGATAATAATGAAAGTAACTGAGGAGAAAGAAGTGAGGAGAATGATTTATAAAATTCCACAGGGAACCCATCAGGATATGCTATCATTTGAGAGAATCCAAAGCAGGTTTAGAAAAATGCTTCCTGAATGAGACGGTGAACGGATGAGGAGCATTTGATGGCTCTGGAATGCAGAGGTGGACTTCTCTCCGTTGCGTTTCCCGTGGAAAGAGTGAAAAACACGAAGTTCTATCGTGTGCTCATAACGGACGGCCTAACTTGGACATCTGACTCTTTCTCAATGTTCAAAAAGACACACTAGCGTCTGCATGTTCTGAGGAGATTGAGGTATGAAATGCTCTCTGTATCCTTTGTAATAACTTTCTACAACAGTACGATGGAGAATGTCCTATTTGGCCGCAGCGTTGTGTGGTACGAACCTGCTAGGCAACAGACCACATGACCCCGAGACTTGCAGGATCATCAGCTTTTCCCTTCCTGCTGTGTTTGATATTTGCTGTGAGTATTGCAGGAGAACGGTCGACAACATTGCAAATGATCCCAACACACACCACAATGTCTTTGATCCACTACCGTCAGAAAAGACGCAGAGACACATCAGGAATTGGCATGTCAGACTGCTTAACAACTTTTTCTTTCAGGATGTGAGATCAATGAAGAACCAGACCCTCCCGAGATCTTCTCACTAGAACAGTAAGTTTTATACCTTATTGCTTCCTTTTTCTTGTTTATCGATCTATCTATTTGTCCATCTATATGTATATAGACAGTTAACAGCCAGGATAGGATCCTGCTCTAAGTAGCTGATTTATTTGAGCAGCCAACCGTGCATGTAATGCAATTAGTTTCTTCGGTCAATAGGCGTGGTTCATGTCAATCACTGGTTGTGTCCAGTTTTTCATACTTGCTATCCATTGCTGAACATCTGCTACTGTGATGGTCAGAAGTTCTTCACCGGGAACGTTGTAGAGGCTTGCTTGTAGGTCTTTCTGCCACTGGGCAATGCTGTTAAGCGATATTTCTTTCTCGCATATACTCTTCCAGTACTCCTCAGTTGCGTATTTGGTTGGTTGAGGTACTGGCATGTAATTGTTGTGGAACTGCGCAAATACTTTTCCTGGTTCCTTGAGGAAGTGTGCATATATTTAGCACTTATAAGAGAGAGGGTTATGGCAGTGTATCTATCTATATACTACTAAAACTCTCATGCTCTGCTTGTATGTTTGTCTTTTCTGCGACCTCCAATTAGCGCAAACGGTGCATTTTGTTTTGGCTAAATCGACTTAAAATGCGCTAACTTACAAAATGCAGGCAAAGTTCAGGGTTATATGTTCGTATTAAATTGCTCATTCGCAAAAATCAGCAGGCTGCCTTTCACCCGAGAGCCGATCCGCCATCATAGAAATCGGGATGCGACACCACGCCGCATGGGCACGGCCAGCCTCAGCAGCGACACCAACCGGAGCAAAAGGGCAGGGCTGGGCATTTCTGTATCCCGGGGTCACATATCACCATCGGCATGCGCAGGATTGGGACAGATGTAAGAGATTAGATAGATAGATAGATAGATAGATAGATACTTTATTCATCCCCAAGGGGAAATTCAATGTTCCTCCAGTATGATATCACATAAACACAAGACAGACCAAGACTAACTGACCAAAAAAACCACATAATTATAACATACAGTTACAACAGTGCAAAGCAATACCATAATTTGATAAGAGCAGACCATGGGCACGGTAAAAAAAAAGTCTCAAAGTCCCAGATAGCCCATCATCTCACGCAGATGGCAGAAGGAAGAAACCTCCAACGTGGCAAAACTTCCCGATGCAGCCTCTGGAAGCACCCGAGCACAGCCAACTGTGAGTCCGTCCGAAAACTTCCGACAACTTCGTGCCTCCGACCAGCCCTCCGACACCGAGCACCGAGCACCATCTCTGCCGAGTGCTTCAACCCCGGCTCCGGCCACCAAGCAACAGGCAAAGCCGAGGATTCGGGGCCTTCCTCTCTGGAGATCTCTCCGATCGCTCAGTAGCAGCGTCAGCAGCACAGGCATGTCAGAAGTTTCGCCAGATGTTCCTCCGTGCTTCACACATCCGTCTCAATCAAATCAGGATTGTGCACGGCCCCTACTTACAGATAACGGATATTCCTTACTGGAGTGGCCGCTGCGCCCTGCGTCGTCGCGCCGCCATCTTATAATCTTATAATCTTATAGTCATGACGTAATTCTCTTTCAATATTTTATTGGTTTCTGCATAAAGGAATACAGAGTTCAAGAAGACATATTATAAGTAAAAAATAAAATAAAATAATACCAAACACATTGTATTAAAAGTACAGTTACAATCACAAAACCTTGTATTCATAAAAATTAAATTAGATCGTACTATTGAAATATAATATTATTATACAGAAAAAAATCTAACCCATTTCCAAAGTCACAGCTGTTAGGAAAGACATGAAAAAAGGGGGAAAATGCTTATCATATTATAAAATATATTTCCAGCATCTGTACTTTTACAACAAATCAAAGGTTTTGAAAATAACTGAAAAGTTGTCCCCACGGTGTGTGAAAGTCTTGACTAGATTCAAAAACTGAACATCGGATTTTCTCTAAGTGTGAGCATGACATAACATCCCTGTAACGTTCTCGCTCGGGTGTGACGTAACGCCGAGGTAAACGTCGAGATAAACCAGAGTCAATGCAAACGAGACCGCAGTAAGATTAACCATTTACTGTTCACTCTTCACATTAACGTATGGTGAAAACTGTTGATAAAACAATACAAGATTGGTACAGTGTTTGTTTCCTTCTAAATATCACATTTACATTGTGAATACTTGCAAAGGTAAAACTACAATAACTACATTACATTAAAGTGCAGCATACAGTCAGAATCTAGCTGCTCCATTGACTGCTTTAGATACACTTCAATACAAACTATCCCGACTCTTTAACTGACGAAAACATAAACCTTACCGACCGTCGTTACTTTTAACAGAATCGGCGTTAACATTTTAACTCAACATATCGATTATCTAATGACTTACAGCGTTGCTTTCACTGTGTCTTTGGTGCATAGAGAAAACCGAGCCGGCGCTATGGTGGCACATGTGAGTGACCCCTACCCTTGCGTATATCTCAAACCTGTATTTTCCCACAAGACGCGGCGAACCCGGATGTGACGTCATCGCAGCCGCGATGTATTACGGACAAATAAATTGATTTAAACAATCCTAACTTTAACTAGAAAAATGCTAACAAATTACTAAGCAAAAATATTATAATTTAAATAACTGCCATAAAGGCTGCACAATCCCTAACACGTAATGACGTACTTCGAGACGCCCATAAAACCCTTTGCTGCAGTCAAAAGACGGCGCTGACTCTATCACGTCCATTTAGGACAGCACCAACCAGATCATCAAGAATAATTAGCTTCCTTCGGAATTACTGCTTCGTATCTTCCATCCAGCATTAGGGTAACAAAATATATGGTCAGCCTAATTATGCCACCTGGAAAGATAAAGGGGGGCATTATGGTCAAGAGATGACGCCAAACGTCGTTGGAAGCGGCAAGGAGAGGGAGAGAACAAGAATCGGATGAGGCCGAGGCCGCAGACTCTAGGATCAAAGAGTTCGGACAAAAAAGATGAGAGGAAAAGAGACAGAGGAGGAGAGGCATGCACGTGTCCAGAATGACAACACCAGGCACAGAAGGAGGAGAGAGGAAGAGACAAAGAAGCTGAGAAATGCACGTCTCAAAGATCAGAGACAAAGAACAAACAGCAGAAGAGATCAAGAGACAGCGCATGAAAGGACTGCATGTCTGTTGGGGTCTGGTCCGGTCCGGTCCGGAGCCTGCGTTCCGGGTCTTGATCCGGTCTGCGGACTCCGATCTCCGGGTCTTGCAGCTGTACCACCCGTCACCCTTGTGCCAGTTAGCATCCTCCTGGCTTAAGGAGGCACACCTGTGGCCAATTCAGCTGCAGGTGTTTATAAGGGGCCTTTGGACTGAGACCAAGCGGGTGGTCGTATTGTTCCGTATCCTGCTCTCTGCCGGCTCCGTACTCTGCTTCGTATCCTGTTTACCCTGCCCGGGTACTGATCTGCTCCGCATCCCGTTTACCGTGCCCAGTTTCCGACCTGCACTGTATCTGTTCTGTCCAGGTTGGTTTTGTTCCCCTGCTTTCTCTCACATGCGCTGGTCCCGCTGCTCCGCCCGTTTTGCCTTGTTCGCGCTGTCGCACTGTATGCCTGCCTCTCCCGAGCTACCTGGGGATCATGGCTGTCATGCTGGTCACCCTGGACCTAGTCCCCGTTCTACCCCTTTGCCTCCGTCGGGCAGGTCCGGCTGGACTGCCGCTGCCCGGCAGGGTGTTCTGCCCCTACCCCCCCTCCCCCCACTTCCGATGGGTTGTGCTCCATACCTGCCTAGGAGTCCGCGTCTTGCCCAGTCCTCCGTGTTTCCGCCTGGGAGGCGGCCCTACCCGGGACATATGCGGCCCGCCCGGGGGGGGGGGCTCTCCTCCAGCCAAGTCATGTACCTCAAGACCTCGCCTTCTGCCCGACCTCTGGGATCCTTCTGCCCGACCTCTGGAATCCTTCTGCCCGAACTCAGGGATCCTCCTGCCTCGCCGGAACTCTGGAATCCTGTTCTGCCTGCCTGAATTCTGGGATCCTACTCTGCCTGCCTGAACTCTGGGATCCTTCTCTGCCTGCCTGTACTCTGGGATCCTGCTCTGCCTGCCCGACTAAGACTCTCTGTCTGCCTGAACCCCAGCATTACCCCTTGCATGCCACAGCATCCCCCTCCTGCCCTACCCCTAGTACTTCAGTACCTGCGTCCTGCAAGTGGGTCCCTGCTCCTGGCAATGTCTCCAGAATAACAACAAGAGGCACACGGGTGGCAGATCAACAAGAAATGTTGCCATCAGAAGTGTCCTTCGTTAAACGAGGAGGAGCTATATTTGCCTTGCTACGCTTCTTTCTTCTTCAATAAACTGTTTTTCTTCTACAATTTGCAAAGCAAATACCAGCAGCATTCAGGAAAATTTAATGTCCATTCTGGTCTCATCAGACTGCACTACCTTTCTCTCAAAGGGTGCCCCAACGGGTCCCCCCGTTGTCTAGTATATACTTGAACTTGTAATCTTGGAATAGCGAATTCACTGAACATATTGTCCGATTTGAATATTCATATCATCCACAGCTTTTGCTTCACTTCCTCCAATCGTTCGAACTGACGAATGTAAGTTTGATATCGGCATCAGCGCTGGTTGCTGTAAATTGACCATCAATTACGACAATTCGGTTCTTTTTCTCTATTTGTGTGCTCTACTTACTGTGTCTCCCACAGTCCGGCTATCATGGCATACCAAGGACATCAAAGCAGAATTGGCTTTAATCTGTCTGAAAATTATTTCCTATGCCCGATCTATAATCGTACCTAATTTCTCGCAAATTGAATTCACCCGTTTAACTGTCTTTCGTGGTTGTGCTGACGAATATCGGACTTGAAATCTCGTTTTTACATTCTCTTTACAGAGATAGTACCAACGTTTATTTCTGGGTGTTCCTTGCACATCCACCTTCGATTTAAAGTTTAGCTTTTTGGGAAAGAAACCACAGACAGGACAACAAGCCGTAGACTATTTTGTTGTAAACTGCTAGTCGTTAAGAAAGCACTGTAATCACCGAGTAAAAAGTGCTAGCGGGATCCATGGAAAGCAATTAATAAAATATTAAATAAATTAATGTGTCAGCGTTTATCATGAAAATAAGTTATCTTTAGCAAAACGGTCGTCGTCGTACTTAATTGCAGCTCACGGTATATGCCGCATACGCCGAGCATCTATCTTTGGATTTCGTCGGCATAATTAAAAGTTCTTCAATTAAAAAGTACAATAATGGCCTGACTTAATTTCGCTTTACTGGCGACATGCTGGATGGATTAGAGTCGTGGCACATGTGATCACTGACCAAACTAATATTTCTCCCGAAATGATTAAACACAGTATGTCCACTTTTGTTATCTATCCAAATTCGTTTGTCAGCATGGAGCAGTGATAGACACAAGCCTTAAGGAAGTTACATTTAGGTTCCATGAATTGAAAAGGTGAAGGCAGTAATGCAAAACAGTAGGACATTCATTTTACTAGAAAATAAATTTGCACATTATTGACAAGTGATGTTTTGAAAGATTTTGATGTTGAGAGAACACGTGTGCCCATGGACACTAATCGCTTCAAGTTAACGTGAATGGACGACTAACTATCAGAAAACAAGCAGTCTGTTGTATTTTACTAGAATAGAGGCTAAATATAGAATTGTTTCTCCTGTTATAGTGTCACAGAGAATCCATGTCCAGAGAGATTACACAGAAAAACGCTGCCCACCCCTACACACACACACACACACACACACACACACACACACACACACACACACACACACACACACACACACACACACACACACACACACACACACACAAGCCTTCTTACAAGACTGATTTATATAAAGTTGAACTAATGATATTTCAATCTACGTCATCATAGTCTTGTTCCATATTTGATCACTTGGACAACTGTTCCTCTGTTATTATAAGATTATATCCGGCATTCTGTCGTTGTTATGCTTTTGTATTGACTCTATGTAATTTCGTAGGGAATGCCCATACAGAACAAAACATAAACAAAAGATTTTCCCTGTGCCTTGGTACATGTGACGATATTAAATCTGCTGCTAATTACTAAACGTACAATGACCGTGCAATTTTTGTGTGATGTTGTTTACCCCTCAAAAAAAGAACAAAATGCCCAACATTCTGCTAGGTGCGGACGAATGTGTGTGCATGGCGTAGAGGAGAGCTGCTCTGAGCACCTAAAACAATTTTAGATATCATATAAATGGAGAAAATGCTTGTCATAATCAACGAGTATATACGTGGAGAAATCATGCTGTAGAAGCGTAACATATTGGTGCTCTCTCGTTTTAAAGTATTGTGACTACTTATGGCAGACATTCAGAAGAGGATGAAGTACATATGCACCGGGATGCAGCCCGAATTTTAGAGTAATAACTGTAAGGAGAGACTGTACAAACGTCAATTGTTTGCTGCGGATTTTCAGTATCTGAGCGTGAACGAAATATATAATTATGGAAGTGATAGATAGTCTTTTTCACAAGCTGGAAATTACAATTACTGAAAGCCTTAGCTTTAAGCTGTGGGTTGCACAGATATTGTTAAATACCAGGAAGCTGCTCCCAGGAAGTGGTAGATAAACACACCATGGCATCGCTTAAGGGATGCAAATAGTTTTAGTTGTCATCATGGTCAGCACAGAAACCGTGACTGCTCCAGCGCGTTGCTATTCTGTATGCCACGTTCTCTGAATTCTGTTCTATATGCACTTTATGATTGAAATACTATAATATGCTGAAGGTGTATTGGTGTCAATGGTAACATGAGATTTGGTGATTTATCAGATTGGATAATTGATTACTTTCCCCAAGCGTGTCAGTTTAAAGTGATGAACATATTTTTTACTCCGTGGATATAAATCACACTTACAAGCAAGGGAGTTGTAAGGCTCTGGTGGGACTCCACTTTTAGAACTGCATCCTTAAATGAGCTGATTGTATGATATGAGGTGAACAACTTGAGGTAAAGAGAAAGTTCTGTGTTGAAAATCTAACCACCCTTCTTGCAGAACACGCCTCTCAAGTTCAAACCGTTGCTTCAATACGATTTTTCAGTATTTGGCATTTACTCAAACACCCCGAACAAAAACAATTTGTCATAGAGGATTTGTTTTCAGCTGTCGTAATCTCTTCGCACTTTTGCATCACTAGTTTTAGTTCACTTTCATGCCATTGACACTTGGGACCCAAGGCAAGGGTATATAAAGCCTTTGGGTATATATACTTTCGAAAATCATTTCTCCGATTATCTACAGTACTGTGGCTGCTATTGATCATCTGGAAAATGCTGAAAAAGTACTACGGTGTCGAGAAAATATTGTATTTGATCATTGCATTTATAGGCGTTCCTGGTAAGTTAGTACAAATATAAAGTTAAATTGAATTAAATTTTGTATTAGGCAGGAATACAATGGCAAAAGCATTACCTTCTAAATTCCTGAGTACGTTAAGTGGCAGCTATGGAAATTGTAGAAGCATCACATACATCTCCACCTTACCATATATAGTGGAGATTTTTCCACACATTGGATGGCATCACACCTTTTACAGGAAAGAACCAGTTGCAAGCTCAGCATCCAATAATCAATCGACACAGGAGGCCGCGAGAAGACTCCGAAGAATAGGACTTCTAACGTTATGTCTGTATTAAAAAAAAGGTGCCAGAGTCCATTATAAAAACTCCAATTTGAAAATATACCATTAGAAAGTATCAATTATAGTAGGCACAGTCGACAGTGATTTACGAAGGTGAAGCCGTGTTTGAAAATATCTTCTGGAAATCTTTGAGGTTGTTACTTGTAAAATATGGAGCACTCGATGTTGACTGATTGCGTATTAAAATCGGCTCTGCAGATTCCATTTTAATAGTTTAGCCTGTACAATAAACGGACGTCGGCTCGGATGTTAGAGTGTACTGGTATCGATTGAAAACTAATTGAAGCAGAGAGTAGACCTGATTATTTTTCACGATGGCAGAACTAAACTGCCACAGAAATGTCCTGAAAGCGTATGACTTATTAATCTGTTTGGTGACGACATGAAGTCAGAGTTCTGAGGAATATGCGAGAGGGCACAGAGGTATTGTAAAATGGAGGAATATAGAAATTGCAGAAGTGCGAGAACGTACATAATGCTGTTATTGTACCAAAACTTGGAAAGACTGGTGTCGAGATAAATGGCAATTTAATTAGAGTCAGTTAGAGTAAAATGGATCTGCGTGCTCTAGTACACTGTAAAAACAACCGTGCGGGTTCAACAAGAAATTAAAGATGCTAAAATGTCGATTTTCGTAACAAGGCCTAATATGAATCCCTTGGGTTAATCAGTCTCTGTGATTTTATAACTTGGTGTTTCCTTTGATTATGATAGAAAGCAGACGTTGTCGCCGTGGAGACCGTTATACTACCATTATAAGACTCAACAGTGACATCAATTCAGATTGAAAGTATTTAATCACTGCTGTCTTTTATTGCATTCAGTCAAATCATCACTGAACCTTTGCCGGAAAAGCATAGGAAATTTAAATATCTGGGTACCACCATTTCAAATGATTTGTCCTCGATCTAACACAAGTGTAATTGTGAAGAAAGCACTGCAAAACCTTTACTTCCTTCGGAGTCTGCAGATATTCGGCAGATTGTCTAAAAAACTTTGGCACACTTCTAAAGAGGCGTGTTGCGGAGGCTTTATGGAGTGGCTGCATAACAGGCTGGCATGGAAACAGCAACGCCCTTGAAAGGAAAATCCTACAAAATGTTATGGATTCGGCCCAGGACCTGACCGCTATAGATTCCTAACTTCTGAAACACTGTTGTAGGAAAACACATTTGAAACCACCCAGATCATCCTCTTTTCTCCCTCAAGCCTCGCCCACTAGATTCAAGAATAGTTACTACACCTGAACCCGCAGGCTCCTTTACATCAGAGGATAATTGCACTCACTTTGGATAATCGCGCATTCATTGAGACGTCCCTCCAAAGAATAATCTTACTGTAAGGACTCCTTATCTTTTTATTTCATTTTCTCGTTATTTATTGTTATTTATTTATGGTTGCATTTGGTCAGTTTGCTGCCCTCTGCAGTCTGGCGTATAATCCTCTAGACTATATTGGCCTTTAGGTCGGCATATAATTTCCTAGTTTAATCTTTTATTTATCCTATTACAGTTACCTTTTTATAGATTTGATGAGTATGCAGTTAGGAAAATGAATCTCTGTGTTTTATAATTGTTCAATGGGAATGTATCATTGGCAGAATTCGACATTGGAAAATTGCGTTTGCGGTGAGTTATTATCTGAGAATTCCGCCATGTGTCCGAGGCCTCAAGACGGAGGGTGTCATACTAAGGTGATGCAGATTAATGCTGTTTACCTGGAATATATATTTTGAACCAGCCGCTGTATAATGACACTGCTTTTGAAATAGAATTCTACTCATCGGCGGTTAATATCCGTCATTAAAACAAGCATAAAATAGGAAATACTCAGCATGTTCGTTAACATCTGTGAGAAGGAAAAAAGAAAGATCATTGATGTTTTCTGACACTTCGTCAGAATAGGAAAGGGGGCCTGTTAAGCTGCATATAGGGCGTTTGTGCTGGCTGTTTGCGAGATGGATAACCGGGGTGGCAATCAGGATAGGATGCAAAACAAAACTTCCTGGTAAATGAATGAATTGTAACCGTGAGAGAATAATCACATCGACAAAGAAACAGGGAAACCAGTTTCGAGTCTCAGACTAGAAAGTCATGTCTCGATGGATTATGTGCAAGTCCTCTTCTCTCATAAGAAATACAAAACACGCATACACACACACACACACACACACACACACACACAAACACACACACACACACACACACACACACACACACACACACACACACACACACACACACACACACACACACACTTGATGGAGAGGGTAAGAACGACTCACAAAATGAGGTAATATTGTGGACAGTCCATTGATACAAAAAATGGACTGACTACAGCACCGAAGTCTTGTCTTTAATTCCACCGTTATAAGTCTTAGCTTCTTTCTTTCATGAAGCATAAGAATGCGAACCGTTAACGCTGTGCTAGTGATTTCTGAAATTACGACAAATGCCCCAAATTTAGCAACACAAATCGAGCCCTATTATTAGTTTTGGAGAAATGTTTGTTCAATGGTGGTCATGATCTTTTCCCTTTCTGCAGTGAACTTTGTGGCGATTTTCATCCTGTCCCGAGGGAAGTGCGGCCTCTCCAAATGCACCACTCGCTACCTGGTGGCCATGGCAGTGGCGGATCTACTAGTCATTACCACTGAAGTTATTTTTCACAAGATCAATGAACATTATTTCCCAATCTGTTTCCTGGACATCACTATTGTTTGCCGTACAAATCTTGCACTAACATATTTAGCTGCAGACTGTTCTGTCTGGTTCACCGTAACCTTCACCTTTGATCGATATGTTGCCATTTGTTGCCAGAAGTTGAGAACAAAATATTGCACAGAGAAAATTGCAGCCATTGTTCTAGCTACAACTGGTATCCTGTTTTGCTTGAAAAACGTCCCCTTTTACTTTTCACGTGAACACAGAGAGATTATCAACAAAACACCGTGGTTTTGTGTGACGAAATCAAGTTATTACACTGAACCCGGGTGGGTGGTATTTGACTGGCTTGATGCGTGTTTAAACCCGTTGCTCCCTTCCGCGATAATTTTGCCGCTTAACGCCCTGACAGTCAGACACGTTTTAGTGGCCAGTCGAGTCCGTAAATGTTTGAAGGGTCCGAGGAAGGGAGCGAAATGCAGTGACCCGGAAATTGAGAACAGAAGGAAATCTATCGTTCTACTTTTTACCCTTTCCGGCAGTTTTATATCCCTGTGGCTGACGTTTGTTGTAGAATTCGTCTATTATCAGTTCACCGGAATTGGAGGAGAGTGGAACGACTCGGAACTTATCTTTCACGAGGCCGGATTTCTGCTGTGCAATATTAGTTGTTGTACGAACACGTTTATTTACGCGGCAACTCAGACTAAGTTCAGGGAACACCTGAAGAACGCGGTGAAATATCCAGTCATCTCTGTGCTTCTGAAGATTAATAAAACAAACTCTTAAGTAAACTGGGACTCTGTTATTGTACTTACAACATCCCGAGGTGTGAACCCTGTACTGACAAATCCCGGGCAAGCTGAAAGTTATCATTAATACCCGCATTTTCCGATGATGCACGGAATAACTAGCAGTGTTCGGTACAAACATTGCTGCAACTCCATCATTTATCCACTGGTACATGCATATGCCTTTATACTTTAATGATCCCTGCAATGAATTTGAAACGTAAATCCTGGGACCATTGACACTCTGCCTGTAATGCCTTGGATGATTGATAGTGCGCCACCAATGCATGGAGTTATTGATGTGTGGCAATGGAGATGTCAATTACCCTGATTCACTATTTCCCGGTGACAATAAATCTATACTTAAAGTACCCTATGGGACTGATAATTTGCCGATTACCCGGTGTCCCTGGCACTGATGGTTGACTAAAGTCGAAATGTTCCCACTGAAACCAATGCGAATTCCTATCATCATTTTGCCTAGTGCAGGTTGGTTCATTGGAAGTGTGCACAGATGCGGATGCTTTATGATCCATAATTTATTTAACAATCCTTGAGTTCATTGATAACGGGCACAAATTGCGCACTCGTGCCTATATCTGGAACCTCATCTAAACAATACTTCTGAAATTGATCGCTCTTCTTGTTCTGCTCTCTAATCATCTGCTCCAAAAAAGTCAAAACAGATAAATTGTCTCTCAAACATAAAATGAGGCGAACGGTATCATTATTCTGATTTTTTTGTTGAGCAAGTCGGTATTAAACCCTTTCCACTCTCCAGCCTGTTCGACACCTTTTATCACGTTTGTCCTGTTGATTCCCAAACTTTATAATGTTTATCTCTCTCAGTCCAGTTATGTTGTTAACGAGTAGGTGTACAGTTGTACATAATAAAGTGGCACCTGAATGGAGCACAAGTCCCAGTACGGATCCATGCGGAACATCATTAATTATTAACTTCTAACCAGAATAAGACCCATCAACCGTTATAAATTGTCCTCTATGGAGAAGCAATGGTGAACCCAAAAGGTCACGGTGGATTCATTGTGGATCCAATGCATCTTAAACTTCTCGATTAACCTATCACGAGGGCTTTTTTTTTACAATGCTTTATTGAGGTCTCTAAAGACAACATCAAATGCTCTACCTTCATAGATGAACTGCTTAACCCAACAAAATGCATTTAGGTTAGGCAGACGTGACCTGCTCTGCACAAAGCAACAGAGATTTATGCTAATTAGGCAGTGGTTTTCTAAATGATCAAAAATCATATCAGTAAGAGCCTTCTCAAATACCTTAGCAGACATTAACGTAAGACCATCTGGTCAAATACTTCCAGGATTATCCCTATTTCTGTTCTTGAATGCCCCTTGCTCTCTGGCCTTGAACAAGGCTGGAGAGGACGCACAAATCTTACTAAGGCGCCAGGCATCTCATCTCTTATGTCACTCAATAAATGCTGGAGAACCCATTGGACCTTGGATACTTACCAATTTTAATTTTCATCAAGATAGCATTTTTATTAATCTAAAAATGTGTCAAGCATAGTATCATATTATTCACCATTCTCCATGACCTAGTCCTTAGTGAAAATTGATAGAATGCGCAGTATATTATAATGCGAGTGTCTTGCACTTTGTCCAGTGTCCATACTGTTATATCTTCCTTGCACGCTCTGAATTTAGTCTTCTGAAATCTCTCCAGCTGTACATTGTTTCACTTTACAGAGTAACTGAAGAGAATTATCAGTCACAAAAATGTTAAATGTCTGTGCATGAAAGGTTGTCAATGCACTACAAGGATGTATTTACTGCCAAATAGAAACATTTCTTTTCTCAAGAGATTCTAAAAAAATTGGAAATCCGGTACAGCAGCAGACAAAATGTGCTGGAGGAATTCAACAGATTAGGGAACATATGTGGAGAACGATAGACAGCGGACCTTTCAGGCTGAGACTCTTCAGCAGTACTGGAAAGGGAAGATGAACAAAGCAAAACAAGAAGTTGTTATGGCAAGGTGTACACGCTGGCAGAGGACAGGTGAAACTACATGAGAGGGATGGTGAGTGTACGCAGAATAAAAAAAAGATGATAGATCATTGCTAGAAAATATAAAGGGCCGAAGAAGGAAACAGTGATAGGCGAGGTCATTGGACCACGGAAAAAGGGGAAGGAAGAAGAATATCAAAGGGTATTAGGTTTGGGCAGGAGCAGAATAGAGATGGGGCAACAGAGAAGCCAGAATGCCAGAAGGGAGAATCGAAAGTGAGACTCTTAGCCCCATTCTTCTTAACACCTGCTCATCAAATTACAGTGCCCTTCAATGAAATATCTCTTCAACCATTCTAATGCTTGCCTTGCGAGCTTTAAAATGAAGGACACCTCAGGTTCTGTACATTTTATTAACTCTGCAGCTATACTTTTTCATTGAACTTGTCATTTCTTGCCATTTAGGTATGCCAGGCTGTGACTGTTCTGGCAACTTCAACTGCACCAATTGCAAATCAGGATATATAAAGTAGTTTCACATGATATGCTAAAAAGAAATTGTAACATGGGGACGCAATTGAAAAAGGTGATAAATGCAGGATACACAATTTACAGAATAAGGTAGATGATCTTGTAACGAAGTTAGAGATAGACAGGTATGATGTTGTGACTGAAATACTATAATTGGGAGCTTAATATACGAAGATACTATCAAGTGTACAGACAGGCTAGTAGAGGGGTGGGGTGACACTATTGGTAAAAAAAACCGAATCCTTCGAAGGAGGCGACATCGGATCAGAAGGTATAGAATCCTTGTGGGTAGAGTTAAGAATGTGGAAAGACAGAATGTGGCATCTGAATTTTAACCAGAAGTAGACAAGGCACAGGCAATCTTATCGTTGTCACGGGGAATTTCAATATGCAAGTATATTGGAAAATCAGGTTACTGCTGATTCCAAAAGAGGGAATTTGCAGCTTGCCAACGAAATGGCCTTTTCGAGCAGTGCAGTTTGAGAGGAAAAAGATAAAGTTTGTTATATCAGTATTACAATAGAGTAAGGGAATTTCAGAGGCGTGAGAGGAGCTACCCAAAGTGGAATGGTACACCAGCAGGGTTCATGGCAGAATAATGGCTGGAGTTTCTGTTGGCTATTCGGAAGGCGCAGAATAGATACATACAAAAACATGAAGAAGTATTCCAATGGGAGGATCGGACATCCGTGGCCGACAAGGGAAGTCAAAGAGAGCATAAAAGTAAAAGAGTCGGCAGCTAATAAAGTAAAAGTTAATAAATAATTATGGGATTAGGAAGCTTTTTAAAACCAATATAAGGCAACTATAAGCCATAAGGAGAGAAAAGCTGAATTATGTGTTATGATACCAGCCCCCTCCTTCCTGAGAATCGCAAGATCGCTATTAATTCGGGTCTTGGAGCCAGGAAATGAGAGACAATGCAACGGATTTGACCATTGCTCTTAGAGACACCTGTGTGAATTGCGACTCTATACTACGTACCAGCTATCAGGGACATGGACACCCTCGGGCCATGTGGGGTGGGGATTGTATCACCCTACCTTTGATTGACATCTACAACTCTGCAAGTCAAGATAAAAAGGGGACTGCAGGAGGCAGTACCCCAGCGACGCACTAGTCGGAGACACCATCGCTTATCGCTCCCGTGCCAACGGGAAGCTGTTCGGGAGCCACGTGTGATTCGGTTTTCCTGGCTTGGGGAACGAGTGGCTCAAAACCCCGAAAAGGACTTCGAACTGACAACGGGGAACCCACGTTCCCGATTCAACGATCTGAGTCCAAAAGGCTGGCAAGTTTATTTTCTCATCAAAATTCTTTCTCTCTCCAACCAGTGAAACCCAACGGTCCCCCAAACGGCTAAAAGCCTTCATGAACTGGCAAGACTTTTATATTTACATTGGACAATATTTTTACCCCTAGACAAAACGATAGAGCCACTTCTTATTGTTGATTATTACTATACCCGCGCTTTAGATTGAGTATTGACGACGTATATTATCTGAATGTTTGTATTAACCTTACTTTTGTGCCCCTTTATAAAAAAAAAACGTTTAAAAATAGTACCATCAGACTTCAGCGGACCTCTCTATCTTTGCAGGTAAGTGACCCAGATACGGGATTCGTAACATATGAAAGTAAGCTACCTAATATTATAAAGAAGCATACCAAAATTATTTTCGCTATATGTAAGACGTAAAGCAGAGACGAGAGTGGATATTGGACTGCTGGAAATGATGTTGGGGAGGTAGTTATGGGGGAGAAAAAATGGCGGATGAACAAGTAGTATTTTTACGTCAGTTTTCACTGTCGAGAGTGTCTAACAGCAGAATTGAGTGCCACTGCTACACTCAGGAACACGTACTCGGGAGGCTGAAAGGGGTAAAGATACATAAGTCAATTGCACCAGGTGGTCTGCACCTTCAGAATGTTCAGAACACAGGATAATTGTAAATGTCACCAGAAACTTTAAGAAGTGAGGGATGGAGAAGAAAGAAAATTATAGGAGAGTTCGCCTGACGTCAGTGGTTGGGAAGACGTTAGAGTCAATTATAAAAATTGAGGTTTAGGGGGTATTTAGAAGCGCATGAAAACGTAGGTCAAATTCAGCATGGTTTCCTGAAGGAAAAATCTTGCCTGAAATAATTATTGGATTAATATGAGGGAATTGCTGACAGGATAGACAATGGTAAATCTATCGTGTTGGTTCACTTGTATTTTAAGGTCTTTGATAAAGTGCAACTCATGAGGCTGGTTAACAAAATAAGAGCCAATGATCTTACAGAAAAGTTACAAGATTGCTGATTAACAGGGTGTACAGCAGCCAACAGTCGGAATAAAAGGGGCCTTTCTCGTTGTCTGCTGGTGTCGACTGGTGATCTGCAGGCTTCGATATCGGGACCATTTCTTCTCACATTATATGTCAGTGATTTTGATGACGAAATTGTAGACGATGCAAAAGTAGGTGGAGGAGCAGGTAGTGTTGAGGAAAGGGGTGTCTGCAGAAGGATGGACAAATTGGCAGAATAGAAAAATAAGTGGCTGATCGAATATAGTGTAGGGAAGTATATGACCATGCACATTGTTAGAAGTAATAACGTCTAATCTATTTTCTCTAAGGGGAGAAAATAAAAAAAAAAATCAAAGGTGGAAAAGGACATGAGAGTGCTCGTGTAGGATTCCCTAAAGGTTATCATGTAGATGAAGTCAGTTGGAAAGGAGCAAATGGAATGTTAGCATTCATTTTGAGAGCACTAGAATATAAGAGCAAGGATATAATGCCAAGACTTTGTTAGGCATTGGTAAGACTGCACTTGGGGTGTCGTAAACAATTTTGAACCCCTTATCCAAGAAACGATATTCTATCATTGGACAGAATCCAGAGGAGGTTTAGAAGAATAACTCCTGAATGAAACGGTGAACAGATGAAGGATCGTTTTATGGCTCTGGGCCTGTACGCACTGGAGTTTGTGAAAATGAGAGTGGATTTCATTGAAACATATGTTACATTTAAGTTCAGTAAATTGAAAAGGGGAAGGCAGTACAACAACAAAGTAGTACGTTCATTTTACTAGAAAAGAAATCTGCACGTTATTGACAAGAGATGTTTTGATAGCTTTTGATGTTGAGAGAACACGTGTGACCATGGACGCTAAATTCACGCTAATCTAGTTAACGTGAATGGAGGACTAACTATCAGAAAACAAACAGTCTGTTCTATTTTACTAGAATAGAAGTTAAATATATAACTGTTTCTCCAATTATATAGTGTCAAAGAGAATCCATATCCAGAGTAATTGCACAGATACACACACACACACACACACACACACACACACACACACACACACACACACACACACACACACACACACACACACACACACACACACACCTTCTCAGAAGACTGATTTATGTAAAGTTGAAATAATGATATTTCAATCTACGTCATCATAGTCTTTGTTCACTTGGACAACTGTTCCTCTGTTAATATAAGATTATATCCGGCATTCTGTAATTGTTATGCTTGTATTGCCTCTATGTACTTATGTATGGTATACCATTATAACCATATAACCATATAACAATTACAGCATGGAAACAGGCCATCCCGGCCCTTCTAGTCCGTGCCGACACTTACACTCACCTAATCCCACTGGTCCGCACTCAGCCCATAAACCTCCATTCCGTTTCTGTCCATATACTTATCCAATTTTACTTTAAATGACAATACCGAACCTGCCTCTACCACATCTACTGGAAGCTCATTCCACACTGCTACCACTCTCTGAGTAAAGAAATTCCCCCTCGTGTTACCCTTAAACTTTTGCCCCCTAACTCTCACATCATGTCCTCTTGTTTGAATCTCCCCTACTCTCAATGGAAATATCCTATCTACGTCAACTCTATCCATCCCCCTCATTATTTTAAATACCTCTATCAAGTCCCCCCTCAACTTTCTACGCTGCAAAGAATAAAGACCTAACTTGTTCAGCCTTTCCCTGTAACTTAGGTGCTGAAACCCAGGTAACATTCGTAAATCTTCTCTGTACTCTCTCTATTTTGTTGATATCTTTCCTATAATTCGGTGACCAGAACTGTACACAATACTTCAAATTCGGCCTCACCAATGCCTTGTACAATTTTAACATTTCATCCCAACTCCTATACACAAATGCTCTGATTTATAAAGGCCAGCATAGCAAAAGCTTTCTTCACCACCCTATCCACATGAGATTCCACCTTTCGGGAACTATGCGCCATTATTCCTAGATTACTCTGTTCTACTGCATTCTTCAATGACCTACCATTTACGATGTATGTCCTATTTGGATTATTCCTACCAAAATGTAGCACCTCACACTTATCAGCATTAAACTCCATCTGCCATCGTTCAGCCCACGCTTCTAACTGGCCTAAATCTCTCTGAAAACTTTGAAAACCTACTTCATTATTCACAACGCCACCTACATGAGTATCATCTGCATACTTCCTAATCCAATTTTCCACCCCATCATCCAGATCATTAATGTATATGACAAACAACATTGGACCCAATACAGATCCCTGAGGCACACCACTAGTCACCATTCACGACAAAACATAAAAAAAAGCTTTTCTCTGTACCTTGGTACATGTGACGATATTGAAACAGCTGCTAATTACTAAACATACAATGCCTGTGCAATTTTTCTCTGATGTTGTTCACCCCTCAAAAAAGAACGAAGTGGCCGACATTCTGCTAGGTGCGGACGAATTTGTATGCATGGCGTAGAGGAAAGAGTCTCTGAGCACCTAAACCAATTTTAGAGATCATGTAAACGTAGAAAATGCTTGTCTTAATCAATGCGTATTTGTGGAGAAATCATGCTTTAGAAGCGTAACATATTGGTGCTCTCTCGTTTTAAAGTATTGTGACTACTTCTGACAGACATTCAGAAGAGGATGAAGTACAGATGAACCGGGATGCTGCCCGAATTTGAGAGTAACAACTGTAAGGAGAGATTGTACAAACGTCAGTTGCTTGCTGAGGGTTTTCAGTATGTGAGCGTGAACGAAATGTATAATCATGAAAGTGATAGTTAGTCTTTTTCACAAGCTGGAAATTTCAATGACTGAAAGGCTTAGCTTTAAGGTCTGGGTTACACAGAAGTTGTTAAATACCAGGAAGCTACTCCCGGAAGGTGGTAGATATGCACACCATGGCATTGCTTAAGGGACATTTATACAGGCATCTGTACAGGTAGATGAAAATGGTTTTGGTTGTCATCATGGTCAGCATGGAAACCGTGACTACTCCAGCGCGTTACTATTCTGTATGCCACGTTCTCTGAATTCTGTTCTACATATACGTTATGATTGGAATGCTATAATATGCTGAAGGTGTATCGGTTTCAATGGTTACATTAAATTTGGTGATTTATCAGATTGGATAATTGATCACTTTCCCAAAGCGTGTCAGTTTAAAGTGATGAACTTTTTCTTTACTCCGTGGATTTTGATCACACTTGCAGGCAAGAGAGTTGTCTGGTCGCGTGAGACTCCGCTTTAAGAACTGCATCGTTAAATGAACAGATTGTACGATATGAGGTGACAACTTGAGGTAAAGAGACAGTTCAATGTTGAAAATCTAACCGCCTTTCTTTCAGAACGTTCCTCTCAAGTTCAAACCATTGCTTCAATACGATTTTCCATTGTTTGGCATTTCTTATTCACACAATTTGTCATAGAGGATTTGTTTTCAGCTGTCGTAATCTCTTCGCACTTTTATGTCACTAATTTTAGTTCACTTTCATCCCATTGACACTTGAGACCCGAAGCAAGGGTATATTAAGCCTTTGGGAATGTATACTTTAGAAAAACATTTCTCCGATTATCACACAGTGGCTGCTATTGATCATCTGGAAAATGCTGAAGAAGTACTACGGTCTCGAGAAAATATTGTATTTGATCATTGCCGTCATTGGCGTTCCTGGTAAGTTAGTACAAATATGAAGTCAAATTGTATTAAATTTTGTATTAGGCAGGAATGCAATGGCAAAAACATTACCTTCTTAATTAAGTGGCAGCTATGAAATTGTAGAAGCATCATATACATCTCCACCTTACCATATATTGTGGTGATTTTTCCACACATTGGATGGCATCACACCTTTTAGAGGAAAGAACGAGTTGCAAGCTAAGCGATGGAATAATCGATCGATATCGGAGGCCGTGAGAAACCTCCGAAGAATAGGACTTTTAACCTTATGTCTGTATTAAAAAAGGTGCCAGAGTCCATTATAAAAACTCCAATTTGAAAATATCTCATTAGAAACTATCAATTATAGCAGGCAAAGTCTACAATGATTTACAAAGGTGAAGACGTGTTTGAAAATATCTTCTGGAAATCTTTGAAGTTGCTACTTATAAAATATGGAGTACTCGATGCTGACTGATTGCGTATTAAAATCGGCTCTGCAGATTACATTTTAATAGTCTAGCCTGTACAATAAACGGACCTCGGGTCGGATGTTAACGTGTACTGGTATCGATTGAAAACAAATTGAAGCAGAGAGTAGACATGATTTATTTTTCACGATGGCAGAACTAAACTGTCACAGAAATATCCTGATAGTGTATGGTGTGTGTGTGTGTGTGTGTGTGTGTGTGTGTGTGTGTGTGTGTGTGTGTGTGTGTGTGTGTGTGTGTGTGTGTGTGTGTGTGTGTGTGTGTGTGTGTGTGTGTGTGTGTGTGTGTGCGTGCGCGCGCGCGTCTGTAGGATGGTGTGTCAGACTGGACTCTGGGAATTTGGAGTCTAAAGGCTTGGGGGAAGAAACTGTCACACAGTCTGGTCGTGAGAGACCGAATGCTTCGGTACTTCGTGATAGATGACAGGAGGGAGAAGAGTTTGTATGAGAGTTTTGTATACATATGTCATATAAGTTTGGTGATGACATGAAGTCAGCTTTCTGAGGAAGATGCGAAAGGTCTCGGAGGTATTGTAAATGGAGGTATGGTAAATGCAGAAGTGTGAGAACGTACGTAATGCTAAGTTATTGCACGAAAACTTGGAAAGACAAGTGTTGAGATAAATGTTAATGGTAAACGTTAGAGTGCAGCAAGAAATTAATAAAGTTGCTAAAATGTTGATTTTCATAATAATGCCGAATATGAATCCCTAAGGTTAATTAGTTTCTGTGATTTTATAATTTGGTGTTTCGCTTAATTATGATAGAAAGCAAACGTTGTCGCCGTGGTAACCATTATACTAAGACTCAATATTGACATAAATTCAAATTGAAAATATTTAATCACTACTGTCCTTTATTGCTTTCAGTCAAATCAACTCTGAACGTTTGCTAGAAAAGCATAGCAAATGTAAATATCTGGGTACCACCATTTCAGATGATTTGTCCTCGATCTAACACAAGCGTAATTATGAAGAAAGCACTGCAAAGCATTTACTTCCTTCGGATTCTGAAGGTATTCGGCAGATCGTCTAAAAAACTTTGGCACACTTCTATAGAGGAGTGGTGCAGAGGCTTTATGGAGTGGCTGCATAACAGGCTGGCATGGAAACAGCAACACCCTGGAAAGGAAAATCCAGCAAAATGTTATGGATCCGGCCCTGTACATTACCGCTATATCTTCCTAACTTTTGAAACACTGTTGTAGGAAAACAGCATTTATCACCACCCAGACCATGCTCTTTTCTCCCTCAAGTCTCGGCCACTAGATTTAAGGATAGTTAATACTCCTCAACTGGTAGGCTCCTTTACAAAAGAGGATAATCACACTCACTTTGCATAATCGCCCATCCATTGTGACGTCCCTTCAAAGAATAATCTTGCTTTAAGGACTCCTTATCTTGTTATTTCATATTCTCGTTTCTATTATTATTTATTTAAGGTTGTATTTGGTCAGTTTGCTGTCCTCTGCAGTCTGGCCTATAACCCTCTAGACTATATTGGCCTTTAGATTGGCATATTATTTCCTAGTTTAATCTTTTATTGATCCTATATTAGTACTCTTTTATAGATTTGATGAGTATGCCCTCAGGAAAATAAATTTCTGACTTTTATAATTGTGCAATGGGAATACATCATTGGCAGAATATGGCATTCGAAAATTGCGTTTGCTGTGAGTTATTATCTGAGAATTCCGCCATGTTTCCGAGGCCTCAAGACTGAGGGCGTCATACTAACGTGATACGGATTAATGCTGTTTACCTGGAATATGTATTTTGAACCAGCCGATGTATAATAATGACATTGCGTTTGAAATAGAATTCTACTCATCGGCGGTTAATATCCGTTATAAAAACAAGCGTAAAATAGGAAATACTCAGCATGTTCGTTAACACCTGTGAGAAGGAAAAAGAAACATCATTGATGTTTTCTGACACCTCGTCAGAACGGGAAAGGGGATCTTGTAAAGCTGCATATAGGGTGTTTGTGCTGGATGTTTGTGAGATGGTGAACCGGGGTGGCAATCAGGATAGGATACAAAACAAAACTACCTGGTAAATGAATGAATTGTAACTATGAGAGACTAATTACATTGACAAAGAGACAGGGAAACCAGTCTCGAGTTTCAGACTAGAAAGTCATGCCTCGATGGATTATGCGCAGATCCTCTTCTCTCAGAAGAAACACACACACACACACACACACACACACACACACACACACACACACACACACACACACACACACACACACACACACACACACACACACACACACACACACACACACACACACACACACACACACACACTTGATGGAGAGGGTAAGAACGACCCACAAAATGAGGTAATATTATGGACAGTCCATTGATACAAAAAAATAGACTGACTGCACCACCGAAGGCTTGTCTTTAATCCCACCCTTAAAAACCTTAGTTTGTTTCTTTCATGAAGAATAAGATTGCGAACCGTTAACGCTGTACTTGTGATTTCTGAAATTACGGCAAATGCCCCAAGTTTAACAGCACAAATAGTTACATAGCTACCCTTCCATAGTTTTGGAGAAATGTTTGTTCGATGGTGGTCAGTATGTTTTCTCTTTCTACAGTGAACTTAGTGGCGATTTTCATCCTGTCCCGAGGAAAGTGCGGCCTCTCTAAATGCACCACTCACTACCTGGTGGCCATGGCAGCAGCGGATCTGCTACTCATTACCACGGAAGTTATTTTTCGCAAGATCAATGATCATTATATTCCAATGTGTTTCCTGGACATCACCATTGTTTGCCGTACAAATCTTGCATTAACATATATAGCTGTAGACTGTTCTGTCTGGTTCACCGTAACCTTCACCTTTGATCGATATGTTGCCATTTGTTGCCAGAAGTTGAGAACAAAATATTGCACCGAGAAAACTGCAGCCATTGTTCTAGCTACAACTGGCATTCTGCTTTGTCTGAAAAACGTCCCCTTTTACTTTTCACGGGAACACAGAGAGATTATCAACAAGATACCATGGTTTTGTGTGACGAAATCAAATTATTACACTGAACCCGGTTGGGTGGTATTTGACTGGCTTGATGCGTGTTTAAACCCGTTGCTCCCTTTCGCGATAATTTTGCCACTTAACGCCCTGACAGTCAGACACGTTTTAGTGGCCAGTCGAGTCCGTAAGTGTTTGAAGGGTCCGAGGAAGGGAGCGAAATGCAGTGACCCGGAAATTGAGAACAGAAGGAAATCTATCGTTCTACTTTTTACTCTTTCCGGCAGTTTTATATCCCTGTGGCTGACGTTTGTTGTAGAATTCGTCTATTATCAGTTCACCGGAACCGGAGGAGAGTGGAACGAATCGGAACTTATCTTTCACGAGGCCGGATTTCTGCTGAGCAATATTAGTTGTTGTACCAACACGTTTATTTACGCGGCAACTCAGACCAAGTTCAGGGAACAATTGAAGAACGCGGTGAAATATCCAGTCAGCTCAGTGCTGCAGAAGATTAATAAAACAACCCCTTAGGTAAACTGTGACTCTGTTATTGAACTTACAACATCCCGAGGTGTGAACGCTGCACTGACAAATTCCGGGCAAGCTGAAACTTATCATTAATACCCACATTTCAGATAATGCACAGAATAATTAGCAGTGATTGGTACAAACATTGCTGCAACTCCATCATTTACCCACTGGTACATGCATATGCCTTTATACTTTCAATGGTCCCTTCGCTGACTTTGAAACGTAAATCCAGGACCATTGATAGTCTGCCAGTAATGACTTGGATGATTGGTAGTGCGCCATCAATGCATGGAGTCATTGATGTTGTGTGGGAATGAGGATGTCAGTTACCCTGATTCACTATTTCCCGGTGACAATAAATCTATACTTACAGTACCCCATGGGACTGATAATCTGCCCATTCCTCGGTGTCACTGGCACTGACGGTTGCCTAAATTTGAAATGTTCGCACTGAAACCAATGCACATTCCTATCGTCATTTTGCCTAGTGTAGGTTGGTTCACTGGAAGTGTGTACAGATGAGGGTGCTTCACCATCCATATATTATTCAACAATCCTTGTGTTCATTGATTGCGTGCACAAATTGCTCACACGTCCCTGTATCTTGAGCCGCATCTAAACAATACTTCTAAAATCGATCGTTCTTCTTGTTCTGCTTTCTAATCATCTGCTCCAAAAAAGTCAAACGAGATCAATTGTCTCTCATGCATAAAATGAGGCGAACAGTATTATTATGCTGCTTTTTTTTGGTTTAGCAAAGTCAGTGTGAAGCCCTTTCCGCTCTCCAGGCTGTTAAACACCTTTTATCATGTTTGTCTGTTAATACCCAAACTTTATAATGTTTATTTCTCTCAGGCCAGTTATTTTATTAACGAGTAGGTGTACAGGTGTATTTGACAGAGTCGCACCTGAATGGAGCACAAATTCCATTACGGATCCCTGCGGAACATTATTAATTATTAACCCAATCAGAATAAGTCCCATCAACCATTATAAATTGACCTCTATGCAGGAGCAATTCTGAATCCAAAAGGTCAAGGTGGATTCATTGTGGATCCAATGCATCTTAAACTTATCGATTAACCTATAACAGGGGCTTTTTTTTTTTAGAATGCTTTACAGAGGTCCCTAAAGACAATATCAAATGCTGTACCTTCATAGCTGACTGCGTTAACTCATCAAAATGCATTTAGGTTAGGCAGATGTGACCTGCTCTGTACAAAGCCACATTGACTTCTCCTAATTAGGTAGTGGTTTTCTAAATGCTGAAAACCCATATCACTAAGAACTTTCTCCAATAACTTCCCAGACATTAGCGTAAGACCATCTAGTCAAGTATTTCCAGGATTATCCTTTTTCTGTTCTTGAATGTGGTTTGCCCTCTGGCCTTGAACAAGGCCATAGAGGACGCACAAATCCTGTCAAGGCACCAGACATCTCGTCTCTTATGTCACTCAATAACCTGCTGGATAACCTATTGGACCTTGGATACTTACCAACTTCAAGAGAATGACCGCTTACCAATTTTCTTCAATAGAGTCTTTTTAGTAATCACAAAACGTGTCAAGCATAGTATCATATCCCCCACCATTCTCAATATCCTAGGCCTTAGTGAAAATTGGTATAATGTGCAGTATATTATAATGCGAGGGTCTTGAACTATGTCCAGTGTCTATACTATTATATCTTCCTTGCACGCCCTGAATTTAGTCTTCTGAAATCTCTCCAGCTGGTACATTGTTTCACTTTACAGAGTAACTGAAGAGAATTATCAGTCACAATATTGTTAAATGGCTGTGTATGAAAGGTTGTCAATGCACTACAAGGATGTATTTACTGCCAAATAGAAGCATTTATATTCGCAAGAGTTTCTGCAAATTTTGGAAATGCAGTGCAGAAGCACACAAAATATGCTGGAGGAATTTAACAGATCAGAGAACATCTATGGAGAGCAATGGACAACGGGCCTTTCAGGTTGAGACTCTTCACCAGTTCTGAAAAGGGAAGATGAACAAGGCAAAGCAAGAAGTTGGTATGGCAAGGTGTACAAGGTGGCTGGTGACAGGTGAAACTACAGGAGAGGAAAGGTGGGCATGCGCGGAATGGAAGAAAAAGCTGATAGATCATTGGTGGAAAAGGTAACGGGCCAAAGAAGGAGACAGTGATAGGAGAGGTTAGTGGACCACGGGAAAAATTGAAGGAAGAGGAATATCAAAGGGTATTAGGTTTGGGCAGGAGTAGAGTAGAGATGGGGCAACAGAAAAGCCAGAATGCCAGAAGGGAGTATGAAAAATGAGACTCTTAGCCACATTCTTCTTCACACCTGCTCATCAAATTACGGCGCACTTCTATGAAATATCTCAAGGACACCTCAGGTTCTGTATATTTTATTCCCTCTGCAGCTACCCTTTTTAATTGGAGTCGTCATTTCTGGCCATTTAGGTATGCCAGGATGTAACTGCTCTTGCAACTTCAACTGCACCAATGACAAATCTGGATATATAAGGTAGTTTCTCAGGATATGCTAAAAAGAAAATGTAACATGGGGGCACAATTCAAAAGGGTGCTAAATACAGGATACACAATATACGGAATAAGATAGATGATCTTGTAACAAAGTTAGAGATAGACAGATATGACGTGGTGACTGAAATATTCTAATTGGGAGCTTAATATCTAAGAATATTACTTGTATCAAGATTACAGGCAAGCACGTGGAGGAGTGGGGTGACACTATTGGTAAAAAAATGAATCCTTTGATGGAGGCGACTTCGGATCAGAAGATATAGAATCCTTGAGGGCAGAGTTAAGAAATTGCAACGATAAACAGGCCCTGTGAGTTCTACACCCCGCCCCCCCCACCAGTAGCCAGAATGTGGCATCTGAATTTTAACCAGAAATAGACAAGGCAAGAGGTAACCTTATCATTGTCATCGGGATTTTCAATATGCAGGTAGATTGGAAAATCACATTACTGCTGATTCCAAAAGAGGGAATTTGCCGATGAGATGGCCTTTTCAAGGAGCTGCAGTTTGAGAGGAAAAAGATAAAGTTTTTTAATATCACTATTACAATAGAGTAAAGGGAATTTCAGAGCAAGAGAGGAGCTACCCAAAGTGAAATAGTACTCCAGCAGGTTTCATGGCAGACCAATGGCTGGAGTTTCTGGGGACAATTCGGAAGGTGCAAGATAGATACGTCCAAAAACACGATGAAGTATTCTAATGGGAGGATCAGACAGCCGTTGCTGACAAGGAAAGTCAAAAACAGCATAAAAGTAATAGAGTCGGCAGCTAATATAGCAAACGTTGATGAATAATTATGCGATTGGGAAACATTTTAAACCACAAATAAGGCAACTAAAACTCATAAGGAAAGAAAAACTGAAATATGAAAGTAAGCATCCTAATATTATAAAGGAGCATACCAAAAGTGTTTTTCGCTATATATAAGACGTAAAGCAGAGACGAGAGTGGATATCGAACTGCTGAAAATGATGTTGGGGAGGTAGTTATGGGGGTGAACGATGGCGGAAGTACAAGTAGTATTTTACGTCGGTTTTCACTGTCGTGAGTGTCTAGGGGCAGAGCTGAGTGCCACTGCTATACTCGGGAACACGTACTTGGGAAGCTGAAAGGGATGAAGGTAGTTAAGTCAATTGAAACAGGTGGTCTGCATCTTCAGGTTCCAGAGGAAATGTTCAGAGCACAGGAAAAGTGTAAATGTCTCCAGAATCTTTAAGAAGGGAGGGCTGGAGAATAAAGAAAATTATAAGACAGTTCGTCAATTATAAAAAAGATGAGGTTTGGGGGTATTTAGAAGCGCATGATAAAGTAGGTCAAATTCAGCATGGTTTCCTGAAGGAAAAATCTTGCCTGAAAGCTCTGTTGGAGTTACTTGAGGGAATAACCGACAGGATAGATAATGGTAAATATAACATATAACAATTACAGCATGGAAACAGGCCATCATCGGCCCTTCTAGGCCGTGCAAAACGCTTACTCTCACCTAGCACCACCGACCTGCGCTCAGCCTGTAACGCTCCGTTCCTTTCCTGTCCATATACCTACCCAATTTTTTTAAAATGACGATATCCAACCTGTCTCTACCACTTCTACTGGAAGCTCGTTCCACACAGCTACCATTTTCTGAGTAAAGAAGTTCCCCCTCGTGTTACCCCTAAACATTTGCCTCCTAACTCTCAACTCATGTCCTCTTGTTTGAATCTCTCTTACTCTCAATGGAAAAAGCTTATCCACGTCAACTCTATATATCCCCCTCATAATTTTGTAATACCTCTGTCAAGTCCCCCCTCAACCTTCTACGCTCCAGAGACCTAACTTGTTCAACCTTTCTCTGTTACTTAGGTGTTGAAGCCCAGGTAACATTCTAGTAAATCTCCTTTATACTCTCTCTATTTTGTTGACATCTTTCGTATGATTCGGTGACCAGAACTGTACACAATACCCCAAATTTGGCCTCACCAATGTCTTGTACAATTTTAACATTACATCCTAACTCCTACCCTCAATATTCTGATTTATAAAGGCCAGCATACCAAAAGCTTTCTTCACCACTCTATCCACATGAGATTCCACCTTCAAGAAACTTTGCACCATTATTCCTAGATCACTCTGTTCTACTGCATTCTTCAATGCCCTACCATTTCCCATGTATGTCCTATTTTCATTAGTCCTAACAAAATGTAGCAACTCACACTTAGCAGCATTAAACTCCAACTGCCATCTTTCAGCCCACTCTACTAACTGGCCTAAATCTCACGGCAAGCTTTGAAAACCTACTTTATTATCCACAACGCCCCCTACCTTAGTATCATCTGTATACTTACTAATCCAATTTATCAACTCATCACCCAAAATCATTAATGTATATGACAAACAACATTGGACCCAGTACAGATCCGTGAGGCACACCACTAGTCACCGGCCTCCAAACTGACAAACAGTTATCCACCACTACTCTCTGGCAACTCCCATCCAGCCACTGTTGAATCCATTTTACTACTTCAATATTAATACCTAACTATTGAACCTTCCTAACTAACCTTCCATGTGGAACCTTGTCAAAGGCCTTACTGAAGTCCAGAAAGACAACGTCCACTGCTTTACCCTCATCAACTTTCCTAGTAACCTCTTCGAAAATTCAATAAGATTTGTCAAACATGACCTTCCGTGCACAAATCCATGTTGAATGTTCCTAATCAGAGCCCGTCTATCCAGATAATTATATATACCATCTCTAAGAATACTTTCCGTTAATTTATCCACCACTGACATCAAACTTACAGGCCGATAATTGCTAGGTTTACTCTTAGAACCCTTTTTAAACAATGGAACCACATGAGCAATACGCCAATCCTCCGGCATCATCCCCGTTTCTAATGACATTTGCAATATTTCTGTCGGAGCCCCTACCATTTCTATACTAACTTTCCTCAAGGTCCTAAGGAATATCCTGTCAGGACCTGGAGACTTATCCACTTTTATATTCTTTAAAAGCGCCTGAAATTCCTCTTCTTTAATCATCATAGTTTCCATAACTACCCTACTTGTTTCCCTTACCTTGCACAATTCAATATTCTTCTCCTTAGTGAATACCGAAGAAAAGGAATTGTTTAAAATCTCCCAAATCTCTTTTGGCTCCACACATAGCTGTCCACTCTGATTCTCTAAGGGACCAATTTGATCCCTCACTATCCTTTTGCTATTAATATAACTGAAGAAACCCTTTGGATTTATTTTCACCTTACTTGCCAAAGCAACCTGGTATCTTCTTTTAGCATTTTTAATTTATTTATTAAGATTCCTTTTAGATTCTTTATATTCCTTGAGCACCTCATTTATTCCATGCTGCCTATATTTATTGTAGATCTCTCTCTTTTTCCGAACCAAGTTTTCAATATCCCTTGAAAACCATGGCTGTCTCAAACTTTTAACCTTCCTTTCAACCTAACAGGAACGTAAAGATTCTGTACCCTCAAAATTACGCCTTTAAATGGCCTCCATTTCTCTATTACCTCCTCTCGGGGCTGTCGAGCCCAGAAGACAGCTGGTGGGAGTAATTGGACTTGGCATATTGAGGGCATGCAGCGACGAACTGATGTACATCTGCAAACTTGGAGGGTCACCAGAACCAGCGTTGCAGAACATACAGGTTCCGTCATACGCCTGGATTGCCTGAGATGGGTTCAGTAGCAGGCCCACTGGATTGCCTTAGAGGGCATTGTCGCCAGCACGTACATGCTGTTAGCAAGTGCCCCTCCTGGAGCAGGCTTGTGCTGTAGGGCATCGTGGATCTTGTTCTGAAGGTTCCTGCTTAAATGGGCGAGGATCTGTGAGGATAGAATGATGGGCTGAGGATTGATTTCCATTCCAACTGTGTCGAACTTTCGTGACAGCAGTCCTCCTTTGTGTCCTGGAGCCGGGTTTGTATGAGATGATGAAGTCTCGAAGAAGAGGGACCAGTGAGATTTACGCAGGTTGAGCTGACAGGTATGCTCGATGTATAGGAGGTTCAGGTGTTCAGACCAGATCAGGAATGCCTTTCTGTATCCCATTAACCAACGACTCCATTCCTTCAAGGACTACTTAATGATGCGTAGCTCGATGTATCCTGCTCAACCGCGGTGCTGTGTATAGCTGGACTTACACAAGAAGAAGGCACCAGGATATGTCTTCCGATTGGGTGGGTTCTCTTTGGAAAAGGATGGCATCAGTGCTCACGTCAGGTGCGTCCACTTCTACCACGAACTCTCCAGAAACTTATAGATGGCGGAGACTGGAGAATGCACTCATTGAAAGCGTTGTCAGCGGCAGCAGACCAGGATACCCGTGATGTAGGTGACGTGGCGAGGAAGTGAAATATATGGCAATTCTGCTGCAATTTTGGCTGAAACCGCAGTAATAGTTGGAGACACCGAATAAGTGCTGCGGTTGTTTAAGGGAGCGCAGTCGGGGACATTCAACTGCGGCGTGCGTTTTCCCTGGATCCATGGTTATGCCTTGGGCTGAAAGGACCTAACACAGAAAGGAAATGATCGGGGTGTGGAAATGGCATTTTTCTAACTTTCGGCACAGTTGATTTTCGAGCAGTGTCTGAGAGACTGAACGGACGTGGCAGTCATTCCAGTTTGGAAGCCGTAACCTGACCCTTAAATCACAAAATATCCCCCAACTTCCTGCACTGTCCCCAAATCATCATTACGAATCTTAAAAAAGGGACCCATTAGTCTGTGCCACAACATCGACCGACATTGTAATTCGGCCCATCTTGAAAGGGAGATTAGTTTAGTACAGTATTCACTACGCTTGACTTGGAGATGTGAAGGAAAACGTTTGCTTGTCGTAGAAGTACTATGGTCCCTGGGACATGGATAAAGACCAGGTGGTGCATCGTGTTAGCTGCATGCAGAAATGCTGAGCAAAATAAATAGTTAGATAAAATTAGCCCAGTGAACCAAGAAGTCTGGAAGCGACTGCTCTGTTTAGAATGCTGTAACAGTAGGTGCAGCATTTCTCTGCAGCACTTGCTACATGATCTGATAGATATTTCTAGAATTCGCTATTGTT
Source organism: Hemitrygon akajei (assembly GCF_048418815.1). Lineage (NCBI taxonomy): Eukaryota > Metazoa > Chordata > Chondrichthyes > Myliobatiformes > Dasyatidae > Hemitrygon > Hemitrygon akajei. Next base: position 122,748,541 of record NC_133133.1, read on the forward strand.
ACAGAATTTTTGAAATTTCTGTGTCTGCATCTCACAGTTCCATGTTGTGTTACTTTCACTGCTTTCATTCAACTACAAACAAGAAGGCTCTGTGAGCTCCGGGACTATAGTACATCGAAGAGAAGCAAAAGCCTTGATCTCAACAAGTCCTTAATTCTCTAGAACCTCCAGCTAACCACCGACGCCGAGTTCACTACAATTTAAACACGTTAGTATCTTCACTTTGTTAGTGTGGATCCCTTATGTTATAATACCATAAGACATTGGAGCGACTGGCCCAACGAGTCTGCTCTGCCATTTAATCAATTCTGATCAATTTATCTGGAATATCCCAAGTAATCTTTAAAATTTATTTGCTCCTTTAGTGAAAACTTTATCGGGCGGCTTTGATTCAGTTACAATCACTGGTGTTCTCTCTACTTATCCCTGCACATTCCGGGGGGCGCCTTGGTGCCACGAACCAAGATGGTAGCTTAACGTGGAGGCGCCGTACAACCTTGCACTAAGCAACTTTAAAACCCTAAGTTAACAATACCAACTGAACTCGGGCAATGTCAAAACGACTACAATCAAGGACTGTGATATCTTCACCCGTAAACGCGGCTCCAAAAAATCGAAAGTCAACGCTTCATCGACGGAGCAAGACGAGGATGTTTCTTGCAACACGGTGTAGCTATCGGCGGGGCCAGATGAATTAAAGTTATTTCGCTCTTAATTTGGATCCAAACTAGAGAGTATAGATGATTGAGATGGCCAGCTCTGTCGTTGCCTTGGAAAACAATATGTCGGAGGGGAAGCGAAATGTTGCTTCTAATACCATGCGAATTGTAGAGGCTGAAAACCGAATAATGGCGGCAGCGGAGCACGCGGAAAAGCACAAGGTTGAACTAAGCAACGCCATGAAATGATTCACCTGCCTGGAATCCAAGACTGGAGAATCGGGGTCGAAGGAAAAACTTGGGGTTATTCGGCCTCCAGGATGGCGCTGTAGGAAACTAGCCACCGCTGGAATTCATACACAGCATGCTACTGTGCTGGCTAGAGCTGGTGACCCACAGATACTTCTTCCTACAAGGAGTACACCGAATTCTAGCGCTATCGAAAACAAACTAGAACAGAACGGTTCTCATTCGGTTTCTGAAATTTCAAGAAATGGGGTTTGTTTTCTGCTCTATTAAACAGCGTAATATTACGTATGAGGGAAACAAGCTTTTCTTCGCTCAAGACCTTTCAGCTGTGACCATACGGCAGCGAAATGTGTTTAACACGGTCAGAAGAGTATTCGTCGAAAAAGGAACTTTCCGCGGATTTCAACATAATCCATGCAAGATGAGAGAATGGAAAATATACCTGTTTTCATCACCAAAAAAGGCTGAAGATTTCCATCGAGGACACGTCTGAGAGGTCTGATTAAGGCAGTAGTGAGACTTGTTTGCTTCCATACCCATGAGAAACAGCTGATACTGATTCATTAACAGGTATAAGCCTACACTGAGTCCCAGAAGACATGTTTTTTTTTACCTTTCTCTTCCTTTATTTTACTTTTACCAGAACTGCCACTTTAGCCTCTTTTATTCTATTCATGAAAATATACTGTATTTAAGCCGTTGTTTTACCGCCAGTTATTTTGCCCATTTTTATTGTATACAACGTTTTTGTTTGTTGAAACCTTAATTATATTGACATGAGACCCCATAGACCTGAAGGAACATTTATAATAGGCAATACTGGCATACAGTTCAATGGCTACTTCGAATTTATTTATCTGCTAAATGGGTGAGTATATAATGTTCTAAGATATAGTAAGGTGCGTGGTTGATGGACATCACTAATTGCCTATGGAGATAGATTCGCATAGTTTAGCTGTTCCTGCACAGAGTGGATCAGCACAAGTTCTACAGTGTTTTGTTTTGAGCAAGGGAGGAAACATTCAAGAGTTCAAATGTCTATATGTGTTTTTTTTTGTTTTTCTATATGTATGTTGTTCACACAATACAGCAGCAATATTTTTACTCCTTTTCCTGGTATAATTGACATGTACTGTACAGAGAACAGATGAGCACTCAGAATATCTTTAACATAAAAGTCAAGAGCTGGAATGTTAGGGGACTAAAGAAGTTAACCAAACTGAAACAAGTTATGAATAGGATCAAACAGCGTAAGTCCAAAATGAATTTTCTTCTAAGAAACCCGTCTGACAGTTTCAGATATTAAGCTGGTAAAGAATATTTGGCCTGGCCAAGTAATATATGCAACATACAACAACTATGCTAGAGGTGTATTTATTCTTATTCATAGAACGATACCGTTTCAAATTATGAAAACAATGCAAGGCTCAGTCGGAAGGTATGTTATTGTGCAAGGTAATATCCAATCTTTCAGATTAAGCCTAGTCAGTATATATGGCCCAAATGAAGACAATCAGAATTTTTTTGAAGATCTCTTCCTTATTTTGTCCACTTTACGAAGCCTTTATATCATTGGAGGAGGCTTTAATTGCACTTTAAACTCAGTAATGGATCGCTCTACAGGCTATGATACCTAAAAGGCACAAACTAGAGAATTACTAAAACAATACATTGTGGATATAAATTTGGTTGAAGTATGGAGAGAACAAAATCCTGTCAAAATAGAATACTCTTGCCATTCAAGTGTATATAAATCTCATTCTTGTATTGCTCATTTTCTGGTCTAAAGAGAGCTCTTATCAAAGATTAAAAGTTGCTGGTATAATAAGCACCCATGTTGGTATTTCATTAAGTATTGATATAGAGAAATTTATTCATAGTCCCCCTAACTGGCGAGTTCAGGTGAGATGGCTATAAAACCCAAACTTTGTTAAATTTGTGGGAACTAAGATAGGTAGTGATTTTGAGCTAAATACAGATCAAACTAGTGCCAGCAGGAGATGGGAGGCGTTCAAGGTATATGTTAGAGGAAAACAAAGCTCTAAGTCCAAGCAACAAAAAATGGAGATGGAAACTTTGGAAAACAAATTAAATGTTTAGAGATAGAACTAATTGAAAGGGATGATCGCACAAAACAAAGCGATCTGCTACATTTGGGTACCAAATAAAACAAATTATCTGCTAATAAAGCTGCAAAATGTTAAATTTGGCTGAAGCAATCTTATTATGATCAAGGAGAAAAAGCTATGACATTTTTCGCATGGAGAATTAAAAAAATACAGTCTGATAGTGTCATAGTCCGGTCCGTAAAATCCGCGTTCCGGTTCACGGTCCGATCCGTGGAGCTCAGACTCCGGGTCTTCCGGCTGTCCCTTGTTTCACTTGGGCTTAATCATAGGCACCTGATTCTCGTCTTCAGACCGGGAAATTAAGCGGCCCTGGTTTCGAGTGTAGGTGCTGGTTGGTCTCAGCAGTATCCTGTCCTCGCCTCTGTTCTGGAATCCGAGCCCAAGTAAAGACCCAGATTCCGGGTCCCTGTCGAGTCTGTGGCTCGGAGTCCTTGTCCCGATTCCTAGTTCCTAGTTCCCAGTTCCTAGTTCCTCGTCCAGGTCCCACTTTCCTACTCTAGTCCTAGCCCATGCCCAGTCTCTTAGTCTCGTCCAGGGCCTGTGTCTTGTCCAGTGTCGTTTCTTCCCCTCTTCCCTTGCTTTCTTTATTCACCTAGTCCTCTCCATTTGTACTTCTGTGTCTGAGTCTTGCATATGCGTCCGTTCCCAACGCCTACATTATGACAGATAGAGCAATTAACATTATAATAACCTCTTCAGGAAGCTCAACAGTAGACCCATTGGAAATTAATAACAGTTTTAGAGAATTTTATGAACATTTATATAGAACAGAATGCCCCCAAACCTCAGAACAACGGGACATATTTCTTGATCAGTTTCAATATCAAATACTGACAGAAGATGCAACAAAAAGGCGCTAGATAAAGTTTCAACAGTTGGAGAATTACCACAGGCTATCCAAAATCTTAACAGCAGTAAAGCGCCAGGGCCTGACGGCCTACCAATTGATTTTTACAAAACATTTCAAGAAAAATTACTAGTCACACTCTTAAATACGTATGACGAATCTTATCAGGGTGGAACTCTCCCACCCTCTTTAAGGCTGGCAATGAGAACGCTAATCTTGAAACCGGGCAAACCTCCTACAGAATGTTCCTCATTTAGACCGAAAAGTCTAATTGGATCGGCCACAAAAATACTGCGTAAAGCCTCAGCAAGAAGATTGGATCCTCATATTCCTACATCTAGTTCATAATGATCAGAATGGTTTTGTGCAAAGACGCCAAGGATTCCATAATATTAGAAGAGTTCTGAACGTAATTCATTATAAATTTGACGCTAAACATACAGCAGCATTATTACTGGATGCTCGGATGGCCAGAATAGAATGGCCATATTTATTTAATGTATTGCCTAGATTTGGATTCAGATTTTATATACAATTCCAATAGCCTTTGTCTTAACAAATAATATAGTTTCCAAGCCAGTCACCTTGGAGCGATCTACTTGCCAAGGATGCCCTTTGTCACCGATGTTGTTTATACTGGCCGTAGATTCCCTGGCGATGGCAATAAGTACGCAGAAAGGCCTGACGGGCATCCAGCTAGTAGTACAGGAACATAGAATATTCTTATATGCTAACGACGTGATTTTCTTTTTACAAATTTATCTATCAGTATTCCAACTTAATGCAACAGATTGAATTGTTTGGGCAGTTCTCTGGTTATAACATTAACAACTCCAAATCATCAATACTATTTTTGAACAAAGAAGAAAGACTGAAACCTGTCATAAAAACCCCTATTATAAATGCAAAGGAAGTATTTACCTACTTTGGTGTCAAAATTACCCCTGAAATTAAAACAATCGTCCCAACAAAGCTATGACCCACTAGTGGACGAAGTGAAAGAGACGATGGATCGATGGATAACAAGATCAATCCATATCAATGACTGGCCTTATAAACATGATCAAACTGAATATATTACCAAAATCTCTATAACTTTTTCAATCTCTTCCTCTCCCACTACCAAAATCATTTTTGATAAGCTTAAAGGGATTTTAGTAAATTCATTTGGAATAATGAAAAGTCTAGACTGAGACTTAGGCTGCTATACCTGCCTTATGACGGAAATAGCATTATTGGTCTGCTCAGTTACGTTCTGAAATGTTTTATTTCTCAATGGAAGCCCTTCCAGCCTGAGTGAATATTGAACAGTCATCAGTACCAAACCTCCCATTAAAGCTCTATCTATACTCTGCAGACCCAAGAAACCTGAAAAGAATAACCAAACCCTTTCCTCAAAAATACTTTTGATATCTGGTATGAAGCACATCAGCATGTTAATAGATACTCCTTCCATCTCTTGCTTCTCCTCAATATTGGGCAAAACATACTTCAGGGCAGGAAGAGCAGATGGTGGTTTCAGAATCTGGGAGACAAATATGTGCAGTAAATAGAGGACCTTTATATGAATGGTAATCTTATTACATTTGATCAATTGTGTTAGACATACCATATTCCTAAAAACACTTTTTGAAATATTTGCAACTGAGACATTTCATATTATCAAAATATGAGCATTTAAGTTCTGAACCACCACTATCACATCTTGAAATTCTTGCACTTCTAAACCTAAATGGGAGGAGTCAGATTTACTTATTTATTTTTAATTTTTTAAAACACTACAGCACAGTACAGGCCCTTCAGCCCTCCATGTTGTGCCGACCCATATAATCCTTAAAAATGTACTAAACCCACACTACCCATAACCCTCCATTTTTCTTTCATTCATGTGCCTGTCCAAGAGTCCCTTAAATATCCCTAATGTTTTAGCCTCCACCACCATCCCTGGCAAGTCATTCCAGGCACTCCCAACTTCCCTTCAATAATTTTGTACATATACCCTCTGCTGGTTGCTATTGGTGCCTTGGGAAACAGGTACTAACTATCCACCCTATCTATGCCTCTGATAATCTTGTACAGCTCTATCAAGTCCCCTCTCATTTTTCTACGCTCCAAAGAGAAAAGTCCCAGCTCTGCTAACCTTGCTTCATACGACTTGGTCTCCAAACCAGGCAACATCCTGATAAATCTCCTCGGCACCCTCTCCATAACTTCCACATTCTTCCTATAATGAGGTGACCAGAATTGAACACAATACTCTAAGTGCAGTCTCACCAGAGATTTGTAGAGTTGCAACATGACCTCCCTACTTTTGAACTCAATCCCCCTGTTAATGAAGCCTAGCATCCCATAGGCCTTCTTAACTACCCTATCAACCTGTGCAGCGAGCTTGAGGGATGTATGGATTTGAACCCCAAGGTCCCTTGGAAAGAATAAATTTCTTTATTCTATACAGCTTTGTTGTCATGTTATAAGGAGTCCACCATTGATAGGCTGGAGGCATGGCGACTGGATGTTCAAGAGGACATAAAATAAAGTGAGTGGGGAAATGCATGCTTAAAACCCCCAAAACAATCAATTAATTCGAGAATGAAGCTATTACAATATCAATCGTTAATGAGAACTTACATTACCCCGGTCAGACTGAACCGTTGGACCCCTGACATCCCGGACACTTGTGTTGAATGCTTAGAAGAAAACGGTACTCTGTTTCAGTGTGTATGGGACTGTCCTCAATTAAAAGCATACTGGAAAACAGTCGTTCAGACTATATCTGAGATTGTTGGAGTAAAGGTGCCTCACCAAGCAAAAATATGTGTAATAGGTGTATATCCAAAGAACTTTACAGTTAGTCCAAAACAGTCAACTTTAATTGACTTTGGACTCCTACAGGCCAGGACGATGATAGCTTTATCTTGCAGAAAAATGGATACGTATACCTGCGATGCATGTCTGGGTGAAGGAGATGTCTTCTTGTAATATATTGGAAAGACTGACATACATAACCAGCGGAACGGCAGGAGAATTTGCAAACGTGTGGAAATCTTTATTGAAGTTTCTTGGACGTCAAGATGCTAAGTCATTTGGAAATAGCTGTGTGTTGTTGAGTGCTTCTACGGTTTTTTTTCCTGATCTGTTTTTATTTTATTTCTTTATTAAATATGTGAGGTATATGAAATGTTATATCTCTTTTCCTTTCATAATTGTGAAAAACATGAGGACATGTATCACTATTTAGTTTAATTATTATTATTCTTTATTTTTATATGTGAAATATATGTAACATTCAATAAAATATTGTTTATAAAATCTCTGTACATTCCACCTAATCCTGCACATTCCACCTAACCCTGCCCACTTAATACTAATTCTGGAATCACCAAGATGCAAAATAAAATTTTATTATTATCTAGGCGTACTGATATGAAATGATCGTTATGGGTGTCATGGAAACCAAATCTTTTTTTTTCAGTATAACTGGATTAATGCTTTGGGTGATCGTGACATTTAATGAGCGAGTGGTCCAAAGGCTGTCAAGTAGTAAGAGCTTCCAGCGTACTGTATACTGGATACAACGCTGCCTTAGCACGGGTGCAACACATCCAGCGTTGACAGCAACTGCAGGAGTAGGCCATCTGGGTATTGCTTTCTTCTTACTGTACCGTCAAGCAGGAGATACAGAAGCCTGAGCTCTCACTCAATCTCATAGCTACTTTCCTACAATACTACTGAACGTTAGCATACCAAGGAATTGATTGTGGACTGCAGGATGAGGAAGTCGGGAGAACACAAAAGGGTCCTCGTCGAGAGGTCACCCGAGAAAAGGGTGAGCTGCTTAATGTTCCTGCATGTCGCCTACTTAGAGGATCTATCTAGGACCCAACAGACTGATGGAATCATGAAAACGGCACTCCAGATGCTATGCTTCATTCGGAGATTAGGAGACCTGGTATGTCACCCAAACATGCTAGCAAAATTCGTGGGGTTGTTCATTATCCTTTGATATTAAGGATGCAATACACAGGATCAAAAGAGGCTGTAAAATGTTGTAGACTCAGCCAACCCAATCAAGGGCATCAAAGCCAACCCCATCAAGATGTCCCACCATCGAGGACATCTTCAAAAGGCGGTGTCTCAAGAGAGCTTGATGCACGATTAAGGTCCCTCATAAACTGAGCGTGCTCTCTTTTCATTACTACCATCAAGGAGAAGCTGCAAGTGTTTGCCCACACATACGCAATGCTTTAAGAACAGGTTCGTCCCTCTGCCTTTAGATTTGCAAACAGTTCATCAACCCATAAAAACTATCTTCCTCATCCACTTTTGTACTGTTTACTTACATATTTTTAAATGTCGCGCTGTTCTGGTGCCATATTTCATGACATATGTCAATGCCAACATACTTGATTCTGATTCTGACAACTATCAGTTTCTTCAACCAGCCCATACAATCCGAACCGTATCATTTATTTGGAGATGAAACAATATGGAGCACTTCTTCCACACCATGTACTTGTCTTTGATTGTCTCATTTTTGCACCAAGGTCTTTTTTTGCGCAGTCTGTTTGCTATATATCTATTTATATTGTATTTTTCTTTGTCTGTTGAATGATATATAGACCTTTTCGGCCTATTGAGTCACGCTGCCCATCAACCCACGATTATCACTAGCCTGAACACAGGATAACTTACCATGACCGACTAACATACTAATACAAATTGAGAGCATTTGATGGCGGTGAACCCAAGTACAGAGTATGGTGTAGAACAATTTCAGACTCGAAATGAACAAGGCAACACAAAAAAAAATCAAAAAGAGTAATTACCAACAGTAATTCTTGTATTGGAACTCTCACAGTGGGGCATATAAATCCTTTAAGTAAGTCTCTTAATGAAACAATGTAGTGAGAAATAATTGGCAATCGGAGTCATAAAGAGAGTCTGGCATCTAAGCATACTCTGTGGAATTGGAGCGCTGAAAATTGGATGTTTGCCACTCTGCAGTCAGGGTCATGACAGAACTGTTCCATCCACCTCCTCCGCCGGCTACGGCACAGGGCGATCAGATTGGTGCTGGTGAAAGTCCTCTATCAAGGCTGGCTCCAGGATATTTCGTGAATGAATCCAGCTTCTTTCTTCTGGTCCATATCCCTTCCAATCCACGAGGCACTCCCTTTTAGCTCGATGAACGCGCATAATAAAGAGTAGCAAAACTGAGTATTCCAGCTGTCCCTCAACAACTCTGAGAGGCCGAGATTGTTTTGGAACCAGAGCCAAGGGGCCAGCAGTCTAGGGTTTAAGGCAGGATATGTGGAATGCGGGGTGAAACGGCATGGTGGTTGGAAGTTGTAACTGGGTTGACACTTCGCAGGATTTTAAACAGACCGATGGAATGACAGACCGATTTACCACGCATGAAGAGATCGTAGTTCAGAGCCAGACCCGCTCCCTGTCGCCTTAACCCATATCTGGTGACATCTCTAGACAGCTGGTCGAACTCCGCTTCAGCAGACGGTATCTGCTGACGGTATCCAAATTTCCACTCGGAAGGACCGATCAAGATGAGCGAATGCTGAAATATTTTACGTTCCAGCAGATCCTAGATCAAATTATCAGTCCAGATGATAGGGGTCTCCATTGCTAGGCTAGGTCCTGGTTCACCCTCTCGTTTACCCATTGATCTGCAGATGGAACCCCGATGACAGAGACCCTGATGAGCTCACTGAAGGTCGTCCATTACCGAGAGGCAAACTGGGTCCACGATCGGAGGTGATGTCTTGTGGGAAGCCGTGAATCATGAGCTCGGCGGTCTCTGAAGCCGATGGTGATTTCGCAGGTGTACAAAGCGGCAAACCTTGGCGAATCGGTCTACGACCACCATGATTACTGTAGCACTCCGAGATACCGGAAGAGCAGTGACATAATTCATAGAAATGTCAGTCCAATGGCGAGTAGAAATGGGGAGAGCCTGAAACAGACGTTGCGGCTATGCTAGGGTTGTTTATTTCCTGCACGCTAAAAAAAAATAAATCCTTGACTGACAACCAGTAACGTGTCTTGACGAACTCTGGGCTGCAAGCGACCGCTGGATTCACAGCCAGATTCGAAGCATGTTTCCAGTTCAGCACCTCTGAAAGAACAGATTCAGGAAGAGAGTTACCCCTGCGAGGGCCATTACACGTGTTTGCCCCATGCTGCTTCTGTGTTCGGAGCATTGGCAAATCTGTATTCCAGCGGATGGGCGCCACCACTCTACAGCCGGGAATTATAGTTGATAGTTTCTCTTCCCGGTTAGGTTCTTCGAACTACTGAGCAAGGGCGTTTGACTTTTGTTTTGTTTCATCCTGGGTGGTAAGTAATAACGAAGTTTAAGTTACTAAAGACAGGATTCAAGGTGCATGCCTGGAATTCGGCCTCTTCGCATCCTGCATGTATGTTAGGCTTTTGCCGTTCGTCCCATACTGCAAACAGATGTTTGGCACCTTCCAACCAGTGACTCCACTACTCCAGTCTCACGTTAACGGCCACCAATTCCCGATGTCATAATTTGCCCACGGGAGAAAGGCAGCTTGAGTAGAAGGCAGAAGGATGCAGTTTGTGGTCTGAGGCAGGTGGCTGGAACAAGATGCCACGGATCCGAGGTCCAGGAGAAGGGCGCATGAGATTTCTCGGTGAGGATGATGATCGACGCTGCCAGTGAACGGAAATTACAAAGGAACCGGATGTAAAAATTGGTGAAACGTTGAAACTGCTGGAGTTGTTTCGAGAAAGTGAGTTGACGCCAATTCCGCAAGTTCTGTGTTTTATCGGGGTCCATTTATAGGTTGCCATTAGATTTAGCAAACCTGACAAGGGGGACTGTGGATACAAACTCTTCGAGTTTGATGAACAATTGTTTCCCGAGAAGCAGTTGTAGATCCTGTCGGAAGTGCTGGACGTGTTCTTGAGTGGGTCAGAAGAAAATGAGTATAACACCTATGTAGAGAGGTAAAGTTGTGTAGCATCCCTCGGAGCACGTCTTTGAGAACGACGTGAAATGCCGATGGAGAGTTTCACGAACTCGAAAAGCATGGCCCAGTATTAGTACTGGCCAGTGGGTGTATTGCCATTTTCTAATCGTCTATCCGGCGAAGGCGGATTAGGTTTTAGGCACTACGGAGGTCTAAATTGGTAATGTATTGTAGCTCCTTGGATAATCTTAGTGTTCATGTGATGTAAACTTAGAGATATTTTGAAAGGTAAATCGGAAGGTGCCTTTGACCACTTTTGGAGGCATTTCTTTTTGTACTGGCTTGATCAGTACAGAAAGACGCCAGTAGTCTACAAAAGTTTGTAATTGGATTTTGGCTGTCGGCTGACAGACAGGGATTACGCACAATGTGATATTTCTCGGGAGTGAATAATATGGCACTAGATTAGTTCCATATGCTAGCCAATCTTGAGCTTCAGCGAGAGTATTTGGTGGTTCATCTGCCCTGACAGCAAAGGTCTCCCAACCTGCGCCATGGCAACGAGCCGCTGATTGAAACATGAAAAGAAAATTTTCATTCTTTTGGCCAGTTGGAAGTTCAAAATATTCCCCGCTGTTACAGAAACAATTAAGACATCTAAGTAATGTCTTCCCAGGAAAGTGACACAGAGCGAACTACTCAGGCGTAACCTGAACCGTGCCCGAAGCTGGTTAGATCCACAGCCATTGCCAAATTGAACGGTACTGGGAGCTTCGTCACTGTCTGAGATAATATCTGGTCTGTACACGGTAACTGCAGCAAATCTCCCTCTTATTTGCAGATGATACTGAGATAGGTGGTGTTGTGGTTAATGAAGTAGGTTTTCAAAGCTTGCAGAGAGATTTAGGCCAGTTAGAAGAGCGGGCTGAAATATGGCAGATGGAGTTTAATACTGATAAGTGTGCGTTGCTACATTTTGGTAGGACTAATCAAAATAGGACATACATGGTAAATGGTAGGGCATTGAGGAATGCAGTAGAACAGAGTGATCTAGGAATACTGGTGTATAGTTCCCTGAAGGTGGTATCTCATATGGATAGGTTGGTGAAGAAAGCTTTTGGTATTCTGGCCATTATAAATCAGAGCATTGAGTATAAGAGTTGGGATGTAATGTTAAAATTGTACAAGGCATTGGTGAGGCCAAATTTGGAGTATTGTGTACAGTTCTTGTCACCGAATCACAGGAAATATGTCAACAAAATAGAGAGAGTACAGAGGAGAGTTACTAGAACGTTACGTGGGTTTCAGAACCTAAGTTACAGAGAAAGGTTGAACAAGTTAGTTCTTTATTCTTTGGAGCGTAGAAGGTAGAGGGAGGACTTGATAGAGGTATTTACAATTATGAGGGGGATAGATAGAGTTGACGTGGATAGGCTTTTTCCATTGAGAGTAGGGGAGATTCAAACAAGAGGACATGTGTTGAGAGTTAGGGAGCTAAAGTTTAGGGGTAATGCGAGGGGGAACGTCTTTACTCAGAGAGTGGCAGCTGTGTGGAACGAGATTCCAGTAGAAGTGTTAGAGGCAGGGTTGACATTGTCATTTAAAAAAAAAAGGATAAATATATGGACAGGAAAGGAATGGAGGGTTATGGGCTAAGTGCAGGTTGGTGGGACTAGGTGAGAGTAAACGTTCGGCACGGACTAGAAGGGCCGATATGGCCTGTTTCCGAGCTGAAATTGTTATATGGTTATACGGCTATTTCTTTTTGCTCGAGAGCGCCTGGTCTGGCCTGTTTGCCTCGGAGGCTGATCGGCAGGGGTCGTGGAGGCCCAGCCCTAGGAAAAGGACAGGGCAGTTAATAATCAGAAGAAGGAATACACGCCTTCTCCTGTCCCTTCTTTTTCCGTTAGTCGGTTATCGAGTCGAATCCATGTGCACACGTCGCTGCTAGATCCTCCACCGGGTCTCAGTACGCAAGGGCATCCTGTAGCTCGTCACTGAATACCCCATGATTTAGAGTGGTCAGTGATTCTATATTCTAAACACTGTCAGCCGATGACGTACGAAATTTTATGGAATAATCGGCCACAGACCGATTGCCCTGGCTCAAGTTGAGTAGCTTTATCACAAGACCATGTCCTCAGGCGGGGTGATAGGGCATCTTCCTCAAAATCTCTAAAAAGCGGTCTGCACTGGCATAGACAGCTGAATCATTCCCCCAGAGTGCGGTGGCCCAGGCAAAGTCTTCTCCAGTAAGGAGTGAGACGATTTAGGCTAGCCTACTGCGTTCACATAGTAATTTAGATGTGGCTGTAACTCGAAGACAAAACACTATTGCAACACGAATCCTCAGCATACTTCGGAGATGCCGCCTTATTGGAGGTGCTGCGATACCTCTTGAGTATTGACGAAGTCATAAGCTTGAACAAGCCCAGATAGGGCAGCCGTCCCGGCCGAACTCGGAACCTGCCTACTGGAGTTGGAGAGTTTATGGAAAATTGTGATAATCTCCTAAGCGTTTGTCTTATCTGCCGACTGTTGTTCTCTGGTAGGCTAATGCAGTTTGCTGACAGTCATAACCTTCTGGTTTCATGATCGCACAATCGCATTGTCAGGAGAAAGGTATAGATGATGGTGAGACCAAACGAGGAGTAACACTCGAAATAAACCGGGCGACCCCGATGAACTCCAAAGGCGAAATCACAGACAGTAGTTCTAGAAATGGACCTCTTATGATCGAACACTGTACTCAGTACGACGACTTTAAATACAGACTTTCTCTAAAGGAATGTGGCAAGCAATTATTACCGGTCTGTGTCTTAAAGGGACAGAGACAGCTACCCAGACTCCGGAGATCTGGAGCACGAAAACTTTGATGCCTGCCTTTGTTCATTCGAGATCATGACAACTAACCTGTAGCACATTGGACTGAGGTAGGAAACCGATACGTCCGGTCACGGGGAAAGCATATGAATTCCTTACAGTCGGCAGCGAACATCGATGCCCCGTGCTCTAATAGCGTCGTGCTAAACGCTAGGCTAACATGGAGCCTCACTTAGATTCTTACTCATATTTGATTTATTTATAATTTATATTTTCTTGCCATTTTACGTACCTGTGATGCTGCTTTAAGCGAATGAAGTTCCAGGTGACTGGAGAGAGGCTAATATTTTATTGTTAATGATGGTTAGTATTGACGGACGAGGGTACTACAGGCAGATGAGCATGACTTCACTCGTAAGGAGTTTACTGGAAGGAATTCTGAGGTGCAAGATCTTTTATCTGTAGAATGGTCCAGGCCTGATCAGGAATAGTCAGCGTGCTTTTATGTATAGGAGGTCATGTGCTGATGAATACCCCAGTGCTATATAAGAAAATGATTTGAGTAGGAATGTACATGGCATGTTTAGCAAGTTTGCTAATACTAAATTATGGAGACTTATTGATAGTGAAGCCTGTTATAATGAACTGCATTCGTTGCATTTGAATTCATTGCAAGAGATAGACTGGTCATGGCAAATAGGTTTCAACATAGATAATCTTGAGCTGAGGCATTTTGCACATTCAAACAAGGATAAGACTCAGACAGTGAATGGTAAGTCATTCATTAGTGTTATGGAACGAAGGCATATGGGAGACCAAAGGTCTATGACAAATCTTATGGTCTGAATATGTACAACGAAGAATACGTCAAAGAGCTAGTAAAGATATTTCCGGAACTTTGGCTGAGAAATACGTATCATCATTAGCAACAATTTGAGTGCTGGAGGACTAGTATCTTAAAAAAATGTTGTGCCTTTATTGAGGAAGGGCAACAAAAAATAAAACCTGTCCACTCTAAGTCAGTAGGTCTAATAGGTTTTTTCGTTCTCTTTTGGTCTGCTCAACTAGGGACAGTTGGAATGACAGGCAGGATAGTGAAATGCCCCGCTTGAGGGATGTGGGAAGGCTGGATAACTTTCAGTGTCCCTGCTGGCTACATCTGCGAGAAACGCATCCAACTAACGCTTCTAGAAGACCGCATTAATGTGTTCGAGGTGGAACTGGATAAACTCCAGATCATTCGGGAGGCAGAAAGGGTGACAGAGAGGACTTACTGAGACGTAGTTACACCCAAGGTGCAGAACATAGAAAACCAGTGCAGAGTCAATGACCCACGACAACAGATAAATTACTTTGGATACTGTCGGGAGGTTGGCAGGCGTGGTGACCTAACAGTGAACAGTCACTTTAGTCGGGTCTCTGGCTCTGAGTCTGCCTCCGAGACTCAGAAAGGAAGGGGGATAAGAGGTATGCTGTGGTGATAGGGGATTTGTTAGTCAGGGGAGTGGACAGGTTAATTGGCGAGAAGGAGATTTCCATATGTTGCCTCCCGCGTACCAGAGTCCGGGATATATCCGATTGGGTCCTCAGCATTCTTCAATGGATGGGTGAACAGCCAGAGGTCCTGCTCCATGTAGGTATCAATGACATGATTAGGGCGAGTGAAGAGTTTCTGTAGAGGGAGATCAGGGAGATAGATGTAAGATAAGGGAAGGGGCTCCATGGTTTTGATCTCAGGATTGGTCCCAGTGCTACGTGCTAGTGAGGCTAGAACTAGGAAGATTATAGAGTTTAATACGTAGCTAAGGAGTCGATGCAGGAGAGAGGGGTTAAGAATTTTGGACTATTGGACTATTGGACTTTGGACTATTCTCTTCCAGGGAAGGAGGGATACGTGCAGAAGAGAGGGTCTGCAGCTGAACTGGACATGAACAAACATGCAAGCGGGAAGGTTTGTTAATGCTATATGGCGGTATTTAAACTAGTGCTGCATCGGAATGGGAAGCAGAGTTCCAGAACAATTAGACGAGTGGTTGTGGACTCAGATGTTGGTATGACCTCGGACAAAGTTAAGAATCAAAAGGCTGAGCGACTGGTGTCCTAAGCTGACTAATTTTCAATGTAAGTAGTATCGGAGGAAAGACAGATAATAGTGGTGAAGATGAGGTAGCTTGTTTACAAACTTTGATAATGTTTAGTGAGGAGACGATGTTCATCGGGCAAAAGAGCAGTGAACAGGATGACTTGCAACTTAAGATTTGGGAAAAAATTGAAAAGGGCGAGTACAGGACTGGGGCTGTTCTATCCGAATGTGCACAGTATACTGAATAAGATAAATGAACTTGCAGCACAGTTGCAGATTGCTAGGTCTGATGCTGTAGGCATCACAGAATCATGGCTGCAAGAAGATTGTAGCTGGGAGCTTAATGTCGAAGGATACACATTGAATCGAACGGATAGGCAAGAAGGAGAATAATGGATGACTTAATTGAAACCTGTCAAATGGTGAAAAACCTTGATAGAGTAGATACGGAGATGATGGTTCATGTGGTGGAAGCGTCTAAGACCAGAGGACACAGCCTCAGAATATCCGGGCGTCATTTCAGAACGGAGATGGGGGGGATTTCTTCAGCTAGAGAGTGATGACTCAGTGGAATACCTTGCCACGGGCAGCTGGGGAGACCAAGTATTCATGTTTATATAAGGCAGCCGTTGATGGATTCTTGACTGGTCAGGGCATGAAGGGCATGGTAGGGAGGCGGCAGGAGAGTCAGGCTGAAAGAAAAAATTGATCAGCCGTGATGAAATTGCGAAGCAGACTGAATGGGCCGAATAGTCTAATTCTGCCCCTATATATTATGGTATTATGATGAGCAGTCGACAAAGTAATAGCGGGAATTCAGAGAGTAAGATACAAAAGTATTTGGAGACACATGAGTTGACTGGGGATTGTGAGTGTGGCTCTATTAGTGGGAGGTAATATCTCACAAATTCCATTGATTCTTTCGAAAAAAAAGCAAGTTTTTTGGCGAGTGCAGGAGTATAGATGTAGTCTAAGTGGACTTTATTTAATTCTCTGATAAGAATCCGCATCGTTGGCCACACTGAAAAATTAGGTTGGAAAGTATCCAATCAGAAATATAAATATCAATGTAGAAGTAGCTACGTGGTATGAAGGAAGGATAATACTGTAGTGGAAGTTAGTTTTTTCGACTGGAGGTCCGTGACTAGCGGTGTTCCCCCACCGTCTGTGCTACCTGTCAACTTAATCAGAGATTTGGACGGGAATGCACATGGAATGGCCAGTAAGTTTTCTGATGATGCTGAAATAGCAGACGTTGCTGGGAGCGAAGATGGTCATCAGGGTATATAAAGAGACTTTCATTATCAGGGTAAGTGGCCCGAGGAACAGCAAATGGAGCTTATATTGGATAAGTGCGAACATTTGGGAAGGCAAATCAGAGTCACAGGGTCAAATTCATAATGACCAGTTGGCTGGAGACAGTGTGATAACAAAGGGCGTTGTGAGTAGAAGTATGTGATTTCTTGAGCGTGGGGTTGCAGATAGGCAGGACAATGATGATGCTGTTTGGCCCTTGGCGCTTCATCAGTCAGGGCACTGAGTAAACAAGTTTTAATATTATTTTTATTGTATTAGACGCTGTTGAGGCATCACTTAGAATATTGTGTTCAGTTTTGGCCAGTTTGCTCTGGGAAAGTCTGTAACGAGTACAAAGCTGATTTATGAGGAATTAGTGGCGACTTGTTTTATAGAGTAAGACTGAAAATGTTGGAGGCATTTTCATTGGAATGTGGTGATCTTACAGAAGTATATCTAATTATGAAGGACAGATACTATATGGCTAAAGTGCACAGTCAATGTTCCTCAAAGTTTCAGAATCAAAGTTCAAAGTTTAAAGTAAAGTGCTGTTGGCAGCAGGATTTAATTGGCCTGATAACCCTCCAGTTTCAGGACATCCTTTCTGAGATAAGGGGCCCAAACCTGCTCACAATACTCCAAGTTAGGCCTCACCAGTGCAAAGAAGTAGAGAAGCTTGACAAATGATGCCAGTACAACAATCTGAGTCTCAACATGGTCATAATAAAGTAGATGATTGTGGACATCAGGAAGGTAGAGGTCGACCTTTCTCTGATGCTTTACCGTGGAGAGTGAAAAATACGGATTTCCATTGTGTGCACATAATGGACAGTCTAAGCTGGACCGAAAACACCTTCTCATTGTTCAAGAAGATACACTAGTGTTTAGACGTCCTGAGGAGATTAAGGTGTGCAATACTCCCTGTCTGTATTGTAACAACGTCTTACAAATCCGATTGGCCGGATTTCTTGACCGGACGTCATTATGGAAACTTCTGGCATTACTCTTCGTGCCTCATCTATAATCGGCATGAAGAAACAGATCACTATGTCAATACCAATGGCAAACATACTGTCAGATCCACCTCAAAACCTATCATCACGTTCGCCAATGACACTACAGTGGTTGACCTCATCAGCATCAGTGCTGACTCGGCATACAGGGAGACCATATGACCATAAGACCACAAGATACAGGAGCGAAATTAAGACATTTGGCCGATGAGCCTCTGCTCCACTATTTCATCATGGCTGGTCAAATTTTCTCTCAGCCCGAATCTCTTCCTTTCTTCTTCATGACCTGACCAATCAAGAAGCTATCAACTTCTGACTTAAATCTATATAAAGACTTTGCCTTTACAGATGCATGTGGCAAATAATTGCACAGATACACCACTCCCTGGCCAAAGAAATTCCTCTGTACCTCCGTTCTAAAAGGACGCCCCTTTATTCAGAGGCAGCGTCCTCTGGTCTTAGACTCTCCCACCATTTGAAACATCCTCTCCACATCCATTATATCATGGTCTTTCACCATTTGATAGGTTTCATTGAGGTACCCCTCACTCTTCTGAAATCTAGTGAGTACCTTTGAAGGTCTATAGCTAGCAACGCACTTCATATGACAAGCCACACACTCCTGGCATCGTTTCCATAAACGATGGAAACGATAAGATAAGGGGACGAAACCTGTAATACTCCAAGTGAGGCCGCACCAGTGATACATGATAGAGAATCTTGTTAAAAGATGAGCGAACAACAATCTGAATCTCAACGTAGTCATAGCAAAAGAGATGATTGTAGAATTCAGGAATTCAGCGGTGGACATCTGTCCGTTGTTTTTCCTGTGGAAAGAGTGAAAAGCACGAACTTCAATCATGTAGACATAACGGTCGATCTAACCTGAACATCGGACTCTCTTTCATTGTTCAAGAAGGCACACAAGCTTCTGCAAGTCCTGAGATATTCAATGCTCTCTGTCTCCATTGTAATAACGTTCTACAACAGCACGATGGAGACTGTCCTATCTGGCTGCAATATTGTGTAATACGAGAGCTGCATGACCCTGAGACGTGCAGGATCATCAGTGTTTCCCTTCGCCCAGTTTTTGATATTTATTGTGAGCATTGCAGGCGAACGGACCGCAACATTGCTAATGATCCCTACCACATATACCACAATCACTTTGATCCACTGCCGTCAAGACAGACGCAGATAAACATCAGGTCTGGACTGCCAGGCTGCGTAACAGCTTTTTCCCACACAGTGTGAGAGCAATGAAGAACCAGATCCTACCGAGTTCATGTCACCAGAACAGTAAGATTTATACCGTAGTGTTTCCTTTATCATGTTTATCGATCTACCTGTCTATCTATATGTATATAGAAAGATAGCAGTCATGGAAGGAGCCTGTTCTGAGTAGTTGTTTCTGTTGAGATCCCAGCCGTGCGTGTAATGCTATTAGTTTCATCTGCCAATAGGCATCGATCATGTCAGGCCTTGGTGATGTCCAGTTCTTCGTACTTGCTACCCCTTGCTGGAAATCATCTGCTGCAATGGTGACATCAGGAATGTTGCAGAGGCTTGCTTGTAGGAACTTTTGCCATTGGGAAATGGTGCTATGTGATGTTTCTTGTTTGCATATACTCTTCCAGTACTCCGCAGTTGCGTATTTGGTTGGTTCAGGTACTGGCAGGTAATTATTCTGGAATTGTGCGAATACTTCTCCGGGTTCTTTGGAAAAGAGCGTCTGTATTCGCACTCTTGTAATGGAGAAGATTATGACAGTGTATATATACTTAAACTTATAAGCTCGGAATCACGAATTTACTGAAACCATTTTGGGATTTGAAAATTCATATCATTCACAGCCTCTGCTCCACTTCTTCTAATTGTTCCAACTGAAGAATATAAGTTTGATATCGGCATTACCGCTGACCGTTTCTGCTGCAAATTGACGATTTATTAGGATGGTTCGGTTCCTTGTTCTTTGTTTGTGTAGCCTGAATTTCTGTGTGTGTCCCGCAGTCCGGATATTGGCAAGGCATGTCACGGACATCAAAGCAGAATTGTCTTCAATCTGTCTCAAAACTATTCCGTATACTCCATCTATCATCGTCGCTAATTTCTCTGCAAATTAAATTTATACTTTCACCTTTCTTTCGTGGTTGGGATGGAAAAAATATCTGACTTGAAATCTCGTTTTTATTTTCTCGTTACAGATTCTTATACATCCACCTTCAACTCAAAGTTTGAGCGGAGGCAGGACTAACTTGGTTTCTTGAGAAAGAAACCGAAGAAACGACAGCAAGTCGTGGATCGTTGTGGTGTAAACCGCTAGCCGTCAGCGTGAATTCATGAAAGAAACTGCCTTAAGCAAATCTGTCGTCGTTGAATTTAATTGCAACATACGCAGAGTATCTATATTTGGATTTTGATATGTATTGGACAGTGAGCTACACATGAGGTAATTAAAATAATTTAGAGTGATAATCACATCAGTGGAATTAAATATTTCTTAATGTAGAAATACATGAATGGGCTGACTTCTTTTCGGGTTACTGGCGGCAAATTGAGTAGATTACAGTCATGTCACAGGTGTTCACTAATTTTTCTCCTGAAATGGCAAAAATACAGTATGCCCACTTTTGTCATCCACACAAATAGGTGTATCAGCATGGCAGTGGGAATCACACAAGACTTAAGGAAATTAAATTTTTGCAAAGGAGAAGGCAGTAAGGTAAAATATGAGGGCATCCATTTTACTAGAAAATAATCTGCATATTGTTGACAAGTGATGCTCTGAAGCGTTTTGATGCTTAAAGAACACGTGCCCATGGGCGCTAATCAGTTCAAGTTAACGTGAATGAACCACAAACTATCAGAAAGCAAGCAGTCAGTTGTATTTTACTAAAACAGAGTATAATTGTTGCTCCAATTATATAGTATCACAGAGATTCCATGTGCAGAGTAGATAGACAGATAAACACTGGCCACTACCCCACCACCCCCGCACGAACACACAAACACACAGGCACAAGCCTTCTGGAAAAACTATCTTATCAGGTAAAGTTGAGCTAATGATCTCTCAATATAATGGTGCTGTTCCATATTTGTCCACTTAGACTGCGCATTCCCAGTTAAAATAACATTATGTCCTGCATTCTGTTATTAATTTGCTTTTGTATTGCCTCTATGTATGTATGGAATACCCATTCAGAATGGAATATAAACAAAAGCATTTCCCTGTGTCTTGGTGCATCTGACGATATTAAATCAGCTGCCAATTCCTAAATGTAGAATACCTGTGCAATTTTTATCAGATGATGTTCCCCCTTAAAATAAAGAACAAAATGTCAGAGGTTCTGCTGCATGCGAATAAATATGTGTGGACGGCGTAGAGGAGAGCTGCCCTGAGCAAACAAACCAGTTTTAGAGATCATGTAAACGGAGTTTAATGCTTGTCTTAATTCATTTTGGTACTGAGTAGAAATGTGGAGAAATCATGCTGTAGAAGCGTAATATATTGGTGTTCTCTAGTTTGAAGTACTTTGTCTACTTATGGAACACATTAAGAACAGGCTGAAGAACAGATGCATCGGGATGAAGCCTGAATTAAAGAGTAATAACTGTAAGGACAAGTTGTACAGTCGTGAATTGTTTGCTGATAGTTTTCAGTATCTGAGCGTTAAATTGATAGTCTTTTTCACAAGGTGGAAATTTCCATTACTGGAGGTCTAAGCTTTAACGTGAGGTGTACACAGGTGTTGTTAATTACCAAGAAAGTGCTCCCGGGAAGTGATAGAAATGCATATCATGGCATCGCTTAAGATATATTTATACAGGCATGTGTACCGTTAGATGCAAATAGTTTGAGTTGTCATCATGGTCAGCACGGAATCCGTGACTGAAGGACCTGCTTAAAGGGCGCTACTATTCTGTATGCCACGTTCTCTGAACTCTATTCTATATATACGTTACGATTGAAATGCTATAATAGGTTGAAGGCTGTATTGGTCTCAATAGTTGCACGAAGTTTGGTGATTTATCAGATTGGATGATTTATCACTTTCCCAAAGCGTGCTCATTTGAAGTGATGAACTACTTTTCTTAGTCCGTGGATATAAATCTCACTTACGAGCAAGGGAGTTGTCTGGCTCGGGCGGGACTCGGCTTTAAGAACTTTGTTAGATGAGCTGATTGTACGATATAAGGTGACCAACTTGAAGTAAAGAGACAGTTCGATGCTGAAAATCTAACCACCTTTCTTGCAGAACGCCACTCTGAAAATCAAACCATTGTTTCAATCCCATTTTCCAGTACTTGGTGTTTCTCATTCAAACCCCGAACCAACACAACTTGTCAAAGAGCAATGGTTTTAAGTTGTCGTAATCTGTTCACACTTTACAATCCCTATTTTTAGTTCACTTTCATCCTATTGACACTTGGGACCGGAGGAAAAGTATATAAAGCCTTTGGAAATATATACCTTAGAAAAAACATTTCTCCGATTATCTACCTACAGTGACTGCTATTGTTCATCTGGAAAATGTTGACAAAGTACTACGCTGTCGAGAAAATATTGTATGTGATCATTGCTGTCATAGGCGTTCCTGGTAAGTTAGTCGAAATATAAAGCTAAATTGTGTTGGAATTTGTATTAGACAGGAATACAATAGCAAAAACATTATGTTCTGAAAGTGTCGGTACGTTAAGATGCAGCTATGGAAAGTGTAGACGCATCACATACATCTTCAACCTACCATATGTTGTGGAGATTTTTCTACACATCGGATGCATCACAACTTTTAGAGGAAGGAACCAGTTGCAAGCTAGCGATCGATACAAGAGGCCGCGAGAAAATTTAGAACAATAAGACATTTAACCGTATGTCTGCATGAGTAAAGGTTTCAGAGTCCATTAAAAAAAAACTGCAATTTAAAAGTATTGCTTTAGAAAGTATCAAGTATAGTAGGCAAAGTCGACCATGATTTACGAACTTGAAGCCGTGTTTAAAAATATCTTATAACCATCTAACCATATAACCATATAACAATTACAGCACGGAAGTAGGCCATCTCGGCTATTCTAGTCCGTGCCGAACGCTTATTCTCACCTAGTCCCACGGGCCCGTACTCAGCCCATAACCCTCATTCCTTTCCTGTCCATATACCTATCCAATATTACTTTAAATTATTTTACTTTAATTTTACTTTAAATGATTTGGAAATCTTTGAGGTTGCGTCTTGTAAAATATGGAATATTCGATGTTGACATTGGCTATTCAAATCAGCTCTGCAGATTACAACTGAATAGCTTAGCGTGCACAATAAACGGACATCGTGACGGATGCTAGAGTGTACTGGTATCGATTGAAAGCTAATGAAGCAGAGAGCACAACTGATTATTTTTCACGGTGGCACAACTAAACTGTAATAGAGATGTCGTGAAAGCTATGTAATATTAATATGTTTGCTGATGACATAAAGCCAGTAGTTAAGAGTTCTGAGGAAGATGCGAAAGGGCTCAGAGGTATTGTAAAATGGAGGAATGTCGAGACTGCAGAAGAGTAAGACCGTAAATAATTGGTAAGTTATTGTAACAAAATTTGGAAAGACAGGTTTTGAGATAAATGACAATGGTAAACGTTAGAGTAAAATTAATCTGCGTACGGGTACAGCAAGAAACCAATAATGATGCTAAAACGTTGATTTTCATAACAAGGGCCAATGAGATTCCCTTGGGTTTATGAGTCTCTCTGATTTTATAACTTGCGGTTTCCTTTATGTCCGAAACCAGACGTAGTCGCCGTGCAGACCGTTATACGAAGATTCGACAGGGACAACAATTCAAATTGAAAGTATTTAATCACTACTTTTATTGCATTCAGTCAAATCAACATAATATTTGCTAGAAAAGCTTAGCAAGTTTAAATATTTGGGTAGCACCATTTCAGACGATCTGTCCTCGACCTAGCGCGAACGTTTAATTGTGAGGAAAGCACTGCAACGCCTTTAATTCCTTTGGAGCCTGACGATATTCGGTACATCGTCTACACTTCTACAGATGTGTGGTGAAGAGGCTTTATTGACTGGCTGCATAACAGGTTGGCATGCAAACACCAATGCCCTTGAACGGAAAATCCTACAAAATGTTGTGGATTCGGCCCATTATATGAACGGCAAAGCTTCCCAACCATTGAAACATTGTTGCAGGAAAACAGCATCTATCATTGGCGATCACCCACCATCCAGAGCATGATCTTTGCTCCCTGCTACCATCAGGTAGAAGGTACAAGTTCCTCAAGCCTCGCACCACTAGGTTCAAGATGGTCTCACTTGGACGCTTTATATTGTTATTTCATATTCTCGTTATTTATTGCTGTTTATTTATAGTTGCATTTCCTCAGTTTGCTATCTTCTGCACTCTGTCCTTTAATTCGTTAAACTATATGGGCGTTTAGGTCGGCATATAATTTCCTAGTTTGATCTTTCATTGATTCTGTTATAGTTACTTTTCTGTAGCTTTGATGAGTATGCCCTCGGGAAAATGAGTCTCCTGGTTTTATAATTGTTCAACCGAAATATATCATCGGTACAATATGATATTGGAAAATTGTTTGTGGTGAGTAATTATCACAGGATTCCGCATGTTTCCTAGTCTTCAAGACCGAGGGTATCATACTAAGGTGATACGGATTAGCCTTGTCTACGTGGAATATATATATATATAGTTTGAACAAGCCGTGTATAGTAATGACACTCCTTGTGAAATAGAATTGTAGTCATTGGCGGTTAATATCCGTTATTAAAACAAGCCTAAAGCATTAGGAAGTACTCAGCATACTCGTTAGCATCTGTGAGAAGAAAAGCATCATTGATGTTTCTCACTCTTCGTTGGAACGGGAAAGAGGGTTTGTTAAGCTGCATATAGGGTGTTTGCGCTGGATGTTTGTGAGATGGTTAGCAGGGGTGGCAATTAGGATAATATGCAAATCAAAACTATCTGGAAAATGAATGACTGGGAGCCGTGACAGACTGATTAGTTGACAAAGAAACAGGGAAACCAGAATGCACGAGCTTCGAAATTCAGACCAGAAATTCATGGCTCGATGGATTGTACCCATGTCCTCTTCTCTTAAAAGAAATACAAAAAAAAACACACAAGATGAGGTAATATTATGGATATTTCATTGATTAAAATTAATGGAATATATTGTGCTGCCATTTCACTCATTGGCCAGATAACATTCTTAAATGCTTCCGCCAATTTTATCCAATCCCTCTTTCCTCTTCAGATGTCGAATCTCTAAGGGCATTGGTAACACTGCTGTGAGTAACCAAATCCACAAATTATCAGACACATCCAAAGAAACTCCCCTCGTCTGCTAAAATTACTCATGATGAATATTAGATAGGAAACAATAGGGAACAATGATGAACGACATACTCTGGATTTTGAAAAGAATCCTGATGGAGTTCTAATTAGGAAATCAATATGCAAAGCTAATGCAGATACAAATGAAAGGTCCACAGAGACGGAAGTCACGTAAAAAGTTGTAAAACTGTACCATTCTTTGGTTAACATGAAATGTTCTAAGTTCAAAGTAATTGTATTGTCAGAATACATTTTTTGTCACCATAATACCCATCATGAACTGGGCCGTACCCTTTACTTTATGTAAGATTTTCCGTTCAAAGACATTGGTGTTCCCACCCCAGCCTGAGATGCAGCCAGTTAATATACTCGCTACCACACATCTATAGAAGTTTGTTAAAGTTTTAGAGGATATGCCGAACATCTGCAGACTCTGAAGGAAGTGGAGGCATTTCAGGGCTTTCTTCACAATTACAGTTGCGTGCTAAGTCAAGGTCAGATCATCTGACAGGGTAGTACCCAGCTATTCAAAATTGCTAACCTTTTCTAGTTTTCACTGTCGATTGACTGAATGCAATAAAAGAGAGTAATGATTAAAAAATGGCAACTTGAATTGCTGTCACTATTGGGTCTTCTTATAACTGTCTCCGCGGCGAAAACGCCTGGTTTCTAACATAATCAAAGGAAACACAAGTTGTAAGATCACAAAGATTCAAAAACCAAGGGAATTTCATTTGGCCTGGTTATGAAAATCAACATTTCAGAATCTTTATCAAATTTTTGCTGCGCCCGCACGCTTGCATCTATGGACTAGAAGACGCAGATCCATTTCTATCTGCAAGGTCAAGAGCTTCTGCGAATGAAAATAGCGTAGAGATCAATGATTTATTAAATTCTCTGCATCTGTTCATACCCCAGTCCCGCTTTCTTGAGGCTGGATTGAAACGTAAAAATAAACTGCTCTACACCACCGAAGGCTACCATATAAGCAAGCTTTGTATGTCTCAGTTTCTCTCAGAAACGAAGAAGGAGAGTGCGAAACGTTAATGCTGTACTAGTGATTTCTGAAATTGCCACAAATGCACCAACTTTGACAACACTAATCGACCCTTTGCTCCGTTTCGGAGAAATGTTTGTTCGATGTTCGATGTACCTTTTCTCTTTCTGCAGTGAACTTAGTGGCGATTTTCATCCTGTCCCGAGGAAAGTGCGGCCTCTCCAAATGCACCACTCGCTACCTGGTGGCTATGGCAGTGGCGGATCTACTGCTCATTACCACAGAAGTTATTTTTCGCAAGATCAATGATCATTATTTTCCAACGTGTTTCCTGGACATCACCATTGTTTGCCGTACAAATCTTGTATTAACATATATAGCTGTAGAGTGTTCTGTCTGGTTCACCGCTACTTTCACCTTTGATCGATTTGTTGTCATTTGTTGCCAGAAGCTGAGAACAAAATATTGCACAGAGAAAACTGCAGCCATTGTTCTGTCAACAACGGGCACTCTGCTTTGTCTGAAAAACATCCCCTTTTACTTTTCACGTGAACGCAGAGAGATTATTGACAACGTACCGTGGTTTTGTGTGACGAAATCAAGTTATTACACTGAACCCGGGTGGGTCGTATTTGACTGGTTTGATGCGTGTTTAAGTCCGTTGCTCCCCTTCGCGGTTGTTTTGCCGCTTAACGCCCTGACTGTCAGGCACGTTTTAGTAGCCAGTCGAGTCCGTAAGTGTTTGAAGAGTCAGAGGAAGGAAGGAATGTGCCGCGACCCGGAATTAGAGAACAGAAGGAAATCTATCGTTCTACTTTTTACCCTTTCGGGTAGTTTTATATTCCTGTGGCTGACCTTTGTTGTAGAATTCGCCTATTATCAGCTCACCGGTACCGGAGGAGAGTGGAACGACTCGGAACTTATATTTCACGAGGCCGGATTTCTGCTGAGCAATATTAGTTGTTGTACGAACACATTTATTTACGCGGCAACTCAGACCAAGTTCCGGGAACAGTTGAAGAATGCGGTGAAATATCCAGTTACCTCTGTACTTGAGAAGATTAATAAAACAACCCATTAGGTGAGCTGGGACTCTGTTATTGAACTTACAACATCCCGAATGTGAACCCTGTGCTGAGAAATCCCAAGCATGCAGAAACATATCATTAATAGTCATGTTCCTGATGCCTCACTGAATAACAAGTAGCGAACAGTACCAATAATGGTGAACTCCATCATCTACCCACCGGCATATGGATATGCCTTTATAATTTCAATAGTCCCTGCTCTGACTTTGAAACCTAAATCACGGGATCATTGACTCTCTGCCAGTAATGCCTCGGATTATCGATAGTGCGCCATCAACTGGAGTCATTGATGCTGTATAGCAGTGGAGACTTCAGTTACTCTGATTCACGAGTTCCCGGGGACAATAAATCTATACTTAAAGTACCCCATGGTACTGATAATTTGCCCATTCCCTGGTGTCACTGGCATTGACGGTTGCCTAACGTCGAAATGCTAGCAGTGAAACCAATGCGATTTTCCCGTTGTCTCTTTGCCAAGTGTAAGTTGGTTCATTTGAAGTGTCCGCAGATGGGGTGCTTCACGATCTGTAATATTAATTTTTAACAATCCCTGTGTTCGTTGATAGTGTGCACAAATTGCTCATTGTTCCTTGTATCTGAAACCTCAACTAAGTAATACTTCTGGAAATTGTCCGCTCTACTTGTTCTGCCCTCGAATCGCCTGCTGCAAAAAAGTCAAAACCGGTATTTTGTCTCTCAGACATAATTGATGAGAAAGTATCATTCTTCTCTTATTTCTTTCTTTAGCAAAGTCAGTGTGAAGACTTTTTCGCTGTCCAGGCCTCCCCACACCCTGTTACAACGTTTATCATTTGAGACCTAAACTTTATATTAATTATTTCTCTAAGGCCAATTGCGTCCAGACTGCTTTTTGCTGAAGTTAACCGCGTCTTTTATCCTTGCATTCAAGACATTTTTTTACCTTTACTTTGCTTGTTGCAATATTGAAAACTTTTTTTTTACAAGTCTTAATTTTAACTGCTTCTTGATAATTCTGCTCGCGTTGCTGTTGCAGTTTCACTAACTGACTT
This sequence comes from Hemitrygon akajei, assembly GCF_048418815.1. Taxonomy (NCBI): domain Eukaryota; kingdom Metazoa; phylum Chordata; class Chondrichthyes; order Myliobatiformes; family Dasyatidae; genus Hemitrygon; species Hemitrygon akajei. The sequence continues at coordinate 122,777,065 of NC_133133.1, forward strand.
TCTACCATTTTCTCAACGGTGTCTGGAAATGGATACTGCCATCAAAGTGCATTCCCAAGATAAAATAATCAAAATTTAAACGTCCAAGTCGCTGTTAAATTCACGGAATTGAATTCTCCTTGAAAGGTGGAGATCATTCAATGTGTTTCCAATGTAGGTTCAATGGAGCTGGACAAGCGGAGATGAGGTAAAGCTGAAGTATGAGGAGATACATTCAGTAGGAGAAAAAATGCAGAAATATGCAGAAAGTACCAAAACTAGATCTTTGGCAAGAAGTAGAAGAAGCGATAAATGTGGAGTTCGGCTATTAGGTCAGAATATTATATTAGAGGCGGTGCAGGGGATATTTGACTTTAAAACATCACTAGTTTCAATTACATCTTCTATTTCTGAGGCCTATGATCTTTAAGATTTCTGTCAGGGTAATTGTGTTCCTCTTTGAAAACGCAAACTCTTTCTATGTAATATACTGTAACTGTTTTTTTAAAAAAAATAGATACCTATATCAGCTTTCACTGAGGTAAATCATTAAATGCTATAATGACCGTTGTTTTAGTGCTCCTTGCATTTTATTTTCACCGCCGCTTATAAAATTAATATTTCATGCATCTGCAGTGGGCTTTATCCTGCCACAGTCCCCATGTTTTCTTTTCTTTGGAACATATAGAACCCATAATTTGTTTCTTTGGCCATACTTCGTCGACCTTTATTTTATTTTATTTTATTTTTTGCTCAGTCTTTCAGACAAAACTTTCAATTTCCAGATAAATTTACATTTCTTCCCTTCACAGAGATCAGCTATAAGAACATTTCCATCAAAATACAGACGCCACCACAACATCCCATACAAAAGCCCTTATTAGTATGGCAGACAGGTTGACATCCACATACTGCAGAAAAAAGGTTGCCATGTTTTATGAAAACTGTTTTTGAGTGTAGCATACATGTGGACATGTCCAAAGGAATGTATTCCATAATTAATATACGCCAACAAGAAAGTCCAGGAGCCTGATCGGATATCCAACAAAGTAAAATGTTCTTCCTTGGACAAAAAGTCAGGATGTTAAAACGTTTTTTTCTGACGTGCTTTAATAACACGACTAATAAGCCTAACAGAAAAGACACTGCGTCTAGTTCAAACTCCATCTTCAGAATCTTTTCCATTTCACCCAAAATAGCGCTCCAGTATTCTGAAGCTTGGGACAAGTTCAAAAACAGTGGGTCAAAGTTCTAGCATTTACTGCACATGTAGACCACATTTGAAAAACTTCCGTCTTAAATTTCAGGAGAGGATCTGGAGTCAGATGGCTCTATGCAGAAGTTTGAATTGCCATGCTTTAGTTCTATTACAAACTGAAAATTTTCTTTGCATTATCACAGATGTCTTCCCATGTTTCAGCTGTAATTTCTACTCCGAGCTCTTCATCCCAAACCCTTCCCAGCTGCTCAGCCTCTCCACAAGAACATTCCCTCAAGATGCTGTAAAAAGTACTAATGGAGACTTTTCCCTTAGAACATAGCACCCTATTTTCTATGTCAGAATTTTGGAAATCAGTTAACAAAAATTTTTATTTTCTATATATAATCTCTTATCTGAAAGAACCGAAAAAAGATCTTTGTTGGGTATGTTAGATTTCTGTACTATTTGACTAAAATTCATCATTGTTCCTTCATCAAACAGATCTACCAGAGGGGAAATACCTTTAGAAATCCAAAGTTTAAATCCAGAATCCATTATGACAAGCTGAAAATCTGGACAGCCGGTTGTTGGAGTGGTGATATTTTCGCTGCTTTGCCCTCAATTTGTCGCACCGCTCTCCAAGCCCTGACTGTATTAATTGTTATTGGATTTGGACAATATTCCTTAATTAGTTAGCGATTGTCTACGGAGTCTCTGTGGCTGGAGGTTAGGAACATGAAAGGGTCAATAACTTTACTGAGTGTTTTTTTAATTGGCTGCCCAATAGTAACAGGGATATCGAGGAGCAGATGGGGAAACCGATCCTGGAAAGGAGTAATAATAAGAGAGTTATCGTTATGGGAGAATTTCTTTTCCCAAATATCGATTGGCATCTCCCTGGAGCAAAGTGTTTAGATGGGGGGGGGGGGAGTTTGCTATGTGTGTTCAAGAAGATTTCTTGACACAATATGTAGATAACCCAACACGATGAGTGGCTGTACTTGATTTGGCCTTGTAAATGAACCTGGTCAGGTGTCAGATCTCTCAGTGGGAGAGCATTTTGGAGACAGTGATTGTAATTCTGTCTCCTTTACAATAGCATTGGAGAGAGATAGGAACAGACAAGTTAGAAAAGCGTTTAATTGGAGTAAGTGGAATTTTGAAGCAATCAGCAGGAAATTGGAGGCTTAAATTTGATGTTCTCAGGCAAAAGTACAGAAGAAATGTGGCAAATATTTAGGGGATATTTGTGTGGAGTTCTGTACAGGTACGTTCCAATCAGACAGGAAAGTTATGGTCGGGTACAGGAATCGTGGTGCGCAAAGGCTGTATAAATCTAGTCAAGAAGAAAAGAGAAGCTTACAAAATGTTTAGAGAGCTAGGTAATGTTAGAGATCTAGAATATTATAAAGCTAATAGAAGGAGCTTAAGAAGGAAATTAGGAGAGCCAGAAAGGGCCTTGAGAAGGCCTTGGCGGACAGGATTAAGGAAAATGCAATGCTTTCTACAAGTATATTAAAAGCCAGGGGATAAGATGTGAAAGAATAGGACCTATCAAGTGTGACCGTGGGAAAGTGTGTATGCTACCTGAGGAAATAGCAGAGGTACTTAATGAGTACTATACTTCTATATTCACTATTGTTACGGATTCAGCAACAATAAATATATAAGTGAGGCAGGGGTTTTATAACAAACAAAACGTTTATTAAACACTGAAAAACAAACCCCCAAATGTAAGCAAACAACAAACGTAACGGGAAGTCAGCTGCTGTGCGGCAGCTTAATCAGTTCTTAAAGCGATGCTGCAAAAACAGTTCTTCAAAGTAGTACTGTACTACAAAAGTTCAAAATGCTTACAGTCCATTAAAGGAGAGACTTTTTAGACGATTTAAATTCTCTTTCACATCGTGTTGTTGCGGTTCCCAGTCGAACTATACTTTTCCCCGTAGAATTTACGAAGAAGGAAAATGAAACGGCTTAAAGGCACTGACCTTTCCTTTACAACACTGTACCCAATCCTTTCTGCTACCACTTGCAGGGATTAACACGAGCACAGTCAACGAATTCCTTCCGAATGAGGATCAAACAAGGTCGAACGTGTTTCATCGTCGAAATCGACTTTCCTCGATCTTTTAACTCCCGAACTCTGATCTTCACTCTCCACTGATTTTGAACTGGCAGTATTATAAAAAAACTGCCGGCAATGACCTTTTAAGCTTTAGGCATTAATTAAAACTCCATCTTTCAACCAGACTGCGTCATAATATTGGACCTCGCAGTGGCATCGAGTCAAACTGGCAAATCCAGCCTCGGACTCCCCCCCCGCCCCCCTCACGGGAATGGTCCTCCTTTTAAAAAAAAAGCTGTCACATGACCTCTACTGGCGGGAATATGACGTCACTCCACCATCACAAGACCACTACCTTAAGTCCAGTATAGCTTCAACACCACTGTCACTTGACATATACTAGATCCCCACGGGTTCGTAACACTATGGAAAAGGATCTTAGAGATTGTATTGATGACTTTCAGCCTACTGAAAAGATTGAGCATGTAGATCTTAAGAAAGATTACGTACTGGAGCTTTTGGAAAGCATCAAATTAGATAAGCCACCGGGAACGGATGAAATGTACCCCAGGTTACTGTGGGAGGCAAGGGAGGAGATTGCTGAGCTTCTGGCGATGATCTTTGCATCGTCAATGGGGAGCGCAGCGGTTCTGGAGTATTGCGAATGTTGTTCCTTATTCAAGAAAGAGCATAGAGCTAGCCCAGGAAATTATACACCAGTGAGTCTTACCTCAGTTGTTGGTAAGTTGATGGAGAAAATCCTGAGAAGCAGGATTTATGAACATTTGGAGAGGTATAATAATATTACGAGTAGTCAGCATGGCTTTGTCAAGGGCAGGTCGTGCCTTACGAGCCTGATTGAATTTTTTGAGGATGTGACTATACACATTGATGAAGGAAGAGCAATAGATGAAAAGTATATGGATTTCAGCAAGGCATTTGATAAGGTACCCCATGCAACGCTTATTGAGGAAGTAAAGAGGCAAGGTATCCAAGGGAACATTGCTTTGTGTATCCAGAACTAGCTTGCCCAAAGAAGACAAAGAGGATCAAATAAGGTCGAACGTGTTTCATCGTCGAAATCGACTTTCCTCGATCTTATATCAGACGATATAAAGGGGTGTAAAGGGGTGATATTCTACATGGAGGTCGGTCACCAGTCGGGTGACTCGAGAATATGTCATGGGACCCTTACTCTTCCTGATTTTTATAAATAACCTGGATGAGGAAGTGGAGGGATGGGTTAGTAACTTTGCAGATGACACCAAGGTTTGAGGTGTTGTAGATAGCATGGAGGTCTGTCAGAGGTTACAGCGGGACATTGATAGGATGCAAATCTGGGCTGAGAAGTGGCAGATGGAGTTCAACCCAGGAAAGTGTGAAGTGGTTCATTTTGTTAGTTCAAATACGATGGCAGAATATAGTATTAATGGGAAGACTCTTGACACTGTGGGGGATCAGATGAATATTGGGGTCTGAATCTATTGGAAGCACAAAGCAGCTGCGCAGGTTGACTCTGTGATTCATAAGGCGTATGGTGTACTGGCCTTCATAAATCGTGGAAATGAATTTAGGAGCTGAGAGGTAATGTTGCAGTCATCTAGGACCCTATTAAGACCCCACTTGGAGTACTGTGCTCACCTCTGGTCGCCTCACTACAGGAAGGATATGGAAGCTATAGAAAGGGTGCAGTGGAGATTTACAAGGATGTTGCCTGGATTGGGGAGCATGCCTTACAAGAATAGATTGAGTGAACTCGACCTTTTCTCCTTGAAGCGACGGAGGATGAGAGGTGACCTGATAGAGTCGTATAAGATGATGAGAGACATTGATTATGTGGACAATCATAGGATTTTGCCCAGTGCTGAAATGGTTGCCACAAGAATACAGATATTTAAGATGCTGGGGAGTAGGTACAGAGGAGATGTCAGCGGTAAGTTTTTTACTCAGACAGGACAGTGCGTGGAATGGATTGCCTACAACGGTGGTGGAGGCGGAGACGAAAGGGGCTTTTAAGATACTTTTAGATAGGTACATGGAGCTTAGTAAAATAGAGGGCTACAGGTAAGCCTAGTAATTTCTAAGATGGGGACATATTCGGCACCACTTTGTTTTCCGAAAGGCCTGTGTTATGCTGTAGGTTCTCTATGTTTCTAGTTTCAAGTTATCGAGGAAAATCAAATTATTAAGAGGGCATTTTGCTTGTGAAGCTTGTCTCTCCAAATTGAGGAGGAATCCCTGCAACCCCGGTCATCCACATAAGGTGAAAAGGAACTTAATTGATATTTTTGGATGTCTGGAAAATCCAGACCCCCAAGACTACTGGGAAGCTGGAACGTAGACATTTTGATACGGAGTCTTTTTTTTTGTTCCAGATGAAAGAACCAACCCAGCCATTTATGTTTTATGTATTTGTTGGGTAAAATGACTGGTATCATTCATATTGGGTAGAGCAGCCGAGGAAGAATTTTCATTTTGAGCAAGTTTATTCGGCCAAGCCAAGAAATGGGAAGAGTACTCCATCGCTTAAGATCCTGCTTGATTTTGTCAAATAAATGTATAAAGTTAGCTTTGAACAATAGATCAAACGCAGGTCTGATAATTATGCCTTAGTAAACAAAACCTATCTGCAACCATTTAAAGGGGAAAACACCCTGAGTGTCATGCACATGCCGCAGATTACCCAGAGTCATTGCCACTGATTTAGGAAAATTGATATAACAACCCGAAAAGACCCGAAATAAATTGATGCATTAAGGTGGTGCACTGATTTAACAGGGTTTGATAAGAAATGTAGAAAATCATCCACATAAAATGCAATTTCAAATGGCTTTATTCCTATGTCTGGAGCAGATGTTTTGGGGTCTCGCCAAATCGCCTCAGCCAAAGGCTCGATCCCTAGTGTGAAAACTAGTGGTGATAAAGAGCAGCCCTGCCGGCTACCCCTCAGATTACTAAAATTATCCGACCTAATACCATTAGTGTGAATCGTAGCCAAAGGGTCATTACAAAGAACCTTCACCGACTTAATAAAATTATTGCCCAAACCAAATCGTTCTAAAGTGACAAAATATACGACCATTCGACATGATCAAAGCCCTTGTGTGCTTCTAAGGAAACCACTAAGACGTCCATTGCCTGTTGCTGACATGCCTGAATCATATTAAGTGATCTTCTGATATTGTTAGATGATCTACAGTCTTTTACAAATCCCGTTTCATCCTCTTTTATGATAAAAGGGAACACAGTTTCTAATCGCAACGTGAAGGTTGTGGGTAAAATTTTAAAGTCAACATTTAACAATGAAATAGGCCTGTAGGAGGGATAATATTCAGGGCTGTTTCCTTTCTTAAGAATTAGGGAGATATTAGCTTCTCTCAATGCTGGCTGGAGGAGACCAGAATGAAATGCATGATTGAACATGTTTAGCATAGGCTCTGATAATAACCCTGTGAGCTCTATATAGAATTCACTAGTGAGTCCATCAGGACCACGGGCTTTCCCACTTTGGAGCTGTCTCACAGCTTCCTGTATCTCATGTATAGATCACAGAGAATTGAGGAGGGGCTTTTGTTCAGAAGAAATGCCTAGGATATCTAAATTTCTGAAAATGAACTCCATCGCAGATTGTCCATCATTACATTACTCAAATGGATACAATTTAGAATAAAAACATTCTTAAACACAATATTAGTCATTTTAGAATCAATAGTGATGCCCCTGTTCCATCCCTAATTGAAGCAATAGACTGAGAGGCATATTTCTTTCTAGCTAAATACGTCAATTACCTACCTGGCGTTTCACCATTTTCAAACAATCGTTGTTTAGCAAATGCTAATTTTCTTTTGGCTGTTTGTGTAAGTAATGAGTTTAGTGTACAGCATAGGGTTGTGATATTCTGTTACTTGGCTGCAGAAGGCTTATTAATATAAGGATTTTCAGCTGCGCATGACTTGCTTCCACTAGGCGTCGGTGTTCCGCAGGTTGTCGCTTCTTACTAGCAGAGTAGGAGATAAGAAATCCTCTTGCATAGGCATTAACGGTTTCCCAGAGCATCGATGGACTACTAGCTGATTTGGAATCAATAGATAGGAAAGTATTGAATTCGGAAGTAAAGTAGCCTATAAATTTATTATCTTTTAGAATGAAAGATTTCAGCTTCCAATGTCTAGATCACGCTGAAGTAGCTTTGGACTTAATATTTTAATATATTGCTGCATGGTCAGAAAAGGCGATATTTCCAATTGTGCAGGATACAACTAAATCTAAGAGAGTTTTGGGGTTAGAAAAAAGTTATTTTGGTGTTACACTGGTGTGGATTAGAAAAGAAAAACGTGAAGTCTTTGTCTGAGGGATGTAACAAACTCCAGAGATCCATAAGTCCTAATTCTCCACATAAGCCCAATGATTTGTTTGGACTGTGAGGAGAGCAATGGGGGACCACTAGGCACTCTGTCCATCAATGGGTCCATGAGTCAATTAAAATCCCCACCCACAATAATGTTTTGCATTGCAAAGCTTGTAAGCTTGGAAAAAGCATCTGTTAGAAATTTGAGGAGATGAGCTGGAGGGCAGTAAACATTGAGAATACCATATTCCTCTCCATATATTGAAGCCTTAACAATCACAAATCTCCCATACTTATCATTAGTGCAGTCTAATAACTTAAAAGGTAAGTTCTTCCTAATTAAAATGGCCACCTCCTACTCCTGGTATTAAAAGATGAAAAAAATGATTTTCTTTCTCTTGATTGGCGAATGACTCCCCTTAATGTTCTAAGTGCACAATTTCAATATATCATTGGTCAAAACCATTTTTAACAATTATTTGACTCTGGATGAGAAGAAACCTGACCTAAGATTAGCTGAGCAGCAATAAGTAAATAAAAAAAGCAAAGCGCCATCAGCGGTGAACAAAAGGATTTACCCCACACTTAATGGAGATATCTGAACCTTCCAACACTCCATATTCTGCCCCACTGCCAATATGGCATTTAGCATAGTCATAAATGAAAATCAGGGCATAATGTATCAACCCACCGATTTGTTACCATCGTGTTTGATCTCCTTCAGGCTGGAGCAGCACCGCTAATTTAAACAAATAATCAAACTGTATTAATCAAGACAAACGCATTACCCATCCAATAAGATATCTTAACATCGAGTAATGAGAAGGTAAAATAAAGCAACCATGAAGCACGTTATCGTCCATAAGCAGGGCTGCACAATATACTGTATATTCTTTAGCCCAACGTGTCCACAAATTTTTTAGATTTGTCAGGAGAATCGAATATCTTGGTGGTCCCGTTGTAGGTGATTTTCAGCGCCGCTGGGTACAACATAAAGTATTGGATTCCAGATTCTCTCAGCTGCCTCTTTACCTGGTCGAATTCCTTGCGATTCCGACTAACGGCTGCCGAAAATTCTTGAAAATACATAAGCCTGGCTCCCTTATATATTAAAGCCTGGGCATCAGTCCCGCGGTGTCCCCAAGCCTCCAGCACTCTTTGCTTATCACCGAAATTATGGAACCGCACGAGGACAGGTCGAGGGCGCTGGACTGGGTCCGGTTTTGGAGCAAGCGTACAATGAGCTCTTTCCATTTTAATGCGTCCAGCCATTGTTTTCAAATGAAGGAAGTTAGGCAGCCAGCACTCAAAAAACTTCGCTTGTTGTCTGCCTTCTGTACCTTCATGTAGACCGATAATCCGTATGTTTTTTCTCCTACTTCTGTTAGCAAGATCATCGATATGGTCAGACAGGCTTTGAACCTTCTTTTCCAGCGCCCGGATGTGGCTTGGGGCCTGATCAGCTACCGTCTCTACCGCGGAGACTCGGCCGCGGCCTCGGTCGTTCTTGTATCAAGATTTTTAAGCTCTAATGTGTGGTTCTGGAGTGTTAGAGAGAGTGGACCCAGCTTCTCATCCATCATTTTTGATATGTTCTCTGTAACTTCCTGAATTACTTTACGAAAAGCAGGGTCCAACGTGTTAGCATAGTTAGCAGCAGCTAACTCCCCAGCCCCGGACGAGCGCTTTGTGCAAACCATATTGGCCGCCGTTTTAGTACCTTTCGATGGTATGGTGGTGAAGCAGCTAAAAAAAAAAACCTCATCAATGTCCATGTCATTAAATCCGACACTTGAGCATTTAAAAAAAGTTGAAATGGATAGGCTTATAGGCGAAATTATCAGTGTTGAGGTGTTGAGCTCAGCAGAGCGGACTTTTCACTGCGCCGCCATCTTGAAACCATTTCGTCTACCTTTATTGTATTAGTTGGATGCCATTATGGGTGGATATTATTGTTGTGCTGCAAAATGTTCGCTCTAAGAACACAACTATGCTCCAATTAATGTGTTTGCGAGGGGGTAATTCTAAGGAGAACATATTCAGCTCTATGAAAGTAAGCACAATTTCCATAACACCGCTCCTAGTAGAGACCTCTGCAGACCATCAGATACGGGGGCAGAATTAGGCCATTCAGACCATCGACTGCTCCCTCATTCTTTCACGGCTGATTCCGGAACCCATCCAGCCCCATACATATGCCTTCTTGCCAAATCTTGACGTCCTGACCAATCAGGGAACGATAAAATTCCGCCTTAAATATATGCACAGTATTGGCTTCCCTCGCAGTCTGTGGCAGAGTATTCCACAAAGGTACTACTCAGTGGCTAAAAAAAATCCTCCTTACCTCTGATCTAAAGGGTCGTCCCTTAGTTCTGAGGCCGTGTCCTGTAGCTCTGGATGCCCCCTCCAAAGTATCTTCTTCACATCAACCCCGCCTCGTCCTTTGAACATTTGGTAAGTTTCAATGAATTTTTTCAAAATTCCAATGAGTACAGCCTAAGGCTGCCAATAGCTTCTTAGATGTTAACCACTTCATTCCAAGAATTATCTTCGTGAACATGCTTTGAACTCTCTCCAATGACAACACATCCTTCCTGAGATAGGGGGACAAAAACTGTTGATAATACAGCACGTGCAGCCGGGCTGGTGTCTTATAAAGGGTCAAAATTACAACCTTGCCTCATCCGCTGTTGTGATGAGGCCATACTTTGGTTGGAGGAACACCCCTTATATGCTGTTTAGGTAGCCTCCAACCTGATGGCATCAACATCGATTTCTCAAACTTCTGGTACTGACCCCCATCCTCTCCTGCACCTTTTTCCATCCCCTTTTCCCTATCTCACTTTACCTCCTTACCCGCTCATCGCCTGCCTCTGGTATTCTTCCCTCAATTTGTTTCTTCCATGATCATCCATCTCTTTCATCCCTTTACTACCCAGCTCTTTACTTTATCCCTCCTCCTTCAATTTTGATCAATCACATTGTGTTTCTCTACCTCCTTCTCCCACCTTTTAAACCTAATCCTCAGCTTTGATTTCCATCCTGCTTGCTGAAGGGTTTCGACCCGCAACGTTGACTGTAACTTTTTCCTAGATGCTGCCCGGCCCGCTGAGCTCCTTCAGCATTGCTATTGTGTTCCCAAAATTGCATTTGCCTTATTATCAAACAGTCAACCTGTAAATTAACCTTCTAGGAGTCTTGAACGAGGACTCCTATGACCATCTGCACCTTTAATAATTGATCCTTCTCCCATTTAGATAATAGCCTGCTATTATTCATTTAACCAAAATGCGTCATCATACATTTTCAAACATATATTCCATTTGCCACTTTATTGGCCATCCTTCCAATTTGTCAAAGCCCTGCTGCAATTGCATTGCTTCCTCAGCTGTACCTACACTTCCATCTATCACCGTATCATCTGCAAAATTTGTCACAAAGCTATCAATTTCATTATCTATGTCATTGGCAAGCAATGTGAGAAGTAGCGGTCCCAATACTGACCCCTGCAGAACAAAACTCATCAACGGCAACCAACCAGACAAAGCCCATTCAATTCCTACTCACTGCCTGCTGCCTGTTCGCCAGTCCGTTATCCATGCCAGTATCTTTCCTGTAACGTCATAGGATTAAATTTTGTTAAGCAGCCTCGTGTGGCACCTTATCAAAGCCTTCTGAAAAATCAAGTAAATGACATCAACTGCCTCTCTTTGCTTCACCCTGCTTCTTACTTCCCCGACGATCTCTAACAGATTTGTCATAAAGAGAAAGTTGCCATTTTCCTTTAAGAAAATCATGCTGACCTTGAGTAATTTCATCATTAGTCTCCAAGCAGCTGGAAACCTCATCCTTAATAATAGACTTCAACACTTTCCCAGCCACTGAGTTTAGGCTACCTGGCCTACGATTTCCTTGTTTTTTGCTTTTCTCCCTTCTTAAGGAGTGGAGTGATTTTGCAATCTTCGAGGCCTCTGGGACCATGAGAGAATCAGATGATTCTTGAACGATCATGACCAATGCATCCGTTATCTCTTCATCAATCCTTCTCAGTTGACTGGGATGTAGTCCATCTAGCCCAGGCTACTTATCCACCTTAAGACCTCTGTGTTTTCATTTCATTTGTAATAGAAATGACCCTCATTCCTGCTGTTGGTTCGTCCTTTGCCATAGAATTCATTCATTACTCTCCCGTTAGCACATTCAAATCGTAGCATGGTTGTTTGGCAGTGACTTACTTTGCATGGTATCTCACCATTTAACAATAACACGTTCAGTTGCCAACCCCTCAATACCCCTGTTTCGGTAGTTTCCAAGCCCTACTCTTCATCAAGCTGTTCCACTGAAGAGGTATTGCATTGAATTCTTGATATCTTTGACAATGTGGTGTCAAGATCTTTGGCGATAATTTTGGTTCTCTTACGGTAAGGGTGTGCTGATTTTACACATTCAGACTTAACACAAACAATTTCGGTTTTCACATCAATGCTTATAACATTAATTTGTAAGATATTTCCTGGATGTCATCCATATCCCTTTAGTTTATTCCTATTATATTAATTTTATTCATATATTCATTTTATCCGACATCACTCAATTGCACACTATTATTATACTGAACTTGCTTGATACTACATCAGATTCTGTGACTATACTTTCCACATTTCCATCTTCCTCAGAAAGGTGCATCATCCATCGTCCATCGCCTTCAAGCTTCCCTGGTGTTTGGGTTTGAGTTTCTGTGTAAGCTCTCTGTTTGAAGCTCTGAACACTTCTAGGTGGAGCCTGTACAAACGGGACGTTTTGCACTTGAGCTGGAGGGGGACTAATATGTTTGCGGGAAGGTTTTCTATTGTAGCGCCGGGGTTTCAACTAGAGTTGTGGGGATGGGAGTGCAGCTGTAAACACTGTGTATCTTTACAGTTCTGTACCTCCTTTCAATGAGAACAAGGCACGACCTGGGGGAAGTTGATCTTTCCTGATACACGCTGCTATTTTAAACATCGTTGCCTAAAAGTGTCCTGCATACTCCGGAGTCTTGTGCTTATGATGAAGCTGACAAAATTTACAAATCACCACAGCTTACTTCGATGCTGTACAGTAGACACCAATTACCAGACGATGATATAGTCAGTAAGAATGCTCTCATCAGTACATCTGTAAAACATTTCAAGTGATTTTGGAGAGCAACTGAATCTTCTCAAACTGCTAATGAAACATATCCACTGTCATGTCCTCTTTGTAGCTGCATTGATATGTTGGATCCCGGTTAGATCCTCAATGATATTGAATCCTGTGTATTTGAAATTGCTCACGCATTCAATTTCCAATCCATTTATGAGGAATGTTGTTTCTTCCCTTGTCTTACCCTTTCTGAAATCCACAATCAGTTCTTTGTTCTTACTGACACTGAATGCAAAGTTGTGGCTATGATAGCTCTGAACTAGCTGATATAGTTCACTCCTGTTTGTCCTCTCGTAACTCCCTGACATCCTGCCAATCTTCAGTTTATAATCAGTAACTTTACAGATAACATTCTGCTTTGCTTTACCACACAGTCAGGACGTAGATTAAGTAGAGCAGTAGGCTAACCACACAAGCATGACGTGCGTCAGTGTTGAATGTCAGCAAGGTGGAAATGTTATTTCTGATTTGCATAGACTGTGGTCTTCCGGCTAGGAAGTCGAGCGGCTAGTTGCAGAGGAAGGTACAGGGAACCATCTTCTAGAGGTTTTCCCTTCGAACTGTAGGAATGATTGTTGGGATGGGGCTTAGGAGAAAGTGGCACCAAACGGTGACTCCTTTGCCTGCATCTTCAGAAACAGCTCTATTTCTACCTTTAGTATCTCTATTTTGCCCTTTCAGGGTTCTTTTGAAGACCCTGACATGGAGTTACACGCTGACTTCAGATCTTTGCGGGAATGAGAGAAGCTGTTGGGGTCTCACGACTGGCCGTTATTCGATATACCAAGGACGCGGCCGAGAAGATTGTTTCACTTTCTCAGTTCTGGGATTTCTTGGCGCTGGAGGGTGGGCGGACTCGAAGTCGGCGCCTCTGCAGGAAACCGGTGTGTCATGCAAGACGGAAAATCTCTGGCTGTTTGCCCAGGGACTGGAGTTCTTTGTGCACAGAGCTCAGAAAAAGCGACGCAAAGGACTTTTAACATTGTAAATCAGCGAGTCGTTTCTTATGACTTTCCTCTCGCTGTGAAACGGTGATACCTCTTTTTCGCTTATTAGAGACAGAGAGAGCATGAGGTCTGTAGAATTACCAGGCGACTGAGTCGTCTTTGGAGTACTGCAAGTGTGTGTCTTTATTAAAGCTTTGCTGCATGCTTGAGTGCTGCGTGGAAGGCGCTGATGCGTTTTTCGCTGGTGCGGGGGCGGGAGTGGGGTCGGGAGAGAGTTGCTTTGCTGCTGCGTAAGTGTGAGGGGGAGCAGAGGGATCTTTTGAGTTCTAACACTTAACTGTCATTCACTCTCTCGGGAACTCCATTGTTGTTGTGGATAATTGGAAAAGAAAAATAATTTAAGGATGTGTATTGTATACATTTCTCTGACATTAAATATAGATTCGAAACCTTTAAGTGCCAAGTTGCAATCAACAAACAACATTCTGACAAAGGTATTTGTTTTGTCCACCTGATCCAAATCCGCGTGCAGAGCCAATAAAATAGCATACCCCGCAGATCTCTTGTGGCGATCAACAATTCGCAGTGGGTTTGCAAGCCGTGTAGCTCGGGTGGTTGTTGTTTAGTTTGCGTTGCTCTCCGATCTTGGCGAAAAAACTTCGAAGTGCTTCATCAGAATGCGAGTAAACCAAGTCAGTGTGCTGTTGATGGTGTGTCCTCCGAACGTTTGCTCTTAATATACATTTCAATCAGCTGATTGGATGCCATTTCTGAAATTTAATTTTGATGTGCTAGGGGAAATCTCGTTGCCTATTGTCTGTGCAGCGCAACTCCCTCGTTGTGGTCTCGAATGCTGTCCACTTTGGCTCAAAAATGCGATCGAGGTATTCGTGTTTGCTTATAGAATTGTTTGAAAAACAAAGTTCCAGGAATTCGCCATAGCTTTCACTGATTCCCAGTCCAATTGTGCACCTATCGATCTTCATGGGTAGAGACTAGGGAGAGTTCGTCATGTCAGTATAGAGCCAGCTGATATTCATGGATCCTTGTGCATCCTTTTCTCCCAGTTGAGCGGACGCAATATTTGCTACAGTCCCCGCTTCGGATTTTGCAGATCACATTGGTCTTGTCTAATTGCTTGATCCATTATTTAATGGAACTGCTCCCCAAATGATAAAACAAATGGTAGGTGACAAAGCAAATGGAGCATATGCAATGTGGCAGAATTCTGTTATACGCCTAGTTTTGATTTTACGGCCCTCTGCATAAGCAGCTTAAAGGGACGCCAATGATTTCGCTCACCCCCGAATTGATAACAGAGGCCGTCATGCAAAAGATGGAAATGATGGTGCTGCCAATTAGAAACTTTGACATTTTGATCCCTTACGTTAATGATACCGTTGTACAGTAGAAGTAAAACACAGCGAAATTGAAAGAGCTCACAAACTAACGAGTGATGCGATTTACAATATTAAATTCAAAATGGAAACAGATAAGTGGAAACATGCACTATTTGTCAGTAGAAACACAAACTTCCGTTTATAGTTAGGGAACACATATAGGTCAGATCCTAAACTATTGCAGAAACTACCCAAATGCACCCAAGAAGAGCTTTATCAAACATTGTTCCAAAGAGCTGAATCACACCACAGCACAGCGGAACGAAAGAATGAAATGAAGTCATATCTCTTTAAAGTATTCGCAGAAAGAGGGAACGTTATGATATCAATAACGCAGCAACCAAGAAGCGAGCAAACGGACTGTCTTCTGTACATTCGAAATATCTCTGAAATAACTGCACGACTGCCACAAGAACATTGAATTTCAATCTGGCACAACCCAACAGCAACGCTGAGTCGGTACTTTGCAGACCAAATGAATGAACCCAGCTCTTTGACATGACTAATGGGTCTGCAAAATGTAATGCGGGTACAGGGGTCAATATTACACTGGCCAAACTAGTAGAAAATTCTCCACAAAGATCTATGAACATCAATAGGCTGTAAAGCGGCATGGCCAGCTCTCCCTAGTATCTAGCACTATTTATGAGCCGATATGGGCAAAGCTCCAGTTCAAAAAGCACGAAGTTCGCCACACAGTCAATCAACAACGAGGTTTCCTCCCTACATCACAATAGAGTTTTATAATATTCAAGCTGTTGATGAAAAGTATATAAAGGCCAAACGTTTTGAGTACACACCAGAATCAACTGCGCATTGATGGTACAGCATTTCCTTGCAAGGTGAGGAAATGTTTGCAAGAAAATTAGCATGATCCTAATCTAGGACATGAGATCCAAGATCTAACCCTGTCTTCCCGCAGAGTCCTGCAATGTCAGTAAATAAGAAAAATAAGAGACCGGGAGCAAAGAGAAAACATGCCGGGGAGATGGGAGGCAGGAGGAAATAGTCATATTGATTTCAGTTTTTAAACTGCATGCAGTATTTCGCTCTTACAGTCTCTGTAATGCATATTTTACTCTAACTCATAGGACATTCGAATTAAGAGCAGGAGAAGGTCATCTGGCCTGTTGAGCCTGCTCTGCCATTCAATAGGGTAATGGCTGATCTGACATGGACTCATCTCCACCTACCTGCCTTTTCTACATAACTCTAGTTCCCTTACTATGCTAAAATCTATCCAACCTTGCCTTGAATATATTTACCTAGGTAGCCCCACTGCTTCCTTGTACAGAGTTCCACAGATCACTACTCTTTGGGAAAAGTAGCTCCTCCTCCATTCCATGCCAATTTTACTCCCTGAATCCTGAGCCTATGTCCCCTAGCTCTAGTCTCTTGTACCAGTAGAAACAACTTTTCTGCCTCTATCTTATCTATACTTTTCAAAATGTTATTTGTTTCTAAAAGATCTCTTCTCATCCTTCCGAATTCCAGCGAGTATAGTCCCAGGCGACTCGATTTCTCCTTATAGCCTAAACCCCTCAGCTCTGGAATCAACCTGGCGAACCTTCTCTTCACCGTCTCTAAAGACAAGTAAAGTGACCAGAACAACATGGAGTATTCCAGATACGGCCTGACTAGTACCCTGTACAGTTGCAGCACAACTTCCCTGCTCTTAAATTCAATCTCTGTAGCAATGAGGGCCATCATTCCATTTGCCTTTTTGATAGCCTGCTGCACACGTAAGCCGAACTTTTGTCCTTCATTCAGAAGTACTCAGAAGTTCTTCGGCACAGCAACATGCTGCAATCTTTTATTTTTTAAATAATAATCGATTTTTTCTTCCAAAGTGAATGACCTCGCATTGACCAATATGATACTCCATCTGCCAGATCCTTGGCTATCAATACTTATCTATGTCTCTCTACAGACTCACCGTATCCTCTGCAAAATTTGCTTTTCCATTCAATTTAGTGTCGTCAGAAAACTTAGTTACACGACACTCGTCCTTTCTCCCAGATCGTTAATATATATCATGAACAGTTGTCGGCCCAGCACTGATCCCTGCGGCACACCACTCACCACTGTTTGCCAACCAGAGAAACAATCATGTATCCCAACACTCTGTGTTCTATTGGTTAACGAATTCTCCATCCATGCTAATGCAGCACCTCTAATTCTATGCATCGTTATTTTCTGGATATATCTTTCATATCGCCACTTACCAAAACACTTTCTGGAAATCCAAGTAAATAACATCCAGCTCTCCCCCTCTATTACGACGTTTGTTAAGTCTTCAAAGAACTCCACTAAGTTTGGCAAACTGGTCCTGCCTTTGCTGAATCCATGCTGCATCTGCCTAATGGATCCATTTCTTTCCAGATGTCTCGCTATTTTTTAACGATAAGTTCAAGAATTTTCCCAACTTTAGATGCTAATCAAACTGTCCTACAGATATATGCCTTTTGCCTACATCTTTGTTTCGTACAGTGGCATGGCGCTCACCTTCTTCCAATCCGCTGGAACCTGCCTGATGTCAAGAAAATTTTGGTAAATTATCACCAAAGCCCCAACTATAAACTCTGCCATTTCTTTCCATACACCCGGATGCATTCTGTCAGGACTATGGGACTTGTCTATTTTCAGGTCCACACGTTTGCTCAGCACAACATCTTTATTGACATCTATTGTATTCATATCACCTCTCTTCGGCATCTTAGACATGTACTCCACCATGAAAACCAACACAAAAAGAGACACTCAAAACTTCGACCATTTCCTCATTACCCAATATCAATCCCCCTATTTCGTCCTCCAAGGGATCCAATGGACTAAAGTAAGACTCGCTGGCCTATAATTTTCTGGGCGATCTCAACTCCCTTTCTTGAAGAAGGGAACAACATCCGCAACCCTCGCATCCTACGGAACCTCTCCTGCCCCCATTAACGATTCAAAGATCATTGCCAGAGGATCAGCAATCTCCTCCCTCGGCCTCCCCCCACGGTAGCTCTGGCTATATTGCATCCTGTCCCAGAGACATATCCAACTTAATGCTTTCCAAAAGCTCCAGCCCATCCTCTTTCTTAATGTCTATATACTCAAGCTTTACAGTCCGATGTAAGTCAAACCTACAATCGCCAAGGCCCTTTTTTTGCAATGAATACTGAAGCAAAGTACTAATTAAGTACCTCCGCCATCTCCTCTTGTTGCATAAACACTTTTCCATTGTCACAAATAATTGGTCCTATTCTCTCACATCTTATCTTCTCGCTCTTCACATACTTATAGATAAAGTCTCGGGGTTTTCCTTAATCCTGTTCATTTGCCCCCTTCTGGCTCTCCTAATTTCATTCTTAAGCTCCTTCCTGCTAGCATAATCATTTTCTAGGTCTCTTTTATTCCCTAGTTTTTTGTACCTTTGGTAAGCTTTTCTTTTCTTTTTGACCAGAGTTTCAACAGCGTTTGCACACCACGGTTCCTGTACCCTACCATCCTTTCACTGTTTCATTGAAACGTACCAATTAACTCCACGCAAATATCCCCTGAATATTTGCAACATTTCTGTAGTACATCTCCCTAAGAACATCTCTTCCCAATTTAAACTTCCAAATTCTTGCCTGATAGCTTCATATTTCCCCTTGCTCCAATTAAACACGTTCCTAGTTAGTCTGTTCCTATCCCTCTCGTTTACTATGGTAAAGCATAAAGAATTACGATCACTATCTCAAAGATGCTCTCCCTCTGAGAGACTGCACACCTGCCCAGGTTCATTTCCCAATACCAGATGAAGTACAGCATCTATTCTTGTAGGCTTATCTACACGTTGTGTCAAGAAACCTTCCTGAAAACACCTAACAAACTCCACCCGATCTAAAACTCTTGCTCTAGGAAGATGTAATCAATATTTGGGAAATTAAAATCTCCGACAACCACGGCCCTGTGATTATACATCTTTCCAGAATCTGCCTCCTTATCTGCTCCTCGATGTCCCTATTACTGTTGGGAGTGCTATAAAAACACTCAGTTGAATTACTGACCCGTTCCTTTTCCCTACTTCCACCTATAGAGACTCAATATATAATCCCTCCATGACTTCCTACTTTTCTGCAGCCATGGCACTATTTCTGATCAGCATTGCCACGCCACCACCTCATTTGCCTCCCTCCCTGTCCTTTCCGAAACATCTAAAGCCTGGAATTCTAAGCAACCATTCCTGCCCATGAGCCATCCAAGTTTCTGCATTGGCCACATCATCATAGATCCAAGCACTGATCCACGCTCTAAGCTCATCTGCTTTGTTCATGATGGTTCTTGCATTGACATGGATACATCTCAAACCATCAGTCTGAGCGCATACATTCTATATCACCTGGCTACTCTCCTTCTCACACTGCCTGCAAACTTTCTCTTTTTGTGAGCCAGCCACCCTTTCCTCTGTCTCTTCAGCTCGGTTCCCATCCCCCAGCAATTCTAGTTTTGTCAAGGTCCGGATCGGTTCACCTTTAAATTTAGTTACGTTGCGTTATGATCCGGACCATTGACTCCTTGTTCCCTTCTAATTTCCTGTTTCACGTGTCCCTCGAGCTTGGCCATTAAGGTAATCTACTCTCGACCGAACAGGCAGTTTATAAGCTCCCGGCTTTAGCCTTTCGGGGCGAGAGTGTTAAGGAGCATTGGCAAAGTCACAGTCGCTGCTCCAAGCCAGAGTCATCCAGCCGGAGCCAACTACGATTCTTGCGGAAGCAAGCCAGGTACTTTCCCGCAGAGGAGTGCCAGCAATACGCCTTCCCTTGCCAGAGTGGGTCGGGGTAAGGTCAAACCGCCAAGGGTGAGTTAAGAGCTCCGGAAGCTTGGAAAGAGCTTGGGTCCGGTGTTCATGTCCTGTGTCTGTCCTTTGAAGAAGAAGATTCCCGGCTCGATGCCTGACCGGAAGGCAGAGTCTTGGCTCGGTGTCTCATGTCCAAGTGTCCATGTTCCGGCTGTGTCGATCTGAGTCCCAAGTCCTGGCCGCGGCGGTCCAAGTTCCGGGCTTCCCAAGTCCTGGCCGCGGCGGTCCAAGTTCCGGGCGTCCCAAGTCCTGGCCGCGGCGGTCCAAGTTCCGGGCGTCCCAAGTCCTGGCCGCGGCGGTCCAAGTTCCGGGCGTCCCAAGTCCTGGCCGCGGCGGTCCAAGTTCCGGGCGTCCCAAGTCCTGGCCGCGGCGGTCCAAGTTCCGGGCGTCCCAAGTCCCGGCCGCGGCGGTCCAAGTTCCGGGCGTCCCAAGACCCGGCCGCGGCGGTCCAAGTTCAAGGGCGTCCCAAGACCCGGCCGCGGCGGTCCAAGTTCAAGGGCGTCCCAAGACCCGGCCGCGGCGGTCCAAGTTCAAGGGCGTCCCAAGACCCGGCCGCGGCGGTCCAAATTCAAGGGCGTCCCAAGACCCGGCCGCGGCGGTCCAAATTCAAGGGCGTCCCAAGACCCGGCCGCGGCGGTCCAAGTTCAAGGGCGTCCCAAGACCCGGCCGCGGCGGTCCAAGTTCAAGGGCGTCCCAAGACCCGGCCGCGGCGGTCCAAGTTCAAGGGCGTCCCAAGACCCGGCCGCGGCGGTCCAAGTTCAAGGGCGTCCCAAGACCCGGCCGCAGCGGTCCATGTTCCCAGCCTCCAAGTCCAAGGGTCGCGTTTCTCCCGGTCTCCAAGTCGTAGGTTCGTGTTCCTCTTTGCCCTCATGAATTCCGGTGATCCGTGTAGAGAGTAATAAGTTCGATTTTATTGAACCTAAGAAAGACGTGTTTGTTTCCTGCTTTTGGGCCCTCCTTGAGCATCCTTGCCCCCAACCTTGTAACTAGTTTAAACTCTCCCCAATAGCCTTAGCAAAACTCTCTGCCAGGATAATAGTCCTCCTCGGATTCAGGTGGAACTCATCCTTTTTGTACATATCACGCCAGCCCCATAAGTTTTCCCAATGATTCAGAAATCAGAATCCCTGCCCCCTGCTCCAATCCCACAGCTATGCATTTATCCTTCTCATCGCTCTATTCCTATCCTCACTGTCGCGTGGCACAGGCTGTAATCACGAGATTATTTCCTTTATGGTCCTGCTTCTCAGCTTCTTTCCTAACTCCCTGTGGTCTGTTTTCAGGACCACCTCCTTTTTCCTACCTATGAAGTTGGTACCAATATGTACCACGACCTCTGGCTGTTCACTGTCCCACTTCAGGAATACGGGACGCAATCAGAAACATTCCAGAGCCTGGCACCTGGGAGGCAAACTACAATCCTCGTTTCGTTCCTGCGTCCACAAGATCGCCTGTCTGACCCCTTAGCTATGGAGTCCCCTGTCATGACTGCCATCCTATAAAACCATAACGCCATGAGATATAGGAGCAGAAGTAGGCCATTTGACACGTCGATTCTGTTCTGCCATTGCATCATAGCCTGATCCAATTCTTCCATTTATCCCCACTCCCATGCCTTCACACCATACCCTTAGATGACATGGCTAATCGAGAACCTCTCTATCTCTGCCTTGAATATGAACGATGATCTGTCGTCCACAGCCATTCGTGGTAAAAAAAAAATCCACAGAATAACCACCCTCTGCTTAAAGTAATTTCTTTGCATCTTAGTTCTAAATGGATGTCCTTCAATCTTGAAGTCGTGCCCCTTGTTCAAGAAAACCCTACCATAGGACATAACTTCTGCACATCTAATCTGTTCAGGCATTTTACATTCGGAATGTATCTATGAGATTCATTCTCCTGAACTCCAGGGAATAAATTTCACGAGCTGCTAGACGTTCCTCATACGGTAACACTTTCATTCCTGGAATCATTCTTGTGAATCTTCTCTGAACCCTCTCCAATGTCTGTATATCCTTTCCAAAATAAGGAGCAAAAAACTGCACACAATGCTCCGAGTATGGTCTCACGAAGGCCTTATAGGGCCTCAACATCACAACCCTGCTCTTATACTCTATACCTCTGGAAATGAATGCCAACATTGGATTTGCCTTAACAACTGACTCAACATTTGGGGTATTATGCACAAGGGCTCCCAAGTCCCTTTGCATCTCTGCATTTTGAATTCTCTGCACAGCTAAATTATAGTCTGCCGGTTTACTTATTCCACTTAAGTGCATGACCAGACACGTCTTTCTCATCTCCCACCCCACCTCCTTGAAACACTCCCTGAACCACTGTGCTACAGTTAGGTTGCTTAATTTTCCTACAGCGCTACTCGAATCCACGAGGGAGCAAGAGGCTGGCACTCCCCCAGTACTGGTCTCTTGGGTCCCACTACCTGCCTCACGTGCAGTAACACCCTGTTAGTACCGGAGACCAAATTTGAAGTAGCTAACCGAATGGGTGTCCATACCTCCTGAAACAGAACGTCCATGTAACTCTCCACCTCTCTGACGTGTCGCAGTATTTGAAGCTCATATTGCAGGTCATCAACTGTGAGCCTGTTTTTGCAGATTTGTTCACCAGGAACCACAATAGCTCCCACAGCATGCAGCTACAGCACATCACCTGATCCTGCATCTTCATTCCCTTATATAAGTAGTTGTAGTTTGGTGACTTTTTATTCATTCACTATAAATGCTTTACCTGTTATTCAGCTGTGCCTCCTCGCCGAAGCCTCGTGAGCCAAAGTCGGTAGACTCCGCTCTCTCTGTCTGTAAGCTATACCGCAAAGCGACTTTTTAGTCCCGTCTTGTTAGGCCTACAACCACTTCGCCACCATTCCAATACCGGTTCGCTTTTTTTTCTTTGAAATACACGCTAAGCGCCTCTATTATTGTTAGCGATTGTGAATTGCTTATGTATAGCCGAAATAAACCGGCCGCTAAAAACTGTGGTAGGCCGGAAAAAATCATTTGCGGCCCCTGTAAGGCAACCAAATACAAGTTACATAAGCAACCGCGTCCAAAATTTAAAATGGAACAAAAGAAGGCGACAGACCAAACCAACAAACTCTTTCTCACCATCACTCTCAGGCTCTCCCAAAAAGAGAGCACAATCACACCGGAGTCTGCCACATCAAACCAGTTTAACCCGGAAGCTCAACCTCTCAACGCAGAAGGAGGCTTGGCAAAGAAACCTGCAGATGTAGTAAACTTATAATTATTGGCAGGTAATCCATAAAAAAACGTTGACATCTAAATGGCTGCTGTGCGTACAACTGCAAAGTCTGCATGTGCTGTCTACCCACGACAGAACTAGACCACAAAAACGACACTCCAGAACTGCGTTGTCCTTTCACATCCCTTAACCATAGCTTGTTGTATTATTGTCAGTTAAAAAAGTTGTCAACAATCACAACAGAATCTAGGTCAATTTTGAAAAGCACAGAGGAATGGCAAATATAAACAGGCCCTTTGGACAATTGTGAAGGTAAACCAAAGAAGGACTTGGATCAGAAAGGTTTAAACGGATATTGGTCACACTCTTGGAAATAGGGCGCAGTCACTATTGATCAGTCGGACCAAAAGACCGCTTTCTCTGTTGTATAAATCTATGAATCATGCATTCAAAACATGGATAGGGATATGGACAGGAAAAAATGGAAGGTTATGGGCTGAGAGCAGATAGGTGGGACTAGGTGAGAGTAAGCGTTCGGCACGGACTAGAAGGGCCGAGATGGACTGTTTCTGTGCTGTAATTGTTATATGTTTATATGGTTATATGCATCTTCTGTCATGGTCCGGATCGGTTCCCCTTTAAATTTAGTTAGGTTGCGTTATGATCCGGACCATTGACACTTTGTTCCCTTCTAATTCCGTTTCACGTGCCTCTTGAGCTTGGCAATTAAGGTGATCTACTCTCGACCCGAACCGGCAGCTTATAAGCCCCTGGCTTTAGCCGTTCGGGGCGAGAGTGTTAAGAAGCCTTAGCAAGTCGCCGTCGCTACGACAAACCAGAGTTATCCAGCCCGCATCGGAGTACCAGCAATTCGCCTTCCTTTGGCAGAGTAGGTCCGGGCAAGGTCAATCTGCCAGGGGTGAGTTGAAGGCGGAGTCCTGACTCGACGTTCATGCCCATTGCCCCTGTCTACCCCTCGAAGAGTCCCGGCTCGGTGCCTGAGTTGAAGGCGGAGTTCCGGCTCGATGTTCATGCCCATTGTCCGTGTCTACCCCTCGAAGAGTCCCGGCTCGGTGCCTGAGTTGAAGGCGGAGTTCCGGCTCGATGTTCATGCTCAGTGTCTGTGTCTATCCCCCGAAGGAGAGTCCCAGCTCGATGCCTGATCTGAAGGCGGAGTCCTGGCTCGATGTTCATGCACTGTGACCGCATCTGTCCCCTTGAAGAAGTGTCCCAGCTCGATGCCTGATCTGAAGGAGGAGTCCTGGCTCAATGTTCCTTGTCCTGTGTTTTGCTGTCCACGTTTCTGGCTGCGGCGATCCATGGTGTCCACATTTCTGGCTGCGGCGATCCCTGGTGTCCATATTCTCTGACTGCGGTGAATCAAGGTCCTAGTCTCCTAATCCAAGGTCCGCGGCGGTCCCAGTCCCCAGGGGAAAATCCAAGGGCCGTGGCGGACCCAGTCCCCGGGGTCTCAGTCATGGCCGCGGCTGTCCATGTTCCCACTGTCCAAGGGCCGCGGCTGTCCAGTTCCCATTGTCGAAGTATGGCCGCGGCGATCACAGTTCCCTGTTTCCAAGTCCGAGGTTCGTGTTCCTCTTTGTCCTCCTTGATTTCCCTACTTTCTGTGTAGCGAGTAATAAACGCTATTTTATTGAACCTAAGAAAGACGTGTATGTGTCCTACGTGTGGGTCCTCTCCCAGCACTCTTGTCCCCACCTCGTGACATCTTATTGCTACGAATTCTGTTGCCATACCTTTCAAAACTTGACAGATATGTTAAGTTACTTTTTTGCGAGATTTCTAGCTTTGTTGCTTACATAATTTCATGTTTAAAACCAAATACTTTGTATGTTGTTCTGAATAAAATACACCAGCCAATTAAGTGATTTAAACAATTCCTGTCTGAGAGCTTTAACAAGCAGTCACATGTATTAGTTCACAGAAGTTTTGCGTTTCGTCTATCAGATATAATACTACAGGTCGAACTGTCTCAGGTTATTGCCTGACTACTCTGTGAAGCAGCTCTTCCATTTGAAAATCCCGTTCCCAGATGTTTCTGAGGAATCCTCTGCCAGGCTAATTGGGTATGTAACAACTTTTTCATACCTGAGAATGTGGGGGCGATCTCATTGAAATATGCCGATTTCTGAAAGGCTGAGGTAGAGTGGACATGAAGGGGATCTTTTCAATAGTGGGGGAGTTGAGGGCCAGAGGGCACAGCCTCAAAATACAAGCAACTCTCATAAGATGCGGATGGATTTCTTTAGTCAGAGCGTTCTGAATCTCTGGAATTCATTTCCCGCTTTGTGGCCTGGTTTACGGACGATGCAAAGGTAGGTTGAAAGGCAAGTAGTGTTGAGGAAGCAGGATGCCTCTAAAATGAGTTAAACGGATTGGGTGAATGGACAAAGAAATTGCCCAAGGAATGTAGTGTAGGGAAGTGTATGGTCGTGCACTTTGGTAGAAGGAATAACGGTGTAGACTGTTTTCTAAATAGGGAGAAAACTAAAAAAAAAACAGTTTTGCAAAGCAACTTGAGAGTCGTTGTACGTCATTCCCTATAGGTTAACTTGCAGGTTAAGTTGATGGTAAGAGAGACTAATACACTGTTAGAAACATTTTGAGAAGACTGGAATATAAGGTAAAGGTTGTAATATTGAGGCTTCGTAAGGCATTGTTCAGACTGCATGAGCACTCTGAGCAGTATTATAACAGTCAGAATCAGAATCAGGTTAAATATCACCGACATGTGTTGTGAAATATGTTAACTTAGCAGCAGCATTTCAATGCAATACATAATATAGAAAAAAGTAGAAATAAATAATTAAATCAATTACAGTATATGTGTACTGAATAGATAAAAAATGTGCAAAAACAAGAAATAATATTTATTAAAACAGTTCAATATCCATTTAGGAATCGGATGGCAGAGTGGGGGAAGCTGTTACTGAGTTGTTGAGTATGTGCCTTCAGGCTTCCGTACCTCCGAGATGATGGCAACAATGAGAAAAGGACTGGAGGTTCTTAATAAGGAGTGGACACCGTTCTTTGAAGATTTCCTGGGTACATTTTATGCCCCTTATCTGAGAAAATATTTGCTGTCTTTGGACAGAGTTCAAGAATGTTTACGACAATTATTCTGGGAATGAATGTTTTAACTTATGAGTAGCTTTTGGTGGCTGTAGATCTGTATTCACTGCAGTTTGGAAGAATTGTGGGAAATTCATTGAAACTTTTGAAATATTGAAAGGGATAGAGAGAGTGGAAGTGCAGAGGATGTATCCTATAGTGGATGGTTCTAGGACTAGAAGACGCATCTACAGAATAGAGAGACGTCCATTTAGAACAGAGCTGAGAAGTCACAGAGTAGTTGAATTGATTGCTTCAGACAGCCTTGGAGGTCAGGTTATTCATAATATTTATCTCTGTCTTGGTGCGTTCGTGGTGAATTAGGGCGTCAAAGCGTACTGGGACAGGTCAAAAGAATAGGACTGAGGGGGATAATGTATAAAACATCATCAAATGGTGGAGCAGTCTCGATGGACCGTATGGCCTTGTTTTGCGCCTATGTCTTATGAGCTTCTCAGAGATACCTGTTAAAGAGAGAGTGTCACCCAATGAGGGGCCCCTAAAGTAACGAATCTCATTAACTTCACTGTTAATTGCAGTACCTCCTGAATCAAGCATCCCTCGTATTGAGGGAGACTCTGCCATAGCAGGGACATTTATAATGTGGAAATTGGTTTTCATCAGGACTCTATATAAAATAGAACCTCTCCCCAACCAGAAGAGTCGCATTTCCTCCAGCAGGGAGTCTTTGACAAAATAAGTCCCTTCTGCAGCTAGTACCCCATTCAAACAAGTGCCCCACAGAATCCCTCATAAACAAGGATTCTCCTCCTTTGTCTTGGATTTTTGCTGTAAAAGTCTGCAGCTCATCCTAGACGTTTGTTTAAAAAAGGGAGTCTCCCTGTCATTGGTAGCTCCTGTTGACATGATCAGGATTGCATTTTGGGTTGAGCCTTTCACACATCAGAGACACTTGTCAAAGAGGGAGTCTCTGTCTCCCCCCCCCCCCCCCCCCCATCAGATACTGTTATTAAAGTGGAAGTGCAGTTTAGGAGGGTTGTTTCTCCCCCCCCCCCCATATAAATTTCTGTGTAGTAGTTAACTTCATCTCTATAATAAACCGATGATAGAGTGAGTCTATCGATCATCAGAAAGGCAATTTCTCTCCTTTCAGGGAGAGATACTTCCTGAAGGCAAAGAAAGCGTGACTGTTTCCAATGAGGAATCCACCTTGAGAAGGTGCTACTTTCCCATTGTGGCTGTTGTAGAGACGTTAGTCTATCACACATCAGGGACTCCTCAGGAAAGGAAATTTCACCAAAATAAACACCCAATCTCACTCGTGAAAGAGGGGTTATCTCTCATTACAGTGACACCACCTTCCGAAGCCGTCTCTCTGCATTCACCTATCCTTGTAAAAGGATTGCCTTCCCCATGCGGAAGCAGTCCATGATAATCCCTATGTGGAATGAGCCAGGGGATATAGAGACCTGAAATATACACAATGCTCCTGGTTTGAAATGACCCAGCCTCTTTCAGATTCAACTCACATTCGATATTCGCACAGGCCACCCCTCAGTCCCTGTAACTGAAACTCCAGGTTTATTGACTCTTCAGATAAACATAAATCTTGTTTATCTTCAGTGAATATTCGTGGATTATTCGACGAAACTGTGGGCATGGTATACAATGCCTCTCCAGGTGTCCACAAATTTGTGGTCATTTCCATGCTGATTAGCCAAATGAGTGTTGGATGAACATTCAGACTTTATTTTTAGAAACAGGCAGTCCTTCTGGCCAATAAGCCAATGTTACCCAATTGCACCCACGTGACTAATAAACCGACAAATCCGAACGCCTGTGGAACGTAGGAGGAAACCGGAGCATCTGGAGGAAATTCCTGCAGGGCCATGGTAAATACCCAAATGCCTATGGTCATTGATGGAACTGAACCTGGTTCAATCGAAGGAGGGCGGGATGGAATCTATGTCCCCAGGATGTATTAAGCCTTTAAAAAAAAAATTCAGTGTTCCTCTAGGGTTAGAAACATAGAAAACCTTCAGCACAATACAGACTCTTTGGCCCACAAAGCTGTGCCAAGAATGTCCTTGCCTTAGAAATTACCTAGGGTTACCCATAGCCCTCTATTTTTCTGAGCTCCATGTACCTGTCCAGGAGTCTCTTAAAAGACCCTATTGTATCCACTGATCTGTTCATGAACCAGGAAAATACTGAGAATCCACAATGTTGTGTCAAGCTAAGTAAAGAGAAATTGAATAATAACTAAACTAATCCCCTCTGCCTACACTGTCTTCATACCTCCATTCTCTGTATTTTCATGTGCCTACCCTAAAGCCTCTTAAGTGTCTCTGGTACATCTGCCTCCACCAACCCTGACAGCACTTTCAAGGCACCCACCACCTTCTGTGTCATAAACATATGCTGCTCAGCTCCTTTGGAATTACTCGTCTCAGCTGCAATGCAAGCCGTTGTGTATCAGACATTTAAAGATTGCATCTATCTACTCTATGTATTCATGCTTATCTTAGACTTCTGTCAGGTCAACCCTCCACCGTCGGCACTCCAGAGAAAACAATCTAAGGTTAATTATTCTATTTTTGTTTACTATTGAGATGGAGCGTGGAGCAAGTCCATACTGTCCAACGAGCTGTACCAATCAGCAACCCTCCTCTTTAACCCTAACCTAGTCACAGGACTATATATACTAACCAATAAACCTACTGATCAGTACGTCTTTGGAATGTGGGAAGTAAACAGAACATGCGGAGAAAACCCATGCATTTACCAGGGGGATGTGCAAATTCCATACATACTGTGTCGGTATTGAAATCTGTGTTCTGACGTAATGGCTTGTATACCGTGCATAAATGTTCTCCTGTTTGTAATGTTACCGTGGTACCCTAGTTTTTCCAGCCATGTCTACCAATACAGGCTTGTAACCATATTCTACACCTCTGCAAAGCTCCAAATTCTTCCTTTAATTGGCCAACCAGAATTGAATGTAATACTCCAGATGCTGCAGAACGAGAGATTTGTAAAAAAGCAGCAGAAGATTGGCTGACTGGCAAAGAGTGTGATTAAAGGGTGGCCTTTTCGGTTGTCTGCCAGTGATAAGCAGTGTTGGAACTGCTTTATTACATGTAATATACCAAAAATTTGAATGGAATTGTTGGCTTTATGGTCACGTTTGCGGCCAATACAAATACAGTTGGAGAGGCAGGTCCTAGAGTGTTCAGGAAGCAGGGAATCTGCAGAAAAATAAACTTAGATTATGGCAATGTCTAAAGGAATATATGTAGGATATTGTATGGTCACTTTGGTAGGAAGGTGTAAACGCATGGAATATTTTTAAAATATGAGAAAATTCAAAAATCGGCAGTGCAAAGAAAAGTCTAACAGGCTGGATCTTGGATTTCTTGACAGAAAGATCCAATCAGTCTAGTTGGCAGCATCATCTTCAGATCCAGCACGCTGAACATTGTTAGTACCCAGGTATGTGTGCCCAGACCACTGACGATACTGCAGCGGTTGACCCATTTAGCAACAATGATGAGTCGACATGAAGAAAAGAGATATAGAAGCTTGTCATGGAGAGAGAACAACAACATGCGTCTCAACATGGATAAAACGGAAGAGAATACTGTAAAATCCAGGTACGGACAGGTCTATCACTCTCCATTGCTTGGGGTACTGATGAGGACCGAACTGCAAAAGCCCTTGGTTGTACAAGCGCACACGATGGCAGTGATTGTCAGGAACACTAGGAAGACGAAGGTCACTTTCAAACGGGCGATGACCCTGGCACATCTCTTCCCGGTGACGTAAGGTGTAGTGTCCCTGTGAGACAAGCCAAGGAGAAATATCTGCGAAAGGAGGGAAGTTGACCACTGAGTCATTTAACTTTGGGGACTCCCCGGTAACTGTGGGTTGGAAGAGGAGGTTGATAGCAAAGATTTTGAAACTGGACGATGTCTTTTCTACCGACGAATTTGATGTGGGTTGTACTAAGAGCACTCGCCACACTGTCCGAGTGACTGGTGATGAGGATCAGAGAGGTTGAAAAAGAGAAGACGGAATTTATATGTCCACTGAGATTCTTTGAGTTCGAAAAGATGCCCCAGAGCTTATTGGGAGCCTCTGTGACCTTCCAGCGTGTCATGGAGAAAACGGTAGGGATAAGAACTTGCTTAAGGTATTAGTGTATCTGGATGACCTCATAGTGTTTGGGCCTACCTTGGAGGAACATGAAGCGAGACTACTGAATGTGCTGTGCTGCCTGAAAGCTGAAGGGTTAGAACTTTCTCTGGACAAGTGCCAGTTTGCAAGATGTCTATCAGCTATGTTGGACAGATAGTCTCATGATAGGAATAATTACGGATCCGTCTAAGATAGAGGCGAAGACCGCAGAGCCAAGGCGACAGACTGGGAGCGCGTTGCGCTCGTTTCTTGGCTTCTGTGGGTACCATTGAAGGTTCCTGAAGAGCTACGAGAAAGTGAGTTACCCTTTAAATCAGCTTTTATCTGGAAGGAGGTGGGATACGAAATATGAAATTTTAGTTGCTGAAGAAGCTGCTGACAAATGCGCCTGTGCTGGCTTTGGCAGGCCCCTGATTGCCCTCTGTACTGCATACGGGTACCAGTAGAGAGGGCTTAACGGATGTCCTGCATCAGGATGAGGCCACCAGGCTGAGACCTTTTGCGTTTATTAGCCGCAGTCTGTCATCCTCTGAGATAACTACCCCACACACAAGTTGGAGTTCTTGGCATTGAATTGGGCTGTGGTGGATAAGTTGTGTGACTACCTCTATGCTGCCAATTTTGAGGTGGGGACGGACAACAAACTCTTAACTTACATCCTGACCTCAGTGAAATTGGATGCCACAGGACACCGGTGGTTGGCGGCCTGGTCTGCCTATGATTTCAGCCTGAGGTACCATCTGGAAAGTAGGAACATTGATGCTGATGCTTTTTCATGATGTGTGCATGAAAGGCTCGACAGGGTCGAAGAGTGGGGAGCGTTCCTGCACTCGGTGTGAAGGCCATGTTCCAGGTTTGCATCACAGTGAATGCAGACGGAAGGCAAGGGCAGGATCGAGTGGCAAATCATTTGGGAGCTTCTCATGGTGTCATTCTAAAAGATTACATTAACTTGACTTCTGTGAAGACAAACAAGTTACCGGAACTGAGTCCTGGGGAAGAGGCAGCTGCTCAGCGAGATGGTCCAGGCTTTGGTACCATTTGTTTAGGGATCCAAAGAGCAGACATGGCCCAAGCAGAGAAGACGAAACATGCTGCGGTACCTCCATTACTGAGAGAATGACTCAGATTGGAGTTGCAGAACCAAATCCTATACCAGATCACGTCACTTCCAGACTGACCTCGGCATTCCCAGCTGGTTTTTTTCTGAGGTTTGTGTTGAAGTCACTTCATGATGTTTCTGGACTTATATTGGTTGAAAAGACCTTTGGATTGCTCAGAGATTGGTTCTGCTGGCCCCGAATAAAGCCAGAAGTTCAAGAGTATTGCAAGTCGTACTTTCGAATCATACAGAGGCCGCTCCATTGTCCCACTTGCAGTGTGTGGTTCCCCTTAACATGGTGTTGAAGGATTTCCTCTCAATAGAACCGGATGCCAGCAACATGGAAAATGTCTTAATCATTATGGATCACCAAACCAGACATGCACAAGTTTCTCTACCAAGGATCAGAGGATGTCCACGGTGGCAGACTGTTGTGGGAAAAGTATTTAATTTATTATGGCCTCCCCAGGTAGATCAGATTCAGATTCAGATTCATTTAATTGTCATTTAGAAACCACAAATGCAACACAGTTCAAAAATGAGACAACTTTCCTCCAGAATGATATCACAAAAGCACATGACAAACCAGACTACACCAGAAAATCCACATAACGTTTGGCAATCCCCAATCCAGAGTCCAGAGAGGCTGCTGCGTATTAATATCGCGCTACCATCTTAGCGCGTTCTCTGGAAAGGAGCTCCACTCCCACCAGACAAAACGAGACCAAAAACTAAAGCTACAAGACCTGCAGAAAACCACATAGTTACAACAGTGCAAACAATAGCATAATTGATAAAAAAAAACAGACCATGGGCACAGTAAAAATAGTCCAAAGATGTTGAAAGACTATAAGTTCAAAAGAAACCACCACACAATTTCCACAAGTCCTTAGGGTCCCCGATAGGCTCGTCATCCCACGCAGGCGGCAGAAGGGAATACCCCCGCTATGGACTGCCAGGGCGCCGCCCGACTCAGCCTTGCAGACGCAGCACACAATGAAAGCTCCGTCGAACCTAGCCTCGCAGACACAACACACACTGAAAGCGACCTGATCGCAGCAGATTCCGAGTCCGTCGAACCTCCGAGCCTCCGAACATCCCCTCCGGCATAGCTTCTCCGAGCACCATCCTCTGCCCAGCGTATTAAGATGCCCCCGACAACGGCCATCGGCAACACGACCCCGAGGACTGGGGATCTGTTCTCCCAGCACAGACACGGACCTCACAGCAGCAGCAGGAACGAAGAAGGTCTTCCTGAGATTTCCAGATGTTCCTCCGTGCTCCCACGTCCGTTTCTCATCCGATTATGATTGCGCACGGCACCCCGCTTCACAAATAACAGAGCTCCGGAGTGATACATAGTGATCAGGGATAGGATATCGAGAGCTGGCTCATTCATGAGTCTCTGAGCATGCTAGGAGTCAAGAAGTCGAGGACCACACCTTAACACCCGCACGGTGATTCTCAGCCAGCGAGGTTTGATCAGATCTTGTTAGACATGCTTGTACCATGCAAATCAGTAAGAAGAACAAGTGGAGTCGACATATTGGACATCAGGTCCACTGCGACATTGTACATGAAATGAAGCTATCGGGCACTCGCCATATTATCTGATCTGTGGGCGCAAGGCGAAGTTGCTCATCGACCTTTGTTTTCGGACTGGCGACGAAGACCTACCACGGAAGGTTTATCTTTAGTATATGTCTGATATCAGAAGGAAGCTGAAAATGGCTTATAAATTAGCTGAGGTTGCGGCTGCCAAGCAGAGTCAAAGAAGAAAGAGGAGGTATGATCAAAAGGTGAGGTTCTTCCAACTCATGTTGGCAGACCGAATCCTCATAAGGAATTTCGGTTGACCTTGTAAGCGTTAGTTGGCTGACCGCTGGGCGACTACACCCAATGTAGTGGAGAGTTAGATGCCAAAGATACCATATTTCTGGGTGACACTAGAGGATGGGAATGGGCCTGTCAATATACATCCTCGGAACCAGCTGCTGCCTCTGGGACAAGAGGTGCACATTGATCCAGAACCGACATCTAGTAAGAGGACTCAATGGCGACGCGGAGAGACTGAGAGAACAACAGCAGGAGAGATTAGTCTGTGCCCCACCACTGAATGGAATGTAGACTCAGAGGATGAGGAAAACGGGGGGGGGGGGGTGTATATGCTGCCCTTTCCTAACTCCCCACTGATTCAGGAAGATATTCTCAATCCTTCTCACCCTGAGTTAGGTGAAATTGGGTGGACTATCTGTGGATAGACTAGGGTTCGATGGGACCAAGAAACGGATGAAGCGGGGCTCAGCCAGGTGGCAAATGTGTCCGAGTTGCAGGAGGCCACGAGTGATAGACTGGGGAAAACCTCGCCATGTAGATCAAAAGTATCCCAAGCAGCGTCTGAACTTGAAGTAGATGATGGGGTAAAGATATCTCAAAGAATTAGGAGACCCCAAGATTGTTTGGCCTATGTAACACCAGGAGAACAGAATGTTGCACCCATCGCCTTGGTGAGCTATGTCACTGCCATTTACACCTGGGTTGGACGTTGTGCTTTGTATGAAGGGGTGGGCAAATTATCTCAATGTCATGGGAACACTCTCAGAGTGTAACACCTTGGGAATTGGTTTCGCTGCTAAAGTAATAGCCTTTTGTAGCAGCTGTGTTTGGGTTATGGTTAGAGATGAAGGGTGCTTTGGAATGTGAGCTGTCCAATGAAGGGAGTGTGTTTTCCGTGTTGTGTGCCTGGCACGGGTGTGAGCTCGATCTTTGGTTCGGCAGGAGATGGAGAGCAAAGACACCGGAGAGAAGAGGTCGTAGGACTAGACCCGGAGAGAGACCATGATTTGTCGAAGTCCAGGATAATCCAATAAGGATCAGCAAAGGGAAAATTGTGAGCTCCAACTTGTGCACAGCAGACTGTTTCATTAAAGTTGGCCCTTCTCTTTTATTGTTTATTTATTTACTAACCTTTTATTCAAATTAAGAATTATAAAGCTGAATCGTTTAATTGTATGCGGTGTGCTGTCTGTTATTTATGGTACTTATTTGCAAAATGGTAGCGAATCATGTAGCATTCGCACAAACGGAGTTTCGGGGTGGGCTTGCACTTGAATCTCATAGGGTTAGCAGGGCTGCAAATTGTGTTCTCTAGACTTAAGCAGCAGACAGCAGCAGCGCGTTTCACATACTAATAGCTCTGCCGTGAAGAGAGTGAAGAATACAAGGTTCTTTGGAATGTACATAATAGACGATCTAACCTGGACCCTCAACACCTTCACACTACTGAAGAAGGCACAGCAGTACCTACAATTTTTGAGGTGCTTGAGATGTGCAAGGTCATCGTCCCCATTCTATTACAGGTGTTTTTTACAGGAGCACAATCAAAAGTATCCTATTGGCTGCATCTTTGTGTGGTACGGCATCAGAACTCATGTCACTGTGGTGGATGGTAAAACATGACGACAATGTCATCGGAGTCTCCGTCTTTCTCTTATTTATAAAATTTATGGGGAGTGCTGCAGACCAAGGGTCTGAAGCATTGCTGAAGATCCCGACAACCCATCTTACAATGTAATTGACCGACTGCTATACGGAAGGAGGACGAGAAGCACCAGATTTAGGACTGCAAGACTGGGTAACCGTTTCTTCTGTCAGGTTCTGAGACTAATGAATACCCAGCCATGACTGAGGTCTTGTCACTAGGACTGCGAGCTGTGTACCTCTTATCTGTGCTGTGCACTACATGCATTTTCAATTATATTTTATTATTTTCTTGCTTATGGTAAATATCATTCCACTCTTTAAGAAGGGAGGAATGCAACAGAAAGGAAATTATAGGCCAGATAACCTAATCTCTGAGGTTGGGAAAATATCGGATTCATTACTAATGATGAGATTTCGGTGTACCTGGAGACTAATGATAAAATAAGTCAAATCAGCATGGCTTCTGTTGAGGGAAGTATTGCCTGACAAATCTGTTAAGTTCTTCAAGGAAGTATCAAGCATGGTGGACAAAGGAAAGGCACTGTATGTCATTTACTTGGATTTTCAGAAGGCAGTTGATAAAGTACAACACATGAGACCGATAAACAACATAAATTTCCATAGCATTACAGCAAGATCCTGGTATGGAGAGAGAATGCAGGATGCTGCAAGTGGGAATAAGTGGCGCCTTTTCTACTTGGCTACTATGGACTAGTGATGTTCCTCAGTGTTGAGTGCGGGACCGCTTCCTTTCACATTGTTTGTCAGTGATTTAGATAATGGAATGATGGCTTTGTGGTAACGTTTGCAGGTGGTACAAAGATATGTGGAAGGGTAGGTAGTGCTGAGGATGAAAAGTGATTGCATGTGGACTTAAATTAGAAGAATGGGCGAATTCGTGGCAGATAGAAAATAGTGTTAGGAAAAGTACGATAATACATTTGGTAAAAGGAACAAAAGTGTAGACTATTATCTAAATCGGAAGGAAATTCAATTGTTAGAGGTGCAAGACTCCCAGAGGATAATTTACAGGATAGGTCAGTAATAAAGAAGGCAAATGCAATTTAGCATTCATTTAAAAGGGAATGTAATATAAAACATAATGAGATAATTCTGAGACTCGATATGACACTCGTTAGGCTACACTTGGCGTATTGTCATCAGGTTTGGGCTTTTTATCTCAGAAAGCATATGTTGTCATTGGAGAGAGTCCAGAGTAGGTTCACAGGGATGATTCCAGCAAAGAAGCGGTGAACATATAAGGAGGTTTTGACAGCTTTGGGACTGATCAGAATTTATAAGTATTTAGAGGCATCTCATTGTAATCTAACGAATGCTGAATGGACATGAAAAAGTGGCTGTGGGAAGTGTATTTCCAATGATTGGGGTATCCGGGACTAGAAGGCAACTCTTTATAACTGAGATAGGGATGTAAATCTGTGGAATGCTCTGGCACAGACAGCTGTGGAGAACAAGACCGTGGGTATATTTGAAGCGAAAATTGATAGTTTCCTGATTGCTCTGGGCATCAAAGGTTTGGCGTGAGGGAAGGTTGAGTGCGATCTAGGATCCGCCGTGGCAGAGAGAACACGATAGGCTGAATGGCCTAATTCTGCTCATATGTCGTATGGTCTTATGGAAATATTTTGGTTTTATGTTATATGTGTTATATGTTTTGTGGCTGCACCATGGCCCAGAGAAACATTGTCTTATTTGTTTGTATATGTTTACATTCAGATAACAATAAACTTGAACAAGAATCCCTTCTGGTACCAACAAACATTCGATGGTCAAAATCACTTAGAGCGCATTTCTTTACCATTCCGTTGGTGATCTGAACAACAACTGACCACGTGTGCATGTTTTTATATTCATTGAGTTGTGTCAGGTTATGGTAGACATTAAGAGAATGAAGAAAAGACGTCCCGGGATGCTGCCTGAATTAGAGAGTAATAACTGTAAAGAGAGATTGGAAAACATGAATTGTTTGCTGAGGGTTTTCAGTATCCGTGTGTGAACGAAATATATAATTGTGAGTCTTTTTCACAAGTTGTAAATTTGCATTACCGAACGGTGGAGCTTTAGACTATAAGGCCATAAGACAAAGGAACAGAAGTCGGCCATTCGGCCCATCGAGTCTGCTCCGCCATTTCATCTTGAGCTGATCCAATCTCCCCTTTAGTCCCATTTCCCCGCCTTCTCACCATAACCTTTGATGCCCTGACTACTCAGACACCTATCAATCTCTGCCTTAAACACACCCAATGACTTGGCCTCCACTGCCGCTCGTGGCAACAAATTCCATAGATTCACCACCCTCTGGCTAAATTTTTTTTTCGCATCTCTGTTCTGAATGCGTGCCCAATAAACCTCAAGTCATGTCCTCTCGTACTAGACTCCCCCGCCATGGGAAACAACTTTGCCACATCCACTCCGTATGTCTTTCAACATTCGAAATGTTTCTATGAGGTCCCCCCTCATTCTTCTAAATTCCAAAGAGTACAGTCCAAGAGCGGTCAAACGTTGCTCATATGTTAACCCTCTCATTCCTGGAATCATTCTAGTGAATCTTCTCTGAACCCTCTCCAATGTCAGCAATGTGAGATAATTTAACGTGAGATTTAAGCAGATGTTATTAAATACCATAAAAATACTGCCAGGGAAGGGGTGGAAATACTCATCATGGCATTGCTTAAGACACATTTATAGAGGCGCATGTACAGTTAGATGCAAATAGGTTTGGTTGTCATCATGGTTGGCACGGAAAGACTGGCTGAAGAACCTCCACCTGTGCGGGTACTATCCTGTATGCCACATTTTCTGATCTCTGTTCTATGTGTAGGTTATGATTAAAATGCTATAGTATGCTGAAGTTTGTATTGGTGTCAGAAGGTTTCAGCATCTTTGGTGATTTATCAGATTGAATAATTTATCACTTTACCAATGTGTGTTAGTTTAAAGTGATGAACTATTTTCTTCGATTCCGTGGATATAATTCCCAATTACAGGCAAGGGAGTTGGCTGGCCAGGGTGGGACACGGCAAGAAAATTTGGATTGCTAGATGAGCTGTTTGTATATATGAGGTAAACAACTTAAGGTGAAAGAAAACAGTTTACTGTGAAATTCTAACCACCTTCCTTGCAGAAGGACGTTCTCAAATTCACACCATTGTTCAATCCAATTTTCTCAATTGAAACCCGAACAAGCAGGTTATCAAAGGTGAGTTTTCTTCAGTTGTCGTAATCAGTCCGCTTTTTTAAATCACTACTTCTGGTTCCGTTGCACTTCACTGACACTTGGGAGCCGTACCAAAGTATATAAAGCCTTTGGGAAAGTAGACTTCTGAAAAACATTTTTCAATTATCTGCAGTTCAGTGACTGCTACTGCTCAACTGGAAGATGTTGAAAGAGTACTACGGTATCGAGAAAATATTGTATGTGCTCATTGCCGTCATAGGCGTCCCTGGTAAGTTAGTGAAAATAACAGGTCAAATTGTTTTGACATTTGTATTAGGCCGGAATGCAATGGTTAAAAAAAAACATACAAAATAAATACGTTGGATCGGTTTTATGAACTGGCAAATTATTAACTTCCCATTTTGTGGACGAAAGAAAAATTATCGCAATGGATTAGCGTGGAAAATATTGCTGGAGAAAGTGTGATTTGATGTTCTGACTTCCTGAGTACGTTAAGAGGCAGCTATGGAAGTAGTGGACGCATCTCATGAATTTTCAACTTACCATATATAGTGGATCTTTGTCTACATATTAGATGGCGTCACACCGTTTCAGAAAGTGTCAAAGCTACCTGCAATCTAGGCGATCAGGTGATCGATCGATACAGAAGGCGCGAAAAAAACTCGGAACAAAATTATATTTAACCGTCTGTCTGTATTAGTAAAGGTGCCAGATCTATTATAAAAACTGCAATTTAAAGATATTCCTTTAGAAAGTATTCAGCATAGAAGGCGACGTCTACACTGATTTACGAGCGTTAAGCCGTGTTTGAAAAAAAAACCTCCAGAGATCTTTGAAGTTGCAACATGTTAAAGGTGGAATATTAGATGCTGAGTGATTGGATATTCAAATCAGTTCTGCAGATTCCAACTTAACAATTTAGATAAACGGACATCGGGTAGGATGTTACAGTGTACCGGCATGGATTGGAAATTAATTGAAGCAGAGAGTAGACGTGAGTCATTATTTTTCACGCTGGCAGAACGCAATGCTACAGAGATATGCTGAGAGCTAATGTCATATCATTGTTTGATGAAGACGTTAAGCCATTAGTTCTGATCTGTGAGGAAGATACGAAAGTGCTCAGAGGTATTATAATTGGGAAGAATGTAGATATTGCTCGACTGTAAGAACGGAATAATTGCTAAGTTATTCGAAAAACAAAATGGAAAGACGGATACTGAGGTAATTAGTAATGGTAAACTATAGAGTAAAGTGCGATGTGCGTGTTCTAGTAGTCTTTAAAATCCAGCGTGCGGGTACAGCAAGAAATTAATAAAGAGACTGAAATATTGATTTTCATAACAAAACAGAGTGAGCTTCTCTTGGGTGTTTGAATCTCTGTAATTTTGTAAATTGGATATCTTCAGATTGTGGATGAAACCAAATGTTGTTGCCGTGGAGACCGTTGGACACTTCTACAAGAAACACTGTTGTACGAAAGCAGTATCTATTATCGTAGATACCTTGCCATACTCTTTTCTCCACGCTGCCATCAGGTAGATGAAGAGGAGACGCAGGGCTCGTACCACTAGGTTCAAGAATAGTTAATTAATTCCTTGCTGTACCCGCACGCTTGCTTTAACGGTGTAACAGAACACGCAAATCCATTTCTGTGTGAAAGGCCGAGAGCATGCCGGAATGAAAACTAGATTGAAATCATTAATTTATTCAATTCCCTGCATTTGTTCATTCTCCTCTTCATCGCTCTCTTGCATCTGGATTGAAACTTAAATAAAACTACTCTGCGCCACCGAAGGCTACCCTATAATCACAGCTTTATATGCCTCGGTTTCTTTCAATAAGAAGGAGAATGCGAACGCTGTACTTGTGATTTCTGAAATTGCGACCGAAGTCCCCATTCTAACATTTTCCTTATTTGGAGGAAATAAAAACAAAATTCGAACCCTTGCTCAGTGTCGGATTAAAAATTGTACAATGATGGCTAGTATTTTTGTTTTTCATTCTGTAGTGAACTTAGTGGCGATTTACATCCTTTCCCGTGGAAAGTGCGGCCTCTCCAAATGCACCACTCGCTATCTGGTGGCCATGGCAGCGGCGGATCTACTGCTCATTACTACGGAAGTTATTCTTCGTAAGATAAATGATCATTATTTTCCAATGTCTTTCCTGGACCTCACAATTGTTTGCCGTACGAATCTTGTATTAACCTATATAGCTGTAGACTGTTCTGTCTGGTTCACAGTTACTTTCACCTTTGATCGATATGTTGCTGTTTGTTGCCAGAAGCTGAGAACAAAATATTGCACCGAGAGAACTGCAGCCATTGTTCTTGCAACAACAGGCACTCTGCTTTGTCTGCAAAACGTTCCCTTTTATTTCCTAAATGAACACAGAGAGATTATCGACAATGTACCGTGGTTTTGTGTGATGAAATCAAATTATTATATTGATCCCGGGTGGATAGCATATGATTGGTTTGATGCTTGTTTAAATCCGTTGCTCCCCTTCGCCGTGATTTTGCCGCTTAACGCTCTGACAGTCAGGTATGTTATAGTAGCCAGTCGAGTCCGTAAATGTTTGAAAAGTCACAGCAAGGGAGCGAACTGCAGTGACTCGGAAATTAAGAATCGGAAAAAGTCTATGGTTCTGCTTTTTACCCTTTCCGGCAGCTTTATATTCCTGTGGCTGACGTTTGTTGTAGAATTCGTCTATTATCAGATCACCGGAACTGGAGGAGAGTGGAACGACCCTGAACTTATCTTTCACGAGGCCGGATTTCTACTGACCAATATGAGTTGTTGTACAAACACGTTCATTTACGCGGCAACTCAGACAAAGTTCAGGGAACAGTTGAAGAATGCGGTGAAGTATTCAATCAGCTCAGGGCTTCAGAAGATGAATAAAGGTAAACTGCGACTCCTTTAATAAACTTACAACATCCCGAGGTGTAAACCCTGTACTGACATTTCCCGCGCAAGCTGAAATTTATCATTAATAACCGCATTTACCGATGATGCACAGAATAACAGTGATCGGTACAAATCATGCTGCAGCTCCATCGTTAACCTACTAGTACATACAGATGCCTTTATACTTTCAATGATCCCTGCGCTGACTTTGAAACTTAAATCCCAGGGCCATTGACATTCTGCCAGTAATGCCTTGGATTATTGATAGTGCGCCATCAATGCCTGGAGTCATTGTTTCTGTGTGTCAACGGGGATGTCAATTACTCTAATTCACTAGTTCCGGGTGGCAATAAATCTATACTTATATTACACCATGAGACTGATAATCTGTCCATTTCCCGGTGTCACTGGCACTGACGGTTGCCTAAAGTCAAAATATTCGAACAGTAAGCTGAGACACTATTATTGAACTTGAAATATCCGGAGGTGTGAACCCTGTACTGATAAATCCCGGGCAACCTGAAAAGTATCATTAATATCCCCGTCCCTGATGCTGCACAGAGTAATTAGCAGTGATCGCTACCAATATTATTGCAACTACAATATCTATCAACCAGCAAATGTATATGCCTTTATACTGCAAGTGTTCCCTGCGTTGAGTTTGAAGCCTAAATTCCAGGGCCATTGATACTCTGCCAACAATGCCTTGGATATTGATGTGCGCCATCAATGCCGGCAGTCACTGATGTTCTATGGGAATTGCGAAGGCAATTATCCTGATTCACTAGCTCCCGGTCCAATGCATCTATACATAAAGAACCCGATAGTTTTGATAATCGGCCTGTTCCCCGCGTTACTGGCACTGACGAAATGCTCGCATTGAACCCACTGCGAATTCCCATTCACACTTTGCTTAGTGTAGCTTGGTTTATTGGAAGTGAACGCAGATGCGGATGGTTCACGCTGTCTTCAACCTCTTATAATTAATTTTAACATTTTTGTGTTCATTGATAGCGTACACAAACTGCACACGCTCTTTGCATTTGGAACCTCAGATGAACAATATTTCTGGAAATTGCCCGTTCTTCTTGTTCTGCCCTCTTATCTTCTGCTCCAAAAAATTCAAAGGAGATAAATTGTTTCTGAAGTATAAAGTGATACGAACAATATTATTATTCTGTTTCTTGTTAACTGCTCTTTGCTAGGCCAAGCACGTCTTTTCTTCTTGTATTCAATACATTTTTACCGCTACCGTTCTTGTTGCAATAATGAGAACGTCTTTCTACAAATCTTTGTATTTCTTTTACTGTTTCTTCATAATTTCCTCGCGTTGCTGTCGCTGTTCCACTAACTGACTACTAGTTTCTCCCTGGTCACTGGAAATGAACATTGGCATCAAAGTGTATTCCCAAGATAAAATAGTCAGTTCTCGGATGTCCATGATGGTGTTAAATTCACGCAATTAAATACTCCTTACAAAGATACATCCAATGTGTTCCCAATGTAGGTGTAAAGGGACTGGACAAGCGGAGACGACGTAAAGCTGTAGCATTAGGAAGTAAATGTAATGGGACAATTACAGGCAGAAACAGTGGGCCTGTTAAGAAAATAGCTGCTACAGTCCGCATGTTTTCTTTCCTTGGAACAAATAAAACCCATAAATTATTTCTTTGGCCTTCTTCGACCCTTATTGTTTGAATTGGATGAGGTTGTGGTGAATATTATTGTTGTGTTGCAAAATGTTCGCTTCTAACAACATGATTATGCTCCAATCATGTTTGAGAGGGATTAATTATAAGGACAACATATTCAACTCTTTGAAAGCTTTTACAATTTCCAGGGCACTCCTGCCAGGAGACA
The DNA here is from genome assembly GCF_048418815.1 of Hemitrygon akajei. Lineage (NCBI taxonomy): Eukaryota > Metazoa > Chordata > Chondrichthyes > Myliobatiformes > Dasyatidae > Hemitrygon > Hemitrygon akajei. The sequence goes on from NC_133133.1 coordinate 122,820,085, forward strand.
CTTCTGCAGATGGCCAATGGATGTGTCATCAAGAGTCTTTAATACCACTTATGAATGCCCTCCAAAATGGAATGCCGTGCAATTGAATCAATAGCCTGACAAAAGGAAAGCAGTGCCATTTTCTCTGTTTATGATGCATTCAGAATCTCTTTGGTGTGCTGCTCTGCATCATTGGAAAAATCTCTTGGTTATGCACAGGTAATCCATATAATGTATTTGTGACATGCTAATTTTCTCCTCTTCCACGGAGAATCACGAGGACAAATGAAGATTAATTCGATTGCTGGGCAGTTAATATAACCACTAATGATGAATTACCAATGTTCCATGCACATATAACAAAATATTAAAAACATATATTAGAATATGTAACATCGCCATTGCTAACCAATTTCAAAGTTGTGGCAAATTTCTACATCACAATTCATTCACCCAATGATATTTGTATTTTAGTTAGTTGCTTGATTATCTCCCTTTACTGGCTTTTGAAAATCATGGTGGCTTACTTGCCTTTTACGCCGGAGAGAACACTACGATGTACATTATTGGATATAACATGCAGTATAATTTCATCCATCTCTAACTGATCTCGCTTTATAGAGCTTTATTTGTTGCAGGCAGTTATCACTGAAAGAAATGTTCATAATTTCAAAATCTAATCATCTCAATAGATTAGGATTCATCGACCGTGGGTTCGTCCTCTGTCATAGAATCCGTTCATTCCATTCCCGTAGCTCAAATCTTAGAGTGCTGACAGATAGTAGTTTCACAGTGACTGATAGTGCACGGTGTCTCACTCTTTAATAATAACACGTTCAGTTGCTGATACCTCACTATCCCTGTTTCGGAAGTGTCCAATCCCTACTATTCATCAAGCTGTTCTGATGAAGAAGTTTTACATGGAATTCTCGGTATTCTCGACAATGGGGTGTCTAAATCCTTGGCGATGTTTTGATACTCTTGCAGTAAACGTGTGATGATTCTGCTGATTGCATTCACAGTTAACACAAAGAATTTCGGTTTTCACATCAATGCTTGTAACGTGTGAAATCTGAGGTGCAAAGCCTCTCTTATGTGTGGAAGCTGTGTGATCTGTTCTTCCGTTACGAATCGGTATGGCGAAATAACAGAAAGTATGTCATATAGAATTAAACGATTCAGCTCTGTAATTCTTAATTTGACTGAAGAGTTAATAAAGAAAAACAAGAAAGGACGCATTTTAATGTAATAGTCTAATGTACATGTCGTAACTCACAATTTACCTTCCATTGCTCCTCAATCGATTTCTCCGGGCTTCGTCGACCCCCATCCCCGTCTACGTCCTCTCCTTTCTGGTGACTGCGACCACTCCACTCTGACATCTTCTCTCTTCATCTTCCGCTGAACAAAAGACCCATATAACCTCGTTCTCAGGCACCCAACATGAAAAAAAAAAAACACTCCCTTCATTCATCGGCACACATTCCAAAGCCTTCATTACTTCTGGCCATAACCTAAGCCTTGCTGCTACAGAAAAACAGTTACGTTAGCAGTACCTCTACAGGGGGGAAAAACATTGCTTAAGAAATACTTCTACAGAAAAACCATTACATTAGCAGTGAAACATTTCCCAGCAGGCTAAACTCTCCCCCCACCAAATACTGCCATGTCCTCATGACATTCATATAATTGGCCAACCCAGGGGTAAAAGTAACATAGCTCCCCACAGCTGTAGGGGCCACACTATTTTTTCCCTGGTGTTACATTGGCCAGCCTATCCAGTGGTCCCCTAATTCTCCGTAACCACTATTCTATTTCTTCATGCTCTGACAGTACTAGCGATACTTCTGCTCTACCTGCCGAGGCCTCACCGGTCTATCACTCGTGGCTTCCTGGAATTCGGACCCCTCTATGCCTTGGCTGAGCCCTGCTTCATCCCTTGCAAGTTCTTACTGAAGCCTAAGATGTCCACAGATAGCAACCACCCCACGCCCCGAACACCTGACTCAGTATGAGAACGGTTAGGAATCTCTTCGTGGTCCGGTGGAACTAGGATAGGTGTGGACGTTAAACTTTCTTTCAACTCGGCAAAAAAGATTCAGCGGAAGGGCCTAGTAGAATGTTACAAGAATCATCCCGTGTAATTATGAGTGAGGCACAGGAAATCTCTATTTCCCGGCAAATAATTTTATTGTATCAACTTAAATGGAAGTGCGTTCACAAAATAACTACCTGAGTGCAACCTACAGGACTCCCTGCAGCCCATGAACAGTCAATGAAGAGAAAATGTATTGCCCGGCAAAGGAGCCTCCGTGGCCAGGCGTTCCTCGTGGTCCCGATCTCCTCGTGGCCTTGGGGTACTCGTTATCCCCAATAGCTGGTCTCTGTTTGCTGGAGACTTATTGTCCCTCCTGACTCTTACAGTGTTCCTCATCAATCTCCATCCCATCGGTTCAAGTTTTTCTGACCTACCTGGGTCACCTTCTTGCTGGTTCTTGTACAGGGCTACAACCAACATTGTTTCGCGTTTCCGCCCACCCCGGCCTTGTGTATTAGTGTCTTTCCACACTGACTGGTCCAAACCAGTTAATCGAAGCGATCTGGACAGTCTGACGAGAATACAGATTGCTTCATTGGTAGATCTTCTATTTCACATAATATGTAGCTACTCATCATGGATTGCTCTCAGATTTAGCAGGTGATTACCTGAAGTTCCTTTTGCCCATATTCAAATGATTTGATTAGATTATCCCGGAGCAAGATTCAGTTCGGACTCCACAAAATGGGGGGAAACAAAAAGAACTGTTTTGTCTGCTTCCTCTGCCCTTGATTATATTGTAGTTTCTTCTGGCCAAATCACCCCCCCCCCTTGATACAACGATATTTATCTGAGGATCATTATCCCCCTCTGATTTAGCCTACTGCCTATTGGACCGCCGTGGACTCCCGGCAGGTGTGCTGCACTTATATTCTATAAAATATTAACATTTACTAACTAAATTGACCCAAAATCATGTCTGCTGTTTCATGGTAGCATTAGCCTAGATGTTTACATTATTTCAGCCTTTCATATTCTCAGTTCATATATATTCAGAAATACAATTTTCAGGGTACATAAAATTAGTATTACAGCAGCATGTGATAATATTCTCACCTACGGATGTATTTGAACATTAGTGTCCCAATTCCAAAACTTACTCCAACAGTTTATGTCACTCAATATTTCATTTGCCTTAGTAGTGTGTGTTTTAGTTTTTATAGTGTTTTTCGTCCATCGGTATATTATATCCCTTGCCTCCTCCACAACACATTTCCAGTCTGCCAGTCTAGTGAGGAATTAGTGGCAACTCTATAACAAAATATTCCCTTAGATATTCACCTGTATCAGTGTGTTGGATCTTGAAATTATCCTTATTACTGTGTCTGCTGTTATTTGAGGCAAAGTTTGTCCTCCAATAGCCAGATCTAAAGTCAGATTCCCTCTGGCGACATTGTAACATTCCAAAGGGCATTGTTTTATCACTTGGTATCACTTGTGGCCGCTGTTGCTAAATAATATGCATGTCCTAGGAATGCATATTGCAGAGAACACTGATTAATCTCAGGCAAAATAGACATTGTAGAATTTTCATGAGTACTGAAACCACAGTTTGTAAGCTTTTGTTTCGTCATTTCATCTGGAGAAGACCAGTAGTCTCCCCCTTGATGGCATCTATCCTAGTACGATTCGTAACAATAGCAATTGTCGGTGGGTTACCTATGGATATTCATGAATGCTCATGATATTTACCAAAATTGTAAATCCTTTTCAAAGGGAAGGTTGAATTATTTCCATGTTGGGGAATGTGAAACACAGCGCCGACATAAACCATCCTTTACCAATGTCACACAGACCCAGTACCATGTTGGATTGTGGAAGGCATCTAATATGACACAATGATACCTGTTGTCTGACTCTTTCTTTTAGATGCTCATCTCTGACACAGTTTGGTATTTGATGTGTCTCAAGTTGTAAAAACTTAGTGTCAATCATCAAGTCAAGTCAAGTCAAGTCAAGTCACTTTTATTGTCATTTCGACCATAACTGCTGGTACAGTACATAGTAAAAATGTGACAACGTTTTTTGGGACCATGGTGTTACACGACACAGTAGAAAAACTAGACTGAACTACGTAAAAAAAAACAACATACAGAAAGCTACACTAGACTGCAGACCTACACAGGATGACATAAAGTGCACAAAAACAGTGCCGGCATTACAATAAATAATAAACAGGACAACAAGGCAAGGTGTCAGTCCAGGCTTCGGGTATTGAGGAGTCTGATAGCTTGGGAGAAGAAACTGTTACATAGTCTGGCAGTGAGAGCTCGAATGCTTCGGAGCCTTTTCCCAGACGGCAGGAGGGAGAACAGATCGTATGAGGGGTGCATGGGGTCCTTCATAAAGCTGTTTCCTTTGCGGATGCAGCGTGTAGTGTAAATGTCCGTCATGGCGGGAAGAGATACACCGATAATCTTCTCAGCTGAGCTCACTATCCGCTGCAAGGTCTTGCGATCCGAGATGGTGCAATTTCCGAACCAGGCAGTGATGCAGCTGCTTAGGACGCTCTCAATACAACCCCTGTATAATGGGGATGGGGGGGGGGGGTAGAGATGGACTTTCCTCAGCCTTCGCAGAAAGTAGAGACGCTGCTGGGCTTTCTTTGCTATGGGGCTGGCGTTGAGGGACCAGGTGAGATTCTCCGTCAGGTGAACGCCAAGAAATTTGGTGCTCTTTACGATCTCCACCGAGGAGCCGTCGATGTTCAGCGGGGAGTGGTCGCTCCGTGCCCTCCTGAAGTCAACAACCATGTCTTTTGTTTTGTTCACATTAAGAGACAGGTTGCTGGCTCTGCACCAGTCCGTTAGCCGCTGCACCTCCTCTCTGTAAGCTGACTCGTCGTTCTTGCTGATGAGACCCACCACGGTCGTGTCATTGGCGAACTTGATGATATGGTTCGAGCTGTGTTTTGCAGCACAGTCGTGAGTCAGCAGAGTGAACAGCAGTAGACTGAGCACGCAGCCCTGGGGAGCCTGCCGTGCTCAGTGTGATGATGTTGGAGATGCTGCTCCCGATCCGGACTGACTGAGGTCTCCCAGTCAGGAAGTCTAGGATCCAGTTGCAGAGGGGGGTATTCAGGCCCAGTAGGCTCAGCTTTCCAATCAGTTTCTGAGGGATGATTGTGTTGAATGCTGAACTGAAGTCTATGCACAGCATCCGAATGTATGTGTCTTTTTTGTCCAGGTGTGTTAGGGCCAGGTGGAGGGTGGTGGCAACGGTGTCATCTGTTGAGCGGTTGGGACGGTACGCAAACTGCAGGGGGTCCAGTGCGGGGAGCGGCACGGTCTTAATCTGCCTCAGGACGAGCCCTCTCGAAACACTTCATGATGATGGAAGTAAGTGCAACCGTGCGTTAGTCATTTAGGCAGGACACTGAAGACTTCTTCGGCACGGGGACGATGGTGGTGGCCTTGAAGCACGTTGGAACGGTGGCGCTGCTCAGGGAGATGTTGAATATGTCAGTGAGAACATCTGCTAGTTGGTCTGCACATCCTCTGAGCACTCTACCAGGGATCTTGTCTGGTCCAGCAGCCTTCCGTGGGTTGACCCTGCACAGGGTTCTTCTCACGTCGGCCACGGTGAGACACAGCACCTGGTCATTTGTAGGAGGGGTGGACTTCCTCGCTGCCATGTCATTTTCGGCTTCAAACCGGGCGTAGAAGTTATTCAGCGTATCTGGGAGGGAGCCATCACCTGCACAGTCAGGTGATGTTATCCTGTAATTGGTGATGTCCTTGATGCCCTTTCACATGCGCCTCGTGTCGCCGCTGTCCTGGAAGTGGCTGTGGATTAGCTGGACGTGTTCACGCTTTGTGCTTCCGATGGCCCCGGACAGTTTGGCCCTTTCTGTTGTTGGAGCTGCCTTGTCGCCTGCTCTGAAGGCCGAGTCCTGGGACCTCAGCAGCGCACGCACCTCTGCAGTCATCCATTCTTTCTGGTTAGCGCGTATAGTGATGGTCTTGAACAGATTAACATCATCAATGCATTTTCTGATGTAGCTGGTCACTGATGCTGTGTACTCCTCTATGTTGGTAGAGTCGCCATTGGTTGCAGCCTCCCTGAACATGTGCCAGTCAGTGTGCTTAAAGCAGTCTTGAAGAGCAGTGATCGCTCTTGCTGGACAGGCTTTCACCTGATTCACAGCTGGTCCGGAGCGTTTGACGAGCGGTCGGTATGCTGGGATTCGCATAACAGAGATGTGGTCTGAGTATCCGAGGTGGGGGCGGGGCTCTGCCCCGTACGCGTCGGGGATGTTTGTGTAAACCAGGTCCAACGTGTTCTGCCCCCTCGTTGTAAAGTCCACATACTGATGGAATTTGGGGAGCACTGACTTAACGTTCACGTGGCTAAAATTACCGACGACAATAAACAGACCATCAGGGTGTGCGTTCTGCAGTTCGCTAATAGCCCCGTAGAGTTCACAGAGTGCCTCATTAGCATTAGCGCTGGGTGGAATGTAGACACCGAATATAAGGACAGAGGTGAATTCCTGTGGCAAATAAAATGGTTTACATCGAACTGCCACAAACTCCACTAACTATGAGCAGTGTCTGGAAACCAGCACAGCGTTCTTACACCATTCCTTGTTGATGTAGACACACAAGACACCACCACGAGTCTTACCGGAGCGAGCTGCATCTCTGTCCGCACGAAACAAGGCTAGCCCGTCTCGCTGAACGGCAGCGTCCGAAATCCTATCAGTGAGCCATGTCTCTGTGAAGACAAACGCGGAGCAACTCTGTACTCCCGCCGAGTATTACGTTGGAGTCGGATGTAGTCCATTTTATTGCCCAGGGAACGGACGTTGGAGAGCAGAATGGACAGGAGAACCGGCCGGCTAGGGTTTGCTTTCGCCTGGCATGGACCCTCGCCCGTTTGCCTCGCTTCTGCTTCCTCGCCCATCGCTTTCGACGTCTCCGGCTACCGTCATCGGGTGAGTCCGAAGAATGTAGGTCCGTTCCCCTCAGCAAGCCGAGGTCGCGTAATTCAGCCAGCAGATCTTTACGGAGGTTTGATTTTGGGCGTTCCCTGTATTGTAGTAGTATCTGGCATGATAAACATGAAAAGCAAACAACGAGCAGATGTACCACGGATGTCCGTTTTATGCGTTTCCTTAGTTATGAGGTCTTTGCGGTCAATAATCAGATTGTTGTATCTTGAAGGGGCTACAGAAATTTAAACTCATCTCCACCAGTCGGATTAGTTTGTACCTGATCATGATAAGATTTCTCCTGCAATATCCCTTATTTTTTGCTGCTGCGACTTTTTCTTGTTTTCTAATTCTGACATATTTAGGGTGTTAAACATTGCTACCCCTTGATGCATTACCTGCTCACACGAATTCCAGTAATCCACTTTTCCTGCTAAATGTGCTGTCTTAAACTCAATCTTGCTAGGTTGTCTCTCAAGAAGGGGAGTAAATATTCGTTTTGCTGTAGAAATGGCGCAGGACTAGTGACTGTAGTTACAGAGATGGTTTGCAGATTTGGGCTAGTAACTTTGATCTATTAGATTTTAATTACTGGAAAGAGTAGATCCAGTCCAAATGTGTTGAAATGTCTAAATTTGGGACAACGCAAATTTTAGTAGCATTAGGTAGGAATTTGAAAGAAAATGTTGCCAGTAAACTGCCGTCTGAATGGAGAGGATTTTAAATTAGATATCGAGAGTTCAAGCCCAACTCTATTCTTTTTAGAGTGAGGTGGAGTCCCGGTAGAGTTCTGACACCCTCACCCTGGCCTGGAGGAGGCATTGTCAAGATACAAGGAACTGAGATAAAGTAAACCGCGGGAGGTGCATAAGGGCTTTTAAAATTATTTTTTATGCTTTTCTACAAACCAACTACAAACAAAAAAAAACAACAAAGTGAAGATTACTACAGTGCAAAATAAACATATCAATTATATAATTTATAACAATAAGGAAACAGCACCCAGAATAAAAACAAATAAAATTAATATCCTCCCCTCCCTCCCACTATGAAACTCCAGGCCAACCATTACAATATGTAAAAAAAATCAGAGCGTTCGACCTCACAAAAATGTAAATATAAATTAAAAAAAATAATAATGCCTACTACCAAAGCTATATTGTAATTTCCATCAAAAAGTAACCATAAAACTTACAGAGGAAAAAAAAGCTGAAAGTAAGTGATTAAAAAGAATAAACTTAATCTAAAGAGGAGTTATGAAAGTTTTCAAGAAAATGTCCACACACCTTTTGAAATTTTATGTCCAAATTGAGAAGTGAGTAATTAATTTGTTTTAAGGTCTAAACAGGACATAATATCATTAATCCATTGAGCATGAGTGGGTGGAGCAACATCTCTCCACCTAAGTAGAACTAGGCGTCTAGCCAAAAGAGAGACACAAGATAATGTTGGACGTTTAGTCGGACTCAAATGCATGTCTGTCTCACCCAAGATACCAAAAAGGACAATCAGGGGATTAAGTACGAGGTGGCAATTAAGAACATGGGATAAAGATAAAAAAATATTATCTACAGAATTTTTCTTGGCTAGCACAAGACCAGTACATATGGATAAGAGAAGCCTCGCCACAGTTACATTTGTCACAAACAGGACTAATGTCAGGATAAAACCACGACAATTTAGTTTTAGACATGAGAGCCCTATGTACGACCTTAAACTGTAAAAGACAGTAGGAGCACATAAAGAGGTTGAATTAACTGACTTAAGAATTGAGTCCCTGACGGCATCAAATAAAGAAATATTTAAGTCACGCTCCCAAGCAGTTCTAATTTTATTAAAGGGGGCACGCCTCATGGTCACTAATTTATTATGAATAAAATATATTAAGCCTTTACCCAATGGATTAATACAAAGAAACAGGTCCACAATGTTTTTCTCGGGCACTCCAGGAACATTAGATAATAAAGGATTAATGGAATGTCTAATTTGAAGGTATTTAAAGAAATGGGTATCAGGTAGACTAAACTTTACAGGCAGTTATAACCATATAACCATATAACGTTGCAGCAGTTGTTGAAAAGTTGCAAAACGAATATCTACGCAAAGATCTTCAAAGCGCCTAATGCCCTTTCTATACCAATCATGAAATGTTAAGTCTTGCATAGAAGGTAGGAAAAGACGATTATGTAAGATAGGACTAGAGAGAGAGAAACCATGAAGGCCATTAAATTTTCTAAACTGAGCCCATATTCTCAGAGTATGTCTGATAAGAGGATTAACAATTAGTCTAGACAAGCGACACGGAAGTGCAGATCCCAGAAATGCAGAAATAGAAATATCATTAGTAGAGTTCAACTCCATTGCCATCCATTTTGGACAATTAGACTGAAAATAAATATAAGGACCAAAAAGTAAGACGGCAAATTTTGGCGGCTCAAACATATAAACGGAAGTTAGGCAAAGCCATACCACCTTCTATTGTTTTTAGGTTTTTGAAGGTAAGCTTCCTTAAGTCTAGAACGTTTGCCCTTCCATATATAGGACAAAATGATAGAATAACGAGTCAAATAAGCTTTAGAAATAAAAATTGGTATAGACTGAAATAAGTATAAAAATTTAGGAAGGATATGCACTTTAATAGCATTAATTCGACCTACCAGAGACATAGATACGGGTGACCATTTGTGTCAAATTCTGTTTTGTAGAATTTAAAAGATTAGCAAAATTTTCTCGAGGTTCCTTGTTACTGTAATACCAAGGTAAGTAAATTTTTTGTTGATTTGATTATTAACTACTTTAAAAGGGAGGTCATGAAATACTAAAGCTTGTGCTTCTCTATTAATTGGGAAGAGTTCACTCTTATGTAAGTTAAACATAACCGGAAGGCTGGCTGATTTGATCAATAAGGAAAAACATTGGGGGTAAATAAATGGACGGATTTGATACAAAAAAGGAAAAGATCGTCGGCATAAAGTAAAACTTTATACTCAACACCTTTCCTACAAATCCCCGTAAATTCAGGAAAACTTCGAAAAGCAATCGCCAGTGGCTTTATAGCCAAATCAAACATTAAGTGACTTAAAGGGCATCCTTGTCGGATACCACTTTTAAGCCAAAAAGAATGGGATTGCTGAGAGTTAGTCAAAACAGAGGCGGTGGAGCATAAGTATAACAATTTAATCCACAAAATAAAACTTAATCCTAGATCATTTTCTTCTAAAACTGCAAAAAGGTAATTCCACTCGACATGATCAAATGCTTTCTCTTCATCAAGAGAAGTAACACATTCAGGAGTTCCAATGAATAACATATTAAATAAACACCGTACATTAAAAAAAGGGAACACGATTTTTAATAAAACCGGTGTAGTCTTCAGAAATAATAGAAGGTATCTAGTCCTCCAATGTATGATTCAAAACTTTCGCCAGGATTTTAACATCAACATTTACCACAGAAATCGGCCAATATGAAGAACACTCTGTTGGTCTTTACCTTTTTTAGCTAAAAGAATAATACTTGCCTCATTAAATGATGGCGGCAATTTAACATGTTTGAATGAATCGGATAGAACTAACAATAACTGAGATGAAAGTAGCGAGGAAAATGATTTATAAAATTCTGCAGAGAACCCATCAGGTCCAGGAGATTTGCAGGACTGCAGTGCAGAAATGGCAGAGGGTATTTCTTCTAGGGATAATGGCTCATTGAGTTTTGCTTTAAAGTCAGAGGAAAGCGAAGGAATATTCAAACGATTTAAAAATAGTCAACAGAAATATTATCATTTAAAGATTCGGAGGTATAAAGTCGAGAATAATAATTCATAAATGTATCATTAATTTCAGAATGATTCCAAGCAATATTCCCATTTCCCATTCGAATTTTTGGTAATATGTTGTTTACCTTTAGAGCGTCTCAATTCTTTAACTAAAAACTTGCCGGAATAATATAACCATGAATATAAAAGCGGCTCTTGCTTTCAAGAAGTTGACTTTCAACTGGTTGAGTGGAGATAAGTTTGAAGTAACTTAGTTTGAAGTTCTACTCGCTTCTTGTACAGTTCAGGATTTTTATTCTGGGCATATAGTTGGTCTATTATTTTAATCTGACTGATCAAATCTAATCGCTTAAAATGGCTCTTTCTTTTGAGATTCGCTGTATATGAAATTATTTGACCCCTGAAATATGCTTCCATAGCATCCCAGACATGGGATGAGATTTCAGATGACATATTATTGTTTAAGAAAAAAAAAACTTATCTGGTTCTTCATAACTTTTACGAAATCATTATCTGATAGCAAAGTCGGATTGAAACGCCAATGTTTATTCATTTGAGGGAAACCAGGGAAATTTATAGACAAGGTAACTGGAGCATGATCCGAAATCAATATACTCTGATAATCACAAGAGCGAACAGATGGAATCAGATGATGATCCATTAAAAATAACCAATTCTAGTAAGTGTATGGGGCACATGTGAAAAAAATGAGTAATCTCTCTCAGTAGGGTGGGAAAAAAACACCACACATCAGAGATACCATAGTTAGAAAGGAAAAAATAAACAGATATAGCAGATTTACTAGGTAATCTGCAATACCTAGGAGTACATGGGGTTCAAGAGAAGAAGAATAATAATTGTGAAACAAAGACCTGAGCTAACATTGTCAAGGAACTTTAAAGAGATATTGAAAGAGATAATAGTAGTTTATTCATGAAAAATAAAAATAAAAGAAATATAGGGAGTGAAAAAGCCATATTAAATACCATGTTGAAAATCATTTTGCACAGCTACAGGAGATGGGCAAGAACCTCAATGAATAGATCTCCCCTGTTTACACAACGGCGATTTCATGAAGAAGTAAGTTCAGATAGTGTAATGTTGAATCGTGTTTTTGATTCTGGCAAATGAGACAGAGGGCACTAATTGCGAATAGCTAGATTAATCACTTATTTACGAACAGTTTTTAAAAAAACTTCAACCAAAAAGTCATGGTCTCCAAATTACAAAGTTCTATATTCAACATACATACAGTATGTAGATTCAACAAATATACTCAGTTAAATGTGCATGCAGAGCATACCTTCCCAATGTCTATGTGCACCAATTACTTTAAATAAACGAAGAGAGCGTAAACCACACATGTCTCTACATAACTAGGATAATTGAAACAGGACATCAGGCAGCTATCCAATGGGAAAATCAGCTACAGTTTCTAAACTAAACAATCACCACGGAAGCGACATTCGACAATCAAAATAATCCACGTTTCCCATACTTACACCTCGAAGGTTACAAGCGTGATGATGCAACCTTCAGAACAGTATGACTCTCGCAAACTCTCAGCTAAGCATAGAAAGCACCAAAGTACAGTACCCGGTACTGTAAACACAATAGTCACCGCCAGAATGCTGCAGTAGTCCACCTGCTTTCTTGTGCCCTTAAAATGAGCAGTCCCACCTTGGAGAGTAATATCCAATTACCTTGCCCCACCCCCGCAAATTCACACATAATCGTACACAAAAAGGCTGAGATATGATGAACCAGGTGAGTGCTATTACCCGACCCGTCAGGAATGTAGGTGCAGTATTCTTGATCAACATCAGCACAAGTGCTACCTTTCTTGAGATCAGGTAATCTGCGATAATTGAAATCATTTCCCGGGATAGTCAGGCCGCACAATGCTGAGAGAAAGGCAAAAATTCAAAACCTCCTTTCTATTTAATAGCTGTATTACCGACGAGCATGGGCAAACTGCTCATCTAGTGTTGGGTGGTATACGTATAGGATCACTTGTCAATTGTACCACCCTGTGAAAACAACGAGTAACCTGGGAACTGCATATCCTTTAAGTGCTATTGAAGTTCTATTTATCGTCCAACAAGTCTTTCGCTTTCCAACACCATTTGGTATAGATATAACCTTCCGGGACTTGCATTTTAGAAGCATAGAAATATCTAAAACCTACAGCACAATACAGGCTCTTCGGCCCACAACGCCTTGCTGAACATATCCTTACCTTAAAAATCCACCTCCACCACCGTCACCAGCAGCCAATTCCTTGCTCTCACCCTTCTTTGCGTAAAAAAAAACCTTACCCCTGACCTCTCATCTGTACCTATTTCCCAGCACCTTAAAACTGCGGCCACTCATGCAAGCCATTTCAGCCCTGAGAAAAACCTCTGACTACCCACAAGATCAACGCCTCTCATCATCTTATGCATCTCTATCAGGTCACCTCTCATCCTCAGTCGCTCCAAGGAGAAAAGGCTGAGTTCACTCAACCATTTCTCATAAGGCATGCTCCCCAGTCCAGGCAACATTCTTATAAATCTTCTCTGCACTCTTTCTATGGTTTTCACATCCTTCCAGTAGCAAGGCGATCAGAAATAAGCACAGTACTCTAACTGGGGTCTGACCTGGGTCGATATAGCTGCAACATTGCATCTCGGCACCTAAACTCAGTCCCACGATTGATGAAAGCCATTGCACCGTATACCTTCTCAACCACAGAGTTAACCTGCACAGCAGGTTTGTGTGCCCTATGGTCTCGGACCCCAAGATCCCTCTGCTCCTCCACACTGCCAAGCTTCCTACCATTAATGCTATATTCTGCCATCACATTTGACCTACCAAAATGAACCGCCTCACACTAACCTGGTTTAAACTCCATCTGCCACTTCTCAGTTTTGCATCCTATCAACGTCCTGCTGCAACCTCTGACAGACTACGATAATATCCACAACACCCCTAACCTTTGTGTCATCAGCAAATTTACTAACCCATCCAATCGCTTCCTTATCCAGGTCATTTATAAAAATCCTGAAGAGAAGAGGTCCCAGAAGAGATCCCAGTGTCACACCACTGGTTACCGACCTCCATGCAGAATATGACCCGTCCACAACCACACTTTGCCTTCTGTGGGCAAGCCAATTCTGGATCCGCAAAGCAATGTCCGCTTTTATTCCATTCCTCCTTACTTTCGCAATAAGCCTTGCATGGAGTACCTTGTAAAATGCCATGCTGAAATCAATATTCACTGTATATACTACACTACCTTCATCAATGTGTTTAATCATATCCTCAAAAAATTCAATCAGGCTCGTAAGGCACGACCTTTCTTTGGAAAAGCCCTGCTGACTATTCTTAATCATACTATGCTTGTCCAAATGTTCATAATTCCTGCCTCTCAGGATCTTCTCTATCAACTTACCAACAACTGAAGTAAGACGTCCTGGTCTATAAGTTCCTGGGCTATCTCTAATGCCTTTATTGAATAAGGGAACAACATCCACACTCGCCAAACCTCCGGAACTTCTCCCGTCCCATTGATGATGCAAAATAATCGCCAGTGTCTAAGCAATCTCCTTCCTCGCCTCACACTGTAGCGCGGGGGTACAGCTCGTCCAGTCATAGTGACTTATCCAATTTGATGCTTTCGAAAAGCCCTAGCACATCCTCTTACTTAATATCTACATGCTCAAGCTTTTCAGTCCGCTGAAAGCCATCCGTACAATCGCCAAGATCCTTTCCCGTAGTGAATACTGAAGCCAAGTACTCATTAAGTACCTCTGCTATCTGCTCTGGTTCCATGCACAGTTCTCCACTGTCTCACTTGATAGATCCTATTATCTCATGTATATACCTCTTGCTATTTGCATACTTGTAGAATGCCTTAGGGTTTCCCTTAATCATGCCCTCCAAGGCTTCTCATGGCCCCTTCTGGCTCTCCTAATTTCATTCTTAAACTCATTCCTGCTAGCCTTATAATCTTCTAGATCTCTGTCATTGCCTAGTTTTCTGAACCTTTCCTAAGCTCTTCTTTTCTTCTTGACTAGATTTACAACAGCTTTCGTACACGACAGTTACTGAACCCAACTCCATGCACATATCCCCTGAACATTTGCCATATTGCTTCCGCACGTTTCCCTGAGAACATCTATTCCAAATTTACGCTTCCAGGTTCCTGCCTGACAGCTTCATATTTCCTCTTACTCCAATTAAACGCGTTCCTAACTTGTCTGTTCCTAACCCTCTCCAATTCTATGGTAAAAGAGATAGTATTGTGATCACTTCTCTAAAATGCTCTCCCACCGAGAGATCTCATACCTGATCAGGTTCGTTTCCCAATACCAGATCAAGTACAACCTCTCCTCTTGTAGGATTATCTACATACTGTGTCAAGAAACCTTCTTAAACACACTAATAAACTCCAGCCCATCTAAATCCCTCGCTCTAGGGAGATGTTAATCGATATTCGAGAAATTATAATCTCCCATCACGACTTCCCTGTTATGATTACACCTATCCAGAATATATCACCCTATCTGCTCCTCGATGATATTGTTAGTATTGGATGGTCTATAAAAACACCCAGTAGAGTTATTGACCCCCTTCTTTTTCCTAACTTCCACCCAAGGGAACTCGTATCCAATCTCTCCATGACATCCTCCCTTTCAGCAGCTGTGACACTATCCCTGATCAACAGTACCACTCCCTCCACCTCTTTTCCTCCCTCCCTGTTCTTTCTGAAACATCTAAATCCTGGCACTCGAAGTAGCTATTCATGCCCCTGAACCATTATGTCTCTGTAATGGCCACAAAATCATATCTCTAAGAACCGGTCCACGCTCTAAACTCATCCGCTTTGTTCAAAATACTCCTTGCATTAAAATAGAAATATCTCAAAACATCGATCTGAGCGCATCCCTTCTCTATCACATGCCTACCCTTCCTCTGGCACTGTCTCCAAGCTTTGCGTATTTGTGAGCCAACCGCCTCTTCCTCCGTCCCTACAGTTCGGTTTCCACAACTCAGCGTTCTAGTTTAAACTCTCCCCAGTAGCCTTAGCAAACCTTCCCGCCAGAACATTGGTCCCTCTGGGATTCAAGTGCCACCCGTCCTTTTTATAGAGCTCAAACCTGCCCAAAAAGAGGTCCCGATGATCCACTAATCTGAATCCGTTCGGCCTGATACAATCCCTCAGCCACACATTTTCCTCCACCTCATTTTATTTCTTTTCTGACTGTCACATGGCACAGGCTGTACTCTCGAGATTACTACCTTTTTGATCCTACTTCTCAACTTCCTTCCTAACTCCCTGTAGTCTGTTTTCAGGATCTCCTCCCTTTTCCTACCTATGTCGTTGGTACCAATATGTATGGCATTTCCCATAAATGCCTTGGGGATTTTTCTTTAATCCTGCTCGGCATGCCCTTCTAATGGCCCCTTTTAGCTCTCCTAATTTCATTCTTAAGTTTCTTTCCGGCAACCATGTAATTTTCTAGAGCTCTAACAGTGACTATTTTCTTGCACCTTCAGTAATCATTTACTTTCTTCTTAACCAGATTTCCGACTTCCTTTGTACACTATAGTTCCTTTACCGTACCATTCTTTCCCTGCCTTAATGGAACATACTTATGCAGAACGCCATGCGAATGTTCCCGGAACATTTGTGACACTCCAGACGTGCATTTCCCTGAGAACATCTGTTCCCAGTTTATGCTCCCAGTTTCTGTCTAATACCATCAAATTTCCCACCCCTCCTACCCCAGTTAAATGTTTCATCAAATTGTCTGCTCCTGTCTTTCTCCACCACTATGATAAAGTTGATAGAGTTTAGATCATACCCTCCAAATTGCTTTCCCAATACCGGATCAAGTAGCGCCTCTCCTTTAGTTGGCTAATCTGCATATTGTATCAGGATATATTCCTCAACACACGGAACAAGCCCCACCACATCCAGAAGCATTGCTCTAAGGAGATGCCAGTCAAAATTAGGGAAGTTAAAATTACCCTCACAACAACTCTATTAGTATTACAGTGTTGTAGAAATGCCTTCCTGTGTGCTCCTCGATGTCTGTTACTATTAGGTGTGGGAAGTACTGTATAAAACACCCAGTAGAGTTATTGTATTGCCCTCTCCCTGTTTCTGACTTCCACCCACACTGACTCAGTATACAGTAGATCCACGACTTCCCCATTTTCTGCAGCCCTGATATTATCCCTGATTAGCAATGCCTCGCCCCCAATTCTTTTGCCTCCATCACTGTCCGTTATGAAACATCAAAAGCCCGCCACACTGAACAGCCATTCCTGCCCCTGAGAAATTCAAATCTCTGTAATGGCCACAACTTGAGAGTTCCATGTTACTGATGCACGCTCGAAGTACACCCGCCTTTTTATGATACTTCTTCTATTAAAATAGACTCATCTCAAACCATCTTGTTCGGGGCATCTTCGCTCTATCGTCTGTCTGTCCTTACTTACATACTCCCTGCAAGCTGTCTCTACTTATGCTTCAACTGCCCAGTCCTTTGCCTCTTCACTTATGTTCCCATGCCCCCTACAAATCTAGTTTAAACGCTCTCCAATAGGACAAGCAACCCTCTCTCCCAGGATATTGGTTCCCCTCCAGTTTAGGTGCAACCTGTTCCACTTTTCCAGGTCACTCCCCCCCCCCCCCCCGAAAATGCTTCAATGATCCAAGAACCTGAAACTCTGCTCCATGCAGAATGATTTCAGCCACTCAGTCGCCTGATCTACCTTCCTTAGCTTGTGTCACCGGGTGTAATCTGGAGACTACCACCTTGGAGGTCATGGTCTTCAGCCTCCTTCCTAACTCCCTAAATTAACTGCGCAAGACCTGCACCCATTTCCTGCCTATTTCATCGGTGCCAATATGTACCACGACCTCTGGCTTTTCACCGTCCCCTTCAGGAATAGTTTGCATTGCTCAGATATCCTGGACCCTAGCACTTGCGAGAGAAAACACTATCCAGGAACCTCTTGCTACCGCTGAATCACCTACCTGTACCCCTAACTACAGAGTTCCCTATGACTATTGATCCATGTAACTTCCCCCAGCCTTTCTGAGGCCCAGATCCTACCGCAGTGCTGTTGATCTGGCTGCTGCAGCCTTGCCTAGATTGGCCATCCCCCTCATCAGTATCCAAAGGGTTATACCTGTCGCTGAGGGAAATGGCCACATAGAGATCCGCACAGACTTCTCTCTGTCTTTACCGCACTCGAAGTACACGCAACTATTCCCTGAATTCTGCACTCTGGGAGTAGCCACCTGTTCAAAGGTCTCGTCTATCAATTGCTCTGCCTCCCGGGCGATCCTTACCCTAGTTCTGGCTCCATTATACGGTCTTTCAGGAGCTGGAGTTGGCTGCACTTCTCGCAGGTGTAGTCATCAGGGTAACCAGCAGGTTCTATGAATTTCCACATCTTACAGGAGGTATATTCAACTGCAACACCTGACATCCTGGCAGTACAGTACTATGGACAACGAAGATCGAACCAGCAATGACGAAAAGAAAAACCTAACCTTCTTACATGTTTCTTTCGACTCAGCCTCTTTCAGTCGAAGGCTCCTGAGGCAAAATCTTTAAGTTACCACTCAGACTGCAGCCTCCATTCCGACTATGGCCGTTCCTACAATGGTCACTCCGCTGGAGCCCATCTCTTTTTTACGGCTTAAAACATAAAGAAAAGCACACGCAACGATATAGGAACGCACCACATTTGGTGGTGCTCCGCCTGCCTCCTGGTGCCGATAAAAGGGGACTAGTATCATAGTGAGAAGGTTTGTTATTGCTGCTCCGTGGAGTTTAAATTAGAGTTGCAAGAGGATGGGAACTGGAATGCCAGAACCGTTAGTGGAGTAGTTGTGGAAGTAAATGTTGGTAAGACCTTAAAATTATGAATCAAAAGTCTGAGCATGATGCAAATAGTGTCTTATGCTGCCTAATTTTCAAATCAAGAAGTATAAGTAAGGTGGATAATAGTGCTGAAGATGATGTAGATAGTTTACAAACAGAGGCAATGCCCTGGGAAGAGACGCTGTTAATTGGTAAAATTGCAGTCAACACGATGAGTTGTAACTTAAAAGGCACTCAAATTCGAAAAGATTGAATACCGGACTGAAGCTGTTGTATCTGATTGCACGCTGTATACACAATAAGGTAGAGGAACTTGCAGCGCATTTTCAGATTGGCGGGTATTATGTTGTGAGCGTCACTAAATGACGGCAGCAAGGAGGTTATTGCTGGGAGTTTAATGTCCAAGGATATACATTATACAGGATGGAAGATATGGCAGCGTTGCATTTTTGGGAAAAAAAGAAATCAGATAATTAGAAAGAGGTGACATAGGGTCAGAAGGTGCTGAATCATTGTGTATAGTGCTAAAGAACTTCAATGGTAAAAAGACTCTAAAGGGTGTTGTATACAGACCCACAAACAGCTGTAAGTATATGGTGTACAATTACAACGGAAGATATAAAATGCATGACAAAGGGGCAATGTTGCAATAAACATGAGGAACTTCAATATGCAGGTCGATTGGGTAAATCAGTTTGTTGCTGGGTTACAGGAGATAAAATTTCTCGATTCCCTATGAGATGGCTTTTCAGAGCAGCTTGTTGAGCCCACGAGAGGATCAGCTCTTCTGGATTGGTTGTTGTGCAATGACTCACAATCGATTATAGACCTGAAGGTAAAAGAACCCTTAAGGGGGAATGATCCTAACATGATCGAATTCATCCTGAAATTCGTGAAGGAGGATCTAGTCAGATGTATCAGTATTACAGTAGAGTAATACTACTCGAAGGGTATTACGCAGGCGTAAACGATAAGTTGACGAGGAATAATTGGAAAATAACACTGACATGCAAGACAGCAGAGCAGGAATAACCCAAAGAGGAAGAAGTATTCTGTAGGAAAGATGACACAAATGTGACTAACAAGGAGTCAAAGCCAACATAAAAGGCAAAGATAGGGCATATAATAGAACAATAGAACAATAATTAGTGGGCAGTTTGTCAGTTCGTTTAGAAATGACTGAAGTGTGGAGTGCCATAATGGGGGCGTTGGGAGTGGACCCAAATGCAAGACACAGACACTGAAATACCAGGAACAGGACTAGTCGTGAGATGGAAGCAAGGAAAATGGGGAAGATAAGGACACTGGACATGACACAGGCTCCGGACGAGACAAGGATTCCGGGCCTGGGCTAGGACTTGACAAGGACAGTGGAACCAGGACATGGAACTGGGAACTGGAAGCCTGGGCTTGGACTCCAAGCCAGAGACTGCACAAGGACCCAGAATCTGGGTCTTGATTCGGGCTCGGACCCCATAACTAGGCGAGGACATGAGGAGTTTACAGGACGAAACGAGAGACTCCTGGACGGGACAAGGTGAACCCCAGCACAGGACGAGGGAATCCCAGCACCGGGCTGGGCAAGGTACTCCTGTGCTGGGCGAGGCACAAGGACATGACGAGAACACAGAACCGAGGGAGAGACAGGAACATGGAACACCGAGCCGGGACCCCTCCTTAGGTACAGGACGTAGGGCCGGGACTCATAACACAGAACGCTGAAAACGACGAGACAGTTCCCACCGCTAGGTAGTAGCAAAACGGCCGGACCTACCTAGCGAAGGCGTGGGCACAGACAGAGAGTTCCAAACAGGGCGAGGCTCCAGACACAGGCAAGGCGAGGCAAGGCTCCAGGCAGCGGCAAGGAGAGGCAAGGCAAGGCTCCAGACAGAGGCAAGGAGAGGCGAGGCTCCAGGCAGAGGGAAGGCGAGGCGAGTCAAGGTTTCAGGCAGAGGCAAGGCGAGGCAAGGCTCTAGGCAGAGGCAAGGGAAGGCAAGGCACCAGACACAGTTTGCAGGGCAGGGCCTCAGGCGTAGGTTGTAGGCAGGGCTTCGGAGGGAAGGAAGGGAACAGTCCGGCCTCAGGGTAACGGCAATGACGGCCTGACTTACCTAACGGAGGCAAGGACCGGGAGCGACAGATCCCACCGTAGGGTAATGGCAAGGACGGGCTGACTTACCCCATGAGGCCAGTGAGTTTGCTGATGATACTGAAATAATAGATGTCGTTGAGAGTGGAAGATGGTCAAAAACGCACATGGAGGGATCTTGGTCAGCAGGGGAAGTAGTCTCAGGAACGGAAAATTGAGCCTAAGTTGGATCAGTACGAACTTTTGGGAAGGCAAATGAGGGTCAAGTTTGTAGTGACCGTTTTGCTGGAGAGAGGGTGATAACAAAGGGATTTGGGAGTGGAAGTAGATGTCTTCCTGAACGTGGCATTGCAGGTAGGCAGGAAAATGAAGAATGCTTTTGACACATGGTCCTTCATCAGTTACGGCATTGGCTATAGAGCATTCAATATTGTAGTTGTACAAGACGCTGGTGAGGCGTCACCTACGCTACTGTGTTCAGATTTTGAAGATTTTCTATGGGAAAATCTGTAATGAGTCCAAAGCTGATTTGTGAAAAATTTGCGGCGCATTATGTTATAGACAAAGGCTGAGCATGTTGAACGTGTTTTCATTGGAATGGGGGGAGGGGGGGTGATCTTATAGAAGTATACAATATTATGAAGGGCATGCACTACAAGGTTAAAGTGCACAGTCAATTTTCCCCCAGGTTTCAGAATGAAACTTTGAAGAATATTTATGAGTAAACTTGCTGCTGGTAGCATGATTTACTGGGTTGTATATCTCCAGCTTTCATCACCAGACGTCATTATGGAAACTTCTGGCATTGCTTTTGGTGCCCCATCTATAATCAGCATGCCAAACCAAATCGCTTTGTCAATGATGGCAAATATACAGTCAGATTGACCTGAAACTGTATTATCACGTTCGCCAATGACACTACAGTGTTTGGCCTCATCAGCAACCATGATGACTGAGCATACAGAGGGACTATAAGCCCAGAAGACCATAAGATATAGGAGGAAAATTGGGATATTTGGACCATGAACGTCCTCACCTCTATTTTAGCATGGCTGATCCAATTTTCCTCTCAGTTCCAATCTTCCTCCTTCTCTCCATATCCCTTCATGTCCTGACCAATCAAGAATCTATCAACCTCTATCGTAATGTACATAAAAACCTGCACTCCACAGCTCTCTGTGGCAGAGAATTATACAGATTCACCGATTTTGGCTAAAAAAAATCCTCCTCTGCTCTGTTCTAAAAGTATGCCCCTCTACACTGAGGCTGTGTCGTCTGGTCATAGACTCACGGGCCATTGGACACACCCTTTTCGCATCCACTCTATCATGGCTTTTCAGTAATCGATAATTTCCTTATTCTTTTCAATTCAAGTGAATGCAGTCCCAAAGCCATCAAATCCCCTTTTTGAGGCATCGAGAGCATGTCGGTAGGGTTAGTGCTTTGCTCTGGGTGTCGGATAAGGGTACTCCCGGAATCTTCTAGTCTCCCAGATGGCCACATCTGCGCTAAGTGCGCCGAGTACAAGCTCCTGAGAGACCCTGTTGGAATCCGGAATTGCGTTTCGATGACCTACAGCTTATAAGGGAGAGTGAGCAGGAGATAGAGAGGAGCTCCAGGGAGTTAGTCATCCCCAAAGCTGCAGGAGTTAGATAAGTGGGTGATGGACAGGGAAGAGAATTGAAAAGCTCAGACAGCAGAGCGCACCTCTGTGGCCATCCCTCTCAGTAATCAATATTTCGTTTTCGATGCGGTTAAGGGGGATGGCGTGACAGAGGACGACCACGGAGATCGGGTCTCTGGCACTGAGCCTGTTTCCATGGTGCAAGAAGGGAAAGAGGAACGTGAGAAATGCAGTAGTCATAAGGGAATTCCATAGTGCGGGGAATAGACAGGAGGTTCTGCCAGCCTGATACCTGCATGGGTATGCATTCCACGTGCCAGGGTACGGGATGTCTCAGATCGGTTGCAGAGTATTCTGAATGGAGAGGGTGAACAGCCAGAAGTTTGGTACAGTTTGGTGCCAATGACGTTGGCAGAAAGGGGAGGAGGCTCTGAAGAGAGAATTCAAGGAGTTAGGTAAGAAGCTGAAAGGCAGGACCACAGGGGAAATAATCTCAGAATTGCTGCCTGTGTTAGCGAGTGCAAGAATAACATGATCAGGCGTATTAATGTGTGGCTGAGAGACTGCTGTAGGGGGCAGGGCTTCAGATTCCTGGATGTTTAGGGCCTCTTTTGGGGGCGGTACGAACTGTACAAAAAGGACAGGATGCACCACAAAACAAAGGGTTCCAATATCCTTGCAGCCACATTTGATAGAGCTGCTAGGGAGGGTTTAGACTAACTTGCCATGGGGAAGGAACCGGAGTGATAGGGCTGAGGTAGGGCAAAACAGAAAGAAATCAAAAATATCGTGCAACAGGGATTATAGAAAGAACAGCCAAGATATGAGTCTTAATCACAGCTAGTGTCATGAGTTACAGCGCAACAGAGGTGTGGTGCAGTTAAAGTAGAAAGCAACAAATATTGGACTGAAAGTGTTATATTTGAATGCACGCAGTGTAAGAAGTAAAACGTACGACATTGAAATTCATTTACAGATTGGCAAATATGACGTTGTGGCCATCTCTGAAACTTGACTAAAGGATGGCTGCCATCGAGAGGGGAACGTCCAAGAAAGGCGTTCGGACATTCCCCTCCCGACGTTTGGTGTAACGGAAGATAGGTTAGTAGGCAGAGGGATGGTGTGGCTCTGTGTACAAGAAATAATATTAAATCATTAGAAAGAGATGACATAGGGTTGAAAGGTGTAGATTCTCTGTGGGTTGAGTTAAGAAATGGCAAGTGTAAAAGGTCCCTAATGGCAGTTGCATACAGGCCTCTAAACAGCAGCCGGAATGTGGATTACAAATTACAACGGGAGATAGAAAAGGCTTGTAGGAAAGGCATTGTCATGATAATCGTTGAGGATTTTAACTTGAAAGTGGATTGGGAAAACCAGGTAAGTACTGGACCTCAGGAGAGAGAATTTATAGAATGTCTAAGGGTTGGATTTTTAGAAGAGCTTATTGTTAAGTCCACTAGGGGATCGGCTGTGCTGGATTGGGAGTTGGCAATGATCCGGAGGAGATAAGAGAGCTTAAGGTTTAAGAACCTTAAGGGAACAGTGATCACAATATGCTCGAGTTTACATTGAAAGTTGAGAGGGGAAAAACAAAATCCAATGTGAGCGCATTTCAGTAGAATACAGGAAATTGCGATGGCATGAGAGGAGAACTGACCGAAAATGACTAGAAAGGGACATTGGCAGGAAGGACAGCACAGCAGCAAAGGCTGGAGATTCTCCGAAAAAATGAGGGGAGTGTAAGACAGATATATTCCAAATAAGAAGAAACTTTCAAAGGGAAGAAGAACAGTACCGTGGCTGACTAGTGAGGTCAAAGCCAAAGTAAAAGCAAAAAAGAGAGCATACAAGAAAATCTGAGCCATTGGGAAGATAAAGGATTAGGAAGCTTTTAAAATGTTGCAGAAGGAAAATAAGAAGGTCATTAGGAAGGAAGAGATGAAATATGAAAAAAATCTGGCCATCAATGTCAAATAAGGTACTAAAAGCTTTTAAGGTATACAAAAGAGTGTCGAGGGTAGATATAGGACCAATGCAAAATGACGCTGGAGATATTGCCATGACAGATGTAGAGTTGGCAGGGGAACTGAATAGATATTTTGCCTCAGTCTTCACAGTGGAAGGTGTCTGCAATGTATCGGACATTCAAAAGTGTCAGAGAAGTGAAATTTGCGCAGTGAAAATTACGACTGTATAGGTGCTCAGGAAACTTAATAGTCTGATGGCGAATACATCTCCTGTACCTGATGGAATGCAGCTTTGGGTTCTGAAGGAAGTAGATGGAAAGACTGCAGAGGTATTAGCGACGATCTTTCAAGAACAGATTGATTGTGGCATTGTACCGGATGACTGGAAAATTGCAAATATTACTCCACTATTTACGGAGGGTGGGAGGCAGCAGAAAGTAAACTGTAGATCTGTTAGCATGACATTAGTGGTTGGGCTGCTGCTGGAATCGATTGTTAGGGATAAGATTACGGAGTACCTGAAGGAGCATGATAAGATAGGGCAAAGCCATCATAGTGTCCTGAAATAACGTCCAGTCTGACACACCTACTGCAAATCTTTGAGGAAATTATAAGGAGAGTAGCCAAAGAAGACACCGCAGGCGTGGTGTATTTGTATTTTGAAAAGGCTTTTGACGAGGTGCCGCACCCGAGGCTGCTTAACAAGATAAGAGCCCATGGAATAACAGGGAGGTTACTAGTATGGGTGTTGCATTTGGCTGGTCGGCAGAAAACAGAGAATGGGAATGAGGGTACCCCAGTCTGTCTGGAGGCCGGTTACCAGTGGATTTACACAACGGTCAGTGTAATGACTGATGCTTTTTACGATATATGGTTGTGGTGGTTTAGTTCGAAGTCCATGTTCCGGTCCATGGACTCCGGACTCCAGGTTTTCCAGCTGTCCCTTGCTGCGGTTGGAAAAAAACTAGAAACACCTGAGGCTCATATTGGAACTGGGAATATAAGTGTCCCTGGTATTGAGTGCGGTTTGGGGGTCGTCTTGTCAAGATTCTCATGGCACAGATGGTTGGTGGAAGGCTAGAACGTACTCTTGCCATCCTTGGGGGCGCGTTGGAGAACCATGGCTTCTGAGAGCCTTGCTGGTAGTAGTCGGAGCTGCCATTGCGGGATGGATTCAGCTGTTTCCTGGGCCAGCTGGATAGCCGTCAGCCACTCTGAGCTAGGTAGGGATCCGGTTGCTTCCATAGCCAGCCATGCCTGCCGGCCGTAACGGCTACTCGGAGCTACCCCGATGCAGAGGTGGAAATGTCTGTTGTTCTTTGGTGTTGTCTCTTCCTGTCCTTGCCCCCGTGGGGTAAGTCAGGCCGTTCTGCCGTTGCCCTGCAGGGGGATCTGTCTTGTCTTGTCTTTGCCTCCGTCGGGTAGGTCAGGCCGTTCTGCCGTTACCCGACGGATGGTCCTGCCCCACCTTGGTGTGGAGTTATAGATGAGTCCCGGCTTGTTGGTGGTTAAGTCCCGGTTCTATGTCTGTGTACTGTCCCGTCTCATGTCAGTGTCCTGTTAAAGATGAGTCCCGGCTTGCCGGAGGATAAGTCCCGGCTCCATGTTGATGTACAGTTCCTAGTCTGCCCCTAGCTCCAGCCTCCGAGTTCTCCAAGCTCCAAGCTTGCAGCCTCTAGCCTCAACCCAAGCCTGCAGCCTCTAGCCTAGACCCAAGCCTACAGTCTCAACCCTCAAGCCTCGACCCAAGCCTGCAGCCTTTAGCCTCGACCCAAGCCTTAAGACCTCAAGTCCCTAGCCAAGCCTCGTCACGTCCTCGCCAGGGTTTGGGGGTCCGAGTCCGAGGCAAGACCAAGGGTCTGGGTCCTTGTCCAGTCTTGGGCTCGGAGTCCACCCTATGCTCCTTGATCCCAGTCCCTCGTTCTGGTCCTGCTTCCCCTGCCTAGACTGCATCCCGTCCCGTCCTTGGGTTCCGTCTCGTCCTGTTTCCAGGACTCCATTGTCTGTGTCCTGCAGGTGGGTCCTGATTCAACACCCGACTTATGACAACGTAAACGATTTGGATACGGGATTATCGAATATGTGGCTAAATTTAGCGATGATACAAAGATAGGTAGACGTGCAAAGGG
The DNA here is from genome assembly GCF_048418815.1 of Hemitrygon akajei. NCBI lineage: Eukaryota > Metazoa > Chordata > Chondrichthyes > Myliobatiformes > Dasyatidae > Hemitrygon > Hemitrygon akajei. The sequence goes on from NC_133133.1 coordinate 122,846,565, forward strand.
TACTGTTGAGGTAACAGAGTGCCTGCAGAGAGACTTAAATAGTTCAGGGGAATGGGCAACGAAGTGGCAAATGAAATATGATGTTGGAGAGTGTACGGTCATGCACTTTCTTGGAAGAAATAAACGGACAGACTATAGTTTTGATGGGGAGAGACTTCAAAATGCAGAGATGCAACGATACTTGGGTGTCATAAGGGGGCGTGGAGACTGGACACAAATGCAGGAGGCAGACACTGAAGTACTAGAACATGACGGGACAAAGCTAAAGGACAGGACGAGTTGTGGAGACCATGACGTTCGTGGAGACCTTGGGGTTCAAGGAGATCTTGGGGTCCGAGGAGATCTTGAGGCTGGGCCCTTGGAGGTCAAGGAGGTTAGCCTCCTGGGCGGGCTGCGGAACTCCCAGGCAGGACGCAGGGGTCTGGGCAGGTCGCGGGACTCCTGGGTGGGACGTGGGGCACAACCCTACGGAGGCGAGGATCCAGAAGGGACAGAACCGGCAAAGGACTAGGTACAAGGAGCTAGCCTCCTGGGCGGGCCGCGGAACTCCTGGGCAGGGCGCAGAACTCCCAGGCAGGAGGCGTGGGCCTGGGCAGGACGCGGGGCACAAACCGATGGAGGCGAGGAACAGGAAGGGACAGAACCAACCGCAGGGCAACGGCAATCTGGCCTGGCTTACTCGACGGAGGCGAGGGACAGAAAAGGAGCTCGGTCTGGTTTGGCTTCAAGACTCGAGGCGGCCGGAAGACTGGGGCGGGCTACGGAACAGCCAAATCCATAACTCACTCAAAGAACTCGTCTTTCAACGGTGGGTAATCCAAGCGGAGACTGACGGGACAACTCCCCAACTACACTCCATCCCAGAGCCCCTGATGTTCACAGCCAGCAGATGGGCATCAGGTGCAAATGTTTGAGTCCAAGCCGAAACGAGGGACAGTCGGAGGACCCGGAGTCTGGAGCCGCGGACGGGACCGTGAACCGGAAGGTGGACTTCGGACCGAACCATGACATTGGGAGTCCTTGTGCAAGTTGCCCTAAAGGTTAACCGAGAGGTTGAGTCGGCTGTGAAAACGCGAATGCAATGTTGGTATTCATTTCTTGAGATATGGAATATAAGGGCAGAAATGTGATGTTGTGGCCCTATAAGGCACTCGTGAGACCACACGGAGTATTGTGTGCAGTTTTGGGCTCCTTATTTCGGAAAGGATAGACTGACATTAGAGAGGGTTCAGAGAAGATTCACAACAATGATTCCAGGAATGAAAGGTTTATCGTATGAGGAGCGTCTGTCAGCTCTTGGGCTGTATTCCCTGGAGCTCAGGAGAATGGGGAGGGTCTGATAGAAACATTCCGAATGTTAAAAGCCCTGGACAGATTAGATAGGGGAAAGGTATTCCCATGGTTGTTGCAAAGAAGGGTGAACCCAAACGCAGGACACTGGCACGGAGATAGAGTTGGGATGCAGACGAAGGCGTGAGCGTGGCTGGAGCTGAACGGCAAACAGGAGGGTGATCGGAAAGGCAGGCGGCAGTAAATACTCATCTTGACACGGAGCGTTGCTGGAGCTGAACGGCAGACAGGACGATGAACGGCTAGGCAGACGGTAGGCGACGCTTCTCTTGACACAGGAAAACCTCAGTACTGAAACAAAACTTAGAATACACAATCCTATGCTGCCGGGAACGTGAATTATCACACTAGCTGAAACAACGATCTTGCGATGAGTGGATGCAAAGCCGGGGTTATGATGCTGCAGGTTTAGATGAGAATCATCTGTGCCACAATCACACCGCAATCAGGAACCCGGTAGAACACGTGGAGAAGGGAATTAGGAGAATATGAGGAATCAACGGTCGGGACCATGACGATGGTATCGGGTTCTAGGACAAAAGTGCAAGACTTCAGGATTGAAGGTCGTCCGTTTAGAACTGAGATGCAGAGAAATTACTTTAGTCGGAGAGTGGTAAATCTGTGGAATTTTTTTGCTACGAGCGTCTGCGAAGCCCAAGTCATTGGGTGTATTTAAGGTAGATATAGATATTTTCCTAATTCACCAGGGCATCAAAGGGTTGGTGTGAAGGCAAGTGAGTGGGGATGACTGAAAGAATTGATTCAGCCCATGGGTTAATAGTGGAGAAGACTCGATTTCCGAATGGCCTAGTTCTGTTCCTATGTCTTGAGTCTTATATGACAAGCCATACAATCCTGAAAAAGTTTTTGTGAACCAACTTTGAACATTTTCCAGTTTTAGCACATCTATATTTCCTGAATACATTGAGTTGTGCAATGCTCCCGTCTCAATTATAACAACTTTCTACAAATCACGATGGAGATTGTCCTATCTGGCTTCATCATTGTGTGGTACGGGAGCTGCAAGTTATCAGACTGCATGACTCTATAGAAAGTAATAAGAATAGCAGAGATATCATCAGTGTTTTCCTTCTATTTGTGTTTGAAATTTACTGGAGTGAATGAACGGTCCAATTCATTGCTACTGACCCCTACCACACACGCCAGAATCTTTCTTATCCACTGCCAGCAGGAAAGAGGCAGAGAAACATCAGGACGGGACTGCCATACTGGGTAACATCATCTTCCCTCAGACTGTGGGTCTAAATAATAACCTGACCCTACCGTAATCTTCTCACTCGAACAGTGAGTATTATACCATACTTTTTCCTATTTCCTGTTTAACTATGTACCGATCTCTCTCTGTCTCTGCTTCTCTCTCTCTCTCCCTCTCTCTATCTATCTATCCTTGCATTACCTGATTTTCTGCATTGTTTGCTTATCAAATATGGTTCGAACTTCATCTAAATCACAATACTAGACAAATGCAACCTACCTAACACAATAACACACGAACATTGCACTTTTCATATTTTTAATGAACACATTACAGAATCATTCACAGTCCAGGTTCAAAGAAGTATGTGAATCTTTGTATTTAATAACTGGTAGAACGTCCTTCAGCAGCAATAAACTCCATCACACCTCAAACGTGCAGCAATGTTTTTTTGTTGGTGAGCAATGGTTTCCTCTATGTAGTCGTTCCATGAACACCATTCTTGTTCAGTGTTTTTCTTTTAGTGGACAGATGAATTTCATTGTATGCCTTTTCCACATAATTTTACCTATAGATATAAACAGGAAAACAGGAATCATTACATGAACTTTAGCAAGTTCAAGAAATTTCAACAGGTCTTTCACTCTTACACTTGGATTTTTTTTATCTCTTTGCAGAATGTGATCTTGGGGTGATCATTACAGGAAGGTCATTCCTAGGGTGTGTAGCAAGAATGCCGAAATTCCTCCATTTCCAGACTAGTTTGACTGTGGACCGATGAACACTTAGGTCTTCAGAAATACTAAACTATCTCTACAATTCCTCTTTTATGTTGCTCAGAAAGTTTTTCAAATGGAGACATGGTGCTCATAAACAAATCCTTCTTAAGAAAAGCTGGCTCTGTCAGTAACTATAACTCGTGTGTCTTGTTTTCAAGCAGAACAGATCTGCATCCACATAGCCAGTCTCATCTCATTGATTTTAGAAGGCAATATCCCAGAAGTTCAAATAACTTTTTGTGACTATACTACGATTGTGCAAATGGTGTACTCTGTATTGATGAGAAATATAATTGCTTGTGTATTATTTGTTTAGGCAGATTGTGGTTGTCTATTATTGTGACTTAGATGAATATTAGACCATGTTTGATGAGTAATTCATGTAAAAACAGGATAATTGCAAATAGCGTATTTCCACACAATCTCAGGCCCTCTACCAGAGGCCAGGGATATCGAGGTTTCGGTGCAGAATCCTGCTGTTCCTAACAGAGTGCTGTATTAGACCGTGTTCTCGGATATTGTTCCCATGATTTGTTGGAGCCGCTCTTCCAATCCAGCTGTCACATTTTGAAGTGTTCCTATCACCACCGGGATTGCTCTGGCCTTACCCTGCGTCATACTTTCTATCTGTTCTTTCAAGACTTGGTATGTCTCCAGCTTCTTTTATACTTACTTCCTGATGGGTTACTATCCTTCGGGATAGCCACATCTTCTTCCATTTCATTTTACTGTTCCTTGTCTCATATTACTCTGTCTGGGGGTTACGCCAGTACCTGCTCAGCAGTCGGTAATTGGACTTCCACAGCATCTTATCTCTATCATCCTCTACTACTTTCTCGGGTGTTTTGCACTTGGACTTGTGGGTGTCCAAGCCATACTCAACGCAGGTGTCCCTGCGGACAATTCATGCCCATTGATTGTGATGTTAAGCGTATGCTATCACTGTCTGCGTCTTACACCCTGGTTCTATGTACTGGATGGTTTTTAGAGGATTCGTTTCACTGTCTGGATCTTGGGTCTTGTCTCGTATGATAGAACCCTGCTTCTATTGCTGTTGTGCTCAGAGTCTTTTCTTGTGCAGCTATAAGAGGCACCTCTGTGCATTCCCGATATCTTGCCATTCCCAACCATTGGTAAAACTTTCTTACGTCAGCCTCCTCTGATATCCAGAGATTTAACACCCTGCGCAGTGGCTTGACTTACCATAGCCTCAGGTCCTCTGGCTCTACTTTACCGACTTCCTTTTCCATGTCCTATGCCTGCAGATTTAGGTATTACCCTCTTAGATTGTCTTTGTTGGCTATCTTACAGATATACTCATCGATGTTTCGCATCTGTGGTCTTGGCACTTCGAAGCCCCCGTGCTCCTTTATTTCAGCAGGTGTACAGTCGCTCGCCTCTGGGCGGAATCCTCCATTTATTTTCAGTAACTTCCTGGTGTGATGACAGCGGTCTCCAGTATGCTCCTTGGCAAGACATTATTGTGGTTTGGTATCTAATGACTGTTAGAGCAAATGTGTTGATGGCTAGTTCTCTCATTCATCCGGATTTTTAAGACCTGCCGCACACTTTGGATGCACTTGGATGTTGCTGCTGTCCTTGTGTCCTGATCGTGACGTCTATGTACCTGCAGTACTCCCAGGTATTTTAAGCTGTCATCTACATGTGATTTGTGGCCTCCGGGTAACCAAAATCTTTCAGTCGATGAATTTGCCTCTTTTTACTACCATCCTACTGCACTTTTCCGGACTAAAATACATATCGATGTCTCTGCTGTACACCTTTGTCAGGTGGATTAGTGAGTCAATGTCTCATTAATTTCTAGCATACAGTTTGATGTCATTCGTGTGTAGGATGTGGATGATGTACTCTCCATTCTTGAAGAACCCATCCTTGATATACCCATATCCACTCTTTGCGATGATCCAGCTGAGGCGAGTGAAGCTTATGAGAACAGCAGTGGGAATAGTGCTCTGGTATATTCCACACTGATGGATAATTGTTTTGTTGGCTTTGAGTTAACAGCTTGCGTTGCCCTTCAGCAGCCCACTGAGTTCTTGATGAAGGTCTTTGCTGCCTCATTGATCTTGTCCAGGGACAGGCATTCCAGAATCCATGAATGCAACATTGAGTCGTATGCTTTCTAGTAGTCAATCCAGACTCTGCTTAAGTTGTTTTGCTTGATCATGGAGTCTCGCATAACTACTTGGTCTACCAGTAGCTCAGGAATTTGCACACATGTTCCTTCTGCTTGATGCCGTAGTGAAGCTTCATGCTGTTAACAGGGAGGTTTTGCTGGTAGATTGATAGTGTCCATCCTTTGTGAGGTTCATCATTATGAGTACAGTGCTTCCTTGAGTTCGCCGGTAAGAGTAGGAGCCTGCTGCAAGCAACTGAATCAAGTAAACTGACAGCCATGTTTGTAAAACTTTTAGCTTCTTCAGCCAATAGGCGTGTGTCATATCAGGCGCTGGTGATGTCCAGCTCTTCATACTTGCTACTCATTACTGTACACCTGCTGCTGCGATGGTGACTGGATTTTCATCTGGAAGCTTGCTTGTAGGTCTTTCTGCGCAATGGGTTATGTGATGTTTCTTTCTCGCATACACTTTTCCAGTACTCTTCAGATGCTTAGTTGGTTGGTTCAGCTACTGATAAGCTATTATTCTAGAACATTGCGCATACTTTTCCTAGTTCTTTGGAGAAGAGTCCATTTATTCGCTTGGCCTCTGTGTCCTTCGTGTACCTCTGTAGTCTGGGAGCCAGAGCTTATAACTGTTGCTTGGCAGTTTTTAGGGCTTCGACAATGGACAGACCTCTCTACTTTTTCATAGCCCGGATGAATCTTTGAACTTCACACCTTTCTGAGCTCAGTTAGTCTGCTGACTTCCGCCCATGTTGTCATCGTCTTGGCTTCCAATCGTTGTCTCCAGTGGGTGGTGGTGTGGTTGTGGGTGTGTGTATATGCTTTGTTACGTACACCGTAACTGGGTGTCAGACCAGCAAAGATTGAAGTATCCGTTGGAGTCTGGTGGTACTATATTCAAAAGTGCTTATTAGTAAAATAACCAAAACAATATCAATAATGCAAATATACATATAACACAGGTTAGCAACAATAAACCTAAAAGTGTAGGAATAATAATAAGCAATAAAAAAACAAGCTCTATCGATGTCTAGGGGTAAATGAGTTGTCATAGAAAAGTATAAAGTTCTGTTCAGTTCATGCGTGCTGAGGTAGTTATGGTTGTTTTGTGGTAATCGTGAGAGAGACAGGGAGAGAGGGAGAGAGGGAGAGAGGGAGAGATGTAACAGCTGAGGCAGGCAAACCTTTTGTGGCTTTCTAAATCTGTTGTGTCGTTGTGGCCATTCAGTTTTGAACCCTCCGTCCTTCAGCTAGACCGTTCTTCTGTGGTGGATTCGTAACTCTGGCATGAGTGTACACACACAAGTCTCCACCGGCCCTGCTGTCACACTGTGAGATTTATTGACCAATCTCCTGATTCGGTCTCCGAAACCCCCACCTTTCTTGTGGGTTCACAACACTCAGTCAGTGTCCACTGGTGTGTCTGAAGGGTGTCTCTCCAGACCTGCCTTTTATCCCTACTAACGGGGTCTCAGCTATCCATCAACTCTGAATGACTGTATCCATCAAATCAGGCCACTCTTGCTGTCTCCTGAGGAATGTTAACGAGCAAAGTAAAGTCCTTGTAGTGAAAGGTAAATAATCGAGGAAGAGTCAAAATACAATGAATCAACAGTCTCTCTCTCCCTCTTATCTGTGTCTCTCTCATGAGCAGCATAGCAACAACAATAGTTCATGGTTCTCGGGGGGGAGGGGGATGGTTAACTTTGCACCCCACTGTCCATCAGGTCTGTTCATCACTCATAGCAGCTTGAACCTGAACGTTTAAAATCACGAATTTACTGAGAACATTGCCCGAATTGAATATTATTCCCGTCCACTGTCTCCTCTCCACTTACTCCGATCGTTAGAACGGAAGAATATAAGCTTGGTACAGGCGTCACACCGGCCAATTCAACTGTAAATTGACAATCTATTACGATGTTTCGGTTCCTTGTTTCTCTGTTTGCGCAGCCTGGCTTCCTGTGTGTTTTCCATAGTCCGGGCATTGGCAGGACATATCACGGACATCAAAGCACAATTGGCTGCAAATGTCCCAAAATAATACTCTAAGTCCCGTTTGTTATCGTAGCTAACCTTTCTTTCGTGGTTGCAGATAACGATTATTTGACTTGAAATCTTGTTTTTTTTTCTCTCACTTATTACAAAGATGGTACTAAGGTAGATGCTGCGTGTTTCTTGCACCTCCACCTTCGATTCAAAGTTCGGGCAGAAGCAAAGGAACTTGTCTTTTTGAGAAATAAACCACAGAAATGATAGAAAGCGGTGGACCATTTTTCTGTAAAGGGATAGCCGTTTAGAAAACTCTGGAATCACTGAGTAAAATTTGCTAGCGAGGCTCATCGATAAAAAAATTAAAAAATAAAATTAATAATAATAACAATAATAATAATAATAATAATAATAATAATAATAAAAATATAATAATAATAATAATATTAATAATAATAATAATAATAATAATAATAATAAATATCATGGATTCGGCATTGTATCAGCCCGTGTTCATGAAAAGAAAACTAATTTTATCTAAACTTTCGGCGTTGAATTTGATTGCAACTAACAGGTAACGCAACTTATGCTGGACATCTATATTTGCATTTTCATAGCTCCTCGACAATGAACTATACACTGGTAATTAAAACAATCTCGATTGCAATAACATTTGTGGACTAAAGGATTCTTCAACGTAGAAGTACGTGAATGAGTTGACTTCATTTCAGGTACTGGCAACAAACCGGACGGATTAGAATAGTGGCCCAGATGTTCACTGAACCAAGTATTATTTTTCCCGAAATGATCAAATACAATATATCCTTCTGTACCGATGCACACTGGTCTATCAACACGGCTGTGTGAAGAACACAAGGCTTCAGGAAGTTAGGTTTTAGTTTCAATGAATTGAAAAGTAGAGGGCAGGCGGTAAGTTAACATATGCGTGTGTGTATGGTGTAGAGGACAGCACCTCTGAGCAACTAGATCGGGTTAGAGATCATGTTAGCGGAGGTTAATGCTTGTCTTCACCAGTCTTGGTAAGAATAGAAGTTGAGAAATCATGTCGTGGAAGTGTAAAATGTAGGTGCTCTCTCTTTTGAAGTATTCTGTCTGGCTATATTAGACGTTAAGAGGATGAAGCACAGTTGCACCTGGATGCTGACAGATTAGAGTGTAATAAATTATTAGGAGATATGGCACTAGCATGTATCGTTTGCTGAGGGGTTTTAGTATCTGAGTGTGAATGAGTTATATAATTATGAGGGGTAGATAGTCGGAGTCTCTTTCACAAGTTGGTCATTTCCATTACTGAAGGGATTAGCTTTAACATGAGGTTGTGGCTACCCACTTGCCAGCGCACTCGACCAGCTCACAATGCGGCGCGCGCCGGCATTGAGGCAGGTTCCCAAAGAGGGCGCCAAGCCTGCTTCACCAGCAAGGGGAAAAGCCCGCGCGCGGGACGGGACTGTGAATACGCGCCCCCCTATAGCATTCCCGCCCGGGGAGGGCGGGATCAGGATGGCTTTAAAGCGAGGCCGCGAAGTTTGAATAAAGCTGTTTTGCAACTGCAGCTCACCGACTCCGTGTCATTATTTCAGCGCTCCATGTAGCACACCGCTACAAGGTTTACACAGATGTCGGTAAATACGAGGAAAGTGATCCCAGGGAAGTGGTAAAAATTCTAAGCATGGCATTGCTTAGGAGACATTTATACAAGCACTTGTACAGTCACATGCAAATAGTTTTGGTTGGCATTATGGTCGGCAGGGAAACAACGTTTGAAGGACTTGCTCCTCCGCGAGACTTCTCGGGATACTTTGATCTCTACTCGATGTTCATGTTCAGATTGAAATGCTACAATATGCTGAAGGCTGTACTAGTCTCAGCTGGTTGCAGCTTCTTTGGTGATTTTCAGATTGAATGATTTATCACTTTACCAAAGTGTGTTAGTTTCAAGAGATAAACTTTTATTTTAGCCCGTGGGTATCAGTCCCACTTGCAGGAAAGGTAGTTATCTGGCCTGCATGGGACTCGGCATTCAGAACTGAATTGCTGGATGAGTTGGTTGTACGATAAGATGTGAACAACCTGAGGTAAAAATACCCTTCACTGATGACATTCGAAACCACCTTTCTTGCAGAACGCCACCCTCAGATTCAAACCATTTTTTTCAATCTGATTTTCAGTACTTGGTGTTTTTCAATTTAAACTCGAACAAACACAGCTCGTCAAAGAGGAATTGTTTTCAGTTGTCGTGATCTATTGGGATTTTAAAGTACTATTTTTAGTTCAGTGCATATCACTGACACTTGGGACCCGAAACAAAGTATATAAAGCCTTTGGGAAAGTCGGCCATTGAAAAATAGTTCTCAATTATCTACAGTACAGTGGCTGCTGTTGCTCAGCTGGAAAATGCTGGAAGAGTACTATGGTGTCGAGAAAATATTGTATGTGATCATTGCCGTCATAGGCGTCCCTGGTAAGTTAGTGCAAATATAAAGTTAATTGTGTTGGAATTTGTATTAAGCAGGAATGCAATCACAAAACAATTAAATAAATATGTCAGATTGGCTTTATGAACTGGCATATCATAACTTCTCAGATTGTGATCTAATAAAAGGGGAGAATTAAACAAATTAATTCGTGTACAACATTGCTGGAGAAAGTGTGCATTGTTGTTCTGAATTCTAGAGTACGTTAAGAGGCAGCTATGGAAATAATAGACGCATCTGATGCATCTTCAACTTACCATATGTAATACAGATTTGTCTACACATTATATGGAGTCACACTTTTTCGGAAACGGTCAGAACCACCTGCAAAATAAGCGATCGATGCAGGAAGCGGCAAGAAAACTCAGAGCAATAAGAAGTTTAACCGTTTGCATTAGTAAAGCTGCCAGAGTTCATTATAAAAACTGCAATTTAAAAAGATTCCTTTTAGAAAGTGTCAAGTATAGAAGGCAACGTCAATACGATTTAGGAATGTTACACCGTATTTGAAAAATCCTCTGGAGATGTTTGCTTTTGCAACTTGTTAAAGATTGAATATTCGATGTTGACTGATTGGATTTTCAAATCGGCTCTGCAGAATCCAACTTAACAGTTTAGCTTGCACAATGCACGGACATCGGGTCGGATGTTATAGTGTACCGGCATAGATGAAAACTAATTGAACCCGAGAGTAGATGTGTCTGATTATTTGTCACGGTGGCAGAACACACTGTCACAGAGATGTACTGAGAACGTATGCTATATTACTATGTTTGCTGAAGGCCTAATGCCAGTAGCTCTAAGTTGTGAGGAAGCTACGAAAGGGCTCAGAGGTATTATAAACCTGAGGAATGTAGAATCTGCACAAGTGTAAGAACGTAAATTAATGCAAAGTTATTGTGACAAATTTGGATACAATACGGTCTTTTAGGATACAATAGGGTATTTATAACAAATTCCTGGATAGGTACATGGAGCTTAGAAAAATAGAGGTCTATGGGTAACCCGAGGTAATTTCTAAAGAAAGTACACGTTCAGCACAGCATTGAGGATCGAAGGGCAGTATTGTACTGTACGTTTTGTATGTTCCTATGTTTCTATGTTTCTAAAATTTAGGAAGTCGGATATGGAGATAATTAGCAATGGTAAACGATAGAATAACGCGGGAGCCGCGTGTGCTAGTACATTGTAAAACCAAGCGTGCGGATACAGCACGAAATTAATAAAGGTAATAAAACATTGATTTTCATAACAAGGGTGAGTGAGATTGCCTTGGACCTTTGAGTCTCCGTGGTTTTATAAGTTCGGTGTCCTTTGATAATGAGAGAAACCAGACGTCGTCGCCGTGGAGACTGCTATTCAAAGGCCCAATCGTGACAACAATTCAAATTGAAAGTACTTAATCACTACCGTCCTTCATCGCATTCTGTTAATACTACCCCTTCACTCCAAAGGATTATCAACTTTAAATTCTTGGGTGTTACCATTTCAGATTATCTGTCCTCTACCTAACACGAAATCGTAAACGTGAAGTAAACACAACTAAGCCTTACGTCCTTCGGATTCTAGGAATATTGGGCATATCTTCTAAAACTGACAAGCTTCTGCAGGTCTGTCGCGGAGAGGTTTTTGACTGGCTGCATCACAGAGTGCTATGGTAACTCCAATATCCTTGAACAGAACAACCTAGAAAATGATATGGTTTCAGCCTAGCACATCACCACTGAAGCCTTCCCAACCATTGACCATGGAACTCTATTGTCGGAAAACAGCATCCATCATCAGAGATCCTCTACCAACCAGGCCGTGCTATTTTCTCCCTGCTGCCATCACACGCAGTACGTTCATGGACAGTTACTATTCCTCAACCATTAGGTGCCGAAACAAAAGAGAATATCGACACTTACTTGTTCATACATTAAGCGTACCCACAGCCAATTATTTCATTTTAAGGACTGTTTATCTTATTATTTCATATCCTCGTCATTAATTTATGTTTGCCTTTGCAGTTTTTGTTGTTTCTACACTTCGGCCTGTAATTCTCTAGACTATACTGACCTATACGTTCGCCTATAATTTCCTGGGTTTATCTTTCAGTGATCCAATTATAGCTACTGTTCTATAGATTTGCTGAGCATGCCCGCAGGAAAATGAATATCAGGGTTGTATATGGTAATATATATGTACTTTGCTAACCAAATTGACTTCCAACATTTTAAGATCAAGAGAACAATTTATACGACGTTATTGTTTTCAGCATAATTGTTCAGCAGGGAATATTATTTGTACAAAAGGACATTGGGAAATTGCGTTTGTGGTGATTTATTTTCGAGAATTCCGCGTGTTTTCGAGGCCTCAAGACATAATGGGAATCTTTCAGACTGAGGTGATACGGATAAATGTTGTGCACCTAAAATATATATTTTAAACAAACCGTTGTAAGCTAATAAGTCTTCCTGTGAAAATTGAATAGTACTCATCGACAGTTAACAACCAGTATTAAAACTAGCAAAAAAATTAGAAAAGTAGACATCATTCATATTTCTGACCGTCAGAACGGGAATGGGGGATTGTTAAGCTACATATAAGGTGTTTTTGCGGCATGTTTGTGAGATGGTAAACCGGTGTGACAATTAGAATAAGACGAAAAACAAAACTATCTGCTAAATGAGTAAATGGGAACCGTGAGAGGCTGATCACATCGACAAAGAAGCAAGGAAATGAAAATAATCGAGTTTCGAAATTCAGAGTAGAAAGTAATGTCTCGTATTGTGCGCATGTCCGCTTCTCGCCGGACAAACAATACACAGATGATGGAGAGGGTAAGAACGACCCACAAAATAAACGTAACATTGTAGATAGACCATTGATACAAAAACACGGAATACATTGTGCTGCGATGCACTCATTGGCCGATAATCTTCTTTAATACTTTCGTCAACGTTACCCAATACCCCATTGCCATTCAGATGCCGAAATTCTGGAGGCCTTGGTAACATTGCCAGTAGAAACAAAATCTACAAACGTGTCGGACCCATCCAAAAATATTCCTCTCGTCTGCTAAACTTGTTAATGATGAATATAAGATAGTAGACAATAGGAAGCAATTCGGAACAAAGTACTTTGGATGTTCAGAAGAATCCTGATAGGGTTCTAAGTAGGAAATCAATGAGCAAAGTTGATGCACGGGGAACTGGGCGGACCATACAGACGGCAGTAACGTAAAAAGTTGTAAAATCTTGACAATTCTTGGATAGCATGAAATGATCCGAATATTTTTATTAGCAGAATACATTTTCTGTCACCATATACAACCCTATCATAAACTGGGCTGCATTCATTGCTTTTTGTAGGTTTTTCTATCCCAGCCTGTGATTCAGCCAGTCAATATACTCTTCATCTCACATCTAGCGAACTTTGTCAAACTTTTACATGATATGGCGAATTTCTGCTGTCTCCTGGGGAAATAGAGGCGTTTCAGTGTCTTCTTCACAATTATAGTTACTTGCTATGTCGAGGTCAGATCATCTGAAATAGTAACACCTAAATTTTCTAACCTTTTCTGGTAAAGGTTCAGTGTTTATTGACTGCATGTAAGAAAAGACTGTAGTGATTAAGTACTTTCAATTTAAATTTATGTCTAGATGGGTCTTTGTATAGGGGTCTCCAAGCGACAAAGTCTGGTTTCTATCATAATCAAAGGAAAACCAACTTATAACGTCAAAGAGACTCTAAAGCCCAGGGGAATCCCATTCGACCTTTTATAAAAATTCCACATTTTAGAATCTTTATTAATTTATTGCTATACCCGCATGCCTGTTTTTACAATGTATTAAAACGCGCAGATACATCTCTTTGTAGCACAGCGGAATGAAAATAACGTAAACATCACTGATTTATTCAATTTCCTGTTTCTGTTCATACTCCTGTGCTCAATCTCTTGTTGCTGGATTGAAACGTTAAAGGAACTACTCTACACAACAGAAGACTCGTCTTTAATCCCACCCTTATATGTCTCAGTTTCTTTCTTTCAGAAAGTACGAAAATGCATACCGTTAACGTTGTACAAATGTCCCGATTCTAGCATTCTCCTTACTTGGTTTAAAAATCGAGTCCTTGCTCATTTCGAAAAAAAGTATTTGTTCAATGATGGTTAGTCTCTTTTCTCTTTCTGTAGTGAATTTAGTAGCGATTTCCATCCTGTCCCAAGGAAAGTGCGGCCTTTCTAAATGCACTACTCGCTATCTGGTGGCCATGGCAGCGGCAGATCTACTGCTCATTACCACTGAAGTTATTTTTCGCAAGATCAATGATCATTACTTTCCAATGTGTTTCCTGGACATCACCATTGTTTGCCGTACAAATCTTGCATTAACATATATAGCTGTAGACTGTTCTGTCTGGTTCACCGTAACCTTCACCTTTGATCGATATGTTGCCATTTGTTGCCAAAAGCTGAGAACAAAATATTGCACCGAGAAAACTGCAGCCATTGTTCTAGCAACAACAGGCATTCTGTTTTGTCTGAAAAACGTCCCCTTTTATTTTTCACGTGAACGCAGAGAGATTATCGACAATGTACCGTGGTTTTGTGTGACGAAATTAAGTTATTACACTGAATCCGGATGGGTGGTATTTGACTGGTTTGATGCGTGTTTAAACCCGTTGCTCCCTTTCGCAGTGATTTTGCCGCTTAACGCCCTGACAATCAGGCATGTTTTAGTGGCCAGTCGAGTCCGTAAATGCTTGAAATTTCGGAGCAAGGGAGGAAACTGCATTGACCCTGAAATTAAGAACAGGAGGAAGTCTATCGTTTTGCTTTTTACCCTTTCCGGCAGCTTTATATTCCTGTGGCTGACTTTTGTTGTGGAATTCGTCTATTATCAGATCACCGGAACTGGAGGAGAATGGAACGACGCTGAACTTGTCTTTCACGAGGCCGGGTTTTTCTTGACCAATATTAGTTGTTGTACCAACACGTTTATTTACGCGGCAACTCAGACCAAATTCAGGGAACAATTGAAGAATGCAGTGAAATACTTAGTCAGTTCAGTGCTGCGGAACATTAATAGAGTAACCACTGAGGTGAGCTGAGACTGTTCCTGAACTTACAATATCAAAAGGTTTGAACCCTGTACTGACAAATCTCGGGCAAGCTGAAACCTATCATTAATACCCGCGTCCCCAATATTCCACAGAATAACAAGCAGTGAATGGTACCAAAAATATTTCAACCGGAACATCTACCAGTCAGCACATGTCTTTATACTTTCAATGGTTCCTGCACTGATTTTGAAATTTAAATCCCCCTGCCATTGACACTGAGCCAGCAATGCCAGGATTATTGATATTGCGCTATCAATGCCTGGAGTCGCTGGAGTTATATTGCAATTGCGACATCAATGACACCTGATTCACTAGTTCCCGAGACGATAATGTATACCTAAAGTAGGCAACAACACACAGAAAAAATGCTGGTGGAATACAGCAGGCCAACCAGCATCTCTAGGGAGAAGCACTGTCGACGTTTCGGGCCGAGACCCTTCGTCAGGACGAGGAAGGGTCTTGGCCCGAAACGTCGACAGCGCTTCTCCCTAGAGATGCTGGTTGGCCTGCTGTAATCCACCAGCATTTTTTTGTGTGTGTTGTTGTTTGAGTTCCCAGCATCTGCAGAATTCCTCGTGTTTGCTATCTAAAGTAGGCCATGGTTTTAATAATTTGCCCAGTACCCGCTGTCACTGGCACTGGTGTTTCCCAAACGTCGACATGCTCGCAGTGAACCCAATGCGAATTCCCATTGACACCTTGACTAGTGTGGCTTAAAGACTATGTAAATGAGGATGCTTCACAGCGTCCACGACCTCTAATACTTATTTTTTTTAGCAATTCCTGTGTTTATTGACAGTGTGTACAAACTACGGGCGTTTTCTAATTCTGGAAAGTTAACTAAATAATACTTATATTAATTGCCGGCTCTACTTGTTCTGCCCTGTAATCAACTGCTCCAAAAGTTCAAAACAGATAAATTGACCCTCAATCATAAAATACTGCGAACAGTATCATTATTTTGTTTGTTGTTTAGCAAAGTCAGTATGCAGTCCTTTCCACCCTGCAGTCCGTTCACCCACCCACCCTTTTATTCCGCTTGTGATTCCAGTCTCAAACTTTATAATGTTTATTTCTATGAGGCCACTTGCGCCCAGACTGCATTTTGTCGAAGTAAAGCGTGTTTTTTCTTCTTGTAGTTAAGACATCGTTACAGCTACTTCTTGCAATATTGAGAACGTATTTTTACAGGACTTAGTTTTTACTGTTTCGTCATAATTCTGATCACTTTACTGTCGCTGTTCCATTACCTAACTTGGACCATAAGACCATAAGATATAGGAGAAGAAGTAGGCCATTCGGCCCATCGAGTCTGCTCCGACATCAATCATGGCTGAGCCAATTCTTCCAGTCATCCCCAACTTCCCTGCCTTCACCCCATGCCCTTTGATGTCCTGTTTATTTTAGAACTTAACTATACCTGACTTAAATTCACCCAATGAATTGTCCTTCATAGCCACTTGTGGCAAAACATTCCACAGATTTACCACCCTCTGGCTAAATTAATTTCTCCGCATCTCAGTTGTAAACGGCGTCCTTAAATGCTGAAGTCGTAACCTCTTGTCCTAGAATCCCCTACCATGGGAAATAATTTTGCCTTATTTCATCTGTTCAGGCGTTTTAACATTTGGAATGTTTCTATGAGATCCCCCCCCCCTCATTCTCTTGAACACCAGGGAATACAGCCCAAGAGCTGCTAGACGTTCCTCATATGGTAACCCTTTCATTCCTGGACTCATTGTTGTGAATGTTCGTTGAAACCTCTCCAATGTCAGTATATCCTTTCCCAAATAAGGAACCAAAACTGCATAAAATACTTCGTGTGGTCTCATGAGTGCCTTATAGAGCCTCAACATCACATCCTTGCTCTTATATTCTATACCTCTAGAAATGAATGCCAACATTGCATTGGCCTGTTCACAACTGACTCAATCTGGAGGGTAGCCTTTAGGGTACCCTACACAACGACTTGCAAGTCCCTTTGCATCTCTGCATATTGAGCTTTTCCCCGGCTAAATAAAGCCTGCCTGTGTATCTTTTCCACCAAAGTTCATGGCCATACACGTTCCAACATTGTATTTCACTTCCCACTTCTTTGTCCATTCCCCAAAACTATTTACGTCTCTCTGCAGGATCTCTGTTTCCTCAACACTATCTGCTCCTCCAACTATCTTAGTACCATCGCAAAACTTAGCCACAAATCCATTAATACAGTATCCAAGTCACTGGTGGACATCGACTGTTTCCTACCGACCAGCCAATTTTTTTTAGATTATGAGGACACTCAGTCCTCGTTTATTGTCATTTAGTAATGCATGCATTAAGAAATGATGTAATGTTCCTCCAGTATGATATCACAGAAACACAAGATAGACCAAGACTAATTGACAAAAAACACATAATTATAACATATAGTTACAACAGTGCAAAACAATACCCTAATCTGATAAAGAGCAGACCATGGAACGGTAAAAAAAGGTCTCAAAGTCCCCGATAGCCCATCATCTCACGCAGACGGTTAAAGGAAGAAAAACTCTTCCGGCCATGAACCTCCAGCACCGCAAACTTGCCGATGCAGCACCCTAGAAGCACCCGACCACAGCCAACTCTGAGTCCGTCCGAAAACTTCGAGCCTCCGACCAGCCTCCGACACCGAGGACCGAGAACCATCTCTGCCAAGCGTTTCGACCGCAGCCCTGGTCGCCAAGCAATAGGCAAAGCCAAGGATTCGGGGCCTTCCTCTCCAGAGATTTTTCAATCACACTGCAGCAACGGTAGCGAAACAGGCATTTCAGAAGTTTCACCAGATGTTCCTCCGTGCTTCTTACGTCTGTCTTCATCAAATCAGGATTGTACACGGCATCCTACTTGACAGATAACAGATATTCATCCTGGAGTGGCCGCAGCGCGCTGCCGTCGCGCCGCCATCTTCATAATTTTCCACCGATGCTAGGAATTTCCCTGTAATTCCATGGGCTGTTATCTTGCTAAGCAGCCACGTGTGTGGCACCTTGTCAAAGGCCTTCTAAAAATCCAAGTACAACATGTCTATTGCATCTGCTTCGTCTATCCTGCTGGTAATTCCCTCAAAGAATTGCAGTAGGTTTGTCAGGTCGGATTTTCCTTTCAGGAAACCACGCTGGCTTTGGTATGTCTTGTCATGTGCCTCTAGGTACTCCGTAATCTTATCCCTAACAATCGAATCCAACGACTTCCCAACCACTGTTGTCAAGCTAACAGGTCTATAGTTACTTTTCTGCTGCCTACCACCCTTCTTAAATAGCGCAGAAACATTTGCAATTTTCCAGTTATCCGGTTTTCCCACCCTCCACACAGCTGGCTTCATATGGCGGCGCTTGCAGACGCAGCAGCGGCTCGGCTCACTCTCGGCTTTATATTTATCTTAGTTCTGCTGAGTACCCTTAGTGTAGTAGCAGCTTACACCAGTTACGATCGATTCCAGCTACTGTCCATTGGAGGACACCACACAGATTCCGGAGTTAACACGACTCTCTTCCCGTCCGAGACTCTACGAACCCCGAAGCATTTCTGAATTACGATCCAACCGGCGAGGCGGCGCCGGCGGCTGAGGGAGAGGAAACAGAAACGGGGAAAGCGGGTCGGGCTACGGGCTAGGCGAAAGGCTAACCCGTACAGACCAGCACTACCAAGCCTGTTTCTCGCTAACGCCAGATCCCTCACCAACAATATGGATGAGATTAGAGTGAGAACCATTCCTCACTGCGCGAATATCATCATGGAGACCTGGCTGAACCCAAACGCACCTGACACTGTTATCAAGCTGGCCGGCTGCTCTGCTTACAGGGCCGACCGCACGAAGGACTCCGGGAAGAGCAGTGGAGGAGGACTGTGTGTCTATGTAAACAATAACTGGTGCACAACCGTGAACATTGTGCATAAACACTGCTGCACGGATTTGGAGCTCCTCGTGGTAAGGTGTAGACCGTTCTTTCTCCTGAAGGAATTCACGACGATAATAATTATGGCTATATACGATCCCCCGCAAGCTAAGGCTAAGTTAATATTGGGAAAACTAAATGATAGCGCCAACAAACAGCCCATGGCTCACCCGGAAAGAGTGATCATTGTAGCAGGGGACTTCAACCACACAGATCTTAAACTGGTCATGCCCAAATTGTACAAAAATGTGAATTCCCCGAAACAAGAAAATAACATACTAGACCAAGTCTACACAAATATTCCAGGAGCATTCAAAGCGACCCCAGCTGCACACCTAGGACAATCACATCATACCTCCTTCACACTGACGCCAGCTTACAGACCACAGATCTGCAGAGTACAACCAAACATCAAGACAGTGCATGTATGGTCTGATGAAGCCCCCTGAATGCTACAGGACTGTTTTGACAACACAGATTGGGGCTTGTATGCAAAGGGAGCAGACCTAGAAGAAGATGCTGGTTCAGTCCTAGGATATATTATGTTTTGCACAGAAAATGTAATAACACAAAAAACAATCAAGGTGTTTCTCAATCAAAAGCCGTGGATCAATAGCAATGTGAGGGCACTACTCAGCGAGCGCGATGCAGCCTTCAGGTCAGGAGACAAACAAGCCGACAGTGAAGCACGGGAGAATTTCTGCAGGAGCATCAGGGATGCAAAGCGCAAATACAAATTGCGCATTGAAAACCAGTTTGATAACAACAAACCCCGCAGTATGTGGAAAGGCATCAAGGCGCTGACAGACTACAAAACCGATAATCTGCAGCCAGGTGATGATGCCACACTGCCTAATGTCTTAAATCAGTTCTTTGCACGCTTTGATACTCAGGGCGAGGAGGCTGCTCCACTCATCAATCAACCTGACGATGAGTCCACACTGGTCCTTAAGCAACATCAGGTGAAATCCACCTTGAGGAAAGTGAATGCGAGTAAGGCAGCTGACCCAGACGGAGTGCTCGGCCGGGTACTGTGCATGTGCCGACCAGCTTGCTGAGGTGCTTACAAGTATATTTAACCTCTCACTGCAACAAGCTGCTGTTCCAACATGCCTTAAAAACTCCACCATCATCCCAGTGCCCAGAAATCAGCTGTAAAGTGCCTGAATGACTATCGCCCTGTAGCACTGACACCCATTGCCATGAAGTGCTTTGAGAGACTTGTGCTCTCACACATTAAGGCTACAATCCCACCTGATCTGGACAAACACCAGTTTGCCTGCCGGGCAAATCGCTCCACAGATAATGCAATCACAACAGCCCTCCATATTGCTCTGACTCACTTAGAGGAACCAAACACTTATGTGAGGATATTATTTGCGGACTTTAGTTCTGCATTTAACACAGTCATCCCTCATAAACTGGTCAGCAAACTGAACACTCTTGGCCTTGTTTCCTCCCTGTGCTCATTGGTCATGGACTTTCTCACAGACCGACCACAGCAAGTCAGAGTTGGTAAGCACACCTCCACTACCATCAACTTAAAACCATGCACCCCGCAGGGTTGTGTGCTGAGCCCTAGGCTCTACCGACTCTTCACACATGACTGCACCCCCATCTACACCTCCAATTCCATAATTAAATTTCCGGACGATAACACAGTGTTTGGCCTGATCTCGGACGACAATGAAACAGTCTACAGGCTCGAGATAGATCATCTGACGGATTGGTGTAAGGACAACGACTTGATCCTTAACACTTCTAAAAGAAAAGAGATGATCATTGACTTCAGGAGATCAAAGGGCAGAGTACACACCCCACTCCATATACATGGAGAAGTAGTGGAAAGAGTGGATCACCTGAAGTTCCTTGGAGTTATGTTGTCAAAGCAGCTGACATGGATCACCAACACCTCCATGCCTGTAAAAAAAAAGGCACAACAAAGACTCTTCTTCCTCAAAGAGCTGAAACAGGCCAAACTCCCACAAAAGCTGATGCTTAACTTCTACAGAAGTACAATTGAAACCATCCTGACCAACAGCGCCACAGTGTGGTATGCTAGTTGCACAGCCACTGAGCAACAAGACCTGCATCGCGTGGTGAAGTCGGCCCAGCGAATTGTCAGGACGGAGTTGCCAGGACCACGCACCATCTATTCCAGCAGACTCAGAAGGAAAGCAACCGGCATAACCAGAGACACCACACACCTCGGCCACTCCCTGTTTGGCCCGCTTCCGTCCAGCAAAAGGTTCAGGACACTAAAAATCAGAACAAATAGACTGAGGAACAGCTTACACCCCAGAGCTGTGGCCTCCATCGCACCACCCCACAGAACAATGACTGAAACTGTGAGCACACACAAGGACTCAAATACTCGCAGTAATGGCACTTTGTACATTACTGTGACATTCTGGTTCTGCTGTAACTTATTTTATGTTACTTATCTACTTAATACCCTTTTTCTATTATGTCTTGCTTTTATCTACCGCTTTGTTTGATTGCCTGAGAGGAAGCCAAACAGAGTTTCATTATACCTATGTATAATGACAATAAACATCATTCAATTCAATGCCAGTATCTTTCAATTCTTGAAAATTCATCGTTAATGCCTCCGCTATCTCTCCAGATATTCCTTCATAATCCGAGGGTACATTTCATCATGTCCAGGAGATTTATCCAGCCTCAGACCATTAAGCATCCTGAGCACCTTCTCAGTCGTAATTTTCAATGGACAAACTTCATTTCCCTGACAGTGTTGAATGTCCAGTATGCTGCAGATGTTTTCCACTGTGAAGACTGATACAAAATACGCATTCAGTTCCTCTGTCATCTCTGCATCTCTCATTACAATATCTCCAGCGTCATTTTGTATTGGTCCTATATCTATCCTCGACTCTCTGTTATATACTTAAAAAACGTTTAGCATCTTCTTTGATATTAGTTTCCAGCTTCCTTTCGTAATTCATCTTCTCCTTCCTCATGACCTTTCTAGTTTCCTTCTGCAAGTCTTTAACAGCTGCCCAATCCTTTATCTTCCTACTAGCTCTGGTTTCCTTGCATGCCCTCTCTTTTGCTTTTACTTTTGTACTGACTTCACTTGTCAGCCACGGTAGTGTCCTATTTCCCTTTGAAAAATTCTTCATATTTGGAATAGATTTGTCTTGCACTTTCCTAACTTTTTGCAGAAACTCCGACCATTGCTGCTCTGCTATGCTTCCTCCAAATGCCCCTTTCTCGTCAAAATCGGGCAGTTCCCCTCCATTTCATTATAATTTCCTTTATTCCACTGAAATATAAGACAATGGTCAGTAGATAATAGACAATACGTGTAGGAGTAGGTCATTCGGCCCTTCTAGGCAGCACCGCCATTCACTGTGATCATGGCTGATCATACACAGTCAGTACCCTGTTCCTGCCCTCAACCCATATCCCTTGACCCTGCTATCTATAAGAGCCCTATCTAACTCTCTCTTGAATGCATCCAGAGACCTGGCCTCCACTGCCTTCTGGGGCAGAGCATTCCACATATCCACCACTCTCTGGGTGAAAAAGTTTTTCCCGCATCTCTGTTCTAAATGGCCTACCCCTTATTCTTAAACTGTGGCCTTTAGTTCTGGACTCACCCATCAGCGGGAACATGTTTCCTGCCTCCAGCGTGTCCAATCCCTTAATAATCTTATATGTTTCAATCAGATCCCCTCTTATCCTTCTAAATTCCAGTGTATACAAGCACAGTCGCTCCAATCTTTCAACATATGACAGTCCCGCCATTCCGGGAATTAACCTTGTGAACCTACGCTGCACTCCCTCAATAGCAAGAATGTCCTTCCTCAAATTTGGAGAGCAAAACTGCACACAATACTCCAGGTGGGGTCTCACCAGGGCCCTGTGCAGCTGCAGAAGGACCTCTTTACTCCTATACTCAATTCCTCTTGTTATAAAGGCCAGCATGCCATTAGCTTTCTTCACTGCCTGCTGTACCTGCATGCTTGCTTTCATTGACTGATGTACAAGAACACCTAGATCTCGTTGTACTTCCCCTTTTCCTAACTTGACTGCATTTAGATAGTAATTTGCCTTTCTGTTCTTGCCACCAAAGTGGATAACCTCACATTTATCCACATTACACAGCATCTGCCATACATTTGCCCACTCACCCAACCTGTCTTAATCACCCTGCATTCTCATAACATCTTCCTGACATTTCACACTGCCACCCAGCTTTGTGTCATCAGCAAATTTGCTAATGTTACTTTTAATCCCTTCATCTAAATCATTAATGTGTATTGTAAACAGCTGCGGTCCCAGCACCGAACCTTGCGGTACACCACTGGTCACAGCCTGCCATTCCGAAAGGGACCCGTTAATCGCTACTCTTTGTTTCTTGTCAGCCGGCCAATTTTCAATCCATGTCAGTACTCTGCCCCCAATACCATGTGCCCTAATTTTGCCCACTAATTACCTACGTGGGACTTTATCAAAAGCTTTCTGGAAGTCCAAGTAATACATCAACTGGCTCTCCCTTGTCCATTTTCATAGTTACATCCTCAAAAAACTCCAGAAGATTAGTCAAGCATGATTTTTCCTTCTTAAATCCATGCTGACTCGGACTGAGCCTTCTACTGCTATCCAAATGTGTCGTAATTTCATCTTTTATAATTGACTCCAGCATCTTTCCCACCACTGACATCAGGCTAACCGGTCTATAATTCCCTGTTTTCATTCTCCCTCCTTTCTTGAAAAGTGGGACAACATTAGCCACCCTCCAGTCAGCAGGATCTGTTCCTGAATCTATAGAACATTGGAAAATGATTACCAATGCGTCCACAATTTCTAGAGCCACCTCTTTAAGTATCCTGGGATGCAGACCATCAGGTCCCGGGGATTTATCAGCCTTCAGACTCAACAGTCTATCCAACACCGTTTCTTGCCTAATATAAATTTCCTTAATTTCATCCTTTACCCTAGTTCCTTTGGCCAATATTACATCTGGGAGATTGTTTGTGTCTTCCCTAGTGAAGACAGATCCAAAGTATTTATTCAACTCATCTGCCATTTCCTTGATCCCCATAATAAATTCACCCATTTCTGTCTTCAGTGGCCCAATTTTGGTCTTAACTATTTTTTGCTATTAACATATCTAAAGAAGCTTTTACTATCCTCCTTTATATTCTTGGCTAGTTTACCTTCGTACCTCATTTTTTCTTGGCGTATTGCCTTTTTTGTTATCTTCTGTTGCTCTTTAAAAGCTTCCCAGTCCTCCGGTTTCCCGCTCATCTTTGCTATGTTATATTTCTTCTCTTTTATTTTCATACTGCCCTTTAGTTCTCTCGTCAACCACGGCCGCCCTTTACTCCCCTTAGGATCTTTCTTCCTTTTTGGAATGAACTGATCCTGCACCTTCTGCATTATTCACAGAAATACCTGTCATTGTTGTTCCACTGTCTTCCCTGCTAGGGTATTGTTCCATTGAACTTCGGCCAGCTCCTCCCTCATAGCTCCATAGTTCCCTTTGTTCAACTGTAATGCTGACACATCCGATTTTCCCTTCTCCTTCTCAAATTGTAGGTTAAAACATATCATATTATGGTCAGTACGTCCTAATGGTTCCTTTACCTCCAGGTCCTTGATCAAATCCGGTTCATTGCACAGCACTAAATCTAGAATTGCCTTCTCCCTGGTAGGCTCCAATACAAGCTGTTCTAAGAATCCATCTCGGAGGCACTCCACAAACTCCCTTTCTTGGAGTCCAGTACCATTCTGATTCTCCCAGTCTACCTGCATGCTGAACTGTAATGACAACTGTATCATTACCTTTGTGATATGCCAATTTTAACTCTTCATTCAACTTACACCTGTTACAAAGGATGAACTCTGATGGGCAGAAGGGTACAGAGTGGCCCATGTCCCCCTCCCCTGGGAGAATTACAAACCGTTACTGTTGCCGTGCTGCTAATGAGAGAGAAAGAGAGACAAAGGGAGAACAAAAACATGCCAGAACACCTGCTACTGATAAGAAAGGGGAGAGAGACTGGTTGTTCTACCATATTATGACTCCTGAAAGACGTATGGCTTCTGAGAAGGATTGTTTACCTTATACTATTCTGTTCATTAAAATTCCTCAGTGGGCAGCCGGGGTGGGCTGGTTTGATGGACTAAGCCATTCAAAACTGATTGACACCTGAGACCCCGTGAGTAGGGATAAAAGTGAGGTCTGGGGAGACACACCAGGAGACACACTATTGAGCACTGCTTAAGTGTTGGAACCCACGAGAAGATGTGGGGCATCGGAGACCGAACAAAGGATCGGTCAGTTTAACTCAGTGTTATAGCAGGGCCGGTGGGGGCTTGTGTGTGTGTCCGACCTTGCCTGGGTGACGAGTCCACCACAGAAGAACGGTCTAGCAAAAGGCGAGAGGGGTCATACCTGAATGGCCACAACAACACATCGACGGATCAAGAACGTAAAGGAAGGTTTGACTGACTCTAGCTGTCACTGTTTGCTCGCCCCCCCCCTCTCTCTCTTCCTCCAACGGTCACAACAAAAGAACCAACAACTACTTCAGCCTACATGAACTGAACTGAACTTTATACTTTCCAATGGTAATTCATTATTCCCTAGACAACGATAGAGCTTGTTTATTATTGATTATTATTATACCCACTCTTTTAGGTTTAGTATCGCTAACGTGTATTATCTGTATATTTGCATTGTTGATATTGATTTATATATTTTACTAATAAACACTGTTTTGAAAATAGTACCAGACTCTAACGGATACTTCTATCTTTGCTGGTAAGACACCCAGTTACGGGGTACGTAACACCCCCTACATCCAGACTGCTGTCTGGGGGCTTGTAGATAACTCCCATTAGGGTCTTTTTACCCTTAGAATTTCTCAGTTCTATCCATACTGACTCTACATCCTCTGATTCTATGTCCCCTCTCGGAAGGGACGGAATATCATTCCTCACCAACAGGTGACGTATTGGAATTTATTTTTCCCTCTCAAATTTCAATGTGAACCCGATCATATTGTGATCACTGTTCCTTAACGGTTCCTTAACCTTTAACTCTTTGATCACCTCCAGATTATTGCACAGCACCCAATCTAGCACAGAGCATCCCATAGTGGGCTCAACAACAAGCTGTTCTGAAAGGCTAAACCTTAGACATTCTGCAAATTCTCTGTCTTGAGCTCCAGTACTAACCTGGATCTCCTGATCTACTTTCATGATAAAATCCCCTAACAATTATCATGACATTGCATTTCTGACACGCGTTTTCTTTCTCCTGCAGTAATTTGTAATCCACATCCCGGCTGCTACTTGGAGGCCTGTATACAATTGTCATTAGGGGCCTTTGACACTTGCCGCTTCTTAACTCAACCCATAAAGTCTCTACACCTTCCAATCCTACGTCATCTCTTTCTGATGATTTAATATTATTCTTATACACAGAGCCTCACCAGCCAATCTGCGTCCTGTCCTCTCTTTCTGATACCCTGTGTATCCTTGGACGTTCAGCTCCCAATGACAGCCATCCTTTGTTGCTTTATTTTTCATTCCGGTTCCCATCTCCCTGCCAAATTAGTTTCAACCCTCCCTAATGTGCCCGCTGGGATATTGGACCCCTTTGTGTTCAGGTGTCACCTGTCCTTTTTGTACAGGTCGTACCTCCCCCAAAATAGTCCCCAGAGATTCAGGAATCTGAAGTCCTGCCTCCTACAGCAGTCTCCCAGCCGCACATTTATGCGCCTCATCATGCTATTCATGCTCTCGTTAACAAGTTGCGCGGGCAGCAATCCTGAAATTACTGCCCTAGAGGTCCTGCTTTTCAGCTTCCTACATAATTCCTTGAATTCTCTCTTCAGGGCCACCTCCCTTTTGCTACCTATGTCATTGGTACCAATGTGTACCAAACTTCTGGCTCTTCACCCTCTCCATTCAGAAAACTCTGCACCCGATCCGAAATAGCCCACATCCTGGCACCTGGAAGGCAACACACCATACGGGTATCTCTATTAGGCTGACAGAACCTCCTGTCTGTCCCTCTCACTGTGGAATCCTCTATGACAACCATATCCCACATCTTCCTCTTTCCGTTCTGCACTACGTAACCAGGCTCAGTGCCAGAGACCTGATCGCCGTGGTCGTCCTCTGTCAGGTCATCCCCCTCAACCGCATCCAAAATGAGATAACGATTACTGAGGGCGATAGCCACAGGGGTGCTCTCTACTATTTGAGTTCTTCTCCTCGCTTCCCTCACCGTCACCCACTTATTTAACTCCTGCATCCTCAGTGTGACTAACTCCCTGTAGCCCCTCTCTGTATCCTGCAGGTCATCGAGACGCAGCTCCAGATTACTAACAGGGTCTCTCAGGAGCTGCATCTCGGTGCACCTGGCGCAGGTGTGGCCATCTGGGACACTGAAAATTTCCTAGGATTCCCACATCAGACACTCAGAGCAAAGTACTAACTTTACCGACATGCTCTCTATTGCTACTAATTTCTCACCATGACTGGAAATGGACATTAGCAGCAAAGTGCATTCCCAACTTAAAATAAATAGGTCTTGGACGTCCATGATTCTGGTAAGTTCACAGAATTGATTACTCCTTGAAATATGGAGAACATCAAACATGTTTCCAATGTAAGTGCAAAGGGCCTGACAAGCAGATACGAGGTGAAGCTGAGCTGTGAGGAGATAAATTCAATAGGCCAAGTGCATGCAGAAATACTGGGCCTGTTAAGAAAATGCTATTAGTACATCTTTGGTAAGAAGTAGAGGAAGCGATGTATGTGCAGTTCGGTTATTACGTCAGATTATTAGGTTGGATGCGGTGCTAAGGTGGTCTGACGTGAAACCATTACGAGTTTCGATTTCATCTCCTATTGCTGAGCGCGCCGATCCATTTCTGTCAGGTTAATTGTGCTTCTCTTTGAATAGACGGCCTCTTTCTGAGTAATACGTATATTGTAACTCTCTCTCTCTCTGTGAAGTTCGACAAATACAAGAGCTTTCACTAAGCTTATATCATGGAATATTTTACTGAATCAGTTGTTTTAATTCTCCCTACAATTTTTTTTCACAGCCTCTTATAAATTAATCTTCGGTACTCTTACAGTAGGCTTCGTCCTGCTATAGTCCCCATGCTTTATTTCCTTTGGAACTAGTAAAACTCATAGTGTGTTTCTTTCGCCTTACTTCATCTACCCTTACTGTTTTAATTAGATGGCAATGTGGATTAATATAATTGTTTTACAAAATGTTCCCTTCTAACAACATGATTATGCTCCAATTAATATGTTTGCGAGGGATTAATTATAACGACAACATATTCAGCTCTCTAAAAGTAAGCACAATTTCCATGACACTGCTGCTAATGGTAGAGAATTCTGCAGACGGGAAATGCCAACGTCACCAAGAGTCTTGAATACTGCTAATAACCGGTGTTCAAAATGGAATGCCATGCAAATGAATCAAGAGGCAAGCATTCCTCAAATTAATCTGGGCTCCTGACAAAACGATGACAAAGTAATTTTCTCCGTTTATGGCCCTTGCATAATGCCCTAAGTGCGGTGCTCTACATTGAAAGAAAATTTCATGCTTATACAGATGTAATACAAATAACGTACTGTTTCGTGTTAATTACTTCCCATTTTACGGAAAATCATGAGAACAAACGAAAGTTAATTTAACCGTTAGGTAGTTAACATAACCACTATGGTGGTGTTACCAACGTTCGATGCACATAACGTAAAATATAAATATATGAATATATAACATTACCATTGTCAACCAATTTCAAATTTGGATTAAATTTCAGCATCACAGTTTATTCGCTTCATAAGATATATATTCCATTTAGTTTCTCGATTATCTCGTTTTACTGCTTATTTAAAATCACGCTGGCGTACCTCCCTATGATACAGGAGAAACACCTGGGTTGTGCATTGTTTAACGTAATCTGTAATTCAGTTTATATGCTCTATATTCTAATTCCTAAAGCAAGTCGGCGATCTATGCATAATGTCTGTTTTCAATCTGTCTCTAACTGATCTCGTTTTATTCGGCTTCATTTGCTGCAGCCAGTTGGTCATTGAAAAAAAAATTCCATGATTTCAAAATCTAAACAGTTCAATAGTTTAGGATTCATCTGCTGTTGGTTAGCCTTTTGCCATAGAATCCATTCATTCCCTTCCTGCAGATCGGACAAATTGCAGCCTTCTAATGGATGGTAGACGTGCACGATGTCTGAACATTTAACAATAACACGTTCAGTTGCCGCTAATTTGCTCTGCCTATTTCGCTGGTTTCCAAGCCGACTCTTCGTTACGCTGTTCTGCTGAAGAACTATCACATTGAATTCTCGATATCTTTGACAATGGGGTGTCAGAATGCTTGGCGATATTTTGATCTCTTGCAGTAAGAGTGTGCTGATTGCACGCATTCATACTTAACAGAAAGAATTTCGTTTTTACATTAATGCTTGTAACATTAATTTGTCGGATTTTCCTGTATGTCATGCGTGTCGCTTTAGTACAGATTAATATAGATATCATTATTCTTAATTTAATTTCTGAACATGTTGTGGTGTTCTCTGCTCTGTTACTACTTTAACGAGCTCGTCTCAAAATTTCTTCTAACGCTCTAGCAGTCTTCACATTTTACTCGGCTTCACTCTGTTGCACACCATCATTTTAGTGAACTTTGCGCTGCATCAGATTCAGTGACCATACGTTGCACATTACCATCTTCCTCACAATTCTGTTTCATCCTTCGTAAATTGCTTTCAAGTTTCCTAATGTTTCCTGCTATGGAACAGCGTCCCCTCCCCCAATACGAGAAAATAGAACAAATGCGAGAAAATCTGAAGATGCTGGAAATCGAAGCAACACACACAAAATGCTGGAGGAACTCAGCAGGTCAGACCGTATCAATGGAAAAGAGTAAACAGTCAGCGTTTCAGGCCGAGATCATTCATCATGACTAGAAAAAGATGACAATTCAGAGCAAGAAGCCGAGAGGAGGGGAGAAGGTGGTAGGGAATAACTGAAACCTGGTGGAGGGCAAGGGCTGAAGAAAAGGGCAGAAAATTTGATTGTTGAAGAAGATAAGCGGCTGGTGAACGGAGATGTGGTAGAAGAGGATTGAAGGTCATGGAAGAAGGGGAAAGGGCAGGACCACCAGAGGAATTTGATGGGCTGGTAAGCAGATAACGAGAAAGGGAAATGGGAATGGGGGAATGGTGAAGGATGAGGGTGGAACAATTATGGGCCGTTCGAGAAATCGACGTCCATACCAGCAGGATGAAGGCTACCAGACGGAATATAAGGTGTTGCATCTCCCACCTGAATGTGGCCTCATCGCGGCATTAGAGAGGACCATGTACTGACATGCTGGAATGGGAATGGGAAGTAGAATTGAAATAGGTGTCAACCAAGAGATTCCGCTTTTTTCTAGCGGACAGAGAGTAGGTATTCGATGAAGTGCTCTCGCAATCTCCGACGGGTCATACCAATATTCAGGAGGGCAAACCGGCAGCACCAGATACAGTATATGACCGCAGCAGTTTCACATGGGAAGTGTCACTTCATTTGGAAGGAATGTTTGGGGCCTTGAATGGTAGTGAGAGAGAAGGTGTAGGGGCATGTTTGGCACATGCTTGCAAAGAGAAGTATCAGGAGGCCTTCTCTCCTCTTCTATCAGAATACCCCTTCTTCAGCTCTGTATCTCTTTAACCAATCAACTTCCCAAGTTTTTAATACACCCCACCACCTTCAGGTTTCACCTATCACTTTATGTTTCTCTCTCCCCTCCTCCCACAGTTTAAATGTATTCCACAGCTTATTTTTCTCCAATCCCGCAGAAGTATATCCGACCGAAACGTTGATTGTATTCTTTTCCATAGATGCTGCCTGGTCTGTTGACTTGCTCCAGCAGTTTTGTGTGTGTAGTTTGGATTTTCAACATCTGCTGGCTTTGTCTTGTTAGAGAATAGAATGGCACTTAGATTGTGACTGTAAATGGCAGAAAGTAAATTTTAAAGGTTTCAGGAAAACCTAGCAGTTGTTTTCTGACAAAGAACAGCATGTTAAGGGGGATGCCTTTTTAACTGAAATATTGAGATCTATGGTGTGTATGTTCCTATCAGAATAAAATACAAGGCTAATATGTTTAGGGGTCCATGCCTTTCGAAGGCTCTTGTTGCCCTGGTTTAGAAGAAGGTGGTGCATGACATTTAAATGTAGCAAGGAACAAATTGGGAAATTATTGAGTATACTAAATGCAAGAGTATACTTGACAGGCAAATCATGGCCTGCAAAAGAAGAGACGAGTTTCCTCTGTCAGACAAGGTGAGGGAGAATCACAATTGTGTCTACAGATTTATTAAGAACAAATGAAAAGCAACGGACAAAATTCGTCCACTTGAAAATCAATGTGCTCATCCATACAAGGAGGCAAAAGAGATGGGGAAGATCGTAAACATATTTTTGCAACTGTAGTTACTCCGGAAGGAGACACATAGAGTATGGAACTAAAGCAAATGAATACTGAGATCGGTTTCTAGATTGCAGAAGACGAGACGCTTGCAATTATATGTTAAATTTCCAATGCTTGAAATGCATCACCTCAGACCCTTGGGGGGTTAGTGCAGAAATTGTAGACCCGCAGCTGAGATATAATTCAAATTTCCTGAGCCAAGGGTGAAATACCACAGGACTGAAGAATGGTTGATGATGACCCTTCCTTCAAGAAATGCTGTAAGATTAAGTCGGAAATCTTCCGACCAGTCAATATGACGTAGGTCGTGGGTAAGTTATTGGAAGGTATGGTGGAGAACGATTTGGATAGACAGGGTGTGATTATACCACAAGACAAGTGAAAAGAAATATACCTTTTACCTCATACAGACAGTTCCGATATTTAATCATGGCTGATCTATAAAGCCTCTCGACCCCATTACTATGCCTTCTCCCTATAACCTTTGACTCGTCAACTAATTAAGAAAACTATCAACATCTGTTTTAAACATATTGAAGACATCTGTGGCAAAGACCTTCGCAGATTCACCATCCTCTGGTGAGAGAAATGCTTTCACAGTTTGCTATTACGTGACCAGGTTTCTTACAATAATTACAAATTGGACCAAACTGTCTTTCCTTCACAGATTTTCCTTCCTCCTTACCTTTCTCACCAACTTCTGATTTAATTTCTGATTTACCTTGATTCTCTGTGTTATTTTTCCTTATCAAAGTTCTGCCCTGAGGAAATGTATTCTTATGGATTAAAGCATACTCATCAGCTAATCTAGCAGAGTCCTGCAATGTAGCAGTGTCTCTCTCATTTAAGTATGTCCTTACTTCAATAGGGATGCTCCTTTTAAATTTCTCCATTAAAACCAGCTCTTTCAACTTATTATAGTCGCCATTTAGATTTTTAGAGGAAACCAATCTCTCAAAACACACAGCTTTATCGTAGTCAAATTCCACATACATTTTTTTCCACAGATTTCTTCAAATTTCTGAATCTTTCTCCATATGCTTCTGGGACTAACTCATACAACTTCAATATGTGCAGTTTCACAGTATCATAATCAAGTGCTTGTTCAGCAGTTAAAGCTGTATAAACCTGTTGTGTTTTACCCTTAATTACACTCTAGCAACACTGACCATTTCTATTTCGTACACTCCGAAATCAGAGCAATCATTTCAAAATGATGAAAATATTTCTCTGCTTCTGTTCACTAAAAGGAGGGACCAATTTAATTTCCTGACTAACAACAAATGTTTTTTTAGAACCCGGAGACTGACTCTCAGATGTTAATTCCGCCCTCTTAAGTTCAAATTCCCTCTGTTTATTGTTCATTTTCAGCCTCTAACCTACGTAATTCCAAGTTAGCTTCCAACTGTTTCTTTGCATTTTCAGCTTCTAATCGACTTAGTTCCAAGTTAACTTGCAATTCCTTCTGTTTTAATTCAGCTTCTATTCTAAGCCTTTCTAACGCTACTTGTTCCGAATGTAACTGAATCGCTGCTTTACTCATAGGAAATCGATCTAAAATCGATACATCAAACACTCCCGAATCTATATAGTGTTCCGCGACTTTTCTCTGACTTACAGGCTTTGTTGTATCTTTCGAAATAGTTTTAAGTTCCAACCTGCTAGCAATTTCAAATACATCATTTATTTTTTTGCCTTCGCTAATAACTCCGCGTCTGGCGAAGCCAGGAAGTCATCCATATTCATTTGTTACCGAAAACCACTCACAAGCCAATCAAACAAAATAATCGAATATTCCCCTTTTCCAAAACACTGATCAAAAATTAAACAAGCATTCAAACTCAAAAATGGTTCATCCCAAGAGCCTCCATGTGTTATGATCCAGCAACCATGAATATATGATTGAGACAGGTTTGTTTTAATACAAATAAAACATTTATTATACACTGCTAAAAAAAACCCAAAAGTAAACAAACAACTAACTTAACCGGAAGTTGGCTGCGATACGGCGGCTCGAACAGTTCTCAAAGCGAGAAATGCGATCTCAGATCTTTAAAGTAATATTCCAAAAAGTCCAAATTACTTTACAGTCAACTAACGGAGAGACTTTCCTTGGATTAAATCCTCTTTCGTGACGTTACTGCTAAACCCAGCCGAAGTATGCTTTACCGAGGGATTTATGATTGAAGGAAATAAAACGGCTTAAAGGCACTGATCTTTCCTTGGTGAAACTCTGCATCGAACTCTCTGCTCTCTTTTGGCAAAACAGGAGTTATCATGGACACAAGTTACTAATTCCTCGAACAAAGATTAAGTAAAGGTCGAACCTGCTTCACAGCCGACATCAATTTCCTCGATCTTTCAACTTCCCGAACTTCGACGGATCTTCACACTCCGACTAGATTTTAACTGGCAGTATTTTAGCTAAACTGCCGGTAATAACCTTTGACTTAAGGCAGAAAGTAAAACTCCACTTTAAAATAAAACAGCGTCATAATATCGAATACACAGCAACATGATGTCACTACTGAATTCAACCACGACTGCCTCCCGTCATAGGAAGGGGTGCTCCTTTTATACCCCGTTGAAAAAAACTATCACATGACCTCCCACTGGCGGGAAAATGTCATCACTTTACCATCACAAGGCCATTACCTCATGTCCAGCATAGCCTCAATTACATCATTGTTATATGACAGGCGCAAGATACCCATGGGTACGTAATAACTCATTAAGTACCTGGGGTGTCTCCTCCGGTTCCATGCACACTTTTCCACTGTCACACTTGATTGGTCCTATTCTCTCACGTCTCATCCTCTTGCTTTTCGCATACTTGTAGAAGGCCTTGGAGTTTTCCTTAATCTTGTCCGCCAAAACTTTCTCATGGACACTTCTGGCTCTCGTAATTACTTTGTTAAGCTGCTTCCTGCTAGCCTTATAATCTTCTAGATCTCTATCATTACCTAGCCTTTGGCACCTCATGTAAGCTCTCCTTTTCCTCTTGACTAAATTTACAACAGCCTTTGTACACCATGGTCCCTGTACCCTACCATCTTTCTCTGTCTCATTGGAATGTACCTATGTAGATCTCCACATCAATATCCCCTGAAAATTTGCTACATTTTTCCATACATTTTCCTGAGAACGTCTGTTCCCAATTTATGCTTCCAACCTCCTGTCTGATAGACTCATATTTCCCCTCACTCCAGATAAACGCATTCCTAACTTGTCTGTTTCTACCCCTCACCAACGCTTTGGCAAAATGAGATAGAATTGTGATCACTATCTCTAAAATGCTTCCCACTGAGAGATCTGACAGCAGTGGAGTTATGGACCCCTTCTTGTTCCCACCATCCATCCACAGAGACTCCGTAGAGAATCCCTCCATGTCTTCTTCCTTTTCTGCCACGTGGCGCTATCTCTGATTAACAGTGCCACGCTCCGAATTGTTTTGCCTCCCTCCCATCCTTTCTGAAACATCTACAGCTTGGCACTTGAATTAACCATTCCTGCCACTAAGCCATCTACGTCTCTGTCGTGGCTACAATATAATATCTCCATGTACTGATCCACGCTCTAAGCTTATCCGCTTTGTTTATAATACTCCTTGCATTAAAATAGATACATCTCAAACCATTGGTCTGAGCGCGTCCCTTCTCTATCACCTCTCTATCCTCCCTCTCGCATTGTCTCCAAGCTTCCTCTATTTTTGAGCCAACCTCCTCTCCCTCTGCCTCTTCACTTTGGTTCCAACCACCCAGCATTCCTAGTTTAAACTCACCCCTATAGCCTTAGCAAACCTCCCTGCCAGCATATTGGTCCTCCGGGATTCAAGTGCAACCCGGCCTTTTTGTACGGGTTACTCTTAACCCAGAACAGATCCCAATGATCCAGAAATCTGATTTTCTCCTCCCTGCTCCAAACCGTCATCCACGCATTTATTTACCACCTCACTCTGTTTCTATACTTACTGTCACGTGGCACAGGCAGTATTCCGGAGTTGACTACCTTTGTTGTCCTGCTTCTCAAAGCCCACTGACCCGCAAACTATAGAGTCTCCTATCTCTGCTGCCATCTTCTTCCTTTCTCTACCCTTCTGAGCCACAATGCCAAACCCTGTGCCAGATGCGCAGCTACCGTTGCTTCCCAAAGGTAGGCCGACCCCCCCTCCCCCCCACCACAGTACTTAAGCAGGCGTACATTGTCAAGGTATACAGCCACAGGCGTGCTCTCTAGCCTCTGACTCGTGCCCTTCCCTTTCCTGATTGTTACCCACTTATCAGTCTCCCCAGACCCCGGTGTGTCTACCTGACTCTAGGCCCTCTCCATCACCTCCCCTCTTTCCCTGGTCAGTCAAAGGTCATCAGGCTGCAACTCCAATTCCCTGGCACGGTCCCTAAGGAGCTGCAGCTCGACGCATCTGGTGCAGATGTGGCCGTCCTAGAGGCTGGGATTCTCCCGGACTTCCCACATCTGACAACGAGCACAGAACACCGGCCGCACACACAGTCTTCCTGTCTGTATTCTACACAGTTAATCTACCTCGCCTCGACCAGTTATCGCCGAAGCCCCGTGGAGCCAAAACCTTCCTACTCTGTCTCCCTCTACTCCGTCATCCGCTCCTCTCACGCCCGCTCTATGAGGTGTCTATTACCGATATAGTTTGTTTTGTTGTTGTTTCTTTGTATTTAATGAGAATGCTGTCCAGGAAAACAATCTCAGAGTTACATCTGATGACATGCAGTATATGGGCTTTCATATTGTAATTACTTCGAATTTTGAACGCTTGAGCTTTGAATCTTATAGGTTTTCGATACACTCACCAGTTAATTTGTTGAAGGAAAGTCAATGGTCGTTGATTACAAGTAGCTTTGTAATACCTTTGACGAAGTCCCACATTTAAAGTTCGTCAAAAAGTTTAAGTCGCTTGCCATTCACAGTGAGGTAATAAATTGGATTCAACATTCTCCAGTCATTCTCCAGTTTGCGTGCATGATGAGGCGAGGACGACCGCATTCATAGGATATTTCGAAGCCCTCTGTCCGTCGTGTTTGATCATTGATAATGTAAGCGAGGGCAGTACGATATAAGGAGTAAACATTTGTACATGCAGCAGGCTCCAGTTCTCCACGCAGTTGATGAATCCAAAGGACCGGCAGAGACCGAAACAATTTGGCGCCAGGTGCGTCGCAGGAGTTTCCAGTCATTGCTGAACTCAACGTGAGACGGCTTTAAGGACTCCAGCCGGAAGACAGTCTCGGCCCGAAACGTCGACTGTTCTTTCTTGTCCATGAATGCTACCTGAATTGCTGAGTTGCTTCAGAATTTTGATTGTTTTATTTTGGATTTCCAGCATCTGGGTCGCCGATTGAATCCTGTGCTCCCCGTGAGACCTCTTCTTGTCGGTGAGTCCCGAAGCCAATTCATCGAGCACTTTAGCTCTGTCAGACTTCAAAAAGCAGAATCTGCAGGACACTATCCACTTCATTTTGAATTTCAGTTTTCAATCGGATATGTCTGTCCATGGCCCACTGTCCTGCTACATTGAGGTCAAAATCAGGTTGGAAGAACAAAACCACAAATTCTTTCTGGGTAGCCTCAAACCTCAGAGCAAGAACATCGATTTGTCTGGCATCCGATAATTATCTCCTCTTTTTCCCTTCTCTTTTTTCATTCATGTGTTGGTACCCATGTCCCCCCTTCTCTTCTCCTCATCTGCCGATCAAATTCCGCTGGCGCACTGCAATGATATAACCCTCCCAGAGTGACCTTTGTACAGGACGTACCTGAAGTGCACAGATGCCCCTGGAGTTACAAACTCATTTTAATTTTTTTGTCCCATTGCAGTGGCGATTCGGGAAATTTAAATTATGAAGTTATCACTGAAGCGATCCATAACAAATTAAAATCGGTTGCCCAGCTCTTTAAATTTTAGTGAATAGATTAAGAGTCTGCATATAGTGTTAGACACCTTGATTCATTGTTTGCACTTATCAGGCACGTTGCTGATGATAATGATTATGTACAATATTTTTTCGACGATAATATATATTCCCTGCAGTTTTTATGTGGAAATACGTAGCCCTTTCTGCTGTAGGAACACCCCACAATTTAATTCTTTAAATTTACCAATTCACAATTAAATTCACAATTTAATTGACAATCCTTTGCCAAAGTATGTGTTTGCTTTGGTGTATATAGGGATCTTAAAACAGGGATTTATTTAAAACAGTCACAAATAAATTACATCAGCTAGATGAAGCCTCCTTTGTTTTGCTCAGGAAACTGATTACGAAACTGCAACAAGGTTACGTAATCACACTAATGAATGACTTTTCGGAGGGGCAATACGCCATCAGTAGGAATATTATTTGAAGTGTAGGTTTTCGCAAAGAAAACGAAGTGAGTGAAAATAGTTAACTCTGCTCGGCGGGGTTGAAACTGGAGCTGCAGGGGGCTGGGAGTCAAAGTACCAGAATAGTTATTGCCGATTTACTGGCATTTCATCAGACTGATCCGATTTTCCTCTCAGCCCCTATCTCCTGAATTCTCCCCCGTATCAATTCATGCCTTGACCAATCAAGAATCTTTCACCCTCTGCCTTACACAAAGACAGCATCCACAGCTGCTTGAGGCAAATAATTGCAGATTCATCCCTCTCTGGCTAAAGAAATTCCTCCTGTTGTATGCCGATGTTGGTAAGACGTCAGACAAAGTTAGGTATCAAACTGTTAAGTATCGTGCAACTAATGTCCTGAGCTGCATATATTGCAATGCAAGAAGTATCAAAAGTATAGACGGATAATAATGCTGAACATATATGTTGCTGGTTTATAAACAGAGGCAATATATCGTGAGGAGAAGCTATTGATAGGGCACAATTTCAGTCAACAGGATGAGCTGCAACGCGCAGGGCGGACAAAACCGAAAAGCGGAAATACAAGACTGAAGGCGTTGTATTTGAATGCGCACAGTATGCAAAATACGGTAGATGAACTTGCAACACCGTTGCAGAGTGGTAGGTATATGAATTTGTAGGCACCACTAAATCATGGTTGCAAGATGATTATAGCTGATGGCTTAATGTCCAGGGATACTCATTGTACAGGCAGAAATGCAGGAGGGGCGACATTGCTCTTTTGGTAAAAATGAAATCAAATCATTTGAAAAAGATAACATATGGTTGGAAGGCACTGAATCATTGTGGATGGAGGTAAGGAACTGCAGCAGTAAAATATCCTGATGTGAGTTATAATAGAGCAAATATTAGTGG
The DNA here is from genome assembly GCF_048418815.1 of Hemitrygon akajei. Lineage (NCBI taxonomy): Eukaryota > Metazoa > Chordata > Chondrichthyes > Myliobatiformes > Dasyatidae > Hemitrygon > Hemitrygon akajei. The sequence goes on from NC_133133.1 coordinate 122,885,350, forward strand.
GAAGTTAGAGTATTGTGAAGCATTTTAAACCCAACAGAAAACAACTAAAATATCATGAAGAGGGTAAAGGTGGAAAACCATTGTAAGTTAGGCAATAATATTGAAGAAGTGTGAGAAGTTACCATTAACAGAAAGAACGTTCTTCGGAACCTGAAAGGTCTGGTTAGATAAGCCATCTGAACTAGATGGCGTACACCCTAGAGCTCTGAAAGGGATGGCTGAAGAGATCGGGGAGGCATGAGTAATGAGCTTTCAAGGATCAGTAGATTCTGGTACTCATTTTAAAAAGACTAGAATATCAAAGCAAGGATGTAATGTTGAGACTATATAAAGCACAGGTGAGACCTCAATTGGAGTATTGTAAACTATTGTGGACCCCTTATCATCGAGAGGATGTGGTTAAAATGAAGAGAGTTCAAAGGGTTTCACAAAAATGAAGAACGTTTGATGGCTTTGAGCCTGTGCTCGCTGGAACTCAGAAGTGAGCTCGTTGCAACGCAACTATTTGTGACAGGCCTTAATAGAGTAGATATGGATAGAATATATCCTCATGTGGGAGACTCTAAGACTTTAGGACATAGCCTTTGAATCTAGTGGCGTCTGTTTAGAATGGAAATGATGAGGAATTTCTTTAGCCAGAGAGGGATGAATCTGCAATTCTTTGCCTCAAGCAGCTGTGGATGCTATCTTTGTGTAAGGCAGAGGGTGAAAGATTCTTGATGGGTCAAGGCATGAATTGATACGGGGGAGAATTCAGGAGATAGGGGCTGAGAGGAAAATCGGATCAGTCTGATGAAATGCCAGCGCAGACTCGATTGGCTAAATGGCCTAACTCTGCTCCTGTATCTTATGATCTTCTGATCTGATAAAGGATTTGCCTACTCTATTTGTATGATAAACTGGCAGCAAAAACATTTCAAAATAAAGCAAAAGAAACAGATGATGATCAAAATATACTTCACATGCGCATGAAATGAGCGAACATGCTTGAGCAGTAATAGCATGGTTCAGGATTTAAACGATACCGCAGCATGCCCGAAAAAAACCTCAGCAGACAAAGGGCAATGAATACAAAGGCAAATTCCTGTTTACCGGCTTATCTCCACTTCGATAAGGATAATTTTAGGCAATAAGACTGCGCCCAATGCAACCACCTACGAAATGCAGATGGTATATCAATCCACGGTGTAATACGTCATAACTAGTTCAAATTGCTTTGATTAACGTAAGAATCTAATTCACCGTGGTAAGTGCTGAAAATAAGATTAAAGAGCATTAATAATGCAGCCAGTCGATCAATTTATTCATTCTGAAATTCCAGTGCAATGCTAAGGTAAATCAGTGTTACCCGCTGTAATGTTTCACTGCTAATATAATGACCTCTCTGTAATGTTTCACTGCTAAGATAATGGTTTCTCTGTAGCAGAAATGTTTAGGTTATGTCTAGAAATAATGAGGGCTTTGGAATGTGAGGCGGAGCCATGCCCTGTCGATACTGTTAGGGAGGAGGAGAATGGAGCGGAGCAGTCCAAGTCACAAGTCAAGCTACCCGTAGCTGGGCGCAGATTTCAAAGACAGGATTCTGTCTTTTCTGAGGAGCGAGGGGAAGGAGTGGTCGGATTTGGAATATCTCATTAATCCCCATCCCCAGTGAAAAGTGAGATTTCTGAGGTAGTATCCGCCCTTACCTTTGGGGAATGAATGGAAAAATGCCCAGCTTCAGAGTCACCGCTATGGTAGGCTACACATTTTTACTGGAATATGAGACTTGGGCAGAGCAGAACTCTCATTTGTTAGATGAGTGGTTGTGCTTTGATGAATAAAGCGACAGAACTTGGTTGAAAGTTTGAGTGGGCGGGCCGCTGATGTGAGGAGAGTTGTGAAAGCACGTCAACCGTTAGCTGGCATTGCAGAAAATCTGGGCGACTTGGACAGAGCATTTGGTAAGAAAGGGAGCTCATGCTTCAGGAGAAAGGAGAGAAGCCTTCTGTTCAGATTCTTCGGTTAGAGAGGTAACTAAATTGCTTGTGGCGCACAGGTGTCATTCAAGCGGCAGACGTGGATCAGTTAAGAATGGACAAGATAGCCAATGGCGCCCAGTCCCAGGACCTGATAACTTGGGGTCTCCGACAGTCTCCTAAGACACGCCCTCTCTCTCTTTTGTTTTTTTTTTTTTTACTTTTTTACTGTTTTCAAATAGTTACAGAATAAATGTGTATGAGAAAAAAAATGTTACCCAACCCCCTTCCCCTTAACCCCTCCCCCCCCTAACATCCCTATTAAAAAAAAAGAGGAAAAAAAAGGAATGCCTGGATATTGGAGGGTCCCCTCATGCTCCACGGAGTTCGTAATAACTTTAGTGTATATATTTATTTCTTTCCCCAAGTAACCAATTATTTCATCTTCGGAGCACCTATATATTTAATCCTGTCTTTTGTAAATAAGGGCGCCAAATTTTCAAAAATGTTTCAATTTATCTCTTAAATTGTAAGTGATTTTTTCAAGTGGAATACAGCCATAAATTTCGTTCTTCCAACGATCTATACTTAGATATGTATCCGATTTCCAAGTCACTGCAATAGCTTTTTTGGCTACTGCCAATGCAATTTTTATAAATTCTTTCTGATATTTATTCAATCTGGATATCGGTTTTATCCCTTCAATATTACCTAGTAAAAGTAATATTGGGTTGTGTGGAAGTTGTATTCCAATAATTTGTTCCAGTAAAACTCTTAAATTTGTCCAAAAAGGTTGAATTTTAGAGCAAGACCAAGTAGAATGTAAAACAGTACAAATTTCGTGGTTACATCGAAAACACTGATCAGATAGATTTGGGTTTAATTTGTTTATTTTTTGTGGTGTAATATATAGTTGATGTAAAAAATTGTATTGCACTAATCTTAATCGAACGTTTATTGTATTTGTCATACTCTCAAGACATAGTCTTGACCAGTTTTTTTCTTCAATTTTGATATTCAAATCACTTTCCCATTTTTGTCTTGACTTATGGACTCCTTGTTTAATTGCCTGTTTTTGAATCAAATTATACATACAAGAGATAAATTTTTTAATCTTTCCTTTTTGAATTAAAGTTTCTATTTCATTGGGTTTCGGTAGTAACATTGTTTGACCTAGCTTTTCTCTTAAATAAGCCCTTAGTTGAAAGTAACAAAAAAGAGTGTTATTTGATACTTTATATTTATTCTTTAATTGATCAAATGACATTAATATACCTCCTTCAAAACAATCTCCTATATATCTAATCCCTTTTTGAAACCAATTATATAAAAGTTGATTATCCATTGTAAAAGGAATAAGTCTATTTTGGATTAAAGACCTCTTTGCTAATAAGGATTTCTTTGTCTCATCGTCAACATTTATCTTATTCCATAAATCAATCAAATGTTTTAGTATAGGAGATTCTTTCTTTTCCCGTATCCATTTAGATTCCCATTTATATATAAAGTCTTCTGGTATGTTTTCTCCTATTTTATCTGGTTCTATTCTGATCCATGCCGGTTTGTCTTTCTCAAAAAAGGATGCAATAAATCTAAGTTGATATGCTTTATAATAATTCTTAACATTTGGAAGTTATAACCCTCCTAGCTCAAATTTCCATGTCAATTTTTCCAACGATATTCTTGACATCTTACCTTTCCAAAGAAACTTCCTCACATATTTATTCAGCTCTTGAAAAAACTTCTGGGGTAATTGTATTGGTAGTGATTGAAATAAGTATTGTAATCTAGGGAATTGTTACGTATTCAGGCAACAATAAATATAGATGAGTTAGGCAAGGGTTTTTTATAACAAATAACACGTTTATTAAACACTGAAACAAACCCCCTCAAAAGTGAACAAACCCAAACGTAACCGGAACTCAGCTGCTGTGCGACACATTCACAGTTCTTAATAGCGCTGCATGTTCAAACAGTCGTTAAAGCGGTATTGAAAAAAAAAGTTCTTTAAAGCGGTATGCCGAAAGTAAACAGTTCTTTAAAGCGGTATGCCGAAAGTTCAAAAGCTCACAGTCCTTTTAAAAGGAGAGACTTTTTAAGGCGATATAAATTCTCTTCCACGTCGTTGTCCTTCGATTCCCCGGCGTCGAACTTTCCCACGAAGAATTTTATGAAATATAACGGCTTAAAGGCACTGACCTTCCTTCCACACTATTCTCAAATCCTTTCTGGTCATCCCAGGGATTAACAGCGAGAATAGTCAACGAAATCCTTCCGAATGAGGATCACATAAGGTCGTAACAAATCCACCGTCGAAAATCGATTCTCCTCGATTTTTATCTTCCAAACTTTTCTTCACTCGCCACCAGCAAAGAAACTGCTGGCAATGACCTTTTAAACTTTAGGCATTTTATAAAACTTCATTTTTCAACTAAACTGCGTCATCACATTAAATCACGCAGTGACATGAAGTCATCTTGGCAAATCTAGCCACGAACTGCCCCACCTGACAGGGTGGGTTTTCCTTTTATACCCTGTTAAAAAAAAACCTGTCACATGACCTCTACTGGCGGGAAAATGACATCACTCCACCATCACAAGACCATTACCTCATGTCCAGTATAACTTCAACCCCAGTCACGTGACAAGGGTACCACTGTCACGTGTCACGGGTACGTAACAGAATATATTCATTTTTATGGTATTTACTCTACCTACTAATGTTATTGGTAATACCATCCATTTATCAAGATCTTCTTGAATTTTTTTCAATAGTGGTAAATAATTTAATTTGTATATGTTCTTTATATCATTATCGACTCTTATACCTAAATATTTTATACCATTTGCCGGCCATCTAAATTGGGTTATTGATCGACATTGATTATAGTCTCCTTTAGTAAGAGGTAAAATTTCACTTTTATCCCAATTTATTTTGTAACCTGATACTTCCCCATAATCTTCTAATCTATAGGATAATTTACGCAACGATTGCAATGGGTTTGTTAGATAAAATAGAACATCATCAGCAAATAAGTTAATCTTGTATTCTTCCTGGTTAACTCTAAAACCCTTAATATCTGGGTCCATTCTGATCAATTCAGCTAATGGCTCTATCGCCAACACAAATAAAGCAGGTGATAATGGACAACCTTGCCTAGTTGACGTTGTTAACTGAAATGGTGTTGAAATTTGACCATTTGTCACTACTTTAGCTTTGGGATTAGTATTTAAGGTTTTAATCCATTTTATAAAAGATACTCCTAATCCGTATTTTTCCAATACCTTAAATAAAAAATCCCACTCCAATCTATCAAATGCTTTTTCTGCATCTAAAGCAACTGCCACGCTCATTTCCTCCCTCTTCTGTGCTAAATGAATTATACTAAATAAGCGAGTTACATTATCTGCTGATTGTCTATTTTTAATAAATCCTGTTTGATCCATATGTACTGATTTTGGTAAGCATTTAGATAATCTATTAGATAAGATTTTTGCTATCATTTTATAATCAGTATTTAATAAAGAAATCGGTCTATATGATGATGGCTTTAAAGGATCTGTATCTTTTTTTGGCAATACTATTAAAATGGCTGTCGAAAAGGATTCTGGAAGTTTATGCATTCTTTCCGCTTGGCGTATTAACTCCATAAGAGGAGGAATTAATAAATCTTTAAACTTTTTATAGAATTCAGGCGGAAAACCATCTTCTCCTGGAGATTTATTACTTTGAAGTGATCCTAGGGCTTCTTCGACCTCTTTCAATTTAAAAGGCATATCTAATCCCTTCTGTTCTTCCGTATTTAATTTTGGAAGAGTTATTTGGGATAGAAACCTTTCTATCTTGACATTGCCATTTTGTGATTCTGATTTGTACAACTCAGAGTAAAAATTCTTAAAAGCTTCATTAATTTCTAAAGGTTTATAAGTAATTTTATTTACTCTTGTTCGAATTGCATTTATTGTTTTAGAAGTCTGGTCTGTTTTTAGCTGCCATGCAAGAACTTTATGTGATCTTTCACCTAGTTCATAATATCTTTGTTTAGTTCTCATAATTGCTTTTTCCGTTCGATATGTTTGGAGCGTGTTATATTGTAACTTCTTGTTAATAAGTTGTCTTCGTTTTTCTTCTGTCATATTTCTTTGGGATTCTTTTTCTAATTTTGTAATCTCTTTTTCCAATTGATCTATTTCTATCATATATTCCTTCTTAATTTTAGAAGTATAACTTATTATCTGACCTCTTAAGTATGCCTTCATTGCTTCCCACACTATAAATTTATCATCAACTGAATGTGAATTTATATCTAAAAAGAACTGAATCTGTTTTTTCATAAAATCACAAAAGTCTTGACGTTTTAATAATATTGAATTAAATCTCCACCTATAAACTGATTCCTCTTTATCTATCATTATCATTGTCATTATTAAAGGAGAATGATCTGACAATATTCTTGCTTTATATTCCACATTTTTCACTCTATCTTGAATATTTGTTGATAATAGGAAAAAGTCTATCCTTGAATATGTTTTATGTCTATTTGAATAAAATGAATAATCTCTTTCTTTTGGATTAATTCTTCTCCATATATCAATCAGGTTTAAGTCTTTCATCAATGATAGAGTTAATTTTACTGCTTTTGATTTTGTAACAACCTTTGTTGATCTATCTAAAGCTGGATCTAGACAAAAATTAAAATCTCCACCTATTAATATTTTATCATGTGCGTTGGGCAAATTCAAAAAGACCTCCTGTATGAATTTTACATCATTTTCATTTGGTGCATAAATGTTCATAAGGGTCCATAGTTCTGAAAAAATTTGACAGTGTATAATTAGATATCTCCCCGCCGAATCAATTAATACGTTTTGTATTTTAATTGGTAGATTTTTGTTAACCAAAATTGCAACTCCTCTCGCCTTTGAATTAAATGAAGCTGCAATAACATTTCCAACCCAGTCTCTTTTTAATTTCTGATGTTCTATGTCTGTTAAATGAGATTCTTGTAAAAAAAGCTATATCTGTTTTCATTTTTTTAATATATGTTAAAATTCTTTTTCTTTTTACTGGCCCATTAAGCCCATTAACATTAAAACTTAAAAAGTTTAGTAGATTAGTCATTATTTTTTTTATTATATTACTCCAATCTATAATAATACCTAATCTTTCCACTTTCGTGGTATCTTGGGAAATCTTTATAAAAATCTCCGTGTTGCTATGTGTGTCCCCACCAATCATCCAGGCAAAAAGATAGAAGAAAATTAAAATATAAAGAAAAAAACAAAATACCCCCCTACTAATGCTGTGGAAAAAAAAACACAACATTACCCCCCTCTGCTGTACGGGTCATGGCAACCGCCATGATTACACACGTGAATCCCGCAGTAACCGATCCAAAGCTCCCCAGCCCCCCCGCAACACAAAAACGTATATGTATAAGAAGAGAAAAAAATACTATTCTCATTTAGTATTTCTAAAATTTTGCTTTTCTCTTCTATAATATCCATAAATGTCCATCACTTCTGTTCGTTGGGTCTATCTTCATCTTTAATCCATTACGTTTGGAAGTCTCTATGCGTAATTAGCGAATAGATGGAAGTTCTTGTACAAACTCCTCCGCTTTTCGATAATCGGGGAAAAAAAAATTTCCCTCCTCCAAAAAAATTATCAGTGTTGCTGGATGACGCATGGTAAATTTGTAACCCTTTACCCATAAGGCTTTTTTCACTGGGTTAAATTCCTTCTTTCTCTTCAACAGGTTGTAACTTATATCAGGATAAAAAAGATCTGGTTTTCCTGCTATCATCAATGGCCCGTTTCTATTTTTGGCACTTTGGGCAGCGGCCTTCAGGATCTTTTCTTTGTCTTGGTATCGTAAGCATTTTATCAAAATTGATCGTGGGTTTTGATCAGCTCGAGGTCTTGACCTTAAGGATCTATGAGCCCTTTCGATCTCAATTGGAGTTTCTCCTTCCATTTCCAACTTTTCAGGGATCCATTTTTGAAAAAAAATTATTGAATCTTCTCCTTCTATATCTTCTTTGAGTCCAACAATTTTAATATTATTTCGTCTACTGAAATTTGCAAGCTTATCAATTTGTTCCATAAATTGTTTACTGACTAACTTTTCTTCATTTAGACATTAATTTATTAACTTTTTACGGGAGAGCTGGGTTCCAGCGTCTCGATCCTACGTCATCACGTGACGTCCTCTCTCTCTTTTGTTGAGCTGAACAGAGAGATGCGGGAGGAGAAGGACGCGTTGGAAGCGCGGGATGGCTCCGTCAGCAGGGTACAATCAAAAGGTAGTAGCCCCTTGTGGTGAAGTGACCACGGATAGGCTACCTTGGGGAGCGGTAGAGGAGATTGTGGCAGAGTTGAGAACTGAGATGTTTCGGCTGCTATGATACAGCTGATTGGAGGGGGAGTGGCGGATCGTTGGGAAAACTTAAGAGGAGACCCAGTGAGGGAACAGCCTGGTGTCTCTGGGACGACACGTTCCTGGCAATATACTAAGAAACTCGCGAAAGCGAAAGACCATATTCTTGAAGGCTTCGTGGGACCATGCCCAAGTATGTCGCTACGGATACAGGGTATTTATGCTAAAGTCATTCTCGACACGGGTCGCAGGTCACATTGTTGTACCGTTCGTTTTATAACGGGTATAACAGGTCTGTCCCTTGATGAGCCTGACCCAGGAGAAAAAGAGACGAGGATTGTGAACAGTGTTGTCGATGTGCGTGTGTGAGAGAAACAGTACAGTAATCATAGTGTAGGTCTGACCCAGTGAATATAGAGAAAATAAACATGCATGGTGGTCCTGCTGTGGCTATGGCACAGGGGATATAGAGAGGGAAGCTGTGCACAGTGCTGCCGATGTGGGTTTGAACCAGAGATACGGAGATAGGGTCCTGCCGACGAGACTTCTGAAAGGATCTGTGACTTTCTCGAATCCTTCGTGGACAATGTTCACATGTTCTCTGTAGTGGGACAAGAACAGAGTGAGTTCCGATAGAACTTCACTCTTCGTCCGACCCTGGAAAACTGTGATCAGACAGTGTGGAGGTACTTTCACTCTTGTCTGACCCTGGGCGTGTGGGATGGGACGGTGTGGTGATAGTTTCATATTGTGCCTAACCTTAGGAGTGGGGTGTGCGATGGGTCTGTGCGGATGGAGTTATCATCTGTGTTTGACACACTGGATAGGGGGCTAGGAGGTCTAAGTGAGGTTGTGAGAGAATGCTCGTTCTAAGTTCAGTCCCAGAGGAGGGAGAGACAGTATGCTGGTTGCCCTGTCTAGGCGGGCGGTCGTGTGGATAGTGGACATATGGGCATTGCCATCGTTGACCATTTGGTGTTACTGGTTCCCCAACTGCAATTTAAGCCAAAAGGTTAGCCGTTGACTCCCCAAACCTTCTCGACCATAAAGCGCAATTCCTGCATAGCAGAAGAAGTTTCTGCAGTCTAGATATCTGAGATTCCCCGTACCCATCCACGCCTCGACCTATCAGCTCTCCAACACTTTCCTCAGTAACCCCTCCGACACCTCTCCTTTCTCGGGTACTCTCATCTCCCTTGTTGTAAGTGGCAGCCACGAATTAGTCTAACGGGAGGCTTTCGCTATTCGACCAGATTAACTAATCGCCGAAATTGGCTAGATTTTGCTGGTAGTGGCAGGTGTTGCGGTCAGAGGGAGGTTCTCTGATAGACCTCATTCTCTGGACTCACCCCGGGAATGTCTTTCCTGTGCTTTACCTATTGGGCAGTTGCCAAAGCCGGCACCTCTCTGACATTGAAGAGGATGTGGTTGCAACATTCAATCACAAGTGTGATCTCACGGAGCGTGGAGTGTCGTGAGGTAGGTGCTCGTGAGTGGGAAGAAGAAGACTCATGATTCTCCCCACTTACAGCATTGGCTGAGCTCACCCTAATTCCCCGACTAGATAACCTGTCCGTCCCTACCTTGTCCACAATTCCCACCATGAGAGGGGTAGTCGTTGTATTCCCACAATCATCCTTTTAGACAGAGGATACCAAAAACTTTAAGCACATACCACCAGACACTAGGGCAGTTTCTACTGAATAGGCTATTCAATGGTATCTTCTATACCAAAATGGACTGAACGTCACCATTTTCTTTGTCATGTCCATTGCACTTTACTTCGGCCTCTGATCTTTACCTTCATGGAAAGTGTAAAACTTCATTGTGCATTTAGTTATTATGTTCTTTCGTACTATGTCAAGCTATTGATGTGATGAGATGAACAGCAAGAATGGCATGAAAAACAAAGTATACACTGTAGCTCCGTGAATGCAATATTCATAAAATTATCAATTGTATCATCAGGGACCCCGTTAAAGCAAAAGTGCCGACGCCATCAGGGACCTTTCCTGGAGATCCCGCCATCAAGAGCTCTGTAAAATGAGGTCTCTTTCATCATTCAGCAGCTACTCTCAAAACGAAGTCTGCCACCATTCAATGACAACTAACAAAAATAGAGTATCTTCTCAATCAGGGACAATCATTAAGATGAAGTCGCACCAGCATTTCCCTTATTAGGGCAGCCAGTAAATGATGACCACTTCCCTACGAGCCGCTCCATTTAAACAAGAAGGCAACGCCGTATCATTGGTCCCTTTAATGTTGGGGTGTCTCAACTATCAGGAACAAGGAGTTAAACATGGAATTTCTACCCAATTAAAGGCCCGGAGTAAAGAACAAACTCTCCCCTAATGAATCCACTGATTCTTTTTAAGGAAGGAGACTTTCCCACATCCGAAAGACCCATTGAGTAGGAATCTGGCATCATTTTTCTGAACCCTGATTAAGTGGGATTCTCTCCCACATGACACAGAGGTTAGTGTTTCCTCAATCAGACCCATAATAAAGAGAGATTGCAGACAGAGGCATAATGAATTTAATTCTCCAAATATTTACTGTGAATCCCACCCTGTAAAGGGAATACAATAAATTGGGTTTGTCAAATATATTCAGGGGAGTTTCCCTAATTCGTGCATAGAGGTCCCACAGAGAAGGTGTTCAATACTTGGTCTCAATTTACGAATGAGACAGGACAGGTGGCATGCGTTTTGTAGAGAAACACATTGCCCCAGTTGTCATAATAACATTCATTTCAAGATACTATCGATGTAATTATGAAAAGATAAATCTTGTTCTCAGTGTTAATATTCTAAATTGGACAAATTAGTGGTATCAGAAAGGATCTGGTAAGTGTAGATTGAGACAGACAGTTTTGTGGCAAAGATGTACTTGATCACTAGGATGTTTTCGAAAGTGAAATTTAGAGAGTGCAAAGCTTGTATGTGACAGGCAGAATTAAAGGTAAAGATAACTGATTTAGGGAAGTTTGGTTTTCTGGAGATTTTTTCTGGAGGCCCTGGATAAGAAAACGATGGAGGTGCATAGTAGAGTGTATGCAGGTAGGCACAAATCTCGTACTTGAGAATGACCAAAATGCAGAAGAACACCAAATGAAGAAATCAGGAGGGTTAGAAGAAGGCATAAGTTTGCTCTGGCAAAAATGTCCCGTATGGGAGTTCAGCACTCAGAACATAGAAACCCTACAACAAAATACAGGATTAATGAAATCCATATACACTATATCTACAACTCTACCTTCATCAATGTGTTTAGTCATATCCTCAAAAAAATCAATCAGGCTCGTAAGGCACGACCTGCCTTTCAGAAAGCCATGTTGACTATGCCTAGTCATATTGAGCCTCTACAAATGTTCATAAATCCTGCCTGTCAGGATCTTCTCCATCAACTTACCAACCACTCTCGGAATACTTGCTGGTCTATAATTTCCTCGGCTATCTCTACTCCCATAATTGAATAATGGAACAACATCCGAAACCGTTCAATCCTCCGGAAGATCTCCCGTCCCCATTGATGATTCCGACATCGTTTCCAGAGGGTCAGCAGTCTCTTCCCTTGCCTCCCACAGTAGCCTGGGGTACATCTCGTCCGGTCCTGGTGACGTATCCAACTTGATGCTTTCCAAAAGCTCCAGGACATCCTCTTTCTTAATATCTACATGCTCAAGCTTTTCAGTCCGCTTTAAGTCATCCCTACAATGGGCAACATCCTTTTTCGTAGTGAATACTAAAGCAATTTACTCATTTATTACCTCTGCTATGTCTTCCGGTTTAATACACACTTTCCCACTGTCACACTTGATTGGTCTTATTTTATCACGTCTTATCCTCTTGCTCTTCACGTACTTGAAGGATACCTTTCAGTTTTCATAGAAACATAGAAAACCTACAGCACAATACAGGCTTTTCGGCCCACAAGTAGTGCCGAATATGTCCCTACCTTAGAAATTACTAGGCTTACCTATAGCTCTCTATTTTACTAAGCTCTAGCTACCTACCTAAATGTCTCTTAAAAAACCCTATCGTATCCGCCTCCAACACCATGGCTGGCAGCCCCTTCCATGCATTCACCACTCCCTGAGTAAAAAAAAACAACTTACCCCTGACATCTGCTCTGTGCCTGTTCCGCAGCACCTTAAACCTGTGTCCTCTTGTGGCAACCATTTCAGCCCTTAATCCTGTTCACAAATACCTTCTCAAGGCCTCTTCTGGCTCTCCTAATTACATTCTTAAGCTCCTACCTGCTAGCCTTATAATCTTCTAGATCTCTATCATTATCTAGTTTTTTTAACCTTTCGTAAGTTTTTCCAGCAGTTCAATTAATAAAGAACACTATAAGAGTAAACAGCTCCGAGTACTAAGGGGTGATAACTCTCCAGCAACCAGAGACCAGCCATTGCAGATAAGGAGGACCCCACGGACACGTGGAGATCGGGATCACGAAGAACATTTGGCCAACGTAGACTCCTTTACTGGGTAATACCCTTTCTCTTCATTGATTGGACAGGGACAGGGACATGAAGGGATAGGGACTCTGGTAGGGTGTACACAGGTAAATAATTATGAACTCCGGTGCTTTTAGTTGAAACCACAGAAGTTACTCGTCGGTAAATACAGTTTCTCTGTGCCTCACTTATCATTATTACAAGGGGTGACTCTTGCAGCAGAATTGTCGAACTTGCTGGGGACTTGAGGATAAATCTCTTTGTTCAGCGGGAAAATCTAATTAGACCACGTAGGTGTGAGATCAGGGGCTAGGTATATAACGGTTACTAACAGAGGATTAAGAATTCAGGAAATTCTGCAAGGGCAAAGGACTTCCATTATTTTGATTGGGAGGGGGGTACCTCCAGAAATACCTGTAGGGGAAGTGGCCACAATATCAAGAGTTCGTCGGTCATCGTATCTGTGAAGGGAAAGCTGCTGGTGTTGCCCGTGGAAAATCGCCAAAGGGAAGCTGTCGAGCAAGAAGTTCATACAATTACAAAAGCCAGTATCAGATGGCTGTTTAATTGAGGATTTGACAGAATTACGACAAAATGCTAAAGCAGAACAGTACAGATTAGAACCGGAAAATGAATGTCGGCATAAAGCAGAAGCTGAGCGGGATAGTTTACAACATGAATTCCGAGAATATCGGCAAAAAGCTGAAGCCGAGCCAGATAGGTTACGACAGGAAATTCTACAATATCTGTATAAAGCAGAAGCCGGGCGAGATAGGTTAGAAAGAGAACAAAAAATGCACCAAAAGGAGGTTGAAACCTTTAGGCAACGGGTTAGTGCTTTACAAGGCCAGAGAGGTATGGACTTGATGCATCTGAACCAGTTTCGGCTGAAGTGTGAGAAACTACTTAAAGAAAAAAAAGTAAACTAGTGGAATCAGACGAACTAGCGAAGTATGAATTGGAAGTATTAAGGAAATAGTGCAGTACTTTAAGGACAACTATGAAAGCGATTCAGAGAACAGCTCAGGAAAGGAAGAGAAACACAAGCGATCAGGTAAAGTGTTTAATACATATTTAAAACGTGCGGGAACAAATGACTGCACAGCAAGAAATAATGTGTGCCTTTGGATCTGAAAATGAGAAGGAAGGTAAATATGGAGATATTGATTGACATGATTTAGTAGATGAAGCTACCAGGATTACGAAACACCGCTGACACCTCTCCGACGGAGTGGCAACTGGGGAGCAAATCAAAATTAGAATATAACTTACACCACACCGTTCAGGTTACAGCAGCTTCGAGATATTGATAAAGATATCGGGACATGTGTGCTCGGAGACGATGGTCGAGAGCTGTTCCAACCAACTAATAGGCTTCCGTTAGTCTCGAGAGAACATGGATTTGCGCCTTGGATGTTGTTTTGTGCATTGATTGAAGACCTGATCTAGCAGTTCACATAATAATAATAAAGTGCATAACATAGAAAGCTCACAGAGCACAATGATATTGATCAGCATCGGTCAACCCAATTTATTCAGATATTATATAATATCAAACAATGAAAATAGATTCAACGACGCACAGAGTGTTGCAGAACAAATACATCACCTTTGGCCAATCTAGTTCATGTGCTGCTGTTAATCTGCCTAGTCCGATTGACCTGCACCTGGTTCATAGCTCTCCAAATCCCTCCCATTTATGTTGTTTTCCAAACTCGATTTATACTTTGAAATTGAGCCCAGACCCACCAAATCCATCGGCAGCTCGTTCCACACTCTCACAACTACCGATGTGAAGATATTTACCTTCATAATTCCCTAAAATACGTCACCTTTCTCCCTAAGCATATGACCTCAAGTTCTAGGTTCTGCCAACATCAAAGGGCAAACCTTGCTTGCATTTACCCTATCTATTCAGTCAAAATTTTGGATAGCGCTATCACATCTCCCCTCATTCCCGCACGCTCTAGGGACTGTTCATGCTTTCTTTTTAACTTAGGTCCTCAAGTCCTCTAAACAGCAGAGAAGAACTGCACACAATACTCCAATTCAAGCTTCACCAACATCTTATGCAACTTCAACATAATATCTCAACTCTTGTACTCAATAGTTTGACCTGTGAAGGATAATTAGTAACAAACAGTGTTTACGAATCTGTCTACCTTAACGCCACTTTATAGGAATTATGGATCTGCATTCCCAGATCCCTCTCTTCAGTTTACTATGTAAATTGTAACCTGAATTATCTTCCAAAATTGTAACAACTCACATTTGTTGGCAGCCATTTTCAGCCCAGTTTTTTTAGCTGGTCCATATCCCGATATAAGCTCAGGTAGTCTTCTACATTTGTCCATTGTACCATCAATGTTGGTATTGTCTATCCATTTGTTAAATCCATTACCTTGAAAACTAAGGGATTCAAGTTAATTTTACCTTCCTTAAACACATTAAAGTTCATTCCCTCGTGTGTTTGCTTCTCAAGAATTGTATATACTAATGAGCATATTTCTATATCCTTCCCTTGTTTCAGCGGAGCGTAGTTTTCTGGTTTTCGTTTCCAGTTGAGTTTTCTACCTTCTGAATGCATGCTCAGACCCCTTTGCCCCTGCCAAACAGATTAAACCACCTGCAATGGTATGATCCAAAGCCTATCATGGTAAAAAATATATTCTGGCATTGAAGATGTGCAATTCATCCTTTCTATCTTGTTCCCATCTCCCGAGATCAGATTCTCAATTAGTTTCCTAACTACACATTTATTACATTCTC
Organism: Hemitrygon akajei; assembly: GCF_048418815.1. Lineage (NCBI taxonomy): Eukaryota > Metazoa > Chordata > Chondrichthyes > Myliobatiformes > Dasyatidae > Hemitrygon > Hemitrygon akajei. The sequence continues at coordinate 122,900,922 of NC_133133.1, forward strand.
TTCTTTTATCTGAAGATTGTGAGTAGCTTTATTTCAGTATCTGTATACGAGTCTTCCTTACTAACTTACTATCCACTGTGGGAAATCATTCTGACTTATCCTTAGCCCTTTGTACAAATATTGACAATAACTGCTCCATATGTCCCCTCCATGATTTCCCGGCATCCTGTAACCACTATATATCCAGTACTATTGTATTACACTGTCATGCAGTTAAAAGTGTAACTTGTTTACCCAGGTATCACATTATCATCCATTTCGCTGATAAAGATGACAAATAACAATGGACTCAGCACGAATCCGTGAAGTGCACCGCTAAACACATGCCTCCTCCTCCTACTGTCTGGCTTCTTCCACGAAGACAATGTCGGAAACCAATTTACCACCTCATCATGAATACAGTGTGACTGAAATATCTTGGCCAGGCTTCAATACTGGACTTTGTCAAAGGTCTTGCTAGAGTCCATGTAGACAACATTGACTGTCCTTTTTCCATCAACTATCCAGGTAAACTCCTTTAAGAGTTCTATAAGTTTGAATATACACAGCCGACGAAGGACAAGGACATGGATTTAAAAATAAGATCCAAAGATCTGAAGCTGTCCCTTCCTCATCTCCTTATCTCATGTTGAACTATTTTCTGGTTATTTTTAACCTTACCGATTCCACGGAAGATAATCTGGAAAGCACCACTCTTTAGCTTACCACCTAAATACCGAACTCACTGTGAACGACTTCATCACCCAATGCTCATGCCATTGTCACCGATGTGGACCTCCTTCGCCGGCTGTGCACCCACCTCGTTAGGAATTCCATTGACTCGTTGTGAGATTTACCTGGCTCTGGCCAGTGGGATGCCATATACTGTATGATCCTGGAATCTCATCCTTGTCAGTGGAACCAGGACCTCTTGATTCTGCCCCTAGCACTCTACTCGCCTCTTCTACCCCTCTTCCCTTCTGAGTGACAGAGCTAGTCTCATTCCCATAGAAATGCCTGTTGTAGCTTTGTAGTGCTAAGTCGCCAATTTCTTCCCCAACAGTTCTAGGTGAATATAGGATTGAATAACAGGAACGATCACAGAGTGATCTATCCCTCTTCCATCTCATGATGTTCACCCATTTACCTGTTCCTGTACCCCTGGTGTGGTTACTTCCCTGTATCTCCTGTAAATCAGCCTCCCAAATGTTGCAGAGTTCATCCATCTTTAGTTCCTTTTCCCTAACGAGGTCTGTAGAAGCTGTAGGTGTAATTGGTAGTGTCCCTCTACTTACTTCCACAAGAGGAGCATTGTAGTGTCCTGGCTGTCATTCGCACTGCTTCAACTAAGGCTCTCCTCGCTAAAACATCTTGAGGCTAAACCTCAAGTCTCTATTCTAATCCTGTGTACTGCAACAATGGCCATTCTGCTTAACATTTCTTTTTCTTATCGTTCTTTCCCAATTGCCCTATAAACCAAAAGAGCCCATGTCCGCCGAAAAGTCTCAACGAACACATGTTGCTTGTAATATCTGTTGCACCAGAACCAACAGTTCAGACGAACGCAAAGTTATGTGATGTGAGGAGATGTTGTAGAAACTTAGATTATTTTCTCTGGAGCGACAGACGCTGAAAGAAGATCAGATAGATTTGTATAAGATTATGAGAGACATAGGCAAACAATACCTTTTACGCAAGATTGAAATGTCTAACACCAGAGGGCGTGCGCTTGAGAGTCGTGGTTGTCTGTGTTACGCTGCCATGGGTGGTAATAGAGATTAATACGATGGAAGTACAGGCATAAACATGTGTAGCAAGTATAGGATATGGGTGTTATATCAGACGGGAATAGTTTACCTGGGCATATTAATACTGATTTAATTAGTTAAGCATTAATCATGGGCGAAATTATCTGTTCTTGTGCAGTGGCTTCTATGCTCTATGTTCTATGTTGGTTAAGAACTTTGATTTAGCTGGAGATTTTGCCTGGTGATGCAGAAATTAGGTACATGAACAGGTACAAGGTTAACTTCACCAAAAGTTTGAATAAGGTGTGACTGTTAGACACCGTGGTAAACGGCCTGAATGACTATCACCCAGTGCTGAATTGGATCCCCTCCAATATCCCTACCAGAGAAACATGTTCACAGTAGATGCCATCTGATTGGTTCTTCACACAACTCTGGAACATTTGGACAGCAAAAATGTATTTATCAGGATGCTCCTTAAAAAGTACAGCTCCGTAATTAATATGATCTGCCGTCAAAAAAAAATATTAAATTCCAAGACCTGGGTCTCAATAGCTCCTTGTGCAGTTGCATCCTGGATTGTCTCAATTGTGGACCCCAGTCAGAACAGATTAACAAAACAATATCCTCCACAATCTCCATCATCATAGTGCATCTCGGGTTTATGTGCTCAGTCCCCTGCTGTACTCGCTTTACACCCATGACTGTATGTCTAGGTAAAGCCCCAACAAAATATTCGTTTGCAGATGACAGCACTGTTTTGGGTGGTTACAAAGGTGGTGATGAATCAGCATACGGGAGGGAAATTGAAAATCTGTCGCAACAGTGTCATAAAAATAATCTCTCACTCAATGTTAGCAAGACTAGCAACTGATTGTAAACTTAGGAGAGACCAACAGTTCATGAGCCTGTCCTTATCAGAAGATCAGAGGTGGAGAGGCTCAGTTACTTTAAATTCCTGGGTGTCACTATCTCACAGGACCTCTCCTGGACCCATTACAACTGTAATTACAAAGGAATCTCTACAGTACCTCTACTTTCTTTGGACACTGCAGATATTTCACATGACATCAAAAACCTTGACAAACTTCAGTAGATGTGTCGGGGAAATTTTATTTCCGGCTGCATAAGGCCTAGTATAAGGCCACCAATGCCTTTGAATGGAAAATCCTTCAAAATGAGGTACATTCAGTGTATCACGGATAACGCCCTACGATCAAGTGCGTACATCTAAATGAAACGCTGGTGCATGAAAACATCATCCACCATCAAAGATCCTCACAACCCAAACCATGCTCGCCAGCCGATAGAAGGTACAAGTGCCTCAGGACTCGCACCATTAGGTTCATGCTCTAGAACAATAGAGGTTAACTACACTAATCTATTGAGATGTTCCTATGACCAATGATCTCACATTAAGGATTCTATAGGCGAACACGAGGAAATCTGCAGATGCTGGAAATTCAAGCAACACACACAAAATGCTGGTGGAACGCAGCAGGCCAGGCAGCATCTATAGGGAGAAGCGCTGCGACATTTCGGGCCGAGCCCTTTCGTCAGGACTAAATGAAAGGAAAGATAGTAAGAGATTTGCAAGTAGGAGAGGGTGGGGAAAATACGAAATGATAGGAAAAGACCGGAGAGAGTGGGGTGAATCTGAGAGCCAGAAAGGTGATTGGCAAAAGGGATACAGAGCTAGAGAAGGGAAAGGATCATGTGACAGGAGGCCTAAGGTGAAAGGAAGTGGGAGGGAAGCACCAGAGGGAGATGGAGAACAGGCAGAGTGATGGGCAGAGACAGAAAGAAAAAAAAGGGAGGGGAGAAAGAAACAAAAAACAGCTAATTATATCAGGGATGGGGTATGAAGGGGAGGAGAGGCATTAACGGATGTTAGAGAAGTCATTGAACATTGTACATGTTGTCTTGTATGTCTTCAATGTACATGTACATTGAACATGTTCTCTTACTGTCCTTTTACTGCAGCTGGAGCAGTAACAATGGGAGTCACGTGCTATGTAGGAAGAAGGGAATCTTCTAAAGTCCCTGATGACCCCACGTGCAGGAAATGCATCGAGCTGCTTATAGAGCATGTTAGGGAACTAGAGCAGGAGCTGGATGACAGGTCGTTCGAGAGACAACGGTTCATTGACAAGAATTCTAGAGATGTAGGTACATATAATTGACAGGACATAGTTAAATAGGATACCGGTAGGAGAGGGAAAAAAAAGAATAGAATGTCAATGCAAGTTTCCTCTGTGGACGTTCCTCTCAATATCGAATATATCGTTTGAGACAGGGTTGTTTGAGGGCAATAACTACGAGGGGAAACTGCAGTGTTCGGTTCACGGTACTGATAGGGGATTCCTTGTTTAGCAGATCAAACAGCAAGCTTTGTGGACGAGAATAAATCCTGCAACATGAATTCAGGGATTGAAGTGCTAAGTTAAAGGGCAGGACCTCCACAGTAGAGATCGCAGGATTGCTACCATGCCATGAAATAGCCAAGAAAATGCCGTTCAAAACGTGAATAAGTGGCTAAGGGCAATGTGCAGGAGTGAGTCTGAGAGGTTTGGATCTTAAAGGTCTCTTCAGGGAAAAGACCATTGTATAGAATGGGCGATTTGCACCTGAAATAGAGAGGGACCACTATCGTTGCAGGAAGTTTAGCTAATGCTGCTCTGGAGCTGGGAGGATGGTGCATTATATTAGAGCTGTAGGGTGAGGATAGGAAGCAGAAAAAGAGGACGGTTGGTGGAGTGATTGTTGAGGCTATAGATGTCAAGACTATATGCATAGATGGAAGCCGAAATGTTGAGAACAGTGTTGCTAATGTTCTGAGTTGCGTGTATTTCAATGGTAGCAGTTTTGCATGTGAAGGAGATGAACTTACCGCATGGAGCTTGGCATGGAATTATGATGTTTCAGCCAGTAGTGAGACTTGATTGTATGATGGAAGTACTGACAGGTCCAGAGTCCCGTTGTTTTAGAGATGACAGAGGGATGATGGTATTAAAGTGGAGGGGATGAAGTCACTCATCAGGGAATTTGTCGCGGTGGTGCTCAAAGTGGGCACACTATGTCTCATTTACTAATGCAATTTGTATGGAATTAAGAATTAAAAAACAATGACCATGTTAATCGGAAAGGGGCATTTACGTGCGAAAAATTGTCAATAGATTGCAGATGGTTACAGAAAATATAAGGTTGTGACCTTATATAATGTCACGGTTTGAACTTTAGAAGACAACTAGACAGGTGTGTGGAGGAATTTAAGGTGGAGGGTTATATGGGAGGCAGTGGTTAAGGGTCGACACAAAATTGTGGGCCGAAGGGCCAGTACTGTGGTGTATTGTTCTATGTTCTATACATTACATTTACTGGGACTCTCATACTGTACAGGAGTTTGTCAACTATGTGTTTGAAAGTTTCCTTAGTCAAAATATAGTAGTCCTAACTAGAGAGTGTGTGATACTGGATCTCTTCTTAGGGAATTGTGTAAGGCAAGTGACAGAACTAAGTGTAGGGAAAGACTTCTGATCTACTGAACGTAATTCTACTATATTCAAGAGAATTGTGGGAAGTATAAGAGTAGTTCTCGGGTTAAATTTCTAAACTGGACGAAGTCCTTTTTGATGGCACTGGAAGGGATCAGCCAGGGGTGGTTTGCCATATGTTGTTTACCAGGAACAACAGGTCTGATACGTTGGCCGCCTTCAAAACTGAAATATTGAGAGCACAAGATCTATATGTTTGTGTTGGAATAAAGTACAAGGCCAACAGCTTAAGGGAACAGGTTATGCTGGATATATAAGCTCTAATAAAGAAAGAGAAGGGTGTGCCTATTAAGTAGAGGCAGTTAGGGAAAAAGAATGAGGTGCTGAGGGGCATAAGAAATTTTAGAGAATACTTTGTAGAGAAATTAGAGCGTCAAAAGGCGATGCAGGGTTTATCTGGAAGACAAGATGAAGGGGAACCCCGAGGATTTCTATAGATATATTAAGAGCAAAAGAAAAAAAAAAACATATCAGTAAGGGCAAAACTAGGCCTATTGAGTATCAGCGTAGTCATCTGTAATGGAGGAGATTTTCATTTGTTGTTCTTTTTCTTTGCACCTGTATGTACTGGTGAGACGCATGCAGAGTCTATAGAACTGAAGCAAAATGATGGTTATGTCACGGATTGTATTTAGATCACATAAGAAAATGCGCTGGCTGTTTTAACGACGGATTAGGAAGGATAAATCTTCAGGGCTTTCTGATGTGGTGTTCTCTTGGACATTGTGGGAAGGCAGTGACAAAATCACAAGGTCCACAAGAGGGATAATTAACAGGTTCTTAGTGACGGATGAGATGCCATAGCACTGACGGATAGTTCATATTGTTCCATTGGTTAGGAAATGTCGAGAGATTTTAAGCCAGTAAGCCTAAACATGTACTGTATAGATTTCTGGAAGGGGTATTATATTCTGCGTAAATACTTGAATATACAGTGCCTGATAAGGGTTAGTTAACATGGCTTAATGCGTGCAGATGATGTCTCACTAATTTATTGAAGCTTCTCGAGGAGGTTACCAACACATTTGAAAAAGGGTAAATGACTTCAGGATGTCTGTTATCAAATCCAGCATGGAGGTTGGTTCACAAGATTGCGTCATTTCATGTCCAAGATGGAGTAGTTAATGAGATTTAATTTTGTCTTTGCGGGGGAAACCAGATAGTGGTAATAGATTGTTATGTATTTGACTTTAAGGCTGCTAATACCGGTGTAGCGTTGCTCATCATCTATATTAAGGTTTTATATTATAATGTTGTGAACTAGACCAGCAAATTTGCAGTCATCACCAAGATTGCTGGTTTTGCTGAACAGCGTGGAAGCCCATCCAAGCTTGAAGCTTCGCAAAGCCAAAAATATGCTTAGAAATGGCAGATACAAATTAATGCATACAAGCGTGAGCTGTTGCACCATGGGAAGACAAATTCTGATTAGCATTATAGAGAGAATGGTATATTTCTGAGGTGTGTGGTAGATCAATGGGATTTGGGAATACTACAGGGGAATATTTCTTCAAAGTTGCGACAACGCTAGATAGAGATATACATAAAGTTTATGACACATTGGCCTTCATAATTCAGAGCACTGCGCACAGGAACTGGGATGTAATGTTAAAGTTGCAAAACATACTGGCGAGGCCGAATTTGAAGCAGTGTGCAAATTTCGGTCACCTTCCTGCATGGAACATATCAATAAGCTTGAAACAGTACGCAGAAAATCATGAAATTTATTTGAATATTGCTGGATATCAAGACTGGATTGCGAGAGAAAGTTTGAATAGGTTCGAACTTAATTTCATAAAATGCAAAACAATAAAACGAGATGTTATCGAAGTATAAAAATTATGTGGAGTACAGAGTAAATGCATGCAACCTTTTCCTGCCCTTGGGATGGGTGAGAGTAAAACTGGAGGTCATTGATTTCTGGTGAAAGTTGAAATATTTAAGGGGAATCTGAAGAGGATCTTCAATCAGTCAGAATTGATAGACGTGTTAGATACGGGTGTGATTGAAACATTAAAGAGAACTTTAATCATGAACATGTTTGAGAGACGAATGTTGGACTATGGTCCGTGTACAGTTAGGCTATGCATAAAACCAGAGTAGATGAACGAGTTTTAGTGGACCAGATTGGCCAAAGTGCCTGCATCTGCGCTGTACTGCTACTTCAGAGGAGTATAACAGTAATATTAACGGGTGTTTTAGACTCTACATTGGTCGGGGACGACTTGGATATTGCGTCCTAGCTGTCTACATAATGGATGTCAGGCCAATATGGTATGGAGAGCAAGCTGTTAATAGCAATAGATTAAATATTTCTATGATAGAGTTGTTAATAAGGCATTTAAACTTCAAGAAAAATAACGCTGGTCAAAATGAATATGGTCTCATTAAGGAAATGAAAAAGAAAAACAATGTTGATTATAACATTTATGAATTTACTTGAGGTTACATTGGTAAACTGAATTTATTGTAAGGTTAGAACACAATGAACTGAAACTGCTGGCAAAATAAAGAAATAAGTAAGTTAGTAAGTAAGTAAATAAATAAACAAACAAACAAACAAACTGTTGCATTACTTCAGTTGATCAGACTGTCAGGGTCCCGATCGTTAATCCTCTATATTGCTCCTAATCTCCTTTGATTATGCCTTTATTCCGATCGTTAATTTCCCATTTACTTCTAATTCGCTTTGATGACAGAACACCTGATCTCCATCAAGAACTGCAGTATAAGAACTCCGACGTCACAACCACTAGTCGCAACTTCATTGGACTTTTTTCCTGTGAGATAACAACGTTACCCGAAAGCATTGAACCATTTGACGTAAGTCTAGCTCCTGTTTCAAGATTTACCTATGAGGCTCCATTTATCTGAGTCAAGACTCCGCGTCAAGACTTCATGTCAAGGTTCTAAGTCAAGGCTCCGTGTCAAAGTTTCATATCAGAGATCCGTGTCAAGATTCCTCTTGTTTGCTGTTCGGCGTTTACGCCCGTGTAAACATCTAGACTGAATCTCCATGCCTGTGTCCTGCACTTGGGTTCGCTTCCTACGCTCTTGTAGCACGGACATCGCCTCGGGTAGCAAACAGATGATTCATAACCGTATTCGAAGTCCCAACACAAGACTTTCAGATGTTGTCTGATAAGGCTACGCACACTGCATTATTGAACAAAATTCCTTACCACTGATTTCATCTTAATTTACCTTAGGTGATCATTGTACTGTGGCATTTTGTAAGGCTACACCGACCATTTTGGGTTGGAATTCGGATCACGCAGGTTTCGGTTCTTGATCTGTAACAGTCCATAGTCTTCTGATAATGATTTTCATACCGCTAAAGGACCAACAGTGGGAAATTTGTGTTTTCGTGTCTCAATGATCAACGCATATTCACCATGTAGAGAGGTCAAGACAAGGCTGTCATAAAGCTCCCACTAAACCACATCGGTAAGCTTCACTCAATCTTTCCTAAGATAAAGGTTTATCTGGCACAGTCCTTGTTGATAAGAAACGTCATTGCTTTAGTATCAGCGCCTCACTATTATTATGTGCCCTGTTCAGTTCAGGTTGAGAATTCTAAAATCCCATTACATACGTTGCCGATTTCAACCCTGCTTCAGCTGTTTTGAGTAATTTCTGGGTCTTCTCTTTTAATTCTCGGTATTCAGCACACTCTCCTGGATAAATTAGCCATTATTCGCGCTTAAATAATAAATAAATAAAGACATACATACATATATCAACAAGCAAACAAATAAATACATCTATAGATACATCCGTAGATACATACATAAATAAGCAAATACATAACTAGGAAAATCCACACATATATAAATACATATGTTGATTGATTTCTATAGCGGGGGTGTCTTCAACCGGAAGAAACAGAGTTCGAATAGCAGGACGTACCTTTAGAACAGAAATAAAGAAGAAATGCGTGAACCAGAGTGTGGTGAGCCTGTGGAATTTATTGTCACCGGCAGCTTTGCAGACCGAGTCATTGGGTATATTTAAAGGGAATTTGATAGGTTTTTGATTAGTAGGCTTAAAAGATTACAAGGAGAAGGCATTAAAATAGGCTGAAGATAGATAATAATTCAGCCATAACGGAACGGTGGAGCAGACTCTTTGAACTGAGAGACCTAATTCTGCTCCTATGTCTCACGGGCTTATTGTCCTATATAGCTGCGTAGTCTTGAGCGAATTCATTGACTGCAAAATCCCAGTCGCTGATTTCTGCAGGAAAGCATTCTAACTCATGATTTTCAAAGTATTAAGAGTTCAGAACGCTTCCATTCCAGATGATTTCTTAATCATGCTTTCACCTCATCGTTGGTGCCTGGGCTCTCAACTCTTTCTGTTCTATTTCAGGCACTGGGGGCTTCACTAACTTATCTACCACCTACAGCAAAAATGTCTGTCCCCTTCGCCTCAGATTCTATCGTTCAACCTCCAAATTCCATGGGATTTCATTTAAATTTTGCATGTTCCATTGAATCTAAGTATAGTTAACTGATGTTTTCTGATTGTGTTCAAAGTAGGTCCATCGTAACAAGAATTAAAAAAAACATATTGTTCCCCTGAATAAGTAGAGCCGAAACATAGAGAGCTTTATATCGATGTCTTTTGTGCGATTTTATGGACTTAAAAGGCACAGTGCCTAAAGGTGACAGGTTTCCTCCACTCCAGAGCCTTCTTGAGCTATTGCATGAAGGACAATATAATCAGCATTTGCTTGGAGACAAACAGCCTTAGGTAATCGAGAACACTTTGATAACAAACTTAATTTTTGTTTAACATATAAAAATCTGAGCTCCTGCACTAGATTTATCTATTAATTAATTTATTTATCCGTCATTCTATCTCCCTATCTCATGTCACTGTTTCTTTAGCTAGAGATACAACATGGTTATAGGCTCTTCTGACCACTCGCTGCCCATGTGACTAATTAACCTATTAACCCTTATGTCTTTGAAATGTGGGAGGAAAGCAGTGCACCCGGGAGGACACCCACGCATTCACGGATAGAACGCACAAAATTCTCACACAGAGAGGTGTTGTCGCTACAATATCTTGCCCCTAACCACAGTACCACCGTGCTGCAGCTAACCACTATGCTACCGTGATGTTAATTTATACTATTACTATTTGAATAATTCCATGTGATTCTTTTATATAAGTATGAAAATTCACTTGATGATGAGACAAGTAGCCTCACGCACGAAAAAAAGAAATCGTTTGCAGTTTGGGACGAATGCCGCCAGGATAAAATTAGCAGACTGTATTCGGGCAGCAGCTAAGAGATTTCAGAGCTGATTGTACTGAGACAGCAAACACTGGGTGAAAAAAATCATGAGAAAGAAAATAGAACAACCAGAGCAAAAATATGACGGTGTATACTTTTGGTGCTTATGAGGTCCAAGCCCGTTTTCAAACAGAAATAAGTAATTGGTACAGGCGATAAATTCTTGAAGTAATTGCTATATGCTGAGCGTGGCGCATTATCTTGAGATGTGGATCTCAATTAAGCGTCTGGCTATGCTTTGTACGAGCTTCCATTGTCGGACAGGTCTCACTTTCCAGTTACCTATGGAGGGCTATAGGTAAGCCTAGTCTTTCCTCAGGTAGGGACATGTTCGGTACAACTTTATTGGCCGAAGAGCCTGTGGTGTGCTGTAGGTATTCGATGTGTCTATGTTTCCGCTGGCGCTGTGGGATTACCGCACCAAACAACTTTAACATTGATACAAAATATGTGCGATATGCAATGGGTATTACCACCGGTGAATAAGAATCGCAACGTACACACAAAATACTGGAGGAATTCAGCAGGTCAGGCAGCATCTGTGGAAAAGGTAGAGTCGACGTTTGGGGCCGAGACTCTTCGACAGGACTGGAGGGATAAAGAAAGATGAGGAATAGATTTTCTCCAGTTCTGCAGAAAGGTCACAGCCCCAAACGTTGACTATGCTTTTCGAATATCCACGCCATGAAATGTCATATTTCAAATTGTTTTGATTGAGTTAGAGATTCAGTTCGATGTAGTGCGTGCTGATAATACGCTTATACAGCATAACTAACGTGCGCAGTCGATCAATTCATTCACTCAGAAATTCCAAGCGCAGGGCCAAGGGAAATCTGAAACTCTTGGAAACTTCAACTGGTCAGACAACAGCTGCGGCCTACCGGAGGACTGTATCTTCGAGCTATTCTTTAGGGGGCTTAGTGCTCATCTATTGAGCACGAGGAACATTTTTTACTACTAATCCATCGTGCATCATTACATGCAATCCACATCACGTAGTAAACAAGCAGCAAAGACGCGAAGGTCTGTAGATGCTGTAAAGAGAAAGGAACACACACAAGTTGCTGGAAAAACTCAGCAGGCCAAGCAGCATTCATGGAAAAGAGTAAAGAGTCGACATTTCGAGAGAGACCATTCATCAATCCTGATTGATGAGCACCCACTATTCCTCTTGTCCATGAATAAACGCAGCAACTTTAACGTTCAACTGTTTTCTTCCCCAGGCTTTCTCCTAGACAGTGATTCGATGAACCACGGATTGCCTAGTTACGTCGGTGACATTTCGATTCAGATTCCTTTGTCATACGCACCAAAATGTAATGACATGCTTTGCTTGCATGAAGACCACACAATAATTAATATGCACAGTGGTAATGATACGACAGTAATAACAGCGAAGAGCGCAGAGAAATTGAATTAGATTCTTAATTGTGATTGTTTTCTGTTCTCAGATGTACTTTTCTTGCTGAGGCCAAAGACAGCAGTGCAGTCTGCAATAGTGCATATAAATAAAAAAAAGCAAAGTATTATTTCGGTTCCATTTTCCTGTTCTAATTTGAAAATAAATAGCGCGAGTCTATGGAAAAAATCATTTACTTCTAATTGTATTACAGTTGTGAACTGCAGAGAGGGAAAACATGTGTCAGTTGGAAGTATTTTTATCAAAACCGTGCGCCTAATTTCGATATTAGCTTTCATTCGGTTCAGATCGTCAGGAAGGCCAAGGTCAGGCCACGTAGAGAAGCGAATTCTTGTCAGAGTTATGACATGAAAGAGATATGAATCGGGCTTTTTTTGCTGATTGAAGTGCCGGACCCCCTAATATTCAGCAGCCATATTTACAATGCAACCAGATTAGGCCTAAAATATAACGTCGCTTGGGCCGTTCTTGGGAACCGGCGCCACTCACTGAAGTGAACAGCATTATAATTGCTTTGACAATTGTTAACAACTGGATCTTTACCACTGAATACAACCGAAAAAGAGAAAACAGCTATCAGAATGAAGTTGAAAGTCACACCAAGCTTTTTGGAAGCGTGCGAACATTGCAAATCAAACTTATAAGAGAGCAGCTTGAACACACACAAGATGGCATGAATTGTGTGCTATTATATCAGAACTGATTAGATCAAAAGCAAAGGCAGAGAGGGCAGTCTAGGAAGTTCAATAAGGTAGATCATTAGATATGGCTCTGGGCACAATTTGAGACCAAATCGGGGAAGAATTTAATATTTATATGTATTAGCTTGTCAAAGAGCTTGTCGATTCAAGATTTGCAAGGGGGCGTGAACAGAACATAGTCGATCTTAATCAGATCATATCAGAGTATTGTAGTATTTTACTGATACAGCCCTGGCTGTTCATTCCATTTGGGAGCGTTAGTTTTAGCCAAAAAAGCGACTCGGAATAACTCAAACATTTGAACCAAGTCACAGCATGCAAAACGATCGCAGTAGAGAACTTATGTGCATGAAATTCTGAGTTGCGCTCTGGGATCCTGACGGACAATTTGGGATATCTATCTTGGCAGTTCGTTGCTGCTTTCATACATGAAGCTCCAAACATCAAAGCTTTTTAATGAAATTCCAAAATGTGCATTAACCATTAGGTTAATCCTAAAATGAACATTGACGAAATTGTGTTTAGCAATTTATAAAATCAGTGTTTTATGGTATTGCGTTCCGTAGAATAAAATGATTCAATTGAAGGTGGCAGACACAATTTTTTTTTTTACAGCCGACGGATTCCAATCTTTCAATGCCCTTTTGCATCATGATGGCCAGATGCTGGCGAGAAATTTGTGAAGGTGAAACACTCACGCTGAAGAATATTCGAGGGGTGATTGATACGATCGTGGCCTAAAGTAGGAGTAAATTTTAGAAAACCTAGCACAGTTATTTTTCAACATAGTCCCCTCCTAAATCTACACACTTAGTCCAGCGGTCGTGGAGAATACAGATATTGCACCTCCCGAAAGTGTCCAAAGATGGGTGATTTTTATGTTCATGACTTAAGGTAGAAGAAGATCAGTTATGCAGCTCTCGTTACATGTACATGCAGGTCAATGCTTTGAGTGATTATGCAGAAAGTTTGAAGTTAATAAATCATCTCCTTCCACTTTAGGCCACGAACATATCAATCACACCTGGTATGCCAAAATGCATCAGCTGTTGTTTGGAACAAGGTCTACAGTGCTGCCAGGAATACTTTTCCCAATAGTCACCCCTTGGCTTAGTCAGAATTTTCCGTCTTGATGTTTCACAATTAAATCTCTGAAATAAACTCCGCCCATCTTGGGTGCAATTTCACGCAGCTGTCGTCTTCATCAGTTGGCACACAATGTCAGTATCTCTATTTTGAAACAGTATGTCGAAACTTCATATCCCCTAGTGGATGTCCACAGTTGTATAAAAGCCCTACGTTTCTATCGCTCGACATTTTATTCTAGGAGTTTGGCAATTGCGACAGTAGTAGGAAGAATATAGAAAATGCGAGAAACTTATCAGAATGTTGAAAAGATACTGTACCTAATCATCGCCGTCATAGGAGTACCTGGTAAGCCACTATGATAATTTCACTTACCTACCTCTGTTTGATAATTCCTTTCATATTGACAATGTATCAACTTGTCATATTATTCATCACGTACTGAGACAACATTAGTTACATCCTCTGGGTAACATTTTTTTTCTCATACACTTTTATTCTGTAACTATTTGAAAACAATAAAAAAAGTTTAAAAAAAAACATTAGTTACATCCTAACTTAGGTGGAATATATGACCAATTGTAATTATTTATTTGAAACTCGTGGCTTTTAGAGGGTCACCATGCACGTTTTGTGTTTTTTTCTAAATATCTGAACCTTCTCGAAGCTAACTCTCCTGGTGGAATTCCCGTGGAATGTTTCACGAAGTTATTTTTCTGCAGAACAGGTCACCCATGTAAGTGCCTAAGGTGCCTTTGTACAGATATTTGGTCACCATCGGTATATGAACTTTGGTGTATGCTATGAATCGCCATCCACTCTAAAAACGTACTCATGTTTGGTTACCAAATGCATTCAGTTACTTAATATTGCGCGCAGGAGTCACTGTGCGCGCAGATAGCTGTGGAATTGGTTTCAGTTTATTAACGGACAGTGGCGGCATACCGAATCAGCGAGTCTATAGTCCTGACAGTATCTAATGAAGTAGAAACGGCGCACAAACCTGTAGGGCATTGACTTGCTCATTCTTTCTCCAGGAATCATAACTCGGTTCCGTACAGATAGGTTATGACCGTATAAAAAACAAAACAGAGCTGTTGTAAGCTCTGTGTTCTACTTCCTCCCCTCTCCTTACCTACCTCCCCGCACCATGAACACTTACACACAATCTTCTCTATCCTGACTGTCGGTAAAACCGTCACCTCTGATTTAAATTTAAAGATTAGTAAGAAACATAGTGGGCATTGGAACCTTCCGTTCTTTGTCATTGATGTCACGCCTGTGCGGAAACCCTGGGTGTACTCATCTCTGAACTACTTATTATTTATTGTTTCCATGCAGTAAATCTGTTGGCGATTGGGATCCTGTCCCGGGGAAAATGTGGCCTCTCCGACTGCACCACTCGCTACTTGGTGTCCATGGCCGTATCGGATCTTCTGGTCATTGTAACTGAAGTTATTTTGTCACGGATTAATTCGTATTACTTCCCACTCAGCTTCATACACATCACCCCTGTGTGTAGTGGTATCTACCTGCTCTCTCGTGCGACCGCAGACTGCTCGGTCTGGTTCACCGTCACTTTCACCTTTGATCGATTCATCGCTATTTGTTGCCACAAGCTGAAGACCAAGTACTGCACTGGGAAAAATGCAGCTGTGGTTCTTACAACAACGGGCATTCTGTTCTGTCTGAAAAATATTCCTTACTCCTTCACACGTGAACCTACCATGGTTATCAATAATGTGCCATGGTTCTGTCGTTTGAAGAGAAGTCTCCAAAATGAATCATGGTGGTCAGCATTTGATTGGCTCGATAAGATTTTAACACCGTTCCTCCCTTTCGCCGCAATTTTACTTGTTAACACTTTGACAGTCAGACACATTTTAGTGGCCAGTAGAGTCCGAAAGAAACTGAAGAGTCAGAACAATGGAGCAAAACGCAGTGACCCAGAGATGGAGAGCAGGAGGAAATCTGTGATTTTACTTCTCAGCCTCTCGGGCAGTTTCCTTTTCCTGTGGCTGACAAGTGTTCTGTATTTCTTCTACTATCTCGTCGCAGGAATAGAGCGGAATGCTTCTCTATTCATATTTGCGAAAGTCGGTCTCCTGCTGAGAATTTTCAGCTGCTGCACGAATGCGTTTATTTATACTGCGACTCAGTCAAAATTTAGAGCGCAGATCACGACGGCCCTGACGTATCCCGTCATCTCAGTTTATCGATTCATTAATAAAACCCCTTAGTGTGACTCAAATGCAATTGCAGCAAATTCAGTCGGAATCCTGCTCTTGGAAATGGCCAACGACTGGGAGGGTTTTGCAGGTAGCGACAAGTACTGGAACTTCGATCTAATCATAATTATTTTTCCTGTCACAGAGGGAAACAGTAGACGCAACGCCCATATAACTGATAATGTGCCAGAAATATGTGTAGCAAGTGCCGTTGGTCGACAATTCGTCAGAGCAATAAAACTGTTCCATGAATTAACTATTCTGAGTTTCCATTTCCGGCCACAACAACTCTGGGAAAGGACTGAATAATTTTATCAGGTAGGCTTGCCAGATGTGCACTCATCCTTTTCCATCAATTTTCTTTGATTCCATAACGAGATACCTATATAAAAACATTTTAATACGGTGGAATTTGAAACCGAATCCAGGAATTATTTGCCTAAGTCTCGGGATCGCTGACTTGGGACTGAGACTGCTCTTAGCATCATTTCAGAAACCATAAATGATTACTTAACTTATTTGTAACTGAAGTAGCTTAACACTTGAGATACTGCAAATACATACCGGAACATCTGAAGCAAGATTGGGTCATTTAATCGGTAGAGCCTCCTCTGCCAAATAAGAGTGTTTATTTTACTCTCAGCTTGGCTTTACTGATCTTCTGGCCTACATCTGACAACGGTTTGCCGTTTTTTTTCTTTCTTTCTGTTTACCCAGACAACATTCAATTGTTATTTTATGCTGACGTTTAAGGCAAAGACATGCAAGCACTCAACGCCCACAAATAGGAAATATTACACATCATAATCATGTCATATATACCAGACACTTTCTATGGAAACTTGATAGTAAGGGCTCATCTTTCTGCATTCAAATGTAAAGGTTGATACACCTTAGTAGCTCTTGACGGACAATGCTCGGACAGAGGGTTATAGTCATAAAGGTTGACTTTTCTTTTCGAGGAGAAATTTTGAGTTAATCTGAAATCTTGCATTGATTTAATAAAGTTAATGGTAACTCATCAAGCTAAATATGGGCATTGCGTACTTGGACCTGATGTTATAGATTAATAAATCTTTATAAGTATATGTTCCAGTAGTGACATTAAATAGTCTCACTCGATGAATCCTCCTATTCATTCTCAACCATAGAACATTCTTCTGTGTCAAACAATTTATTTTGTTCTCCTGGATGTTTTTTTTAAAATAAAATATTTCCAGATATTTCTTTACTTGAGTTTTGGAGAAGTGCACGGTTTATATCATGTCGCCTGTAGACGAGCACACTTAGGTTTGCATGTTCCTAAACCAAAAGATGCCCTTCTGTATTGTATGTTCTCATTCTTCGAACTGTACAGACAGAGACCCTATCACCAGGCACAACCATTTTATCCGCTGTCAAACTCTTCTCTGCATACCGATTTCAACCAAAGATCTGTGGAGAAGCTCCTCCATCCCAACTCCATAAGACTTTTTCTAAAATAAGATATCAGACTCAAAAATGTTTCCCAGAATTCCGAGCATTCCCGAAAAAGTTCATTTTAAAGCAATTTTATTGTACACTGAAGGGTCTTCTGTAATAGTGAGGGGTAAAGATTGTGAATCATCCTTGTCGACAAGGTGTTGTTGCATTTTCCATTGGCGAATCCCCACGCTGTTTTTGCGGCAACGTTGTTGTGGCAAAATGATGCAGGCCGAACGTGCTCTTTTGCTTCAGAGGCAAATTGTCATGGAAGGAATCTATATCAAAACAAATGCAGAGCAACTGCTTCTCCCAAAATTGAGAGATATTTGCCACCTCTCTATATGCCTCTAATTGAAATAAAAACAGCGACTTTGGAAATGCATTTATTTCGCTGCAAGTAGTTAGAGGCTTTTGCAAAGTAAAGCGCTGTAAAATACGTTCTACCAAAAGGTAAATATCAGCACTAGAAACACGTAGTATAAGAAAAGATAAAATTCTAATTTTATTTTGATTCTAATCTTTCAGGTCAGATAAAACTGCATAGATTAAATCGAATTCCAGTTCTACACTTGATGCATCAGAACTGTACTGCAACATTTGTTAGGATTCCCAGCACGTCTACTCTCAATCGCGAACCTTCACAAGTATACAGTGACTAAAACAAATGCATCTTCTTTTGCATGCCGCAGACTTCCGGCATCTCAGCTCTCCTCGAGACCACGGCTGTTGCGAATGGACACACAATATAATAAAACTTCAGCTGTACAATCACAGGCCTGGACATGCAGGTATTAGCCTGTGACCAGCCGAGTGGGTACTCTGGAAAAACAATGCACAACACCCCTCGGAAGAACAGCGTTTTCGCAGATCTTGTGAGTTAAAATTGTTTTGTACAGTTTAATATAATGTTGTAAGAATTCCAGCGGCTGGGAAGATTATGCCACCAAGTGTGCCGCGGGAGGAAAATAAGATGAGCTCAACAGAAGTAAAGGTGCTGATTGGAATGCGGGAAGATTGGATACATATAGAAAGTTTTTGCAGAGAGTAGACCAGAAAGGGGGCAGAGAGTGCGTACGATTAAACGGGTTAGAGATAAGAGGAGAATAAAGAAGAGGGCTTCTGAAATAAAAAAAAAACTGAATGCAGATGAGATGTGGTTCAGAGAAGTGGGCAGCCAAAAGGGGTAGGCAGAAAGGAGAGAGTTAGCAGAAAAGAGCGAATGAACGACACGGTGTGCCAAAGCGGAGGCGTTCGTGATGGATGGGGGGAGGGGCTGTGGGAGGTGTGATGAGAGAGGAGAAAGGTGGAAGTTTAGGGGCGAGAGAATATAATGGCTCGAGAGTAGCTTGCAGCAATGAAAGATGCACTGAGGAAGGGCCGAAAGGCAGAGAGCTATAGTGCACGGGAAAAGGCCTTTAAGACATATCGTACATGGCAATCAATGTGCTTAAAAATACTAGTCCACTGTTAGCTCATGTCCATTTAAAAACTTCCTATTCATGCTTATTTTCAGAATTCAGTTATCAGTTGCAATTTTCAGTGCCTTTGCCTCTTCCTCCGGTAACCCATTCTGTGTGAAAACTTGCCAGTAACATATTTAACGTCGTTTCCTCTCCCCCTTTAACCCCATGCGTTCTATCTATAAGCTCGTCTACGCTGGTTAAAAGACTGTGAGTATCCATCATATGATCCCGCCGCTTTGCATTTTATGAACATCTCTGTGATCAATCCTTAACCTTTCTTCCTTAGAATTCAGCCGCAACTCATTCAAACCATAATTTGACTAAACCTTCTAGTCATGCAAGATTATGGTGAAACTCATATGGTCCCTCCAGCCTATTCACACCCATCGTAAAGTATGACAATCATAATGCACACAATATATCGTGATGTGGGGGTAGTATGAATTAGAGCGAGTTGGGGGAGAAGGGAACAGAGAACATGATTGAAAGAGGAAAGGGGAATATTCAAAAAGAAGAGAGACGGCAAAAGAAGAGATCGGTGGATCATGAGGTGATGGTGGACGCAGGGTAGGCAGAAGAAGAGTGGTATGGACAGAGAGGAGTGGCGAGTGATGACTCAGAGGAACGAATGGGGGCAGTCAATAAAGAGCAAAGAGGAGGGAGTATCAGGAGGGGACAGTCAGAAGGGTTAAAGTAGACGGGAAGCAAGAATGGAATAAGCTAGGTAGATGTAGGTCAGTGACAAGGGTCATCCATGAAGAGGGAGGATCGGATGTGAAAGAAAAGGAGAGTGGGATTAGAGTAGAGGAAGTAAACAGGGATGAGAGCGGAGGAGCTAAGTGGACTGGACAATCGGTGGCAGCAGGTAAGAGAGTAGGGATGATTGTGTGTGATAAAAGGAGTGGGATTATTAGTGGAAGATGTAATTGGTGATGGGATTTGCAACGTGTGGAAATGGCGGAACAGGATGTGGGTAATTTGGAGGCTAGTGGTTTGAAAGGCGAGAGCCAAGTGACCTCTCTGTCTGATTTCTATGACGCTAAGGAAAATCAAAGGTCCAGAGATGAACAAACTGCGAAGGACAAGATCTATCAACTACAATAGAGGGAGTTCGCCTATTTGGATAAACGACGACATTTCAGAAATTCTCCTTGGGGAAGCCTTAACATCACAACAGATGAGGCGGAGACAGACAGCCTGATGGAAATCGGTGCAAATATTACAGAATAAATGGTGGTAGGAGGTGTAGTCTTTGCAGTTGTCGCAGTTGCGGGAGTCATTCCGTTTGTATTAAATGCTGGCGGATTTTTTTCCTGAAATGGAGAGAAAGACTACAAAACTAAATAGATTATGGATCAGTTACAGACACAACCGATGAAATGGGACATGGCGTTTACTGAGGCAAGTGTTTTGTTCCCATTAAGGTTAAACTTAAGTGAAATATAAACGGTTAGAAGCAAAACCTCAACGAGCATTGATCAGTGGCGGGATCATGAGATGGAAGTCAATAGTATCCAAGAATATTAAGCGTTCAGGACGTGTGGAACGCTTGACTTTCTTAGTCCGGCCATTAAGAGTTGACATCTTCTTACTATTATCATATTTTTTAAAAAAAATGTTTGCTAGATGGTATATAGAGTGGTTTGTGTAATTCTAGCCAACTTACTGCAGGAGAGATGAAAATTATTTGGAAAAAGCATTAAAGAGTATCACGAGCATGTTACATTAATTAAATGGTATGACTATGAGAACATGGATAGCGTAAACAGACACGGCCTTTTTTCCCAAGGCTGGGGTGTACCTTAAAGTCGAACGGGGAGTTACTTACTAGGAACTGGAGGAGCTACATATTTTAGGAAAGTGGTACAATGTCGAATGAGCTGCTGCCGGAAGTGGTTGAAGAAAGGACAAGAACATCTTTTAAATACAGCTAATTGAAAAGGTTTAGCAACTTATAGGACAAACGCTGGCCGGTGGAACTAGATTGGATATGGCATCCTGCTTGGCATGGACCAGATGAGCCGAACGGCCTATAATATTTTGAATCTAACTTCACTTGACTTTATAATATTTACGGAGATATAGGGTAGACAGTCAATATTTTCTCAGAGTAGAAACTTTGATTATAAGGATATGCTTTAAATACTTAGTGGATGAATGTTTAAGGGATATTAGCGTGGCAAGTCTTTTTGAGAGTCAGTCGCTTGAAATTGGTTGCTATGGGTAATGACGGATGCACAGACCATAGTGACCTGTAAATGCTTTGAGACAGATGTGCTGAAGAAAAGGTCTCGTGTACAAACATAAGTAGTCTGCCATGATGTTTCACACAGACATCAGGGGCATATAGGCCTGTACTTGTGCTGTCCATTTCTTTATGTAGCCTGGTGAGAATTTCTTCGATTTGGAAACCGTGTTTTACTCTAGCAAATATTTTCCAATCTTGGTGATTGGAATTAGCTGGTAAAACACGTCCATATTTTAAAGATTTAGATTCACTTGGTTATTGATTCAACCTACACTACATCCTGCTCTCTGTGAGAGAGGCTACTGCTTCTCGGTCACGTATTCACAAACTTCGATAGTGTATTAGCTAAAATGTTGAATTCATGTTCACCATTATTTCTTCGTTACATTGACTTCGGGTTATCATTGATACATAATCTCATTGCCCCAGAGATCTCAATTTAGCAGTTCGATGTTACCTGTTCACATCAAAGGGATTACATTCAAACATATGCTGCACTCCCTGCAAATTCTATATCATACATATATTTCTGAACAAGCAATTATTCAATCTACTATGTCCAATACGTAAACGTCTTCCCTCCTTTTATACCCATCTCCCTGTTGTGCTCCCTCCACCCTCTGAATTTTCTATGAATCCCTCCTTTTATTTTTTCCTTTTGCTTATCACTTTGTTGCTACAGTGATCAAAAAGGCTTTTGAATTACGGCATACGCCTCTATCCACTACATTTTAATCATTAACTTTAATTCATTGCTTGGCTAAAATGTCTGCCATCTCGTTTCCTTTAACCCCAACTTGGACAGAGACCTATAAGAAATATAGGTACATGAATAACCCAGCCTCTACAGTTCACGAAGAACGTCTAGATAACAATTTGAAATTTCCATCTTAATAGATGTCGAAACCGATTCAAATCAAAGCACACAAGTCTAAAATCTGGGCGTATTTTTTACGACGCATTCCAAGGCAAAAATGATAGTAATTGTCTCTAACGTAGGTACTAATACTTTGTCTGACACTCTTTTCTTAATATTTACCTGTAACGCACTTAAACAGAAACATCTGAAAGACATATCTTTTCAACCATCTGTGTAGACACGTGAAAATCCATAATGTCTGCTTTATCACCGATATCGAACCACTTATGATCCCGATGTTTTCCTGAAGGTCCAATTAAACCGCGGCAAAGGGAGAAAAGACATGGAAGAGTGACAGAATGGGGTGCACTGGGACCATATTCCATATTAAATAACCCAAAATATTGAGCCCATTTAATTGCTGTCCAAACAAAACAGAATGCAATACGAATGCAATGCTTCCAAGAATCTGCTAATGTTTCTAATTCTGGGCGACTAACTTTATTTTCTCATTCGTTAATCCAACTGAAGCGATTTCCACTGGTGTTCCGGAATAAATTTCAGCACTCTTTGATTGACAGTTAATGTGACTAATCGACGGACAGTTTCTGATTTTCCATCTGCAGCTCTTCCCCTCATTAGTCCGCCCATTATAGAACTGAGGAACAGTAAGGGCAAAAGGACCAAAATGGGTGTTGTCTACAGGCCACCAAACAGTAGCATGGATATTGGGTGCAAGTTGAATAGGGAGTTAACATTGGCATGTGGCAAAGGTAATGTCGCAGTAGTTATGGGGGATTTCAACATGCAGGTGAACTGGGAGAATCAGGTTGGTGCTGGACCACAGGATAGGGAGTTTGTAGAGTGCCTACGGGATGCATTCTTGGAACAGCTTGTACGAGAGCCGACCAGGGACAAGACTATTCTGAATTTAGTGTCATGTAATGAACAGGATTTGATAAGCGATTTCGCTTTAAAGGAGCCATTACGAGGTAGTGATCACAATATGATAAGCTTTTATCTGCAATTTGAGAAGGATAAGGGCAGATCGGAGGTGTCGGTGTTGCAGTTGAACTGGGGTAACTATGGAGCCATGAGGGAGGAGCTGGCCAAAGTTGACTGGACGGAAAGCCTAGCAGAAAAGACAGTGGAACAGCAATGGCAGGTATTCTTGGGAATAAAGCACAATGTGCAAAATCAGTTCATCCCCAAGAGAAGGAAGGATTGAAAGGGGGGAAAGGGGCCACAGTGGTTGACAAAGGAAGTCAGAGATTGCATAGCATTAATAAAAGGAAATATGACAGAGCTAAGGTGAGTGGGAGGACAGATGATTGGGAAGTTTTTAAGGAACAACAGAACTTAACTAAAAAGACAATACGGGGAGAAAAAATGAGGTACGAACGCAAGCTAGCCAGGAATATAAAGGAAGATAGCAAAAGCTTTTTTAGGTATGTGAAGAGAAAGAAGATAGTTAAGAACAATGTTGGGCCCTTGAAGAATGAATTGGGTTAAATTTGTTATGGGAAACAGAGAAATGGCAGAAGAATTTAATGAGTACTTTAGATCCGTTTTCACCAAGGAAGACACAAGCAATCTCCCAGATGTATGGATGGGCCAAGGACATAGGGTAACAGAGGAAATGAAACAGATTGACATTCGGAAGGAAACGGTGATGAGAGGACTGATGGGACTGAAGGCTGACAAATCCCCAGGTCCAAATGGTCTGCACCCTAGGGTACTAAAGGAGGTGGCCCTGGAAATTGCAGATGCATTGGTAATCATTTCCCAATGTTCCTTAGATTCAGGATCAGTTCCTGAGGATTGGAGAATGGCTAATGTTATCCCACTTTTTAAGAAAGGAGGGAGGGAGAAAACAGAGAACTATCGACCTGTCAGCCTGACATCGGTGGTGGGAAAGATGCTAGAGTCCATTATTAAGGATGAAATAGTGGCATATCTAGATAGCAGTGATAGGATTGGGCCGAGCCAGCATAGATTTACCAAGGGTAAATCATGCTTGACTAATTTGTTGGAGTTTTTCGAGGATGTAACCAGGAAGTTAGACGGGGGAGATCCAGTGGATGTAGTGAACCTCGATTTTCAGAAGGCATTTGATAAGGTCCCACATAGAAGATTGGTGGGTAAAATCAAAGCTCAGGGCATCGGGGGGAAGGCATTGTCATGGATAGAAAACTGGTTGGCAGATAGAAAGCAAAGGGCAGCGGTGAATGGGTGTTTCTCGGAATGGCAGGTGGTGACTAGTGGGGTGCCACAGGGCTCGGTATTGGGACCACAGCTGTTTACCATTTATGTTAACGATTTGGATGAAGGCATAGAAAATAACATCAGCAAATTTGCTGATGATACTAAGCTGGGTGGCAGTGTGACATGTGATGAGGATGCTAGGAGAATTCAGGGTGACTTGGATAGGCTGGGTGCGTGGGCAGATACTTGGCAGATGGCGTTTAATGTGAATAAGTGTGAGGTTATCCACTTTGGGAGTAAGAACAGGAAGGCAGATTATTATCTGAACGGTGTAGAGTTGGGTAAGGGAGAAATACAAAGAGATCTCGGAGTCCTTGTTCATCAGTCACTGAAGGTGAATGAGCAAGTGCAGCAGGCAGTGAAGAAGGCTAATGGAATGTTGGCCTTTATTACAAAGGGAATTGAGTACAAGAGCAACGAAATCCTCTTGCATCTGTACAGATCCCTGGTGAGACCACACCTGGAGTATTGTGTACAGTTTTGGTCTACAGGGTTAAGGAAGGACATCCAGGCTGTAGAGGAAGTGCAGCGTAGATTCACGAGGTTAATTCCTGGGATGTCCGGACTGTCTTACGCAGAGAGGTTAGAGAGACTGGGCTTGTACACGCTGGAATTAAGGAGATTGAAAGGGGATCTGATTGAAACATATAAGATTATTATGGGATTGGACAAGATAGAGGCAGGGAATATGTTCCAGATGCTGGGAGAGTCCAGTACCAGAGGGCATGGCTTGAGAATAAGGGGTAGGTCATTTAGGACAGAGTTAAGGAAAAACTTCTTCTCCCAGAGAGTTGCGGGGGTTTGGAATGCACTGCCTCGGAAGGTAGTGGAGGCCAATTCTCTGGATGCTTTCAAGAAGGAGCTAGATAGGTATCTTATGGATATGGGGAATCAAGGGATATGGGGACAAGGCAGGAACCGGGTATTGATAGTAATTGTTCAGCCATGATCGAAAAATGGCGGTGCAGGCTCGAAGGGCCGAATGGTCTACTTCTGCACCTATTGTCTATTGTCTATTATCATACGTCAGGGTGCCCGCACGATTATCTCCGGACGTTTTTCTGCGTCAGGTAGCATTATTGTTCAGCGTGCTCCGACCGGCACAGATCCGGAAGCCCACGAGCAAGGCTGTACGTCACAGGTTAAAGTGGCTTGTGTGACAGGCTATTGGTGACATAGCCGGCGAGCTACTTCATTCATCGCGTGGAAGTAGCCCGGGTTGCGAGGGTAAGTGGGTTTAACAAGCAGAGAGTTAGGGTGCGGAGGCCGTGATGAGCGAGTGAGAGGGCAGTGTACAATCCACTAGAAAGATTTCGCCTCCCCAACCTTAATAACGCTCCCTACAAATTTCCCTATTTCTCTTATCATCCTTCCTAGTACCAGTCTCCTACCTTCTGCACTCACCAACCCTCATCTAATTCTATTCTCCTCCCATCCCATCCTAATACTTCCAAACGGCCTTCCTTCCAAAGTACCTTTGAAACCTACCCACCCGTCTCGTCAAATGGAATGCTGCTCTAAACACTGATTTTTTTTTTGTTTTATCCCAACGTGAGTCATGTTATGATTGTCCAACAGTGGTATAGTGCTGTTGTGGGCGGATTTATCCTTTAGTTATCGCGCCCTCTGCCATGGTGGGAGTTTCTACGGGCATAATAAAGCAACGGGAGCATCAGGGCTTCGGATCAGTCACAAGGGTGGCAGCTGAGGGATTACAGCTCTAATTTATAGTAATGAATTACTTATTATAAACTTTCATCTTCAGTGCCTCAAAATTGTTTACAATGATCACGTAATCAACATCTCTTGCAAAACCACCTTCACATTAGACCTTACTAACAGCGAGTTGTAGTTGTTGAAAACAATATAGATTCTATATTTGGCATATCATGAGAAATCG
Source organism: Hemitrygon akajei (assembly GCF_048418815.1). NCBI lineage: Eukaryota > Metazoa > Chordata > Chondrichthyes > Myliobatiformes > Dasyatidae > Hemitrygon > Hemitrygon akajei. Next base: position 122,927,142 of record NC_133133.1, read on the forward strand.
GGACTGAACATAATATAGTTTTTATATGTACGTACATATAATTGTCAGGACATAGTTAAATAGGACACCGGCAGGAGAGGGAAAAAAAGAATAGAATGTCAATGCAAGTTTCCTCTGTGGACGTTCCTCTCAATATCGAATATATCGTTTGAGACAGGGTTGTTTGAAGGCAATAACTGCGAGGGGAAACTGCAGTGTTCGGTTCACGGTACTGATAGGGGATTCCTTGTTTAGTAGATCAAACAGCAAGCTTTGTGGACGAGAATAAATCCTGCAACATAAATTCAGTGATTGAAGTGCTAAGTTAAAAGGCAGGACCTCCACAGTAGAGATCGCAGGATTGCTACCATGCCAAGAAATAGCCAAGAAAATGCCGTTCAAAACGTGGATAAGTGGCTAAGGGCAAGGTGCAGGAGTGAGTCTGAGAGGTTTGGATCTTAAAGGTCTCTTCAGGGAAAACGTGATTTGTATAGAATGGGCGATTTGCACCTGAAATAGAGAGGGACCACTATCGTTGCAGTAAGTTTTGCTAGTGCTGCTCTGGAGCTGGGAGGATGGTGCATTATATTAGAGCTGTAGGGTGAGGATGGGAAGCAGAAAAAGAGGACGGTTGGTGGAGTGATTGTTGAGGCTATAGATGTCAAGATTATATGCATAGATGGAAGCCGAAATGTTGAGAATAGTGTTGCTAATGTTCTGAGTTGCGTGTATTTCAATGGCAGCAGTTTTGCATGTGAAGGAGATGAACTTAGCGCATGGAGCTTGGCATGGAATTATGATGTTTCAGCCAGCAGAGAGACTTGATTGTATGATGGAAGTACTGACAGGTCCAGAGTCCCGTTGGTTTAGACATGACAGAGGGATAATGGTATTAAAGTGAAGGGATGAAGTCACTCATCAGGGAAAATGTCACGGTGGTGCTCAAAGAGGCCACACTATGTCTCATTTACTAATGCAATTTGTATGGAATTAAGAATTAAAAAACAATGACCATGTTAATCGGACGACGTTATAGAACTTTCAATAGAAAGGGGGATTTACGTGCGAAAAATTGTCAATAGATTGCAGATGGTTACAGGAAATATAAGGTTGTGACCTTATATAATGCCATGTTTTGAAATTTAGAAGACAACTAGACAGGTGTGTGGAGGAATTTAAGGTGGAGAGTTATATGGGAGGCAGGGTTTAAGGGTCGACACAACATTGTGTGCCGAAGGGCCAGTACTGTGGTGTATTGTTCTATGTTCTATACATTATAGTTACTGGAACTCTCATACTGTACAGGAGTTTATCAACTATGTATTTGAAAGTTTCCTTAGTCAAAATATAGTAGTCCTAACTAGAGAGTGTGTGATACTGGATCTCTTCTTAGGGAATTGTGGAAGGCAAGTGACAGAACTAAGTGTAGGGAAAGACTTCTGATCTACTGTACGTAATTCCACTATATTCAAGAGAATTGTGGGAAATATAAGAGTAGTTCTCGGGTTAAATTTCTAAACTGGACGAAGTCCTTTTTGATGGCACTGGAAGGGATCAGCCAGGGGTGGTTTGCCATATGTTGTTTAACAGGAACAACAGGTCTGATACGTTGGCCGCCTTCAAAACTGAAATATTGAGAGCACAAGATCTATATGTTTGTGTTGGAATAAAGTACAAGGCCAACAGCTTAAGGGAACAGGTTATGATGGATATATAAGCTCTAATAAAGAGAGAGAAGGGTGTGCCTATCAAGTAGAGGCAGTTAGGGAAAAAGAATGAGGTGCTGAGGGGCATAAGAAATTTTAGAGAATACTTTGTAGAGAAATTAGAGCGTCAAAAGGCGATACAGGGTTTATCTGGCAGACAAGGTGAAGGGGAACCCCGAGGATTTCTATAGATATATTAAGAGCAAAAGAAAAAAAAACATATCAGTAAGGGCAAAACTAGGCCTATTGAGTATCAGCGTAGTCATCTGTAATGGAGGAGATTTTTGTTTGTTGTTCTTTTTCTTTGCATCTGTATGTACTGGTGAGACGCATGCAGAGTCTATAGAACTGAAGCAAAATGATGGTTATGTCACGGATTGTATCTAGATCACATAAGAAAATGCGCTGGCTGTTTTAACGACGGATTAGGAAGGATAAATGTTCAGGGCTTGCTGAGGAGGTGTTCTCTTGGACATTGTGGGAAGGCAGTGACAAAATCTCAAGGTCCACAAGCGGGATAATTAACAGGTTCTTAATGACGGATGAGATGCCATAGCACTGACGGATAGTTCATATTTTTCCATTGGTTAAGAAATGTCGAGAGATTTTAAGCCAGTAAGCCTAAACCTGCACTGTATAAATTTCTGGAAGGGGTATTATATACTGTGTAAATACTTGAATATACAGTGCCTGATAAGGGTTAGTTAACATGGCTTTATGCGTGCAGATGATGTCTCACTAATTTATTGAAGCTTCTCGAGGAGGTTACCAACGCATTTGAAAAAGGATAGATGACTTCAGGAAGTCTGTTATCAAATCCAGCATGGAGCTTGGTTCACAAGATTGTGTCACTTCATGTCCAAGATGGAGTAGTTAATGAGATTTAATTTTGTCTTTGCGGCGGAAACCAGATAGTGGTAATAGATTGTTGTGTATTTGACTTTAAGGCTGCTAATACCGGTGTAGTGTTGCTCATCATCTATATTAATGTTTTATATTATAATGTTGTGAACTAGACCAGCAAATTTGCAGTTATCACCAAGATTGCTGGTTTTGCTGAACAGCGAGGAAGCCTATCCAAGCTTGAAGCTTCGCAAAGCCAAAAATATGCTTAGAAATGGCAGCTACAAATTAATGCATACAAGCGTGAGCTGTTGCACCATGGGAAGACAAATTCTGATTAGCATTATACAGAGAATGGTATATTTCTGAGGTGTGTGGTAGATCAATGGGATTTGGGAATACAGGGGAATATTTCTTCAAAGTTGCGACGAAGCTAGACAAAGATATACATAAAGTTTATGGTACATTGGCCTTCATAATTCAGGGCACTGCGCACAGGAACTGGGATGTAATGTTAAAGTTGCAAAACATACTGGCGAGGCCGAATTTGAAGCAGTGTGTAAATTTCGGTCACCTTCCTGCATGGAACATATCAATAAGCTTGAAACAGTACGCAGAAAATCATGAAATTTATTTGGATATTGCTGGACATCAAGACTGGAGTGCTGGAGAAAGTTTGAATAGGTTCGAACTTAATTTCATAAAATGCAAAACAATAAAACGAGATGTTATCGAAGTATAAAAATTATGTGGAGTACAGACAGAGTAAATGCATGCAACCTTTTCCTGCCCTTGGGATGGGTGAGAGTAAAACTGGTCATTGATTTATGGTGAAAGTTGAAATATTTAAAGGGAATTTGAAGAGGATCTTCAATCAGTCAGAATTGATAGACGTGTTAGATACGGGTTTGATTGAAACATTAAAGAGAACTTTAATCATGAACATATTTGAGAGACGAATGTTGGCCTATCGTCCGTGTACAGTTCGGCTATGCAAAAAACCAGAGTAGATAAACGAGTTTTAGTGGACCAGATTGGCCAAAGTGCCTGCATCTGCGCTGTACTGCTACTTCAGAGGAGTATAACAGTAATATTAATGGGTCTTTTAGACGCTACATTAGTCGGGGACGACTTGGATATTGCGTCCTAGCTGTCTACATAATGGGTGTCAGGCCAATATGGTATGGAGAGCAAGCTGTTAATAGCAATAGATTAAATATTTCTATGATAGAGTTGTTAATAAGGCATTTAAACTTAAAGAAAAATAACGCTAGTCAAAATGAATATGGTCTCATTAAGGAAATGAAAAAGAAAAACAATATTGATTATAACGTTTATGAATTTACTTGAGGTTACATTGGTAAACTGAATTTATTGTAAGGTTAGAACACAATGAACTGAAACTGCTGGCAAAGTAAAGAAATAAGTAAGTTAGTAGGTAAGTAAATATATAAACAAACAAATAAATAAACAAACAAACGAACAAACCGTTGCATTACTTCAGTTGATCAGACTGTCAGGGTCCCGATCGTTAATCCTCTATATTGCTCCTAATCTCCTTTGATTATGCCTTTATTCCGATCGTTAATTTCCCATTTACTTCTAACTCGCTTTGATGACAGCACACCTGATCTCCATCAAGAACTTGCAGTATAAGAACTCCGACGTCACAACCACTAGTCGCAAGTTCGTTGGACTTTTTTCCTGTGAGATAACAACGTTACCCGAAAGCATTGAACCATTTGACTCAAACCAAGTCTAGCTCCTTTTAAAAGATTTACCTATGAGGCTCCGTTTATCTGAGTCAAGACTCCGCGTCAAGACTTCATGTTAAGGTTCTAAGTCAAGGCTCCGTGTCAAAGTTTCATATCAGAGATCCATGTCAAGATTCCTCTTGTTTGCTGTTCGGCGTTTACGCCCGTGTAAGCATCTAGACTGAATCTCCATGCCTGTGTCCTGCACTTGGGTTCGCTTCCTACGCTCTTGTAGCACGGACATCGCCTCGGGTAGCAAACAGATGATTCATAACCGTATTCGAAGTCCCAACACAAGACTTTCAGATGTTGTCTGATAAGGCTACGCACACTGCATTATTGAACAAAATTCCTTATCACTGATTTCATCTTAATTTACCTTAGGTGATCATGGTACTGTGGCATTTTGTAAGGCGACACCGACCATTTTGGGTTGGAATTCGGATGACGTAGGTTTCGGTTCTTGATCTGTAACAGTCCATAGTCTTCTGATAATGATTTTCATACCGCTAAAGGACCAACAGTGGGAAATTTGAGTTTTCGTGTCTCAATGATCAACGTATATTCACCATGTAGAGAGGTCAAGACAAAGCTGTCATAAAGCACCCACTAAACCATATCGGTGAGCTTCACTCAATCTTTCCTAAGATAAAGGTTTATCTGGCACAGTCCTTGTTGATAAGAAACGTCATTGTTTTAGTATCAGCATCTCACTATTATTATGTGCCCTGTTCATTTCAGGTTGAGATTTCTAAAATCCCATTACATACGTTGCCGATTTAAACCCTGCTCCAGCTGTTTTGAGCAATTTATGGGTCTTCTCTTTTAATTCTCGGTATTCAGCACACTCTCCTGGATAAATTAGCCATTATTCATGCTTAAATAATAAATAAATAAAGACATACATACATATATCAACAAGCAAACAAATAAATACATCTATAGATACATCCGTAGATACATACATAAATAAACAAATACATAACTAGGAAATTCCACACATATATAAATACCTCTGTTGATTGATTTCGGTGTGTCTTCGGGGTATAGCGGGGGTGTCTTCAACCGGAAGACACAGAGTTAGAATAGCAGGACGTACTTTTAGAACAGAAATAAAGAAGAAATGCGTGAACCAGAGTGTGGTGAGCCTGTGGAATTTATTGTCACTGGCAGCTTTGCAGAGCGAGTCATTGGGTATATTTAAAGGCAATTTGATAGGTTTTTGATTAGTAAGGCTTAAAAGATTACAAAGAGAAGGCATTAAAATAGGCTGAAGATAGATAATAATTCAGCCATAACGGAACGGTGGAGCAGACTCTTTGAACTGAGAGACCTAATTCTTATCCAATGTCTCACGGGCTTATTGTCCTATATAGCTGCGTAGTCTTGAGCGACTTCATTGACTGCAAAATCCCAGTCGCTGATTTCTGCAGGGAAGCATTCTAACTCATGATTTTCAAAGTATTAAGAGCTCAGAACGCTTCCATTCGAGATGATTTCTTAATCATGCCTTCACCTCATCGTTGGTGCCTGGGCTCTCAACTCTTTCTGTTCTATTTCAGGCACTGGGGGCTTCACTAACATATCTACCACCTACAGCAAAAATATCTGTCCCCTTTTCCTCAGATTCTATCGTTCAACCTCCAAATTCCATGGGATTTCATTTAAATTTTGCATGTTCCATTGAATCTAAGTATAGTTAACTGATGTTTTCTGATTGTGTTCAAAGTAGGTCCATCGTAACAAGAATTACGATTTTATGGACTTAAAAGGCACAGTGCCTAAAGGTGACAGGTTTCCTCCACTCCAGAGCCTTATTGAGCTATTGCATGAAGGAAAATATAGTCAGCATTTGCTTGGAGACTAGCAGCCTTAGGAATTCGAGAACACTTTGAAAACAAACTTAATTTTTGTTTAACATATAAAAATCTGAGCTCCTGCACTAGATTTATCTATTAATTAATTTATTTATCCGTCACTCTATCTCCCTATCTCATGTCACTGTTTCTTTAGCTAGAGATACAACATGGTTGTAGGCTCTTCTGACCACTCGTTGCCCATGTGACTAATTAACCTATTAACCCTTATGTCTTTGAAATGTGGGAGGAAAGCAGTGCACCCGGGAGGACACCCACGCATTCACGGATAGAACGTACAAAATCCTCACACAGAGAGGTGTTGTCGCTGCAATATCTCGCCCCTAACCACAGTATTACCGTGCTGCAGCTAACCACTATACTACCGTGAGGTTAATTTAAACTATTACTATTTGAGTAATTCCATGTGATTCTTTTATATAAGTATGAAAATTCACTTGATGATGAGACAAGTAGCCTCACGCACGAAAAAAAGAAATCGTTTGTAGATTGGGACGAATGCCGCCAGGATAAAATTATCCAACTGTATTCGGGCAGCAGCTAAGAGATTTCAGAGCTGACTGTACTGAGACAGCAGACACCGGGTAAAAAAAATCATGAAAAAGAAAATAGAACAACCAGCGGAAAAATATACGGTGTATACTTTTGGTGCTTATGAGGTCCAAGCCCGTTTTTCAGACAGAAATAAGTAATTGGTTCAGGCGATAATTTCTTGAAGTAATTGCTACATGCTGAGCGTGGCTCATTGTCTTGAGATGTGGATCTCAATTAAGCGTCTGGCTATGCTTTGTACGAGCTTCCATAGGCGGACAGGTCTCACTTTCCAGTTACCTATGGAGGGCTATAGGTAATCCTAGTCTTTCCTCAGGTAGGGACATGTTAGGTACAACTTTATTGGCCGAAGAGCCTGTGTTGTGCTGTAGGTATTCGATGTGTCTATGTTTCCGCTGGCGCTGTCAGATTACCGCACCAAACATCTTTAACATTGATACAAAATATGTGCGATATGCAATGGGTATTACCACCGGTGAATAAGAATCGCAACGTACACACAAAATGCTGGAGGAATTCAGCAGGTCAGGCAGCATCTGTGGAAAAGGTAGAGTCGACGTTTGGGGCCGAGACTCTTCGACAGGACTGGAGGGATAAAGAAAGATGAGGAATAGATTTTCTCCAGTTCTGCAGAAAGGTCACAGCCCCAAGCGTCGACTATGCTTATCAAATATCCACGCCATGAAATGTCATATTTCTAATTGTTTTGATTGAGTTAGAGATTCAGTTCGATGTAGTGCGTGCTGATAATACGCTTATACAGCATAACTAACGTGCGCAGTCGATCAATTCATTCACTCAGAAATTCCAAGCGCAGGGCCAAGGGAAATCTGAAACTCTTGGAAACTTCAACTGGTCAGACAACAGCTGTGGATAGAAAATCATTATCTTCTTTACATTTCGAAAATCCTTCATCAGAAGTATTTTAATCAACAGTTCCTTTCTTTGTTTTATTTATAAACATTGAAAACTATACTGACTGCCAACTTTGCCAGCACCGTTGTTTTTCAGCTACGGCCTACCGGAGGACTGTATCTTCGAGCTATTCTTTAGGGGGCTTAGTGCTCATCTATTGAGCATGAGGAACATTTTTTACCATTAATCCATCGTGCATCATTACATGCAATCCACATCACGTAGAAAACAAGCAGCAAAGACGCGAAGATCTGTAGATGCTGTAAAGAGAAAGGAACGCACACAAGTTGCTGGAAAAACTCAGCAGGTCAAGCAGCATTCATGGAAAAGAGTAAAGAGTCGACATTTCGAGCCGAGACCATTCATCAATCCTGATTGATGAGCACCCACTATTACTCTTGTCCATGAATAAATGCAGCAACTTTAACGTTCAACTGTTTTCTTCCCCTGGCTTTCTCCTAGACAGTGATTGCATGAACCACGGATTGCCTAGTCACGTCGGTGACATTTCGATTCAGATTCCTTTGTCATGCGCACCAAAATGTAATGACATGCTTTGCTTGCATGAAGACCACAAACTAAATAATATGCACAGTGGTAATGATACGACATAAAAACAGCGAAGAGCGCAGAAAAAATGAATTAGATTCATAATTGTGATTGGTTTCTATTCTCAGATGTACTTTTCTTGCTGAGGTCAAAGACAGCAGTGCAGTCTGTAATAGTGCATATAAATAAACAAATAGCGAAGTATTATTTCGGTTCCATTTTCCTGTTCTAATTTGAAAATAAATAGGGCGAATCTATGGAAAATATCATTTACTTCTAATTGTATTACAATTGTGAACTGCAGAGAGGGAAAACGTGTGTTAGTTGGAAGTATTTTTATCAAAACCGTGCGCCTAATTTCGATATTAGCTTTCATTCGATTCAGATCGTCAGGAAGGCCAAGGTCAGGCCACGTAGAGAAGCGAATTCTTGTCAGAGTTATGACATAAAAGAGATATGAATCGGGTTTTTTTGCTGATTGAAGTGCCGGACCCCCTAATATTCAGCAGCCATATTTACAATGCAACCAGATTAGGCCTAAAATATAACGTCGCTTGGGCCGTTCTTGGGAACCGGCACCACCCACTGAAGTGAACAGCATTATAATTGTTTTGACAATTGTTAACAACTGGATCATCACCACTGAATACAACTGAAAAGGAGAAAACAGCTATCAGAATGAAGTTGAAAGTCACACCAAGCTTTTTGGAAGCGTGCGAACATTGCAAATCAAACTTATAAGAGAGCAGCTTGAACGCACACAAGAAGGCAAGAATTGTGTGCTATTATATCAGAACTGATTAGATCAAAATCAAAGGCAGTGAGGGCAGTGTAGTAAGTTCAATAAGGTAGATCATTAGATATGGCTCTGGGCATAATTTGAGACCAAATCGGGGAAGAATTTAATATTTATATATATTAGCTTGTCAAAGAGCTGTCGATTCAAGATTTGCAAGTGGGCGTGAACAGAACATAGTCGATCTTAATCAGATCATATCAGAGTATTGTAGTATTTTACTGATACAGCCCTGGCTGTTCATTCCATTTGGGAGCGTTAGTTGTAGCCAACATAGCGACTCGGAATAACTCAAACATTTGAACCAAGTCACAGCATGCAAAACGATCGCAGTAGAGAACTTATGTGCATGAAATTCTGAGTTGCGCTCTGGGATCCTGACGGACAGATTGGGATATCTATCTTGGCAGTTCGTTGCTGCTTTCATACATGAAGCTCCAAACATCAAAGCTTTTTAATGAAATGCCAAAATGTGCATTAACCATGAGGTTAATCCTAAAATGAACATTGACGAAATTGTGTTTAGCTATTTATAAAATCAGTGTTTTATAGTATTGCGTTCCGTAGTATAAAATGATTCAATTGAAGGTGGCAGACACAATTTTTTTTTACAGCTGACGGATTCCAATCTTTCAATGCCCTTTTGCATCATGGTGGCCAGATGCTGGCTAGAAATTTGTGAAGGTGAAACACACACGCTGAAGAATATACGAGGGGTGATTGATACGATCGTGGCCTAAAGTAGGAATAAATTTTAGAAAACCGAGCAGTTATTTTTCAACATAGTCCCCTCCTAAATCTACACAGTTAGTCCAGCGGTCGTGGAGAATACAGGTATTGCACCTCCCGAAAGTGTCCAAAGATGGGTGATTTTTATGTTCATGACTTAAGGTAGAAGAAGATCAGTTATGCAGCTCTCGTTACATGCACATGCAGATCAGTGCTTTGAGGGATTATGCAGAAAGTTTGAGGTTAATAAATCATCTCCTTCCACCTTAGGCCACGAACTTATCAATCACACCTCGTATGCCAAAATGCATCAGTTGTTGTTTGGAACAACGTCTACAGTGCTGCCGGGATACTTTTCCCAATATTCACCCCTTGGCTTAGTCAGAATTTCCCGTCTTGATGTTTCACAATTAAATCTCTGAAATAAACTCCGCCCATCTTGGGTGCAATTTCATGCAGCTGTCGTCTTCAACAGTTGGCACACAATGTCAGTATCTCTATTTTTATACAGTATGTCGAAACTTCATATCCCCTAGTGGATGTCCACAGTTGTATAAAAGCCCTACGTTTCTATCGCTCGACATTTTATTCTAGGAGTTTGGCAATTGCGACAGTAGTAGGAAGAATATAGAAAATGCGAGAAACATATCAGAATGTTGAAAAGATACTATACGTAATCATCGCCGTCATAGGAGTACCCGGTAAGCGACTATGATAATTTCACTTACCTACCTCTGTTTGATAATTCCTTTCATATTGACAATGTATCAACTTGTCATATTATTCATCACGAACTGAGACAACATTAGTTACATCCTAACTTAGGTGGAATATATGACCAATTGTAATTATTTATTTGAAACTCGTGGCTTTTAGCGGGTCACCATGCACGTTTTGTGTTTTTTTTTAATATCTAAACCTTCTCGAAGCTAACTCTCCTGGAGGAATTCCCGTGGAATGTTTCACGTAGTTATTTTTCTGCAGAGCAGGTCACCCATGTAAGTGCCCATGGTGCCTTTGTACTGATATTTGGTCACCATCGGTATACGAACTTTGGTGTATGCTATGAATCGCCATCCACTCTAAAAGCGTACTCATTTTTGGTTACCAAATGCATTCAGTTACTTAATATTGCGCGCAGGAGTCACTGTGCTCGCAGATAGCTGTGGAAAAGGTTTCAGTTTATTAACGGACAGAGGCGGCATACCGAATCAGCGAGTCTGTAGTCTTGACAGTATCTAATGAAGTAGAAACGGCGCACAAACCTGTAGGGCATTGTCTTGCTCTTTCTTTCTCCAGGAATCATAGCTCGGTTCCGTACAGATAGGTTATGACCGCATAAAAAAACAAAACAAAGCTATTGTAATCTCTGTGTTCTACTTCCTCCCCTCTCTTTACCTACCTCCCCGCACCATGAACACTTACACACAATCTTCCCTATCCTGACTGTCGGTAAATCCGTCACCTCTGATTTAAATTTAAAGATTAGTAAGAAACACAGTGGGCAGTGGAACCTTCCGTTTTTTGTAATTGATGTCACGCCTGTGCGGAAACCCTGGGTGTACTCATCTCTGAACCACTTATTATGTATTGTTTCCATGCAGTAAATCTGTTGGCGATTGGGATCCTGTCCCGGGGAAAATGTGGCCTCTCCGACTGCACCACTCGCTACTTGGTGTCCATGGCCGTATCGGATCTTCTGGTCATTGTAACTGAAGTTATTTTGTCTCGGATAAAATCGTATTACTTCCCACTCAGCTTCATACACATCACCCCTGTGTGTAGTGGTATCTACCTGCTCTCTCGTGCGACCGCGGACTGCTCGGTCTGGTTCACCGTCACTTTCACCTTTGATCGATTCATCGCTATTTGTTGCCACAAGCTGAAGACCAAGTACTGCACTGGGAAAAATGCAGCTGTGGTTCTTACAACAACGGGCATTCTGTTCTGTCTGAAAAATATTCCTTACTCCTTCACACTTGAACCTACCATGGTTATCAATAATGTGCCATGGTTCTGTCGTTTGAAGAGAAGTCTCCAAAATGAATCATGGTGGTCAGCATTTGATTGGCTCGATAAGATTTTAACACCGTTCCTCCCTTTCGCCGCAATTTTACTTGTTAACACTTTGACAGTCAGACACATTTTAGTGGCCAGTAGAGTCCGAAAGAAACTGAAGAGTCAGAACAATGGAGCAAAACGCAGTGACCCAGAGATGGAGAGCAGGAGGAAATCTGTGACTTTACTTCTCAGCCTCTCGGGCAGTTTCCTTTTCCTGTGGCTGACAAATGTTCTGTATTTCATCTACTATCTCGTCGCAGGAATAGAGCGGAATGCTTCTGTATTCATATTTGCGAAAGTCGGTATCCTGCTGAGAATTTTCAGCTGCTGCACGAATGCGTTTATTTATACTGCGACTCAGTCAAAATTTAGAGCGCAGATCACGACGGCCCTGATGTATCCCATCATCTCAGTTTATCGATTCATTAATAAAACCCCTTAGTGTGACTCAAATGCAATTGCAGCAAATTCAGTCGGAATCCTGCTCTTGGAAATGGCCAACGACTGGGAGGGTTTTGCAGGTAGCGACAAGTACTGGAACTTCGATCAAATCATAATTATTATTCCTGTCACAGAGGGAAACAGTAGACGCAACGCCCATATAACTGATAATGTGCCAGAAATATGTGTAGCAAGTGCCGTTGGTCGACAATTCGTCAGAGCAATAAAACTGTTCCATGAATTAACTATTCTGAGTTTCCATTTCCGGCCACAACAACTCTGGGAAAGGACTGAATAATTTTATCAGGTAGGCTTGCCAGATGTGCACTCACCCTTTTCCATCAATTTTCTTTGATTCCATACCGAGATACCTATATAAAAACATTTTAATACGGTGGAATTTGAAACCGAATTCAGGAATTATTTGCCTAAGTCTCGGGATCGCTGACTTGGGACTGAGACTGCTCTTAGCATCATTTCAGAAACCATAAATGATTACTTAACTTATTTGTAACTGAAGTAGTTTAACACTTGAGATACTGCAAATACATACCGGAACATCTGAAGCAGGATTGGGTCATTTAATCGGTAGAGACTCCTCTGCCAAATAAGAGTGTTTATTTTACTCTCAGCTTGGCTTTACTGATCTTCTGGCCTACATCTGACAACGATTTGCCGTTTTTTTCTTTCTTTCTGTTTACCCAGACAACATTCAATTGTTATTTTCTGCTGACGTTTAAGGCAAAGACATGCAATCACTCAACGCCCACAAATAGGAAATATTACTCATCATAATCATGTCATATATACCAGACACTTTCTATGGAAACTTGATAGTAAGGGCTCATCTTTCTGCATTCAAATGTAAAGGTTGATACGCCTTAGCAGCTCTTGACGGGCAATGCTCGGAAAGAGGGTTATAGTCATAAAGGTTGACTCTTCTTTTCGAGGAGAAATTTTGAGTTAATCTGATATCTTGCATTGATTTAATAAAGTTAATGGTGACTCATCAAGCTAAATATGGGGATTGCGTACTCGGACCTGATGTTATAGATTAATAAATCTATATAAGTATATGCTCCAGTAGTGACATTAAATAGTCTCACTCGATGAATCCTCCCATTCATTCCCAACCATAGAACATTCTTCTGTGTCAATCAATTTATTTTGTGTCCTGGATGATTTTTTTAAATAAAATATTTCCAGATATTTCTTTACTTGAGTTTTGGAGAAGTGCACGGTTTATATCATGTCGCCTGTCGACGAGCACACTTAGGTTTGCATGTTCCTAAACCAAAAGATGCCCTTCTGTATTGTATGTTCTCATTCTTCGAACTGTACAGACAGAGAACCTATCACCAGGCACAACCATTTCATCCGCTGTCAACCTCTTCTCTGCATACCGATTTCAACCAAAGATCTGTGGAGAAGCTCCTCCATCCCAACTCCATAAGACTTTTTCTAAAATAAGATATCAGAGTCAAAAATGTTTCCCAGAATTCCGAGCATTCCCGAAATTGTTCCTTTTAAAGCAATTTTATTGTACACTGAAGGGTCTTCTGTAATAGTGAGGGGTGAAGATTGTGAATCATCCTTGTCGACAAGGTGTTGTTGCATTTTCCATTGGCGAATCCCCACGCTGTTTTTGCGGCAACGTTGTTGTGGCAAAATGATGCAGGCCGAACGTGCTCTTTTGCTTCAGAGGCAAATTGTCATGGAAGGAATCTATATCAGAACAAATGCAGAGCAACTGCTTCTCCCAAAATTGAGAGATATTTGCCACCTCTCTATATGCCTCTAATTGAAATAAAAACAGCGACTTTGGAAATGCATTTATTTCGCTGCAAGTAGTTAGAGGCTTTTGCAAAGTAAAGCGTTGTAAAATACGTTCTACCAAAAGGTAAATATCAGCACTAGAAACACGTAGTATAAGAAAAGATACAATTCTAATTTTATTTTGATTCTAATCTTTCAGGTCAGATAAAACTGCATAGATTAAATCGAATTCCAGTTCTACACTTGATGCATCAGAACTGTACTGCAACATTCGTTAGGATTCCCAGCACGTCTACTCTCAATCGCGAACCTTCACAAGTATACAGTGACTAAAACAAATGCATCTTCTTTTGCATGCCGCAGACTTCCGGCATCTCAGCTCTCCTCGAGACCACGGCTGGTGCGAATTGACACACAATATAATAAAACTTCAGCTGTACAATCACAGGCCTGGACATGCAGGTATTAGCCTGTGACCAGCCGAGTGTGGTACTCTGGAAAAGCAATGCACAACACCCCTCGGAAGAACAGCGTTTTCGCAGATCTTGTGAGTTAAAATTGTTTTGTACAGTTTAATATAATGTTGTAAGAATTCCAGCGGCTGGGAAGATTATGCCACCAAGTGTGCCGCGGGAGGAGAATAAGATGAGCTCAACAGAAGTAAAGGTGCTGATTGGAATGCGGGAAGATTGGATACATATAGAAAGTGTTTGCAGAGAGTAGACCAGAAAGGGGGCAGAGAGTGCGTACGATTAAACAGGTTAGAGATAAGGGGAGAATCAAAAAGAGGGCTTCTGAAGTAAAAAAAACTGAATGCAGATGAGATGTGGTTCTGAGAAGTGGGCAGCCAAAAGGGGTAGGCAGAAAGGGGAGAGTTAGCAGAAAAGAGCGAATGAACGACACGGTGTGCCAAAGCGGAGGCGTTCGTGATGGATGGTCTGGGGGGCTGTGGGAGGTGTGATGAGAGAGGAGAAAGGTGGAAGTTTAGGGGCGAGAGAATATAATGGTTCGAGAGTAGCTTGCAACAATGAAAGATGCACTGAGGAAGGGCCGAAAGGCAGAGAGCTATAGTGCACGGGAAAAGGCCTTTAAGACATATCGTACATGGCGATCAATGTGGTTAAAAATACTAGTCCACTGTTAGCTCCTGTCCATTTAAAAACTTCCTATTCATGCTTATTTCCAGAATTCAGTTATTAGTTGCAATTTTCAGTGCCTTTACCTTTTCCTCCGGTAACCCATTCTGTGTGAAAACTTGCCAGTAATATATTTAACGTCTTTTCCTCTCCCCCTTTAACCCCATACGTTCTATCTATAAGCTCGTCTAGGCTGGTTAAAAGACTGTGAGTATCCATCATATGATCCCGCCGCTTTGCATTTTATGAACATCTCTGTGATCAATCCTCAACCTTTCTTCCTTAGAATTCAGCCGCAACTCATTCAAACCATAATTTGACTAAACCTTCTAGTCCATGCAAGATTATGGTGAATCTCATATGGTCCCTCCAGCCTATTCACACCCATCGTAAAGTATGACAATCATAATGCACACAATATATCGTGATGTGGGGTTAGTATGAATTAGAGCGAGTTGGGTGAGAAGGGAACAGAGAACATGATTGAAAGAGGAAAGGGGAATATTCAAAAAGAAGAGAGACGGCAAAAGAAGAGATCGGTGGATCATGAGGTGATGGTGGACGCAGGGTAGGCAGAAGAAGAGTGGTATGGACAGAGAGGAGTGGCGAGTGATGACTCAGAGGAACGAATGGGGGCTGTCAATAAAGAGCAAAGAGGAGGGAGTATCAGGAGGGGACAGTCAGAAGGGTTAAAGTAGACGGCAAGCAAGAATGGAATAAGCTAGGTAGATGTAGGTCAGTGACAAGGGTCATCCGTGAAGAGGGAGGATCGGATGTGAAAGAAAAGGAGAGTGGGATTAGAGTAGAGGAAGTAAACAGGGATGAGAGCGGAGGAGCTAAGTGGACTGGACAATCGGTGGCAGCAGGTAAGAGAGTAGGGATGATTGTGTGTGAGAATAGAAGTGGGATTATTAGTGGAAGATGTAATTGGTGATGGGATTTGCAACGTGTGGAAACGGCGGAACAGGGTGTGGGTAATTTGGAGGCTAGTGGTTTGAAAGGCGAGAACCAAGTGACCACTCTGTCTGATTTCTATGACGCTAAGGAAAATCAAAGGTCCAGAGATGAACAAAGTGCGAAGGACAAGATCTATCAACTACAATAGAGGGAGGTCGCCTATTTGGATAAACGACCACAATTCAGAAGTTCTCCTTGGGAAAGCCTTAACATCACAACAGATGAGGCGGAGACAGACAGCCTGATGGAAATCGGTGCAATTATTACAGAATAAATGGTGGTAGGAGGTGTAGTCTTTGCAGTTGTCGCAGTTGCGGGAGTCATTCCGTTTGTATTAAATGCTGGCGGATTTTTTTCCTGAAATGGGCAGAAAGACTACAAAACTAAATAGATTATGGATCAGTTACAGACACAACCGATGAAATGGGACATGGCGTTTACTAAGGCAAGTGTTTTGTTCCCATTAAGGTTAAACTTAAGTGAAGTATAAACGGTTAGAAGCAAAACCTCAACGAGCATTGATCAGTGGCGGGATCATGAGATGGAAGTCAATAGTATCCAAGAATATTAAGCGTTCAGGACGTGTGGAACGCTTGACTTTCTTAGTCCGGCCATTAAGAGTTGACATCTTCTTACTATTATCATATTTTTTTTAAAAAATGTTTGCTAGATGGTATATAGAGTGGTTTGTGTAATTCTAGCCAACTTACTGTAGGAGAGATGTAAATTATTTGGAAAAAACATTAAAGAGTATCACGAGCATGTTACATTAATTAAAAGGTATGACTATGGGAACATGGATAGCGTAAACAGACACGGCCTTTTTTCCCCAAGGCCGGGGTGTACCTTAAAGTCGAACGGGGAGTTACTTACTAGGAACTGGAGGAGCTACATATTTTAGGAAAGTGGTACAATGTCGAATGAGCTGCTGCCGGAAGTGGTTGAAGAAAGGACAAGAACATCTTTTAAATACAGCTAATTGAAAAGGTTTAGCAACTTATAGGACAAACGCTGGCAGGTGGAACTAGATTGGATATGGCATCCTGCTTGGCATGGACCAGATGAGCCGAACGGCCTATAATATTTTGAATCTAACTAGACTTGACTGTTTAATATTTACGGAGATATAGGGTAGACAGTCAATATTTTCTCAGAGTAGAAACATTGATTATAAGGATATGCTTTAAATACTTAGTGGATGAATGTTTAAGGGATATTAGCGTGGCAAGTCTTTTTGAGAGTCAGTCGCTTGAAATTGGTTGCTATGAGTAATGACAGACGCACAGACCATAGTGACCTTTAAATGCTTTGAGACAGATGTGCTGAAGAAAATGTCTCGTGTACAAACATAAGTAGTCTGCCATGCTGTTTCACACAGACATCAGGGGCATATAGGCCTGTACTTGTGCTGTCCATTTCTTTATGTAGCCTGGTGAGAATTTCTTCGATTTGGAAACCGTGTTTTACTCTAGCAAATATTTTCCAATCTTGGTGATTGGAATTAGCTGGTAAAACACGTCCATATTTTAAAGATTTAGATTCACTTGGTTATTGATTCAACCTACACTACATCCTGCTCTCTGTGAGAGAGGCTACTGCTTCTCGGTCACGTATTCACAAACTTCGATAGTGCATTAGCTAAAATGTTGAATTCATGTTCACCATTATTTCTTTGTTACATTGACTTCGGGTTATCATTGATACATAATCTCATTGCCCCAGAGATCTCAATTTAGCAGTTCGATGTTACCTGTTCACATCAAAAGGGATTACATTCAAACATATGCTGCACTCCCTGCAAATTCTATATCATACATATATTTCTGAACAAGCAATTATTCAATCTACTATGTCCAATACGTAAACGTCTTCCCTCCTTTTATACCCATCTCCCTGTTGTGCTCCCTCCACCCTCTGAATTTTCTATGAATCCCTCCTTTTATTTTTTCCTTTTGCTTATCACTTTGTTGCTACAGTGATCAAAAAGGCTTTTGAATTACGGCATACGCCTCTATCCACTACATTTTAATCATTAACTTTAATTCATTGCTTGGCTAAAATGTCTTGCCATCTCGTTTCCATTAACCCCAACTTGGACAGAGACCTATAAGAAATATAGGTACATGAATAACCCAGCCTCTACAGTTCACGAAAAACGTCTAGATAACAATTTGAAATTTCCATCTTAATAGATGTCGAAACCGATTCAAATCAAAGCACACAAGTCTAAAATCTGGGCGTATTTTTTTACGACGCATTCCAAGGCAAAAATGATAGTAATCGTCTCTAACGTAGGTACTAATACTTTGTCTGACACTCTTTTCTTAATATTTACCTGTAACGCACTTAAACAGAAACATCTGAAAGACATATCTTTTCAACCATCTGTGTAGACACGTGAAAATCCATAATGTCTGCTTTATCACCGATATCGAACCACTTATGATCCCGATGTTTTCCTGAAGGTCCAATTAAACCGCGGCAAAGGGAGAAAAGACATGGAAGAGTGACAGAATGGGGTGCACTGGGACCATATTCCATATTAAATAACCCAAAATATTGAGCCCATTTAATTGCTGTCCAAACAAAACAGAAAGCAATACGAATGCAATGCTTCCAAGAATCTGCTAATGTTCCTAATTCTGGGCGACTAACTTTATTTTCTCATTCGTTAATCCAACTGAAGCGATTTCCACTGGTGTTCCGGAATAAATTTCAGCACTCTTTGATTGACAGTTAATGTGACTAATCGACGGACAGTTTCTGATTTTCCATCTGCAGCTCTTCCCCTCATTAGTCCGCCCATTATAGAACTGAGGAACAGTAAGGGAAAAAGGACCAAAATGGGTGTTGTCTACAGGCCACCAAACAGTAGCATGGATATTGGGTGCAAGTTGAATAGGGAGTTAACATTGGCATGTGGCAAAGGTAATGTCGCAGTAGTTATGGGGGATTTCAACATGCAGGTGAACTGGGAGAATCAGGTTGGTGCTGGACCACAGGATAGGGAGTTTGTAGAGTGCCTACGGGATGCATTCTTGGAACAGCTTGTACGAGAGCCGACCAGGGACAAGACTATTCTGAATTTAGTGTCATGTAATGAACAGGATTTGATAAGCGATCTCGCTTTAAAGGAGCCATTACGAGGTAGTGATCACAATATGATAAGCTTTTATCTGCAATTTGAGAAGGATAAGGGCAGATCGGAGGTGTCGGTGTTGCAGTTGAACAGGGGTAACTATGGAGCCATGAGGGAGGTGCTGGCCAAAGTTGACTGGACGGAAAGCCTAGCAGAAAAGACAGTGGAACAGCAATGGCAGGTATTCTTGGGAATAAAGCACAATGTGCAAAATCAGTTCATCCCCAAGAGAAGGAAGGATTGAAAGGGGGGAAAGGGGCCACAGTGGTTGACAAAGGAAGTCAGAGATTGCATAGCATTAATAAAAGGAAATATGACAGAGCTAAGGTGAGTGGGAGGACAGATGATTGGGAAGTTTTTAAGGAACAACAGAACTTAACTAAAAAGACAATACGGGGAGAAAAAATGAGGTACGAACGCAAGCTAGCCAGGAATATAAAGGAAGATAGCAAAAGCTTTTTTAGGTATGTGAAGAGAAAGAAGATAGTTAAGAACAATGTTGGGCCCTTGAAGAATGAATTGGGTGAAATTGTTATGGGAAACAGAGAAATGGCAGAAGAATTTAATGAGTACTTTAGATCCGTTTTCACCAAGGAAGACACAAGCAATCTCCCAGATGTATGGATGGGCCAAGGACATAGGGTAACAGAGGAAATGAAACAGATTGACATTCGGAAGGAAACGGTGATGAGAGGACTGATGGGACTGAAGGCTGACAAATCCCCAGGTCCAAATGGTCTGCACCCTAGGGTACTAAAGGAGGTGGTCTTAAAAATTGCGGATGCATTGGTAATCATTTCCCAATGTTCCTTAGATTCAGGATCAGTTCCTGAGGATTGGAGAATGGCTAATGTTAACCCACTTTTTAAGAAAGGAGGGAGGGAGAAAACAGAGAACTATCGACCTGTCAGCCTGACATCGGTGGTGGGAAAGATGCTAGAGTCCATTATTAAGGATGAAATAGTGGCATATCTAGATAGCAGTGATAGGATTGGGCCGAGCCAGCATAGATTTACCAAGGGTAAATCATGCTTGACTAATTTGTTAGAGTTTTTCGAGGATGTAACCAGGAAGTTAGACGGGGGAGATCCAGTGGATGTAGTGAACCTCGATTTTCAGAAGGCATTTGATAAGGTCCCACATAGAAGATTGGTGGGTAAAATCAAAGCTCAGGGCATCGGGGGTAAGGCATTGACATGGATAGAAAACTGGTTGGCAGATAGAAAGCAAAGGGTAGCGGTGAATGGGTGTTTCTCGGAATGGCAGGTGGTGACTAGTGGGGTGCCACAGGGCTCGGTATTGGGACCACAGCTGTTTACCATTTATGTTAACGATTTGGATGAAGGCATGGAAAATAACATCAGCAAATTTGCTGATGATACTAAGCTGGGTGGCAGTGTGACATGTGTTGAGGATGTTAGGAGAATTCAGGGTGACTTGGATAGGCTGGGTGAGTGGGCAGATACTTGGCAGATGACGTTTAATGTGAATAAGTGTGAGTTTATCCACTTTGGGAGTAAGAACAGGAAGGCAGATTATTATCTGAACGGTGTAGAGTTGGGTAAGGGAGAAATACAAAGAGATCTCGGAGTCCTTGTTCATCAGTCACTGAAGGTGAATGAGCAAGTGCAGCAGGCAGTGAAGAAGGCTAATGGAATGTTGGCCTTTATTACAAAGGGAATTGAGTACAAGAGCAAGGAAATACTCTTGCATTTGTACAGAGCCCTGGTGAGACCACACCTGGAGTATTGTGTACAGTTTTGATCTACAGGGTTAAGGAAGGACATCCAGGCTGTAGAGGAAGTGCAGCATAGATTCACGAGGTTAATTCCTGGGATGTCTGGACTGTCTTACGCAGAGAGGTTAGAGAGACTGGGCTTGTACACGCTGGAATTAAGGAGATTGAAAGGAAATCTGATTGAAACATATAAGATTATTAAGGGATTGGACAAGATAGAGGCAGGGAATATGTTCCAGATGCTGGGAGAGTCCAGTACCAGAGGGCATGGCATGAGAATAAGGGGTAGGTCATTTAGGACAGAGTTAAGGAAAAACTTCTTCTCCCAGAGAGTTGCGGGGGTTTGGAATGCACTGCCTCGGAAGGTAGTGGAGGCCAATTCTCTGGATGCTTTCAAGAAGGAGCTAGATAGGTATCTTATGGATAGGGGAATCAAGGGATATGGGGACAAGGCAGGAACCGGGTATTGATAGTAATTGATCAGCCATGATCGAAAAATGGCGGTGCAGGCTCGAAGGGCCGAATGGTCTACTTCTGCACCTATTGTCTATTGTCTATTATCATACGTCAGGGTGCCCGCACGATTATCTCCGGACGTTTTTCTGCGTCAGGTAGCATTATTGTTCAGCGTGCTCCGACCGGCACAGCTCCGGAAGCCCACGAGCAAGGCTGTACGTCACAGGTTAAAGTGGCTTGTGTGACAGGCTATTGGTGACATAGCCGGCGAGCTACTTCATTCATCGCGTGGAAGTAGCCCGAGTTGCGAGGGTAAGTGGGTTTAACAAGCAGAGAGTTAGGGTGCGGAGGCCGTGATGAGCGAGTGAGAGGGCAGTGTACAATCCACTAGAAAGATTTCGCCTCCCCAACCTTAATAACGCTCCCTACAAATTTCCCTATTTCGCTCATCATCCTTCCTAGTACCAGTCTCCTACCTTCTGCACTCACCAACCCTCATCTAATTCTATTCTCCTCCCATCCCGTCCTAATACTTCCAAACGACCTTCCTTCCAAAGTACCTTTGAAACCTACCCACCCGTCTCGTCAAATGAAATGCTGCTCTAAACACTGATTTTTTTTGTTTTATCCCAACGTGAGTCATGTTATGATTGTCCAACAGTGGTATAGTGCTGTTGTGGGCGGATTTATCCTTTAGTTATCGCGCCCTCTGCCGTGGTGGGAGTTTCTACGGGCATAATAAAGCAACGGGAGCATCAGGGCTTCGGATCAGTCACAAGGGTGGCAGCTGAGGGATTACAGCTCTAATTTATAGTAATGAATTACTTATTATAAACTTTCATCTTCAGTGCCTCAAAATTGTTTACAATGATCACGTAATCAACATCTCTTGCAAAACCACCTTCACATTAGACCTTACTAACAGCGAGTTGTAGTTGTTGAAAACAATATAGATTCTATATTTGGCATATCATGAGAAATCGGGACTGAACATAATATAGTTTTTTTTTTCCGGGCCCATCTATTCCATTATTACCGTCATTGTTGTAATACATTGTTAACTAGTTTGATTTCCCTGCGCTAATGGCACAGCGATGCATTCTCTGTGAATTTTACTTCGGCGTTCAAAGGGGTAGAGTTCAGAATCTGCCTTTTCAAATAGTCTGGACCACATTTCTCCAGACCACGGCCTAACCGAGATAGTGTTACCCCATTTTATGTAGCTTCAAACAAAGGTACAGGATATCGCCTGAACTATAATTACGTCATAACTTTCCCTTTTATCGATCACAACGCTTCAGGTTGGACTTAAACTATAGGCATTAATCCACAATGAAAATGACATAAGTAGGCGAAAGAGAGTGTAGATAGTATCTGAATGCCAATTTATGCCAGCACCAAACAATCAACAGCAGCCAATATGCCTGTTGTGTGATTCTTTTTTCCCTTTTTCAAATCAGGCAAACGAAGCGTCCACAGAAAATGCTGGGGGATCTCATTAAGTCAGGCAGCATCTATGGAAAAGGGATAAAGTCGATCTTTCAGGTCCAGTTATAACCCTGCCGAAGGGTTTCTGTGCTCTTTTATATAGATGCTCACTGGCCTGCTGAGTTGCTCTAGCATTTTGTGCGTGTTATTTGGATTTCCAGCATTTGCACATTTTCTCTTGTTTGTGAAACGACGCGTCCAGGCTGCTTGAACATCTGTAGAGAATACTCTCTGATAAAGCATACAGTATAAGAACTTGGCTGATTTTCAGTCACTTCATGCAAACTTTCAGAAACTTGAAAGGATTCAAATGTGTTTGCCGACACTTTACGAGAAAACAGTGATGACAATCGTGCTTCATACAACATTTTAATTGCTCATTGTTAAATCCGGAAAGCTCTATACAATTGGGGAAGAACTGATCTGCCAGCAGTATGAGAGATTCTGAGTACCAAGAGAGGAACCTTAGCTTAGTTCTTTTCATTTCATAAAATACACGAAAAGGGTGTAATTTTTTTAGGCTCCAGTGCAGTTTTTCAATGAGAGGGACATTCCGCTCACCAACGTTCTTCCTTCTGCAATAGATCGTATAGCATAAACAAACGGATGCCACTTAGTGTTATTAGAATCTTGAAAAAAAAAGCCGCAGCTAGCATATTTATAATTCACGACGTAATTCCAGGATAATATCTTGTTATAATAAAAAAAACCACGTGATCGGCTGCACATTCATTAAGTATTGTAATCACAGAGTCAATAAATAGATCTTATTTTCCCAATTCTTCAGTATTTCGTGAACATTGAATTGAGAACGTTGACGAGTTTTATTGCTTACTGTTGCACTTAGAAGTCAGTGCAACGTCGAAACAGAATCGATGATTTAGTGGGTAAAACAGAGGACTCTGAATGCGAGTGAGCGCATTAACAATTTATTTATAAATAAACAGTGAAACACTAAACCGGGGATCTAGCTGAACAAATGCTGCTCTAAACTACCATAAACAACACAGAGCTAAACTATTAAATATTAACTCAACAGGCACTCCATTAAATCTCCGCAAGTTAGAACACGGCAGAACTAAGCATGCTGCGAACGAGTACTTAACTTAGTAAACGACGGGGTGTGGGGGAGGAAACATCTATATCTGCAGCACTCTTTTACCAATAGTCATTCGGCACTGGTGGTGACTTCAACCTGAAGCGGGCCCTGGACCCAAAGAGACCAGATCTTCTTTTCCTTCTCCCCTTTGTGACGTTTAAAGATGGTTAGCCGACCAACATAAGGTGTATTACCGCGACCTACTGACTGTGGAGTAAAGACAGGAAACACATCCACTAAATTCCCCCAAGCGGAAAAAAATATTAAAATCTCTAATGCTTTTCAAAAAGTCAAACACGCACTGATATACATTACGATGCCAGTGATATGCTAATAAACTCTCGATGTTAAACACTGTCTGTCCCAGATTATTTAAATGATTCCTTTACACATCATAAGAACTACATTAAAACAATATGTGATGCACCGTCTCTTGACAAGTGCACTCACTACAGGTGCCATTTTCATGCATATTAATTCTGAACAGGGAATTATTCAACCATGTATGCCCAATACGTAAATGTGTAAGTATAAAATCTTCTGTCCTTTTATACTAAATGTCATTTCTTTTCCTTATCCCAAATTTGGTGCACTGGTGATTGAATAGATTTATTAATTAAAGCTTCCATCTCCCTTTTATGCAATAACACTGCTTCATTTATATCTGTAATTTTAAGCGATTGCTTGGCAAGGATGTCGGCCACCTCGTTTTCTTCAAACCAAATATAGACGGGAACCCATATAAAATGGAATGTAAAAGTTTGGGCACCCCGGTCAACATTGCTGTTACTGTGAATAGCTAAGCAAGTAAAAGATGACCTGATTTCCAAAAGTCATAACGTTAAAGATGTCACATTTCTTTAATATTTTAAGCAAGATTACTTTTTTTATTTCCATCTTTTACAGTTTCAAAGTAACAAAAAAGGAAAAGGGCTCAAGCAAAATTTTGGGCACCGTGCATGCTCAGTACTTAGTAACACCCCCTTTGACAAGTATCACAGCTTGTAAACGGTTGCTGTAGCCAGCTAAGAGTCTTTCAATTCTTGCTTACGGGATTTTCGCCCATTCTTCCTTGCAAAATGTTTCTAGTTCTGTGAGATTCTTGGGCTGTCTTGCATGCACTGTTCTACTGAAATCTATCCACAGATTTTCGATGATGTTTAGGTCGGGGGACTGTGACGGTCATGGCAAATCCTTCAGGTTTCTCCTCTTGAGGATGGCCCTTGTGGATTGTGAAGTGTGTTTAGGATCATTATCCTGTTGTAGAATCCATCCACATCCATCTTCAGCTTTATTTTTCAGACGGTGTGATGATTGCTTCGAGAATTTGCTGGTATTTAATTTAATTGATTATTCCCTTTACCAGTGAAATGTTTCCCGTGCCATCGGCTGCAGCACAAGCCCAAAGCATTATCGATCCACCTCCTTTGGAGAGGTGTTCTGTCATGAAATTCTGCACCCTTCTTTCTACAACCATACCTTTGCTCATTGCGGCCAAAAAGTTATATTTTAACTTCATCAGTCCACAGGATTTGTTTCCAAAATGCATCAGGCTTCTTTATATGTTACGTTGCAGACTTCTGACGCTGAATTTTGTGGTGAGGCCACAGGAAAGGTTTTCTTCTGATGACTCTTCCATGAAGGCCATATTTGTCCAGGTGTCGTTGCACAGTAGAGCAGTGTCCCACCACTCAGGAGTCTGCTAAATCTTCCGGACCGTCTTTTGCAGTCAAACGGGAGTTTTGCTTTACCTTTCTAGCAATCCTACGAGCAGTTCTCTCGGAAAGTTCTCTTGGTCTTCCAGACCTCAGCTTGACCTCCGCCATTCCAGTTAACTGCCATTTCTTAATTACATTACGAACTGAGGAAACGGCTATCTGAAAACGCTTTGCTATCTTGTTATAGCCTTCTCCTGCTCTGTGGGCATCATTTATTTTAATTTTCATAGTTCTAGGCAGTTGCTTAGAGGAGCCCATGGCTGCTTATTGTTGGAACAAGGTTTGAGGAGTCAGGGTATTTATAAAACTTTGAAATTTGCATCACCTTGCCTTTCATAACGATGACTGTGAAAACGCCATAGCGTTCACAAGCTAATTAAGGTTTGAGACCTTGAGACCTTGGTAAAAGTTATCTGAGATCTCAAATCTCTTGGAGTGCCCAAACTTTTGCATGGTGCTCCTTTCCTTTTATTTTACTCTAAAATTGTATAAAACAAAAATAATACACTAATCTTG
This sequence comes from Hemitrygon akajei, assembly GCF_048418815.1. NCBI lineage: Eukaryota > Metazoa > Chordata > Chondrichthyes > Myliobatiformes > Dasyatidae > Hemitrygon > Hemitrygon akajei. The sequence goes on from NC_133133.1 coordinate 122,953,367, forward strand.
CTTAAAATGTTGAAATGATTTGAAACTTGAAACTTTAGGAGATCTAGGCCTCATATGGAGCCAGTGATCAATAATGGAGAATGTGTGGAGCAGGTTAAGACCTACAAGTATCTGGGAGTACAGTTAGACGAGAAGCTAGACTGGACTGCCAACACAGATGCCTTGTGCAGGAAGGCACAGAGTCGACTGTACTTCCTAAGAAGGTTGGCGTCATTCAATGTCTGTAGTGAGATGCTGAAGATGTTCTATAGGTCAGTTGTGGAGAGCGCCCTCTTCTTTGTGGTGGCGTGTTGGGGAGGAAGCATTAAGAAGAGGGACGCCTCACGTCTTAATAAGCTGGTAAGGAAGGCGGGCTCTGTCGTGGGCAAAGTACTGGAGAGTTTAACTTCGGTAGCTGAGCGAAGGGTGCTGAGTAGGCTATGGTCAATTATGGATAACTCTGAACATCCTCTACATAGCACCATCCAGAGACAGAGAAGCAGTTTCAGCGACAGGTTACTATCGATGCAATGCTCCTCAGACAGGATGAAGAGGTCAATACTCCCCAATGCCATTAGGCTTTACAATTCTACCGCCAGGACTTAAGAACTTTTTAAAAGCTATTATTAATGCTTTTTGAGATAGTGATTTAGATGCATATCATATTTTTTTTTACTGAGTTAAGTATTGTATGTAATTAGTTTTGTTACAACAAGTGTATGGGACATTGGAAAAAAAAGTTGAATTTCCCCATGGGGATGAATAAAGTATCTATCTATCTATCTCTCTATCTATCTATGTTTGTTTCATCTTTAACTTTATGACTTTTGGAAATCAGTTCTACTAACTTAACTATTCACAGTAACAGAAATTTTGACCGGGGTGCCCAAACTTTCGCATGTCACTATGTACACTGGCCTGGATCCTGCACCTGTAGTCTTAACAGATATTGTCCAATCTCAAGAATATTTGGCTTGCAATTTGAATTACCGGTTTTAATAGATGTCATGACTGACAACGAATTAAAGCGCAGGCGTACATAATCAGGACTAACTTCTTCGATCCATTCCAAGGCTAACATGATAGCAGTAATCTCAGACGTCAGCACTGATGCATTGCTGAATAATGTCTTCTTAATAGCCACTCGAAACTTTGGAATATAAAGAGAAACACATGTACGACCTGTCACTGAACCCTTCCAGCCTTCTGTGTTGGTATACAAAAAATTATAATATCTACTCAGCATAATTTGCTGATCTTCCTGTGCCACTGATAAGCAGTCACTCCTCATCTTGACCTTTCCCTGAAGGCCCGAGTAAGCCACAGACAAAGAGAAATCAGGCCTCAAACTTCCCCTACTTGTGTTTCGTTTCCAATGCTAACACAGTACTTTCTTTAAAACATTCTCGCTACTTTTATGACCACAGCTTGAACTATCTTATACTCTATGAAAACGTATAATATAAAACTTTTGGTATTGAAAACATCTCAGTGGGTGCGGTACTCGACTCGAAGCATATAACTCACACAACCTAAATTAGCCGTATTCGCACAATGTCCATCAAATTTACTCAACACCGACAAACTATCTTTTTTGAATCCACCACGAAAGCATTTAAAGCGTTTAACGTCCAGATTCTCTCACCCTACTAAATTATTTTAAACTTGGTTCATGGATAAAATTAGGGGACTCGAGATTATAACCCATAGACACTTCCGTGCAATATACCGTCTTGCTGTTACTTTCCTCCCCCCCTTAGGAAAACCAAAATGTCTTCACATTGCTCACTATATTTATAAAATACTAAGAGTATCGCATTTCTTAAAGGTTATGAGCGAGCCCTATTTCCTACAGCTTTCTTGAAATTGTTGGATAAATTAAATGGATTGATATCAGAAAGAGGACCACATTTGGAACTCCACTAAATCCTAATTTCCATTCTCTTATTTAAATCCTGTACACCGTCTTTATCATTGGACGATAAGCCACTACAACCCTTAAGTGGCCACTTATTTTTCCATTCCCCAGAAACGTGCCATTCATTTTGCTCGATACAACTCTTGTTACCCTACACAAACTTTCGTTCCCTACCTCTGTCTTATCCATCACTTCCTGCCAGCTCCTCCAGTCTTCCAGCCTGAGGGAAAACTCCAAATAGTCCCTTGCTCGAAGCTCAATCATCATCCCCAAGCACGTAGTCCAATAAAGAACGAGACCGGTCTCTTGCATGAGCTATTCTTATACCCCCAAGGTATGGGAGCTGAAATTGGTGCCGTGGCGCGTAAGCCAACTAATCGGAAAGTGCTGCCGCATCCTTTGAACGTGCCAATCAACGAACGAAACGGTGTAAGGTGTTTCGACAGCAAATAAGCCAAACCCTCACATGAAAGGTAACTGCTTTTATACGAGATACAGATATGCATTGAAGTGTCTTTGAAACTGTGATGAAATTCTTTGAAGTCTGGAATGCCTCATTGAGTAATAAACTCAATAATATTTTGAATTATATTTCTTATTTGTCAGACTTATTCGCAAAGTTTAATGAAATCAGTTTTGAATGGCAAGGAAATAATGTGAATCTTATCAAAGTCATATCAGGCATCTCTACTTCTCCGTTCAAACTAACCCCATTGACCGTTCACATTGTGCAACTAAATGCAACATCGGCTGTCGTGACCTTTCCCAATTTCCAAACATCTCTGAAATTGAAGAGTAAAGAAAGAATGCTAGGTGATAGTCTTTAAGTATAATTCGCCCACCTGGGTCAGCTGCATAAATACATGTCATAGGATCTTTTCTAAATCCACAGTCCAGGTTGGGTTATAAATCCATTCCTGGGCATTTGTAATGAGGATTTAACAGGAACGGTGTATGAATTATTTTGAGCTGAATCTGAATATCTAAACGATCATATCAAGAATTTTTGGTTGCAGAAAGAAATCTGTGAGTGACATACGGCACTGTGGAAAAAAGGTCATGATATTCTCCACTGCCACTCCATAATCATATTTCCTGATTTCAGTGCAGTCGTCCAACTGCTGTCAAATCAGCTAAACAGACTGCAAATTGCTCTATGTGGCTTCTTATACTTCTTCGAAGTGACATTAAGCCTGATGTCTAGAAGCTGCTGTCATTGTTCCAAGACTAACAATCTCAATGAAAGTTAGACAAAAAAATAATGAGGTGGTGGACTGTTGACTGCTGATGCACATTCTAAAATTGTTGATGAAAATTGTTTTATTGTAATGAAATAAATAATTTTATTTTTAGCTTGAAATAGTTCTGAATATTTTTTGCAATTACTTGTCACTGCATTGACTTTATAGACGCTATTTTCTTTCACTGTGTATCGTCAATTAAAATTCTTCATTATGTTTTAATGTCATGCCAGAAAGGGAGGTTGATCCCTGGTAATGTGATGTGGGATACAAAGCAACAGTAACCCAAAAATTTGGGAAGTATAGAATATTCATTTCCTACCTTTGCTGTCTGTTATTTTCCGGCATATGCAGACCGGTACCCCAACATATGAAGATATTTCCTCTCAGTTCCCCTCAATGATGACTGAAAAGGCGGCAGGATAAAGAAATACTCCAAGTGCAGCCTCACCAAGACTTTATAACTGAAACATGAAAAAGTACTCTCAAACTCAATGCTCTGACATATAAAATGTCTTCTTTACCAGACTATCAACTTTCGTGGCTGATTTTACACAACATGTGCAGCTTCTGCGCCCTGTAGATGTCATACGTTTGTTTGGCAGTCGAAAATGCGTCACCTCATTCTTACCCAAGTCGAAATCTTTTTTTCGTGTTCAGCCTATCACTGATTTTTTTCACTGATTAAAAAAATCTCTTTTCAATTCCTTGTAACCTGCTTCACTATCAACTGAATATATCATTTAGTACATGGAAAGAATAATGGTTTAGACATATTTGTAAATGGGGACTGTATTCAGAAGTCAGAGATCCAAAGGAACTTTGGATTCCCATTTCAAGATTTCCTTAAGATTAACTTTCAGATTCAGTTTACAATACAGAAGGCAAATCACTGTTAACATTGGTATCAAGAGCAAAATAGTTTCAAAGCCGAAGCCTTATAAGGTACTGGTCAGATACGCATTTGGAATATGTGAGAAAATCAGGTATATGTATCCAACTTGTTACAAGCATCTACCCATCAGCAATAATGATCGGAGACACAGAGAGCATCTTTAATTACCGACATGTACCTGTATTATCTCAAACGAAGAACATGCTAGTTGAATAAACTGAATACCTGTATACACACCTATGAAGTTTTCTTTACCATCCATTAACAGTCAAAGAATAGAAAAGGTTAATTCCAGAAAAGGAGTCTGTGCTGGCCATGCATTCCTCTGATCCCCACGTGCCCTTGGGGTCCTCCACACCTGCGATAATGGGTCGGTAGAGTTATCACTACTAGAACACTTGAAACTTCTGCTTTTATATTCATTCCTCAACAGCTCAAATCTCAAATTATGTTATTGGCTACAGGTCACCTGCCTGACCTTTAACACTTTATTGGCTATGGATCAAGCCAGCACCCACTTATTGCCTTCATCCCAGCTGCCAACTGGTAATTTATGGGTCTTTGTTCTTTTCGACTCCAAATCAAGCCAGATAGCAGCTCGAATGTCTCATGACAGACACAGACCACACCATTCACACACTTGTATGTGAATCAAGGACACATCAAAAACAACTTATTTGGAAATAATCTCTCATCCAACAAATTACCTAGAGCATCATTGTGTAAACTTTAGATCACTGATCGAGCTAAGCTATGCCAGTTCACAAAATGGAGGATGCAGGACAGTATCAGAAAATGGCAGCCTCTGTCTCCTTCAAGCACATGACAAAACCGAAAACAATTGGTCTGTCTGCTTCCACTGTGCTTGTTTTGTTCAAATTCACTGACTTGCCGACTAGTTCTTTCTGACCACCAAAGGAAATATGCAATGGAACTGGAGTGGATCCACAGATTTACAAACATTATTCCTGGAATGATATTCTTAACATATGAGAAGTGTTTCATTTCTCTGTATCATTATGCAATGAAATCAGAAGGATCATGGAGATCAGATAGAAACCTATTGGTTACCGAAAGGCTGGGATAGACTAGATGTGGATAGTATGTTTCTTTTAGTGGAATATCAGCCTCAGAATAATAGGGCCACCCTTCAGAAATGAGAAAAGATGAACTTGTTCAGGGAAGTGTAGTGAATCTGTGGTATTTGTAGACATAATGCGCTGTGTAGGTGAATTCATTGGGTTATACTTAAGGCACAAAGTGATAAATTCTTGATTCATAAAATGATTAAGTATTATGGATTACAGGCAGGAGAATAGAGTTGAAAAAATCATACAGCGCAGACTCGCGAGGCTGAATGGTCTGTTTCTTCTCTTAGATGTGTGGTCAAAACTCATCCTTCTACTGTCAGTCCACACAAATAGCCACACTAATCACTAGGGAATCTACTCTCTCTGTTGTAACACTTACTCAGATATACTTACAGAATCTTTTGGGATGCTCAATTTGTTTTCTGCCATGGATATCTCATATCCACTGTTTGCTGTCCTGATTTTCTTCTAGAGTGCTGCTCTCTGTAACGTATCTGAAAGGGAAATTGTATTTTTTCTTTGCTAAAATAAATCTCAGAATCAGTTGTCAAACCAGGGTTCATTAATCCTGTCAGTATTGCAGTTCACTCAACATGAATACATGGCTCTAACTTCCATCTCACTTGTAAAGCCTCTGAATTGCCAAATATCCCTTTACCTGCTCACTGCCTCTCTTATTGAACCTGTAACCGATTGGATAGTAAAGCCGTGCAGTAGGTTAATATATGGAACTTACTGGCAGTATCTGTCACATATCGGTTTACTTAATAGGATTTTAGGTTCCTTAAGGTGTCATAGCTGGAAGAAATAGTGGGGATAAGCTCCCATTAACAATTAAATGCTCCCAATAGTGTGCATCTCAGATAGTTACTGTCAAACAAGTCCAGCTCCTAGCCCTCACATGTTTCCTCAGTGAAACCGTTTCCACACAGGACAAGGCAAAGTCAGTTTAATGGTGCCTTCGTGCCAGTCACTTGTGAGAGATGGTGCTTGTCAGCTGTGATAGGCAACTCATCCAAAAGGAAAGCTCTGATCTCAAACCTCCGATGTCTTGTGGCTGTATCCACTTATGGGGAGTACTGTGGGAATAAACACTGAGGGAAAATACAGAACTGGTGTCCCTAAGGTAGTCCTACATTGATTTCAACAATGACTGGCAACTCTTGCGACATCAGTGAAGTTAAACTGTATCGGTCTCTGTCGTTTCTTTGGATTCATCAGCTGCATGGGGGAGAAGAGCTTGCTACAGCGGCAATGGCTTGCATTTTACATCGTACTGCCCTGCCTAGCATACACATAGACAGCTGAAACGCAATATCCATGGTCGACTCCAACTAATGGAAGGCCGCAAAACAGAATTCTACCTCAAATAATAGGAAAGTAAGAGCTACATGGAGTTAAAACTGAAGTGAATTAAAGGTTACAGTCCATGTGTAATGGTCCGGATCGGTTCCCCTTTAAGTTTAGTTAGGTTGCGATCCGGACCATTGACTCCTTGTTCCCTTCTTATTCCGTTTCATGTGTCCCTTGAGCTGGCAATTTAGGTGAACTACTCTCGACCCGAAACGGCAGCTTATAAGCCCCTGACTTTAGCCGTTCGGGGCGAGAGTGTTAAGAAGCCTTCGCAAGACGCTCCGCTACGACAAGCCAGAGTCATCCAGCCCGCATCGGAGTACCAGCAATTCGCCTTCCTGCGCCAAAGTGTAGTCCAGGTTCCTTAGCTAAGGGAAAGGGAAGCACAGCCTATTGAACAGAGGCTGCCCCCAAGTAATGAATGGCTTCCGATGCCGTTGCTTGCGCGAAGAGGTCGTACCCCAGATTCTGCTGCAAGGAGTGATCGAGATCACCAGGAAACATAAGCTATACACCAGCGGTCTCCACTAAACTGGAAAATACTTCCCCAATGGTGAAGTCAAAGAAACAGGAGATATTTCTTAAGTTGAATTCCTCTGGCGGCGGGGAGTCTGACATTGCTAATGCTCAACCTGGGACTGAGATATTTAACCTTCCTGCGGTTACCACATCAGGTGTGCTTTCATACAAGACAGGCGGAGTCTTGACTCGACGTTCATGCACCTTGTCCATGTCTACCCCTCGAAGAGTCCCAGCTCGGTGCCTGAGTTGAAGGCTGAGTTCCGGCTCGATGTCATGCCCAGTGTCTGTGTCTACCCCTCGACGAAGAGTCCCCGCTCGATGCCTGATCTGAAGGAGGAGTTCTGGTTCAAGATTCCTTGTCCTGTGTTTAGGTGTCCAGGTTTCTGGCTGCAGCGATCCATGGTGTCCATGTGCCTGGCGGCGGTGAATCAAGGTCCTAGTCTCCTAGTCCAAGGTCCGCGGCAGTCCATGTTCCCACTGTCCAAGTCCAAGGTCCGCGGCTGTCCATGTTCCCACTGTCCAAGTCTAAGGTCCGCGGATGTCCATGTTCCCACTGTTCAAGTCATGACCACGGCGATCCCAGTTCCCTGTTCCCAAGTCGCTAGTCCTCTCGTCCGAGGTTCGTGTTCCTCTTTGTCCTCCTTGATTTCCCGATCTTCTGTGTAGCGAGAAATAAACGCTATTTTATTGTACCTAAGAAAGACGTGTTTGTGTCCTGCTTGTGGGTCCTCTCCCAGCACCCTTGCCCCCACCTCGTGACACCATGAGATGTAGGCCAAATTCAATTCAAAATTGTCTTGCTAACAAAACAAAAAACCAGAAGAAATGCTAGAGGGAATCTTTTATGATCAGAAACCTGTGACCAGTGATGGTACAGCGTTCAATTGGGGGCCCTTTACTGTTTTGTTGTGTACATTAATGGCATAACTGCTTGTATGTAAATTCGCAGACGACCAAAGTTTGAATGGCGTTGTGGATAGACAGGACAGTCTCAGGCCACAGAAGGATATGAAACAGCTGGTAAATTGTGCAGAGAAATAGCAGGTGGGATTTATTCCCAAAGATTGCTGTGTTGTACTTTGGGAGATCAAATAAGTGCGAGCCCTGCACAATAAATGGTGGTTCAAAGGGAGTATTGAAAGCGGGAAAATCTTGCTGCAGTGATCTAAAAATCCTTCATGATGGCAGGACCAGTAGAAAACAAAGACAGAAGGCAAATGGGATGCTAGCCTTCATTACTTTGGGCAGAAAACACAGGTTATAGTATTGCTCCATAAAGCATTGGCAAGGTCGTGTCATTAATATGGTGTATTGTTTTCACAAAAAAGAAATAGGAGCAGAAATATGTTATCTGGCCCATCAAGCCTGCTGCATCATTCAAAACGATCGTGCCTATTGTAGCTGCAGAGTCAGCTCTAAGTATTTGCCTTTTCCCGCATAACCCTTCATTCCGCAGCTATGCAACATTCTGTCAGAACGTGCCTTAAATAAATTTAATAGATTTACAAATATTTTTCACCTAGGCAGATAATTCAACAAATTCAGTACACTCAGGAAAAAGTCAGTTTCTCTTCATCTCTTTTCTAAATATACTTCTGTAAATCTTGAAGGTATGCCCCCTTGTTCTGGTCAAACGTGCTAGAGGAAACAAAATTCATGAATTTTGTTGAAAAAAAAACCAAGATATCTCAACATAGACAGGACATGATTATTCTGAATATGGTGCAGAAGATCTACACCAGGATGATATATAGTGAAGTGTTTTAATTATGTTAAATAGCATTTACTTTCCTATGAACAGAAACGTGGTTCTGGGGGAGGAAAGGTTGACAGAAATATAATCTATTATGAGGGGTATAGATGGGGAATACAGTCATAACATTTCACCCAGGCAGTGGCATCTAATAACTCGGGGACATGGGTCTGTGGTAGGAATACGAGTTTAGAGGGAATGGGTGGCAAATTTTGCACCGAGACTGTGGTTGGAGGGTGGATGGTAGTGAAGGTACAGATTCTTACAACACTTTACTGAAGTTGTGCAAGACATTGGTGAGGCTGAATAAAGACCTTCAGGAGTAGATTTTGGCCATTTCGCTCATTGAGTCCGCTCTATCATTTGACAATGGCAGATTTATTTTCCCTTTTAAACCTTTCTGCCTTCTCTCCAGAACTATTGACATCCTTACTAATTAAGAAACTATTAACCACAGCTTTATATCTAAGCTAATGACTGAGCCTCCATAGTAGTCTGTGGCAATGTGTTCCACAGGTTCACAAACCACGGGCTAACAATATTCTTCATCTTTATTCAAAAGGGACGTCCTTTTATTCCGAGGCTGTACCCTCTTGTCCTGCACTCTCCATGAGAATGTTCCCTGGACTCAAAGGCCTGAATGAAGCAGACAGATCAGGCAGGTTGGTACTTAAATTTTTAGAGCCTAGAAGAATGAGGAATGACCTTGGACAGGTATACCAAATCATGAGAGGCATAGAGTGGGGTAAATGCTCGCAGGTTTTACCCCAGTGAAAGGGAATCAAAAACTGGAGTGCCTATTTAAGGGAGAGAGGGTCAGATTAAATGGGATATGAGGGAAATTTCTTTATGATGACATTCGTGTATGTGTGTGTGGATAATAACTGCCAGAAGAGGAAGTTGGGACAACCTAAAGATAAAAACATTGAACACACTTGGACAGGTACGTGGCTAGGGAAGGTTCAGAAGGATACAAACCAAACAGTGCTCTCTTGGATGCGTGCCCTGGTCAGCATTCATGAATTGTACTCAAGCGGCTATTTCCATGCTGTCTGTTTCAGAATCATTATAATGAGCACCTGAATCAGTAAGGCTCAAATGGTTACAAACCATATGCTATTAAGTGGAAGATGGATACACAGATGGATACACAATGGTTGGCATGAGCAGGATGGAGTAACGGGATGGCAGATGTCCTTTGTGACCCTTTGACTCTGTGACTGCATTGAAGAGCAGGGTAGGTAGCCTACTTCTGTGTTCCAGTGCAAAGAGATGGAGTGTTTTTGACAGTCAATGATGGAGGAATTTAAGCTGACATACGGGGAAAGCGAGGAACAGCAAAAGTATTTTAGCAGGGTGTAAACTCAGAGGTAAAACAAACACTTCTTAGCGCAAGCTTACTCTCTTCCTTCAGCCTTACTTTTAGTGATTGATCAATATCCTCCTGCAACTATACTCCAGAGGTTTTCTTGACCTCTGACAAGGTCAGTTCATTGTTTTCAATCTGAGGGCTTCCTAAGAAAGAAACATACACATATTATTAAGAGGCATCATTGATCTGTGGGCTCTGCTTACTGGATCTTAATGGAAAGCTGGTGTTAAACAACATCTTGGGACGTTCACAGTCAAGAGTGGAAAACAGACAGTTCTAACGAATAGGCAGCATTCTATTTTTATTGACAAAAAGGTATGGTTAAATAGAATTGGCCATCCACGAACAGTGCATTTAAACGAACCACACACAGCATGCGTTTGAGAATCGTTCCAGCTCCTTACATCTCTCTTCACCTAAACCCAGCATATTAAGAATGCATTATAATCCCAACGTATTTTACAACCTCCATTTGAAGAGTCTCTGAGGAAGGTTGGATTGAATCTATCTGCAGGAACTTCCCCTCCCACCCCAGCATTGAGTCAGAGTTGCACATTCAGGCTGCGTATACGAAATCTGTAACAAACATACAGGATTGGAATGTAGACTTTCAAGGGATAATTCCTTCCCTGTGTCAATAACTGAGAGGTGAGAAATGCAGGAGCTGTGAAAGAAAAATAAAGCTCATAGTAATGAAGAGGATTGCAGAGTTAAGGGGAAAGGAGTCCATGGAGGGAATTTAAAACGAAGATGAATATTTTATGACTGAGGTGCTTACAAATATGATGGGTGAATGAGATAATGAAAAGCGGGAAATTGAGAATTATGGCAGTTCACTTAAATAGTAAGATCACACTTTATTTTCAGTCTCATTCTCTCTCCCACAACCCTCTCATGTTCGGCATTTTACTCGGTGCTCATTACTTTCTTGTACTCGTTTCACTAACACTTCCCTTGTTTTGCTCTATCTGCTTATCAGTTTCTCAATCTATCTCTGTTTCACGCGCACACATATACTATCTGTCCACTCATCGTTTTCCGTTCAATTTTTTTCTCTTTCAATCATCCCATCCTCCCTTGTTAATTTCCAATTTTTACCCAGTTTACTGCTGTGGCATTTATCCAGTTACCACTGTCCCTGAATTAAAAGTTACTTGCTTCTCATTCAGCATGATGACAGAATTGATATAGAACATACCTTGTGTAATGGAGTACAGGGCCTTCAGCCTACAATATTGTGCTAACCTTTTAATCTACCGGAAGGGCAATTTAATCCTTCCCTTCTACATTGTCCATTTAACATTCTTCCACAGGCATTTTCAAATGTCTCTCAAAAGTTCCTAATGTGTCTATCTCTACCTCCAGTTCGGGCATTAGTTTGACACTAACATCTCCCTGGGGAAAATACCCATACACACACTTCTGATATCGCCGTTGTAATCATCTTAAAAGTATGCTGTATCCTATTAAAGGATGGAGAAAAAATATTTGCTGTCCACTTATTGTATGCTTCTTGCAATTTCAACCACATTTACCAAACAGCTTCTCATACTCCTACAGTTCAAAGAAAAGCCCAAACTTATTCAAGCTTTCCTAATAAGGACATGTTCTCCAATCCAAGCAGCATCCTGGTAAATCTCCTCTGGACCTTGTCTAAAGATTTTACATCCTCCCTATAATGAGCACAGAAATGAACTCAATATTCTAAGTGTGATCTAAATAGACTGTTATAAAATTGCAATATTACCTCCTGTATCTTGAACTCGAATCCCCAACTAATGTAGGCCACAACTCCATATCCCTTCTTAACCAGCCAATCAACTTGTGCAGGAATATTGCTGGATCTATAGTCATGGGCCCCAAGATCTCCCTTTTCATCGCACTGCTTAGAATCCTGACATTAACCTTGATAAGTTTAAATTAACAAAGCGTATTACTTCACACTTTTCCAGGTTGAACTCCACCTGACACTTATCAGCCCAGCTCCGTATCCTATCAATATCTTGTTGTAGCCTATAACAATATTCCACACTATCCATAATACCACTAACCTTCATGTCACTTGCAAACCTATAACCTCATGCTTCCACTTCTTCAAGCAAGTCAATAATAAAAAAATAACAAACACATATCTACAGAACACCAGTATCGCAGACCACCAAGCAGAATACTTATGTTCCACTTATGCTCACACCGTGTGAAGCTGTAAGTTAGGAAAGAATTTTCCACTCTGACTTTTCTGCAGACAGGTAGAGATTCTGTGAACTGTTACAACCTTGCAGGATGTTAGAGAGAATGTGTTTGTAATATTACAGATTTAGTTCCCTGGCATATGACAGCATGCATCTATTATAAACAGAGATATTCACCTGCCTAAGATTTGGGATGTGAGGGTCCTAACATGAAGGTATTCAGTTCAAAAAGTATTTTTGAAATAGTGAGTGAATCACAAATGAGAGGATATGGTTACAGTTTAAATGGTTATTCAAACCCAGCAATTTCTTTAAGCAGGATTCAGTGAAACTCTTAACCTTTCTATCTCAGAAGAACTTTCACGTTACGTCACTGGAAGTTTTCAAGGGGGAATTAATCAAGTTTTGAAAGAATCGGGGGGAGGGGGATATGGGGAGAGATTTCAGGACTTGGCACGGCACAGTCTATCTACAATGCAAGAGCACATGGAATCCAAAACAGACTGGGACTGAAATTCACTTGGCATTTGGAAACAGGAGGTGATGATGGAAGCTACATTTATGAATGGAAGTCTGTATTCACCGGTGTACTTCTTTATGAAATATAGGAGGTATTATTAGTAATTTTACAAATTAGTGATTCTGTAGATAACGGGCACAGTCTCAGGATATGTATCAACTGGTAAGTTAGGTAAAACAAAGAAAATGGAGCATGATAAATACCTGGAGATAGATTTTCAGAGGGCAACTAGAGGATGATAGGGTACAAATACAAGCATTATTAAAGGTAGCGGCTCAGACAGACATGATAGTAAAGGAAGTTAAGCAGAGACAGGTTCTTATTTAAAAAGGAGCAAATTATAATGGCCAGGAAATTGCTGTCCAGTTTTATAAATTATTATGTGCTATCTAGAAAACCATTTCCACCACCCCCAAGAACGTTGGAGAAAGAGGATAAAAGGAGTAATTTCCGGCAAGGCTAATCATTTTGGGTTGTGCAGGCGTGGAAAGTGTTACGTCAGAGGCCTAGGCCTACTGAAGAAAATTGTTTGATAAACTTCTCTACAATGCAATTGGCCTTTGAGGAATTCCTTTGACCACGTAATTGCTTTTTAGGAGCCATTTTTTCACAGGAACAAAGGAGCGAACGAACGACATGTGAGGCCAACCATGCTCGAGCAACGTGTGCTGGAAGAGCACTCCGGGTTTTATAGATTCGCGGCTGGTTGAATTCGCGCATGCGGAACTGTATATGTCAACTGTATGTGAAATGTATACATGGCACAGAGGATGCGTAATATATGCAACAGTTTGTAGAAATATGCAACAAGCAGTTATGACAGCCAATGGCAGATTAGTAGATTTTGCAAGGGGGTTGGAGTTTAGAAAAATGCCCGCACAGTGCAAAGTGCACCTGTAATGAACTGTACAAGTTCCGGTACGTCCGCTTAAAGCATATGTTTGCATTATAGGAGGCTCGCAAGAGAATAACTGAGTTAATCCCTGGGACAAAGGCACAGTCATATCAGAAAAGGCAGAGACCTTGAACCTTAGTAGAATGAGGGATGATCTTGTTCAACTGAACAGCATAGTAAAAGAGCATGATGAGGTAGATCTGGAAAGAGTAGAGGTAAATACCATCAAAATAAGCCATCTAGTAAGGACCATTTTAAAACTATTTCTAGCCAAACTCATTTTAAACTGCTTATATTTCCTATCAACTCTCACTCACATTCTACCACTCCCTTATGAACAGAGGGCAATTAAAAAAAAACAACTTAAAGAAACTACAATAACACACATTTAAGGACTGAGAAAAGAAACGAGTGCACCTGAAGGAAAGCCACGCAGGCACGGGAAGAACATTCAAACTCCACTCAGCCTGTACTCAAGTGAGATGTTTAAGAGTTGTGGCAGAGTCTTGAACAAGGCTGGGATAAATGAGACAGTCATTTGAAACTAAGGTGCATCAGAACATCTTTCCAAGCTCAATATCTGGATTGCTCCTCCCTGGTAATATTTCTGCCAGAAATTTTAACGGATTGGTCAGTCAAGATTTTCCCTTGCAGAAACCATGCTAATTACGGCCTATTTTATTCTGTGTATCCAAGTACTCCAAGACCCCATCCTTAGTAATCCTCTCCACCATAATCACAATCGCTGAAGTCCGACTAATTGGCTTATAATTTCTTGTCTTCTGCCTCCGCTTTCTTGAAGAGTGCGGTAACATTTGCAAATTTCTAGTCTTCACGAACTATTTCAGAAACTAGTGGATTGATGGACCAGATGGTCTACTTCTTATGTTAGTAAAGGTTACTAACGTTGTCATAGCCTGGAGTGGTATAGGGGATAAGCTCTCACTACCTACAAAATGCTCCAAGTGGTGTGACAGCCTAACAGCTTCTGATAACCAAGTCCAGCTCTTGGCCTTCATGTATGGCTCAGGTACTAAGCCCAACGGAACTGTTTCTACTGACAAGAGAATGGGCAAAGGAAGATCACAGGTACCTCAAAACTGGTTGTTTCAGCAGGTGGGGCTCTTCAGCCTTGGATGTTGGCCCACGGAGGAGAAGGAAAACTCTGAGTTTAAGCATCCGCTGCCTTGCAGCCATTCCCATACTTGGGGAAAAAGTTGGGAGTAAACCCCAAGGAAGAAATCCGGAGCCGGGGACCCGAAGGCAGTTTGATGTTGTTTACAACTTCATTCTGGTGACCTCTGCGACGTCATTGGTGCTAAGCTGTACTGGACTACATCAGTGATGTGGAGAGGGGGAACGCACTTCAAAGGCAATAGCTAGTTGTTCAAATCTTCCCGCCCAGGCATGAGCCCTTAAGATGACACAGTCTACCAGAGGCACAAACCCATGATCCCCTGGGATCGTCGGCTGCCTACAACAGATGTCAGTAAAGCTAAATCAATTCATTCAAATAGTGGAACTATTTTAGAAAGATATAAGATCAATTTTGGACTAGCTAAATAGAGATTATTAAAAAACGAAATGTGCAGTGGAACTGGTAGAATATATCATAGAAGAGCAGGAAACAATACAACAGACTGATGAATATGAAATGTACATGTAGATGTACAAACAAACAGAATAAATAATGTTTAAATGGGAGAATATGCGATAGGATTTTCCTCAAGGCTTATGAAAATTCGCCAAACACAGCAGAAATAGTAAAAATATTACAAAGGCAATGACCACTTTTGTATTACCCATACTAACATATTCTTTTGGCATTATGTCATTGTTCAAACGCAACCGGGAAATTTGAAGAAAAATAAGTTCTAAAATGATAAATTTTAGAAAACTGTGTGAATACATCTACTGATACATCATCAGTGATTTTCCTGGAATCATCGGGTGTTTCGGGTCTTTCAACATCATACACCCTTCTCCAGGTGACCCAGCCGGAGCTGATCAGACCCCAGCTTGTGTCCAGATGTCTATCTACGCATGACTCCATGGCTCCACTTTCGTGAGCCACAGACACCTTGAGGCCCTCTCTGCCGCATCGGTAGTACTGCGGATGGCTCTTCTCTTTCTCTCCCCCTCGATGCCCAAATTGCTTTAGGCTCTGGCTAAGGAACGGGCTGCGAATCCCCTACAACCAACTTCCACTGGGAGACACCTCGCTCTCCATCCAGCCTGCTGGCAGTTGCTGACCAGTCCTGCATACTTAGATAGCTTCCTTTCGAAGGCCTCTTCCAAATGATCTTCCCATGGGACTGTCAGCTCCACCAGCACGACCTGCTTCGTAGAGTCAGACACAAGGACAATGTCTGGTCGCAAGGTAGTGGTTGCGATATGGTCGGGGAACCTCAGCTGCCTTCCGAGGTCCACCAACAGTTTATACACTCGAACGCACTTAGGTTATTTCTTCCAAGCGCAGAAAGAAGAAGAGGAATAACAGACGTAAAACAACACAGCTGTCAGAGAAAAATTCTAAGGATATATTTTCTTTAAGGAAAACAGGATTCAGCATTTCATAAGACCATAAGGTATAGGATCAGAGTTAGGCTATTGAGCACATCGAATCCGCGCTGCTGATGGCTAATCCTGGATCCCACTCAACTCTACATACCTGCCCTTTCGCCATATTTCTAGATGTCCTGACTGATCAGGAAACTATCAACTTCCACCTTAAATTTAACAGTAGAGTTTGTCTCTACCGTAGTTTGTGGCAGAGCGCCCACAAATTCACTACACACTGGCTAAAAAAAAAAATCCTCCTTTCCTCTGTTCTAAAAGGTCGACCCTCAATTTTGAAGCTGTGCCCTTGAGTTCTGGATACCCTCACCAGAGAAAGCATTCTCTGCTGATACACCCGATCTATTCCTTTCAATATTCGGTAGGTTTCAAATAGATCCACCCCCCACCCCACCCCGCCCATTCTTCTGAATTCTAGTGAGTACAGGCCTAGAGCTGGCAAATGCTCCTCACTTCATTCCTTCATTTCCGGATTCATCCTAGTGAAATTCCGCTGCAGTCACTTCAATGACAAGACATCCTTCCTGAGCTATGGGCTCAAACTGTTGACAATAGTTCAACTGCGACCTGACTGGTGTCTTATAAAGCCTCAACATTTCTGCCTACTTTTATATTCTATTCCCCTTTAAATAAATGCCAATGTTGCATTTGCCTTCTTTACCACATAGTCAATCTGTAAGCTAACCTTCTGAGAGTCTTGCACGAGGATATCTGTCCCTCTACACCTCTGATGTTTGAACTTTCTACCCATGTAGATAATAGTTTGCATTATTGTCCCTTTTACCAAAATGCATTACCATACGTTTCCCAACACAGTATTCCATCAGCAAGTTATTTTCTCATTCTTTTAGTTTGTCTAAGACCTGCCACAATTGCACTGCTCCCCCAACACTATCCCTCCACCAATCTTCGTATCATCTGTAAGCTTTGACACAAAAGTATCAATTCCATTGTCCAAATCATTGACAATGGGAAATACTGTCTCAGAAGTCTCAATACTGATCCCTGAGGAACACCACTGGTCACTGGGACCCACCCAGAAAAAGCCCCCTTTATTCCCACTCACTGCCTCCTGCCTGTCAGCCAATCCTCTATCTGTGCCAGTATCTTTTTATGGAACGCCATAGGATTTTATCTGGTTAAGGAGCCTCAAGTGTGGTAGCTTATCAAATGCCTTCTGTAAATCCAAGTCTGTGACCTCCACTAGCTCTCCATTGTATACTCTGCTTGTTACTTCCTCGAAGAACTATAACAGATTTGCAGGTGAAATTTCACTTTAAATGCAGCTTGCTGAATTTTTCTTATAATATCAATGGTCTCCACGTAACTCAAAACCTCATCCTTAATAATAAGTTCCAACATTTTTCCAACCACTCAAGTTAGGATAACTAGCCTATATGTCCCATTCTTTTGCCTTCCTAACTTCTCAAACGGTGGAGTGACATTTGGAATTTTCCAGTCCTGCCGGACCATGCCAAAATCAAATATTTCTTGAAAGATCATGACCTATACATCCGTTATCTCTTCATCAAGCTTTCTCAGGGCTCTGGGATGTAGTCCATCTGGTCTAGGTGATTTATCCACATTAAGATATTTGAGTTTGCATAGCACTTTGTTCATTGTAATAGCAATGGCAATCTGTCCTGCTCCCTGACACTCACAGACCTCCGGCACACAGCTAGTGTCTTTTACAGTGAGACCGATGCAAGGTACCCATTATGTTCATTTGGCATTTTTTTGTTCCCAATTACGACCTCACCAGCATTATTTTCCAATGATCCAATATCGCATTTCACATCCCTTTTACTTCTTATGTAACTGAAAATACTTTTCATATCCCGCATTATATTATGGTTTTACTGTTTGCCCTCTTATTTCAGTCTTTGGCTTCTTACAACTTTTTAGTTGATTTTATTTGGAACTTAAATCTTCTCAATCATCCGAATTCCCACTCACTTTTGCCACATTATATAACCTTTATTTGGCTTTTACGGAGTCCTCAACGTTCCTTTACAGCCATTGTTCCCAAGTCCAGAGAGTTAAGAACTTCTTCTTATGTGGGATTTAGCTATCCTGCACTTTCTGAACTATTCCCAGAAACTTCAGTCACCCCTGTTCTGTCAACATTACCTACAGTATAGTTCTGCAATCCACCTGGACAAGCTCCTCTTTCATGCAACTGTAATTCTCCGAATTCTGTTGTGGTACTGGCACATGCAATTACTATTTGGAAGCCCATATATGATTCTGATAATGATATTTTTACATTTGCTGTTTCTTAACTCCACCTACAATCATTCAACATTCTCTAAATGTATGCCACTTCGTTGATTCCAAGTCGTAACTCCGTCTCTTACCAATAGAGCCACACAACCAATTCTGGCTTAGAAACATAGAAACATAGAAAACCTACAGCACAATACAGGACCTTCGGCACACTAAGTTGTGCCGAACACTCCCTACCTAAGAAATTACTAGGTTTGCCTATAGCCCTCTAGTTTACTAAGTTCCATGACCTATCTAAAAGTATCTTAATAGATCCTATCTTATCCTTCTCCCCCACCATTGAGGGCAGCCCATTTCACGCACTCACCACTCTCTGAGTAAAAAACGCACTGCTGAAATCTCCTCTGTGCATACTCCCCAGCAGCATAAACCTGTGTCCTCTTGTGGCAGTCATTTCTGCCCTGAGAAAAAGTCTGTGACTATCCACACGATCAATGGCTATAATTATCTTATGCACCTCTATCAGGTCACCCCTCGCTACAAGGAGAAAAGGTCGAGTTCACTCAATCTATTCTTGTAAGGCATGCTCCCCAATCCAAGCAACATCTTGTAAATCTCCTGTGCACGCTTTCTATGCATTCCACATCCTTCCTGTAGTGAGGCGATCAGAATTGAGCACAGTACTCCAAGCGGGGCCTGACCAGGGTCCTATACAGCTGCAACATTACATGTAGGCGCCTAAATTCAGTTCCACGATTGATGAAGGCCAATACACCGTATGCCTTTTTAACTAAAGGGTCAACCCGCGCAGTTGCTTTGAGCGCCCTATGGAGTGGGACCCTAAGATCTCTCTGATCCTCCACACTGCCATGAGTCTTACCATTAATACTATATTCTACCATCATATTTGACCTTCCAAAATGAAACGCTTCACTCTTATCCGGGTTGAAATCCATCTGCCACTTTTCAGCCCAGTTTTACATCCTATTAATAACCCGCTGTAATATCTGACAGCCCTCCACACTATCTACTACATCTCCAACCTTTGTGTCATCAGAGAACCTACTAACCCATCCCACCACTTCCACATTCAGGACATTTATAAAAATCACGAAGAGTACGCGTCCCAGAACAGAACCATGAGGCTGACTGACTGACTGGTGACTGACCTCCTTGCAGAATATGACCCGTCTAAAACGACACTTTGCCTTTTGTGGGCAAGCCAGTTCTGGATCCACAAAGCAATGTCCCCTTGGATCCCATGCCTCTTTACCTTCACACTAAGCCTTGCGTAGGGCACCTTATAAAATTCCTTGCTGAAATCCATATGCACTACACCTATTGCTCTTATTTCATCAATGTGTTTAGTCACATCGTCAAAAATTCAATCAGGTTCTTAAGGTACGTCCTGCCCTCGGCAATGCCATGCTGACTACTCCTAATAATACTATATCTATCCAAATATTCATAAATCCTGCCTCTCAGTATTTTCTCCATAAACTTAACAACCACTGAGATAAGACTCACTGGTCTATAATTTTCTGGGCTATCTCTACTCCCTTTCTTGAGTGAAGGAACAACATTAGCAATCCGCCAATCCTCCAGAACTTCTCCTGTCACCACTGGTGATGCAATGACCATCGCCAGAGGCTCAGCAATCAATCTCTTCCTCGCCTCCCACAGTTACCTGGGTACATTTCATCCCGTGCCGGCGACTTATCCAACTTCATGCTTTCCAAAAGCTCCAACGCATCCTCTTTCTTAATATCTACATGCTCAAGCTATTCAGTCTGCTGAAAGTCAACACTACAATCACCAAGACCTTTTTCCATAGTGAATACTGAAGTAAAGTATCCATTAAATACCTCTGCTACTTCCTCCGGTTCCATACTCACTTTCCCACCGTCACACTTGATAGGTCATATTCTTTCACATCTTACCCTCTTTCTCTTCAGGTACTTGTAGAATGCTTTGGAGTTTTCCTTAATCCTGCCCGCCAATGCCTTCTAATGGCCCCTTCTGGTTCTCCTAATTTCCTTCTTAAGCTCCTTCCTATTAGCGTTATGATCTTCTAGATCTCTAACATTACCTAGCCCGCTGCACCTTTTGTAAGCTCTTTTTTTCTTCTTGACTAGATTTATTACAGCCTTTGTACACCACGTTTCCTGTATCCTACCATAACTTCACTGTCTCCTTGGATCGTACCTACACAGAACTCCACACAAATATCCCCTGAATATTTGCTACACTTCTTCAGTACCTTTCCCTGACAACATCTATTTCCAATTTGCCTCCAGTTTCCTGCCTGATAGCCTCTTAATTCCCCTTTCTCCAATTAAACGCTTTCCTAACTTGTCTGTTCCCATCTCTCTCCAATGCTATTGTAAAGGAGACAAGATTATGATCAATCTCTCCAAAATTCTCTCCCACTGAGAGATCTGACACCTGACCGGGTTCATTTCCAAATACCAAATCAAGTACAGCCTCTCCTGTTGTAGACTTATCTACATATTGTGTCAAGAAACCTTCAAGAACACACCTAACAAACTCCACCCCATCTAACCGATTTGCTCTAGGGAGATGCCAATCGATACCTGGGAAATTAATATCTCCCATCAGGACGAATCTGTTATTATTACACCTTTCCAGGATCTGTTTCCTGATCTGCTGCTCGATATCTCTGTTATTATTGGGCGGCATATATAAAACACCCAGTAGAGCTACTGACCCCTTTCTATTCCTAACCTCCAAACACAGAGACTCTGTAGACAATCCCTCCAAGGCGTCCACCTTTTCTGCAGCCGTGACACTATCTCTGATCAACAGTGCCACGCCCGCACCTCATTTGCCTCCCTCCATGTCCTTTCTGAAACATCTAAAGCTCGGCAATTGAAGTAACCATTCCTATCCCTGAGCCATCCAAATCTCCGCAATGGCCACAACATCATATATCCAAGTACTGACCCGTGCTCTAAGTTCATTTTCTTTGTTCAGAACACTCCTGGCGTTAAAATAGACACATCTGAAACCTTCGGTCTGAGCGTGTCCCTTCTCTATCATCTGCCTGTCCTCTCTCTCGCACTGTTTACAAGCTTTCTCTATTTGTGAGCCAACCTCTTCTTCCCTAGTCTCTTCAGTTCTGTTCCCACCCCCCGAAAATTTTAGTTTAAACTCTCCCCAGTAGCCTGAGCAAACGTCTTCGTAAGGGTATTGGTCCGCCTGGGATTAAAGTGCAACCCGTCCTTTTTGTACAGGTCACACCTGCCCCAAAAGAGGTCCCGATGATCCAGAAATATGAACCCCTGTCCACTGCTCCAATCCCTCAGCCACGCATTCATCCACCAATTCACTCCATTCCTATTCTCACTGTCGCGTGGCACAAGAAGTAATCACGAGATTACTACGTTTGCGGTCCTGCTTCTCAACTTCCTTCCTAACTCTATGCTGTCCTGTTTTCAGACCTCTTCCCTTGTCCTACCTACGTCATTGGTACCAATATTTACCATGACCTCCGGCTGGTCTCCCTCTCACCGCAGGATATCTTGGACGCGATCTGAAACATCCCGTCCCCGACACCAGGAAGGCAAACTGCCATCTGAATTTCTTTCCTGTGTCCACAGAATCGCCTGTCTGACCCCCTAAGTCTAGAGACTCCTATCAGTACTACGTTCCTCTTCCATTCCCTACTCTTCTGAGCCACAGGGCCTGACTCTGTGCCAGAGGCACGGTCACTACCGCTTCCCCCAGGTCGGCTGCCCTCCCCACCAACATTACTCAAACAGGAGTAGTTATTGTCAAGGGGCACAACCACAGGGGTACTCTCTAGTATCTGACTCTGCCTCTTCCCCCTCCTGACTGTGACCCACCTGTCTGTCTCCCGTGGCCCCAGTGTGACCACCTGACTATAACTCCATCCTATCACTTCCTCGCTCTCCATGGCCAGGTGAAAGTCAACGAGCTGCATCTCCATTTCCCTAACTCGGTCCCTCAGAAGCTGTAGCTCTATACACCTGGTGCAGATACAGCCGTCTGGGAGGCTGGGAGACTCCAGGACCCCTGCATCTGGCATCAAGCACAGAAAACTGGCCTGACACACTTACTGCCTCCTATCTGCAATTACATAGTTAAACCTACCTCACTTCGCCCCATTACCACCTAAGCCCGTTGAGTCAAAGCCCTGTTACTCTGTTGCCTCTCACTCCGCTGCCCGCACCGAAGCGGCCTGCGAGATACGGCGGTCTTCTTTTTAAGTCTTTCACGTGCTACAGTCTGACGTCATTCTCCTATGCAGTCTTGCCACTCTTTTACCCCCAGTAGTAAAAAGCTCCCAACCTTCCGAAAAATCAGCCGTTCAGTCGCAGAATCTCCTATACTGATAAGAATTACACACCACTAAATTTCAAAGAAAGCACGAATCAGAATAAAATGAAGAAGTCATCACCACACAATAAATAAGCTAAACCATAGAAGAACATTTCTCTCCATCCCCAGTATCTGAGCAGACTAGATGTCGAGAAGGATGCCTGTATCAGATCTGGAGACCTTTTCCAGGAATATGCGGATTCCTTGCGCCATACAGGTCCAGGTGGTTAAAATAACCATATCAAAGGTACATAATAAAAGAGCAACGAATTCAATTTGATAAATGCAGAAAATGCCAAGAGACCAGGAACAATCTAATACATTACAGGGTGCTGCAGCAGACACACACACACACACACACACACACACACACACACACACACACACACACACACACAGACACACACACACACACACACACACACACACACACACACACACACACACACACATTGCAACTAGAGTGCCTATGACTTATGCATCCTACTGTATTTGTCAAAGTGCAGCACAGAATGAGTTTATAAATATGGCCAGAGCAAACGATTTTGGGAATGGCGAGAGTAGAGCACCGTAAGAGAGGTATTGACAAGTGCAGAGATGCAGTGCCAGTGGCAGTGAGTGACGCCTGTGTAGATATACCCAGCTCTGAAACACCAGGAATGGTAATTTAGTTCCATGCAGTTGGTTTATTGATCATTACACAATGTCTTTTTGTGTGCATCCTGCTCCCTTTTCATTTTGACAACCATGATTCCTCTGTCCCCGCCCCCTTCCCATTCTCAATCTATATTAGAAAATCATAACAGAATCAGGTTCATCATTACTCAGATATGTCATGATTATGTTTTTTTTGCGACAGCAGTCCAGTGCAATGCATAAAGCTACTACAGTACTGTCTGAAAGTCTCACTCACCCTAGCAATATAAGTGTGCATCAGAGGTTTGCACAGTGCTGTAGAGTAATTCATAATAATCGTCTAGATATAATATACAGGGTGAACAATCCAAAAGAACTTGCGTAATAGATATAACCGTTCCAAATACCTTCAACATATAGAAATAAGTAAGTACAAAAGCAGATAAAATGCTGAAATAAAAAAGGAAATTAGAAGATTATTATATATAAACAATGTATGCATTGTGGAAATTCTAATATCTACAAATGTTATCGTACCAATATCACCACAAAATAACATTGGCAATTATGACTGCACGGTAATATTTATGTAAATCTTCAGAAATCATCAATACTAAATATTACTAGAATAGTCTGAAAGTCCCTAGCAATTGAGGAATGTGTGTGCATGGCTATGACTGTTACTCATGTTTTACTAGCTTGAGTTGAGAAAAAAAATGCAATGATAAGAATAACAATGTTGATAATTTTTATGAACAATTTATAGCATAATACCCACCTCCCATGCAAGTAAATACACAATGAATAACAGATCAACATAGAAGACTAAATAATAAATGTAATCTCTATGGACATGTTAAACCGAATAAAGCATGAAATTCCACTAGGGCTAGAAAGAACACATAACAAACGCACCAATAATATTTAAGTAAATATTGAATATATCACCCCCCCAAAAATAATTTCAGATGGAAATAGAATTACTTCAACAAATGTTTCTTAGCCTATCAGTAATGGCAACAACACAGATGTAAAGCCTCCACAGAATGCTGATGGAGAAACGAACCTTACAGCCAACATTATTCTAACCTTAACACCACAGTTACATACCAGGTACTGATCCCAACAAAAGACATTATATACCAAAGCAAGTGAAATCGTAGACTTAGAATTGGATTGAAAATACACGTGGACTAAGACGAAACTGACCGTGCCTTTTTGATGAACCATTCTATTTCTGCAAGTTTGGGTTCTGACAGATCGAACTTCACTCCTGGCTAGGTAGACTTCACAAGCTCAGGAATGTCAAGCAAAGGAGCCTTCCGCTGTTCGTTAGAGTAAGTGCTTGTCAGGTGATCCTCAAGTTCTTGTTGAGAGATGTTAAGCTGCCCGCTCTTCTTTCGTTCAAACAATCTCTTTGTGAACTGGTGAGGGTTCTTAAAGGACGCCTTTCTTCCCTTCTCTCTCTTCTTTCTCTTTTTACGCTGTGACTCTGCACGACGGAGTGATGCTAACTTTCTTCGAAACTGCTCTCGGAGATCAGCAGGCCCTGGCTTGTCACCCTCACTTGCTACCTTCCACCTTTGTCTCAATGATCTAAGCTCTCTTCTCAACCTAGTAATCTCCTTCTGGCGCCTCCTTGGTTGCTGTGTAAACTTTGCTTTCTTCAACTCAACTAAAACAATCCAGTACTTTCCAACATTATAAAACATATATCGCCATCACTTCCAACTTTTTCTTTAATGTTCCCCTGATAGTGTTGTCCAACATTACACTGATAGCAAACCCACGCCAAGCTTTCTCATCTGCCATTGCTGGCCACTTGACCTTCCTTTTCTTCTCTACCACCTCACCACCGCCATCATGCAAATGATCTACCTGGGTACTGTGATCTGCAACCTGACCTGAGTTACCTCTCGTCAAACCTGGAGTGTGATGACTCTCTCCAGAGAGAATCGCTGTGGCTTGTGTATCAGTGGTTGAAAAGACCACATATTCTATGCTTGGTGAAGTAATTTGATCTTCATCCACTGGGATGGAATAGTAATTAAACTTTGCTTGGTGGACTCGTAAACCTTTAATGCTGAAAAACGCTCTCCCACACCAAGACAATGGACACTCAGAGCTTCTTATCCTAGCTCTTGGTCATAGTCATTCCCTGTAATTAACTGTATCTGTCCAGTTGGGTCCCTCATTCTCCCTCCCTCTCAGAGGACCCTGAGGGTATGTTTCTCCATGTAAACTAGAAGCTTCAAGAAATGGGTGCTCTTCTGAGCTGGTGCCCGGACTGCCAATCCCGATACCCCCCGTGCCAGTCTTTCCTGGCTGCCCGCTGTCTCTCCAAGCTGCCACCGGACTATTCCCGGTTGCCAACCAGACTATTCCTGGTAGTCACTTGTGTCCAGAACAAAAGAATTGAAGATACACCTGGACTAAAATGTTAACTGTCCTGTGCTATCATCAATGAGATCATCAGTTGATCTGCCGCTTGTCTTCAGCAGTTTCGGCCCGCTTATGATCTAGACTCCCTCAAGATGGTGGGTCAGCAGTGCTAAAGCAGTACCTCCCACTGATGAGCTTAACATCTTGGCATCCGCCTCTATCAGAGATGTTGCTCGCTTCCATCCAACAGATAGTCTACACTTCAGGTATCTATGCAGCTACTGAAGAGTTTACAAAAGATAGATACACTGTCCGACTATCTGCACCTCTGCACTTACTTCGTCCACACCCATGATGATCCTGCCTCTGCTGCCTCAGCTACAGCCCTGCTGGTTGACTTGATCTCTCTTCGAGTAAAGGCAAGTTCTCTCAGTCACTTCTGGAAAGTGAACGCAATAAAGCCACGGCACCCTACTTCGAATGGATAGCATGAGACCTTCCACCCTCTGTCTCTGCACTCTGATCTTAATTCTGCATACTTGGTTAACTTGTGCTCATGTGCTTCATCGATGTTGTCTTCCCAGGGGACTGTGAGTTCACCAATAACCACTTCTAAACTGGCGTCATACCAGACTATTATATCTGGATGCAATGTGGTGAAACGTATTTGTTCCGGGAAACTGCCTTTTCCATCCAAGTCAGCCTTGACACACTAATCGTTGGCTGAAGAAAGTATGCTTGATCGTGGGCCTGCGCTGTACACCCTTGACTTAGAGCCTTCTTTCACAAATGATATGCGATGTTCTGTGCAGCATGGAGCATGAAATAAGTTGTGCTGCAGGACTCTCTGCTCAACCGCTTCTGTTACAACATTGAGAACGTTGTTATGTCTCCAAGTGTACATGCCACTGGAAAGATTGACTCTCCATGCACTCAAAATTAACTGAAGTGTTCCCTTCTCGCAAAAGCAGCACACCTGTCTGTCTTATCTTCATACCAGGTGCTGAGGTTGGCAGGTGTTGGGAGCAGGTCATACACTGCTCTATATAGAAAAGAAATGCGGAGAAGTTCCATCTGCCACAGGATATTCTAAGATAGATGCCGTTGTTCAACACTTTCCCACCAGGTCCATGCCCCTTGTTTGGTCAGGCCAGCTGCGTTAGTTAACCTCTTCTCCTCTTCTACCTCTCGTATTTCATGCGTTACAAGCTCACGACACTCCTTACCTGCAGAAGATGACCACCACTTGTGGGTTGTCCATCCAAGTCCCTGGCAGCCCAGCTGGGTAGGCCCAACTATCTCCATGTGCATCAATCTATACTCTGCCTCATCAACTGCTGCCCGGGCTGACCACATCCTGCCTGATCTCACATCCGGCTGGATGTTCTTGATGACAAGGGCTTTTTAGTCTCGAAGCATCAAGAATGATCCTACCTTGGCTACCTTGACCTCTTCAACAAGGGATTGCACTGGGATGGTAAGCTTTGTCTGGATACTGTGGATTGCAAAATATTAGTGAGGCTGCTCGGTACTCCAAGCCACTTCTTCACATACTTGTTGATCTTGCGTTCCATTGCCTCAATATGTGACATTGCCACTTCATAGACAGTTAGTGGCCACATTATCCGTGGCATCAGTCCGTACTGCAAACACCACAAATTCAGCTTGACGGCAAACCACACTTGTCAACATGCATCAAACCTCTACTGATTTGTTTTCCTGTCTCTTGAATCCTCTTGGTGTCTCTCAGCTACTCTGTGTACCATCGTCCGAGGCTCTTAACTGTTTGGTCCTGAATCGATGGAATCTCCTCTCCACAAAGGGTGAAATAAAAGTCAACCAGCATTCCTCTCCTAAGAACAGGGCTCTTTGACTTTTTGGTCTTGAACTTCATTCTTCCCCAATCTATTAGCACCTCGAGTTTAGATAGTACAGTTTCCACTGCCTCCGTGAATGGACCCAAAAGAGTGAGATCGTCCATGAACGCTCATATTGGTGGCAACTCCCCTCCTGCATTAAGTGCGACATCTGGTCTCACTGATTCTGCAGCCCTCACAATGACCTCCATGGCTAACACAAAAAGGATGGGTGAAATCGCATATCCCATCGGGATACCAATGTCCAAGCTCTGCCACCTAGTTGCAAACTGTTGAGTGGAAAACCCCATCCGGAAATCGTTGCAGGACTGCATAACGAAGTTCCTCACATTAGCAGGAATCCATTGGAATTCCATCACAAACTTAATCATGACATGGAGAACGGGACTATTCGCATTTGCAAGATCAAGCCAAGCTGGAGCCAGATTTCTTCTGAACCTTTTCGACTCCTGGATGGTATGCCATATCATACTAATATGTTCCAGGCATCCCGGGAAGCCTGGTATTCCTGCCTTCTGCACATAGTTATTTACCAATACATTCTCTATCACAAATGCAACTATTGCAACTGCGTTAATACTCAAAAAATTATATTATCTCAATATTCAAGCAAACCTTATACTTCTGAAGAAATACACGCAATAATATTCTGTGCAGAATTAACAGCAGGGCAGTGCAAAATAGACGCACGAATTAAAAGAAATCCAATGCTGAGTATTCAAATGGGAACACCAAAACGCCAAAATAGTTTAAGAAAGAAAATTGAAAACTCAACAGCAGATGTAGCCTGTTGCCTGGAGTATAAAGTGAATAATACGGGGAATAATGAGGATACATGGAGCCCACGGAAGACACGGTCAATCGACCAAAAGCAATATAGAACTTACGGGTCACTAAAAGAAAAGCTTGGTGAATAAAGTGACACTCAATGCATGCATGAAGTACACTTGACAAAGCAAACAGCATATCAGTAAAGACACAAGCAGGATTATGCAGGACATTGAAACTAAATTAGATGGACCAATGTGAAACCAACTCTAGCACAGAATTACAAATGAACACAGAGATGATGAACAATTGGTTTATTCTCTAGTCAAACTGGGTGATGCACAATCAAAAAGCACTCATGCAGTTGAAAAAATGCAATCATCTGAAGTTATAATGGATATGCCAAAAGTGGTTAGAGAAATACCCACAACTGGAACAGTACCAGGAGACAATATTCACAATTATCCATATAAAATTTTCCAGCCTTCATCAATATCTATTAATTCATATCATTATTTTTCTTAAGGATCATGTAAAGTATCCGAGTTTTTGACAGAATGTGTAATATATCTGTTGCCAAAGGGAGAAGTCACAACTAGAATGTTATCTAGGTTCCAGCACCTAGGTTACAGGGAAAGGTTGAACAAGTTAGGTCTTTATTCTTTGGAGCGCAGAAGGTTGAGTTGGGAGTTGATAGAGGTATTTAAAATTATGATGGGGATAGATTGAGTTGACGTGGATAGGCTTTTTTCCATTGAGAGTAGGGGAGATTCAAACAAAGGGACATGAGTTGAGAGTTAGTGGGCAAAAATGTAAGGGTATTGCTTTACTAAGAGAGTGGCAGCTGTGTGGAACGTGCTTCCAGTAAAAGTGGTAGAGGCAGGTTCGTTATTGTCATTTAAAGTAAAATTGGTTAGGTATATAGACAGGAAAGAAATTCAGGGGTATGGGTTGAGTGACGGCCAGTGGGACTAGGTGAGAGTAAGCGTTTGCACAGACCAGAAGGGCCGAGATGGCCTGTTTCCGTTCTGTAATTGTTTTATGGTTATATGGTTAAATAACTCAGCGAAATATTGTCCTATTACTGTATAACAAACTATATATAAAATTTTAACATCTCGCAATTGATCCAGTTGCAGAACCACAACAGAAGGGATGCTATCAGAGTTAGAAAGAATGTAAAGAACAACGGGTAATATATTCTGTAATTCTAGATCTAGCCCCTCAGAAAAGCAGAAATCTTTCATTTTGTTACATTGACTCTTACGTTGTTACATGATGCAATTCCAATAAGATATATACACACCACACAATTTAAGTGAAAACACAACCTAGCAAACTGAAGAAATTGTCTCGACAGAAGAAAAGGTTAAAGAATGGGAAGACCATGATTCTCCATGGAAGGCATATACACGATCTGAACAGACTAGATATCGACAAAGAAGTGGCGACCACCTGTTTCAAAGTTGGAGGCTTGTTCCCAGAAGCAGATGGGTTCATTGTGGTGGTAGAGGGACAGGTGTCCAAAACAAAAATGATCAAAAACCTATATTAAAAGACCAACAAATTCTATACAATGCATTCCAAAGAAGTCAAGACCAGAAACAATTGAACACATTGTTGGATCCTACTGGAGTGGAACTCAATCAAGTGGCAAACTTTATTCACCAAACTCTTAGTTTAAAGTACAAACTCAGGAAAAGACACTCTATCTTATTAGCACGAGCCTGAACCAGTTTTTAGGTCAGAGAACTAGAAATTATTTTACAGATAGAACATTCCACAGCAACCATCCAGATATAATATTACAGGATAAAGAGAAAGAACAACTAAATAAATATAGGCTTTGCAAACACACATAACGTACAGAAGTTAGTAAGTGAAAAACATCAGAAATATGTTGAATTAGATTAGGGTATTGAACGACTATGAAACATGAACGAGGTATATGTACATTACTTCACTAATAATATCTACAACTGGTGTCATCTAAAGTCACTACACAAGAGCGTTATATCGCTAATTTTGCTTGTTTTTTATCGCTACAAAATCGTTCTTTTCTGCTAGTTTTGTAATAAAGGATTGAACGTGTCTTTTTTTTGATTTGACAATTCTTTATTCGGATATTGTCATACAGTGTCGTTTAACCTGACTTACTCTCTCAGCGGTTTAGCCCTTTAGCTTTGTTTCCAAGTATATTAATGGAATGGACTGAAACGAATCAGGGAAATTTTCAAAGTAAAGGAAGAACAGGAAAGCCAAATTAAGAAAACACAATGTACACTCGAATACACTTGGATTAACACTACCTAGACAGAGGAAGAAAATAACAGATATAATAAATTTACAACAATTATGGAAGATCTCTAAGGATATATTTTCATCACTGAAACCAGAATTAAGCATTCGATGTGAGCATATGCAATTCTAATAGGAAGCACACACCATTAAACCTAATGGAAGCACAACACAGAAAAAAAATGACAAAGGAAAGAAAGTATGAAAAGGAACAGCCATATTTTCAAGTTCAATCCAGCACTTGAGGATGGTGTCTTGAGAGTTACTGGATGGCCTATTAGTACAGCTATGCCTGAAGAGTCTAAATATCCTGTTATTCTGATTATATCTCAGATATGTTGCAGATACATCAAGGCATGGACCATGACGGTCGTAGCCATGCTATTCAGTTTGTATCAAAAATATTGTATTCCAGTTGTTAGTACATAGATAAGAAGAATGTATCTTTAGTCGACGGTTGCATGAATCTTCAGGGTACCAGCATATGGCAGATATAACTCTGGACAGGGTCTCTCCAAATAAAAATCCGTTTACACGTGTAGTAGTGGGCTACTTTGGGCCTTTTAAGTTAAAGAACAAAGGAGTACAGAGAAGAGTTGTGGGGTGATATTTTCCTGTCTAATGTACTAGCTGTTCACATTGAAGTGGCATCTTCTTCAGACAGAATCCTTTATTAAAGGATTTTGACTTTTTATAGCAAGACGAGGACAGGTTCACTAAATGCGCATACACAATCCGATGAATGTTGTTGGAGCTGAGGATGAGTTACAAAAAGCCAAAGACAAGTGAAATCAATGGTATTTAGTGATGTTCTCTTCAATACGTAATTAACTGGATTTTTAACTCCTCGGTTGGTTCACACCATGCAGGAACCTTGAAGAGATTGACCATGTCTGTGTGAAACGTCCTCAACTCCACTATGAATGTACAGAATTTTGACGAAGGAGGTCTCCCCGCAGCCTCCCTGTCTCCCTGTTGGTTACTTATGTGCCAGGTGCATCGAGATACAGTTTCTTAGCGACCGAATAAAGCAACTGGAGCTGCAGCTCGATGACCTTTGGCTTGTTAGGGAGACTAAGGAGTGACAGAGAGGAGCAATAGGCAGGCAGTCACCCTGAGACCGCAGGAGACAGGTAATTGG
This sequence comes from Hemitrygon akajei, assembly GCF_048418815.1. Classification (NCBI taxonomy): domain Eukaryota; kingdom Metazoa; phylum Chordata; class Chondrichthyes; order Myliobatiformes; family Dasyatidae; genus Hemitrygon; species Hemitrygon akajei. The sequence goes on from NC_133133.1 coordinate 122,985,365, forward strand.
GCGAACATCAGTAGGAGCCACCTAACTGGTTTATGTCTGTATTGTATTTTGTGTCGCGTTTAGTATGGTAATCTGTTCCGGTAGTTAGAGAGTGGCAGAAGCAAATGAGCATAGTTATTTATTCATGTTTTGTTTTCGGTTGTTTAGTTTAGTCCAGTGGAATGGCATGAAGCCACGTGCAATGATACATTTTTGTTGACCGCTAACTTCGTTAAGTTACGCTAAATGGAACAATATTAGACAACTGATTATGCTACTAGACTACACTTTAGACTGCTATATCCTAATTCCGTTTCACAGGTTTTCTTTATCGCTACAAGGTCGTTTGTCTTTGCTGGTTTTGTAATAAAGTATCGAAAGTGCTTTTTTTCCAATGTGATTCTCTTTTATTTAGAGGTTTGTGGAGTTCCCTGGTTTAGTCTCTCAGCGGTTTTGGTTTGTTTTCAGACAACAACTATAGGATTGATCTGACGTAATCTCATGTTCCAAAACGGATCTGGAAAATTTACAAAGGAAAATAAAAAAATCAAATAACAAATTTTAGAAAACACAATGTACACTCAAATACACGTAGATATATGTTACTCAAGACAGGAGAAGGAAGAGGAATCATAAACATTAAAATATACACAACAGTCAGATAAAATTGTACGGATATATTTTCATCAATAGATCCTGAATTCAGTACTTCACCCCAGCATATGACTACTAAACTTAAATCACAGCACTACTCAAAAAGGTGAGGATATTATCACAACTGAAGAAAGAATAATCACTAGAAGAACATAACCCTCCCTTGTGTTACAAATGAGTAACCCAAGATAACGAACAGAACACAATATGCAATTAAACATTTGAGCTTTATAATTCTTGTTTTGACAATATGTTTAGTACAGAAACGAAATAAAATAAAAAAAGAGCCCAATCTTATTAAACAGTCTGTTGCACAATGTTGGAGCTGTCTGATAAGTCGATCGTCCACCATCAACCTCCTCCGATCTTCGCTACCCTTCAGACCCTAACTCCGAGTCCAGCCCATCTGGCGGTCTACCAAATTTCTCCATTTGCATCTTCCCTCCTCAGCTCTTCCCAGCAAAAGCCAGCGAAGAATCTGCTTCCGGCTTCACAAGACAGAGCAACAAAATCCTGATTGACTAACATGCATACCACAGTCCTGTTATCTCCAGCTATAGCCCAAATATTGCTGCTACAGAGAAGCTTTTACCTCAGCAGTGAAAATTACAGAGTAACCATTTCATTAGTCTTAGCAGTGAAACATTACAAAGAAACAGTTACAGCACATTACAATTATAAATAATCTCAATAAGTAAAATCTACACTCAATAATATGAAATTCCTTCAACCTGTCATTAATCAATATATCTATTAACACTCTCAAAGAACAGCCAGTGTTATCAAAATAAACCGAGGTATTTTCCATCGCGACACTGTAAGCACCCCATGGTTTTGTCTAGCCTGAAACCCGCTCTCTAATTTACTGAATGGGATGAAAATGGGTATCAGATCAGAGATAACCAAATAAATTATACGTTTTATAATGTATAACACATGGAAGAATTGAAATTATATGCTCCTTCGTCAGTAATTAAAACAATTAAATCAAAGAGTAGAACTATTTACAAAAGATATAAAATAAAGTTGGCACTAGATAAGTGCAGAGCAGTAAACGCACAGAAAGGTTCAATAGAGCCAATAGAATATAAATCGAAACAGCAGGATACAATGCAACCGATAAATCACTATAATACACATAAGATTTGTGATATCACCAAGCAAAGAAAATATATCATTTTGCGATAAAGGGAATCTTTCGACCGATATTGATTTATGGCTTAAGAAAATTTGTAGAACAGAGCTCAAAGGTAAAAATATAACAACGGCAACATCCACTTCCGCTATAGCTATATTGACATCTTCCTTTAACATAATAATTTGGTTTGAACCGAATCTGGAAAATTTAGAAAGTAAAATAAGGACTGAAATGACAAATTTTGATAAACACTATGTACATTCGAACGCGCTAATATTAAAACTTCCTCTGCCGAAGGTGTCCGAATCAGAAGCAGGTTTTAATGCTACATACATATTTCGTGAATTTCGTTGTCTTTCAGGCAGTACTACTCTGCAATACTCAATACTTGAAGATGTCCTTGGTAGGACGCAGGCTCGTGCATGGAGCGGACTATTTTTACAACTCTCTACAACTTATTTCCATACTGTACAGTAGCCCCGCCCTATATCGACGTCGATTAAGCCATTTGGAATGCTGTCCTCGGTACAGCTGTGGAAATTTGCACGTCTTTGGAGACGTACGGGAGCTCCACAAATTCCGGATAAAATATAGTCACCATCGTGCACTCTTTGTAGCTGCATCGATATATTGGTCGCAGTATAGATCCACAGTGATATGGACAGTCAGAAACTTGAAATTGCTTGATGTTTCCACTTCTGATCCCACTATGAGGACTGCAGAGTATTCCCTCAACATACCGTTTCTGAAGTCCACAATAAGTTATTTGGTCTTGATAATGTGGAATGCAAGGTCTGCTGCTAGACTACAGAACTAGCTGATCTCTCTCTCTCTCTCTCTCTCTCTCTCTCTCTCTCTCTCTCTCTCTCTCTCTCTCTCTCTCTCTCTCTCTCTCTCTCTCTCTCTCTCTCTCTCTCTCTCTCTCTCTCTCTCTCTCTCTCTCTCTCTCTCTCTCTCTCCACGCCCTTTCATCAACATCTGAAATTCCGCCAACAATAATTATGTCATTAGTAAATTTATAGATGACATTTGAACTGTGGCTGGACATACCGTCATGGGTGTAGAAAGAGTAGAGCAGTGGGCTGAGCCCACATTCTTGCGGGCGCCAGTGCTGGATGTCAACAAATTAGAGATAGTAGATAGCAGTTGAGATTAGAGATACCAGTCCGCAAAGATTGTAGTCTGACGGTTAGAAAGCCGAAGGTCCATTTGAAAAGGAAAGTACAAAGGCCCAGGTTCTGCATTTCTTTCCATCAGAACTGAAGCAATATTTATGCTAAACGCACAGACTAAGTCAACGAACAGCACCCTGACATAGATATTGCTATTGTCCAGGGGATTCTAGGACGTTTGAAGATCTTATTAGATCAGAGCTGCCGTAGAATTATTCTGGCGATAAGCATAGTACAGTGGGTTCTGAAATTTGTTGAGATGGGAGTTAATTCTGGCTTAACTAATATTTCAAAACACATTATCCCTGCAGATGTGAGTGCTATCGGAGAAAGAGAGAAAGAAGAATAAATATACAACATTTACACAACAGTCAGGTAACACCTCGCAGAACATACTTTCATCAATTTAAACAGGATTCAGCACTCTGCTGAGCATATACAATTGTTACAAGAAGTCCACACCACAGATCTTCCGTCAAAGAACAAGCCAGAAAAAATATGAAATAATCAGTTTGGAAGAAAGGAAGAGCACGACTCGCCCTGGAAGAAATCCTCACGATCTGATCGTTAACACAAAACTTCATCGAAAATACATGATAAAAGACTAACAAATTCAATGAAGGAACGCTCAGCCAGAGAGGAGTAGGCAACAAACAGCTGAAAGAGAAGAGGAGGAAATGATAAAACGTAAATAAGCAGTAGATATAAAAAGAAAAACAAAACAAAATGAAGAGAGCTTGAAAGTGAATCCATTTGTTGTAGGAAAATTTCAGTTATGCCACACGTGGAGTTGAATGAAGTTATCCGCTTTGATTCAAAAGCTTGATTATTGAGGGGTAGTACCTCTTCCTGAACCTAGTGGTATGATTCACGAGGATCCTGTACCTACTTACTGATGGCAGCAGCGAGAAGAGAGCATGTGCTGCCTGGTGTGGATTCCCTGATGATGAATGCTGCTTTCCTGCGTCAACGTTTCTTGTAGGTGTGATCAATGATTGCGAGAGATCTATCCGTGAAAGAGAGGGGTCGTATCCAATACTTTACTATGACTTTACATTCAAGTGCATTGGTATTTCCGTACCAGGCTGTGATACAGCCAGTTAATATATTCCCCACTATACAATTATAAACGTTTGTCATTTTGTTTTATATATCATTCCGAATCTACGCAAATTCCGAAGGAAGTACGGTCGCTGCCGTGTTTTCATCGTACTTGAAGTTACGTGTTTTGCCCAGGGCAGGTTTTCTGAAATAATAACACATTGGAATTTAATGTTGCTAACTCTCTCCACCTCTGATTCTCCGAGGAGGACTGGCTCATGGACCTCATGTTTTTGTCGCATGAAGTTTATGATCGGTTCTTTGGTCTTGCTGACATTGATAAAGAAGTTGTTTCTTATGGCACCACACAGCCAGATTTTAAACCTCCTCTATTCTGATTTATTACTACCTTTGATTAGGCCTACCTCACAGGTGTCATCAACAATGCGAAATATGGCATTAAAGTTGTGCTTAGCCACACAGTCATAGGTGTTAAGCAAGTAGAGTAGTGGACTAAGCACACCGCCTTGCAGTGCACCTGTGCTGATGGCGATCGTGGCGTTCCTAGCAGTTGAGATATGAGCATGTTTGGCTTTGCCCCAACCTCAGGTTTTACAAGCTTAAGCTAAGAAGAAAATAATAATATAATAAGAATGATATAGTGAATAAGTGAAAAAGGAACAATAACTCCATGGCTGAAAGAGAGCAGCACCCAATATTCACCTTCCGGCGTGGTCAGATTTTCCTCTGTTTGGTGCTTTGGGATTAATTCTCCATACTGGCGTAATGTGTCACACTGGGGAATTCAAGGAAGCGTCGTAATGTTTTTGTTCAAATCTTTAGAATCACTATTAAAGCTGTGATGAAACAGCGATGTCCCAGTGGACATCTGAATTGCTATAAAAATATTAGAAGTGCATCGACTGAAATTGTCACTTGGAGAAGTAGCCCACAACTCAAAGAAAATGATCGATGCATATAACGATGCTGAAAAAATTATTTACGTGCTCATCGCGGTCGTTGGAGTGGTGGGTAAGTACAATAATTCCAGTTGTACAACTCAGTGTGTAAATTTACATTTCAAATGAAAAATTGATACATTTTTGGATATCCCGTTTTCAACAAAGGAGAAATACTGTGAGTTCAAGAATCAAATGCAAAAATAAAGAACTGAATTTTTTTTTAAAAATAGCGTTAGAAAATTAATGGTTTTAAAAACCGTTAGACCGCAGGGCCTAAAAATGGGCATCCAATAGTACTAAACGAGGTAACTATTGAGGAAGACAAAATAGTGTGTTTACCGACTAGCTTCTGCTAAAACTATATGGATAATTAAAATGTTCCAATGGATTGGACTGTGAAAACGAGTCGACACAACCTAAGGAATACAGATAAAAGAAGACCGAAAAACCTCAAATTGGTTAAATAGAACATAAAAAGTAGGACATAAACGAAGTAGATTACATTGGGACATTCAATATGTTCCTGGGAATAAATAAAAATAATATGTATTTCTGATTAGAAATCTTCTTGAAATATTTAAGAGTATCTATGGAAAACAAGACATGCAAGAAACAGTGGATGTGCTGAATTTGACCTTTGAGAAGATGATTGATATATTCCCCGATGAATACATGTAACCTAGCTAATATGCAGCGGTATGAGAGAAAATACATAGTGAGAATAAATGATTTGTTACGAGAGGGTTTCCGTAGTTCCGTAGACCTCATTTAATCGCAATATATTCCTATTATTTCAATAAATGAATCAAATGCAATGTTTGAGTGTTATAAGTTTAGATTAAACTGTGTGGGCCAATTAGTTGTGCACTGCATGCAAAGTGTTTCATGAGCATCGAGTATGCACAGGAGTATCGAGTATAAACACCAAACACTGATGATATCGTTATTGATTTTGAATTGCTGGTAAATGAACGTCACTCGCATTTTTGTATCCCAATCACTACAAGCATCTGGAAATGAGTGAAATGAGAAATATAACAGAAATGATATAGCTTGAAACACACAAGAGGTCAACTAGCATTTGTGGTCACTTCCTAGACGTAGAAAATTTATCTAAATTGTTAACAGTGTACATATTCCAATTTTCTTTGTTAATGAGATATTTTCGGATGCAACCTATCACCATGGCATTTTCAGCCTGCTCAGCAGATACATTCGTATTCTCTTACTCATGTACAACACCCGTTCTATAACTTACAGACATTTTATCCGCTGAATTTTGCAGTTTTCACGTACAGTAGTGCCTTCGACCTGAGCTGTCATGTCGGCACCACATTACATAACTGCAACATGCCCTTTGGAGATTTTCTCAAATTTGGAGATCCAGCGAATGACTGTATAATCAGAAAAGAAGAGAATGAGCTAAATATATCTGTAATCCCGGGGTTTAGAAGAGTACATGGGAGACTCATTTCCCTTTTGGCCGTCAGAATGATTTTGTCCCTTCGGCTCTTTTGAACCAACGTGTAGTCTCAGATGATGGCTTCCAACATTTAGGATGCAAAGCAAAAGAATATTGTTTACGCATACAGCGGTGACCTTCAGGCTGACTATTGCGCGAATGGTTTTCAGAACAGAAGGCTGAACATAACTTAATGGAGATAGATAGGACGCTGGAGATATAGGTATATAAGAAACGGAGAATGAACCATGGCTGTACTGAAGCACTGAAACTTATCGAACTTTAGAATCACTATTTCAACTATGATGAAACACCGATATGGAGTGAAACAGCTGAATTGATAAAAACATATTAGAAAAGTATCGACTGAAATTGTTATTCGGAGAAGTAGCCCACAACACAAAGAAAATGATTGATACATATAACAATGCCGAGAAAATTGTTTACGTGCTTATCGCTGTCGTTGGAGCGGTGGGTAAGTACAATAATTCCAGTTGTACAACTTAATGTATAAATTTATGTTAGCCAATCAAAAACAGATTTACTTTTGGATTTACCGTTTTCAACAAAGAAGAAGTACTGTTAATTCAAGAATAAAATGCAAAAAATAAATTACTGCAATAAAAAAGTAGCACTGGTAAATTAATGGCCAGATTATTTCGTCTGATCTATTTGTTCGTGATCGAGCTACTTTGTCATATCAGCGGCTGCGTTATAGGCACCGGAGGTGTGATTCTGAGAACCTTTACTCTGAGGTTCTCGTCGTTTCTCCTAAGATGCTGTTTCCCGGCGCTCTACAGCACAGTCATCCATGTAAAATACGCTTATTCAAAGGACTACCAATTTAATTGAAACATTAAAAGTGCCAACAAATCTCCGTAGGGTAGTTTCTTCGTTCATTTGTGTAATTTCTCCAACCGTATACTTCATAACCTGTAAGACAGTTTGAAGAGTCATAGAAACTGATTAAAATGCAGTAAGTTTAATCCTTTGTCTCAACTACAATCCCCCACTGTTTATGCTGCTGCTAAAATACAACATTCTGGATATTAATCTCCAGTATCGTTTCTCTTCTTAATCCGCAGTGAATTTGGTGGCGATTGTGATTTTGTCTCAGGGAATGTGCGGCCTGTCCACCTGCACCACTCGATATCTGGTAGCCATGGCCGCGGCGGATTTGCTGGTCATTATCACTGAGGTCATTTTATATCAGATAAATTTCCTTTATTTCCCTTGGAGTTTCCTGAACATTACACCTGTCTGCCGAGTTATCCGTGCGCTGACACGTGTAACCACCGATTATTCTGTTTGGTTCACCGTCACTTTCACGTTTGATCGATTTGTCGCCATTTGTTGCCAGAAGATGAAAACAAAATACTGTACCGGGAAAACTGCGGTTGTGGTTCTAACAACAGCAGCCATTCTGATTTTCCTGAAAAATATTCCCTTCTACTTCGTAACAGAACCAAGAGAGATAATCAACAATATACCCTGGGGCTGCTATCCGAAGAAAAGTTATTATACTGACCCTAGGTGGATTGGATTTGACTGGTTCGATACAGTTTTAATTCCATTGCTCCCCTTTACTATAATTCTGCTACTCAACGCTCTCACCGTGAGGCACATTTTAGTGGCCAGTCGGGTACGTAAGGGACTGAGAGCTCAGAGCAAAGGAGAAAATCGCAGTGACCCAGAGATGGAGAGCAGACGGAGGTCCATAGTTTTACTCTTCACCCTCTCCGGCAGCTTCATCCTTCTGTGGCTGACGCTGGTTGTGGAATTCGTCTATTATCAAATCACAGGAATAGGAGCAGGGCGTCGTGACTGGCAACTTATCTTTGAACAGGCTGGACATTTGCTGAGAAATGTCAGTTGCTGCACGAACACTTTTATTTACGCAGCGACTCAGTCTAAATTCAGGGAACAGGTAAAGATTGCGCTGAAGTATCCGTTCACGTCAATGTTTCAATTCATTAATAAATCAACCCTCTGAACACAGCTTCTATGCTTGAGCTCTACTTCCTGATATTTATCGTCTCAGCCGCAAGGGCTCGACACAGTAAGGAATAAAGTGAAACTGCGGTCTGCTCCAGGATCTGCTACATATTACAACGACCGCTGCCTCATAAAACCAATTCCTGCCCTAACCTAGCTGTTAGTTTGACTGCCAGAAAAGATACAAGCATTACAGGAGTTGACTCAGCAAATCATGCAGCATCTACGGAGATGAATAAACAGTTTAAAGTTTAAACCCGAGACCCTTCATAAAGATTGAGAAATACTCTCAGCCAGAAATGTCGAATATTTATTCCTTTTCATGATTATCCCTGACCTACTTTGTCCCTCCAGCATTTTGCGAGAGCCGAATGGTAATAGAAAGCATTTGTGGTTATCTCTTACCCACAAAGCCCGTGAGCAATTATCTTACATCCATAATTCCTGGAATGGATATCTCTTACCCCGAACCCTTGTTGTGGTGATGAAACATTTACAAGACCCAGGAACTGTAAGTTTACAGTGCCCAGCTTTTGTTTTTTTGTAACTTTAATTCCCAGTATCACTGAACGCTGCAATGACAAGAGTGCCTTTTCCTTCAGGTACAATGGTAGGATGTCTATCCAATATTAACGCGGAAGTGCCTTTATACCTTCAATATCTGAAGGCAGTGTCTTTCCTATAATTCCTTGGGTTAATGAGGAGTTAGCCAATGATTCCACTAATTGTTACCCTTATTCACCGGCCCGCGTTACTGACAACATGCATACAATGCCCTCAGCTACCGACCAGTGCCGACCAAATGCAGCGATTTTGATTTAGCGCTACCATATCTATTGCATCTGCCAGGCCCCACCGGTGTGATAATGACAGGGAGGAACACGCATATCGCATGGAAAAGTTTGCTCAGTTATAAGGTAGTTGCTTTATCTAGATGATGTTAAAGCACCATTCTGAGATTCCAGCACAGAACTTCTTTCTAATTAATACCTTTGAATATGAACAGAGATTTCTTATTAAATTTTCGCAGATAAGACCTTCAGTAGATTAAGAGAAATGGACTGGCGGGGTGAGGGTGGGGATTCAGTTAAAGGACTCAGTACTGACAAGGATGCCTCGCATTGTTGATACAAGCGGATGAATAATTTCTCTCTAAATGGGCCTTGAATGGAATAAATCTGATATAATCACAATCACTGTTTTAATAATTGACTTTAGGTCACACTTAATCACATTAACGGGCTGTGGGTGAACCAGAGAAACTGATCCAGATCAGGAGGCAGACCACAAATAAAGCACTAATGAAATTAAAGTCAGAGGTGGTCCGGAAATTTCCCAGAGATTTATGACCATTTACCCAACGCAGCGTTTTGTACGGTAAGCTAGAAATAGGTACAGGTATATTGTTTCTGGATCCCAGTTACATTCCCGATATACATTTGCACGTATCTTTCTGTATGCATCGATCTATCACTCTTATCCAAAATGTGGTCAGCAACTATATTCTCCCCTCCCCCCACCTTAAAAAAAAGATTCATAGTTTCACTGAATTCCGAGGGAACAGACGCATCCTCATTTCAATCCAGAATTCACTGCTATTGTTTTGGAAGGCTGATACCAAATTCTAAACTCACATCCTCGAAATTTCCGCATAAGAATCATGTTAGCTGTTTTGTACATTTTAAGCTTATAGTAAATCTGTTTCTTCCAAAGACATCCGAATAACGGCTTGGACCAATTGATATCTCTACACTGTTCTAGGAAACAGCTAATCAAACTTCCTGTACTCCTTATATTTATCGTAGGTTGGTCTACTACAATTTCACGCAGCTCTCCAGATATGTTCTCACCAGAGTTCCATACAACTGCCATCAGGGAGGTTTTATTAATGCGATTGCATAGTCCTTCAATAAACAAGAAAAATGAAAATCGCGTCCTAGTTAAGGTCACACATATATGGAAGCCGCCAGTTTGTGTTAAACAGCAACATTTTCATCATTTCAAATGCAAAACACAACAGCTAATCTGTTTTTTTTAATCTGTGGATTATGGTCAGTGTACTCATATACCTTGTTTTTGTTCCCTGACAGGAATTATCAATATCGCGTTCAATCTACATTGCATCAGCCCCGATTTGTTACATTCCTACAAAGCCATTAGCAAATTTAACAGAAAATATTTGGTCTCATTAGCTGTAACACAAACACTGATCACTGAAGCAACGTCAGTCACAGTTTATAACCTAATAATCGATATGTTTCTCCTTTTAGTTTTTAACGAACTTGCAGTCTAACCTCATATAGAACGCACAGCATTTTATTTTAAACATATTAATTGTTTTGTCAAACATAAAAAGATTTATAAGGTGTTCTCGCATTATTTACAAGTGACTACATATCTTGCCACATTTTACAAATTTTCACCATTCTCCGACTACCATTATCAGGCGAAAGAGGGTGTGTTTCTTTTTAATTCAACTGTGTTGTGAATGCTGCGTACACTTTGAGGGTCCTTTCGAGAAGCAAGACAGATTGTAAGAAGCGTATGCAACAAATAACCCCACAGAGAAAGGATCGAAACATCAGGCTTGCATTACTACGCTCCTTGGGATTTATCCGCTTTTCGTTCATAAACGTTGTCTGTAATGTTTTGGTGCTGAAATGCTGTTTTAGTTTCCATCTTGCGCTGACGGTCCTCCTTGTGCTCTCTTCCGTGAAGACTAACTCAAGTGGTTATTAAATCCAACAAATTCCTGAATCCATATTTTTCATTTCCTCGTCCCTCTCCTTAAGAAATAGCTTACTCTCCTGCATTATATTTTTGAACACCTCTATTAGAAGTAAGATATTTCGGGATTTTATTGTTGTGTATTTGATTAATTCCCAAACCTCCTTAAAAAATATCTGAAACTCACCCGATCCCCAGGATGTGGTATTCTTTGGCAACGATAAAATCATTTAGGTTGAGGGTTGATATTAATTCTTCTTGCTTTTCATACACAGAACATTGCTATTGCCAATTACTTGTGGCTCAAAACTCCGTTGCGATCGTTACATTATGTCCTTAAATGTCAGACAAAGTCCCATCAGTTTTCTACCTTCAAACCCAGTGAATGTCACTCTCACCTTAATATCCTTTTGTTACACCTACATTTCATTCAATCGTAATGCAAATTTATGGCGAATTCCGCCGTCAACTGAAAGCTGAATTAGAATGTGGTGTATGCAGATTTACAATTTTTAACGTTATATTCGGTTTTTTGAATGACAAGTATTGCAGTCTTATTGCTTTCTTCTACATCTACTTCTACTTCGTATATTTGAGTGCGGGAGGAGGGGGTGATATTTTCATTTGTCACATTGCATACCAAAGGCATTTTGTAGTCAATATCTGGCAAATTTACACAAAATATTGTACTGTCATTAATTCGCGACGCAATGGGAATCTGGATAGCCATGTGCAGCATATCACATATACAGCATACAAATTGTATATGTAAACTGGCACGACCATGTTCCATATGTTATATTTCAATCGTCGCAAGAGTCAGTCACAAAGAAAAAAATCGCTGACGCGTTCAGTCCAGCTACTCTAACCACTATAATTGCCGACAACTCCTTATCTTTCCGGTGTCATTTGCATTTCATTTTGCGCGGTGCAATCATGGCGGAATGATTAAATAAACGCTCTAGTAGTTCACAGAATAATGCTTGAAGGATAGAAGTTCCACCAACGATATTGAATTCAAAGGGAAATTCATTTAACAGTCTGTGATATGGGTTCAGCGTTTTTTTTAATGGTATTATTAACAAAGCAAGTTCTTCTACCATTTTGTGTCTTGCTTGTAATAACAAAGGCATCTGGGCCATCGTCGCGAAATCAAAACAAACACGCGTTACGTATATCGTTCAGAGCGAGAATCTAGCGCCGTGTGGTGTCCACAATTTGTGCGACTTCAAGTATCTCCACTGAGATTACATTGCGCATTGCTGTCTGAAATAGCGCGCAAATTAAATCAGCTTGAGGGCAATAAATACTGATCTAGAAAGCGATGCCCAGATCTTGAAACATAGAGTAAAATAAAAGAAAGTCCTTTGAGCTTTGACTAGCTGAGCCATTTAAAGGATTTCACAAGCCCCTTCAGTTACCATTGATCTGCGCGTTTGGCCGATGAAGTGAGGCGATTTATACTCATCGAGCGATCAACTCAAAGAAATGGACGACATTTGCAGCAGATGGAAGTCACTTGTAGTGAACCTTAGCCACCAGGCTAGGGACGCCATATGCGTCGATTTACATTTCACTTGTCATAAAATAAAATGCAAATAAATCAGTCTATCCCTACCTGAATCATCCCCTATAACACGATTTTAAAACAGGTACCTATCTATACGTTACCTCATGTCTTTGACCGTTTGTGTAATGGAAGTCAGGGATATGCAGCGGTGTATAATCATATACAGTATTATATACCACCCTTTACCTGGTGTGTAGGTAAATCAATGTCTTTCATTTATAGCACTTAAATGGTATTTCTTCGGAGACCCGGTATTGCTATTTAGCTAATGTCAGTGAACCCAATATACCCTACAGAATAATATAAACATTTGCATTGCGTTATTTTGCCCCCCACCAGCACCAGTTAAACGCATACGGAATACAATAACGACGTGTCATCGAGTCGCGTTCAACTAGTATTCAATTAGCTATTTGTGGCAGATAGAACAAATTAATTTATTGTGTTCTGTGTCACACTGACTGACTCCTCTTCCGGCATCTTATTAATTTTATTAAATCTCCGTATTATTACCCTGAAAACTCGATCGCGAAATCAGATTCAGATTCATTTATTTATCATAGGTTCATGGGAACATACAGTGCGTCGTTTACCTTAACAATCATCACAACCCAAGCATGTACTGGACGCAGCTCACGAGCGTCGACATGTATTGTGGTGCAAAATAGCACGCTCACATTCCTTGGCAGAAAACAAAGACAGAGCACAACGAAACAGAAGGCAACAAGCAGCCAAAGTACAGCAGCAAAACAAAATCTTTCCCTCTCTCCTACCTACGCTCACGGATGGTTTGTCAACCACAGGGCAGGCTTCCGGGCCTTCATGATCCAGTCTCTAGGCATCGACTTCCCGATTTCAGTTTGATCTTTGGGCTTCAGTCGTTGGCATCGAACCCCGGAGTAGCCGGCATGGGTCACGAATTCAGGAATCGCCAACTTACCTGCCCTTGTGCTTCCGACATGCACGGATATCCGATGCGAGGAGAAACCGACTTGGGACAGCCTGTTGTCCACGTATGACCGACGGTACACATCTGCGTCGGTGGCCTTCGTTCGCAGAGCGGAACCCAAGACTTCGGATGCCCTTTTTTCTCATTGTCGCATCGCTGGACATTCAGCCTGGAAACTTAAATGGTGGCCCTGACTACTGACGCTCTTCGGCTATTAAATTCCAATTTGATTCCTAACTCTCTCTGAGCCCAAAACCATATCCACGAACTTTAAAAACAAAGAAGACTGAACCACAACCTCTACGACAAAAGCAGCTCAGCGCATCTTGTCCAGAATAAACTATAAATTGATTGAAACTTAACATCACGAGAATTTGCAATTAACAGAAGTGAGATAGGTAGCTGTTTATTCTTATGTGAACATCTCGCATTATGGTGACAGTACATGCCGGTCTGATGTCGTATTTCCCCAACCGTATCGGCAGTTCTAGACAATAAGGTATAGAGGCAGCATTAGGTCATTTTGCCCATTGGGTCTGCTCCGCTTTTAAAACCCGCAGAGAAAAACTAAAAGAATTATTAGAAGGGAAAACTGAAATATGAAAGCAAGGTAGCAAACAATATCAAACATATCCCCGTTTTAAATGCACGCCTTTCTATCCTGAGGTTTTGCTCTCTTGTCTTATACTCCCCCACCATGGGAAACATCCTTTCCACATCTACTCAGGCAGGGCTTTTCAGCATTCGAAAGGATTCAGTTGGATCCTCGTCATCCCTCTAAATTCCTGCCAGTACAGGCCCAGTGCTATCAAACGATTCTTTTACGATAAACGTTTCATCCCCGGAATCATTCTTCTCGTCCTCCTCTGAACGTTCTCCAATGCCAACACAATTTTCCTCCGATGTGGAGCTAGAACTGTTCACAATAATCAAAGTGAGGCCTCACCAGTGGCCTATAAAGCTTCAGCATCACACCTCTGCTCTTGTATTCAAGACATCTTGAAACGAATGTTAACTTTGCATTTTCCTTTCCAACCACAGATTCCAGCTGCAAGTTATCGTTTAAGGTAATCTGCACAATACTCCCCAGTCACTTTGCATTATAGATTTTTGAACTTTCTCCCTATTTAGAAAGTAGTCTGCAGATTTATTACATCTACCGAAGTGCATGAACATGCATTTCCCAAAATTGTATTTCATTTACCAATCTCTTGCCCATTCTCCTAATCTGTCTAAATCCTTCTGTACCCTACCTGTTTCCTCAACCCTAACTGCCCCTCCACCAATATTCATATCATCTGCAAACCTGGCAACAAAGCCATATATTTTATCATTTAAATCATTGACATATATCATTAAGGTATCAATTGCAATATCGACCGCTGCAGTACGCTATTACTCACTGGCAGCCAACCTGATAAGATTCTTCTATTCCACTCGATATCTCCTACCAACCAGCCAATGCGCTAACCCTAATAACTGTTCTGTAAAACACTACAGGCTCTTAATTTGGGAAGCAGTCGCATGTATGGCTCCTTGTCAAATCCCTTCTGAAAGTCCAAACATAGAAACATAGAAAATAGCTGCAGGAGTAGGCCATTCGGCCCTTCGAGCCTGCACCGCCATTCAGTATGATCATGGTTAATCATCCAACTCAGAACCCTGTACTTGTCTTCTCTCCATATCCCCTGATCTCTTTAGCCACAAGGGCCATATCTAACTCCCTCTTAATTATATCCCAATGAACTGGCCTCAACTGTTTCCTGTAGCAGAGAATTCCACAGATTCAGCACTCTCTGCGTGAAGAAGTTTCTCCTCATCTCGGTCCTAAAAGGCTTCCCCTTTATCCCTAAACTGTGAACCCTCGTTCTGGACTTCCCCAACATCGGGAACAATCTTCCTGCATCTATCCTGTCCAATCCCTTTAGAATTCTATACGTTTCAATAAGATCCGCCTTCAATCTTCTTAATTCCAGCGAGTATAAGCCCAATCTTTCTTCATATGAAAGTCCTGCCATCCTAGGAATCAATCTGGTGAACCTCCTTTCTACTCCCTCTGTGGCAAGAATGTCTATCCTCAGAATAGGGGACCAAAACTGCACACAATACTCCAGGTGTGGTCTCACCAAGGCCTTGTACAACTGCAGTAGAAGCTCCCTGCTCCTGTATTCGAATCCTCTTGCTATGAATGCCAACATACCATTCGCCTTTTTCACCGCCTGCAGTACCTGCATGCCCACTTTCAATGACTGGTGTACAATGACACCCAGGTCCCGTTGCATCTCGCCTTTTCCTAATCGGCCACCATTCAGATAATAATATTTTCCTGTTCTTGCCACCAAAGTGGATAACCTCACATTTATCCACATTAATTTGCATCTGCCCACTCACCTAACCTATCCAAGTCACCCTGCATCCTCTTAACATCCTCCTCACAGCTAATACTGCCGCCCAGCTTCGTGTCATCCGCAAACTTGGAGATGCTGCATTCCATTCCCTCATCTAAATCAATAATATATTGTAAACAACTGGGGTCCCAGCACTGAGCCTTGCAGTACCGCACTAGTCACTGCCTGCCATTCTGAAAAGGTCCCGTTTATTCTCACTCTTTGTTTCCTATCTGCCAACCAGTTCTCTATCCACATCAATACCATACCCCCAATACCGTGTGCTTTAAGTTTGCACACTTCTGTGTGGGAACTTGTCAAAAGCCTTTTGAAAATCCAAATATACCACATCCATTGGTTCTGCCCTATCCACTCTACTAGTTACATCCTCAAAAAATTATATAAGATTCGTCAGACATGATTTTCCTTTCACAAATCCATGCTGACATTGTCCGATGATTTTACCGCTTTCCAAATGTGCTGTTATCACATCTTTGATAACTGACTCTAGCATTTTCCCCACCACCGATGTCAGGCTAACCGGTCTAGAAATTCCCTGGTTTCTCTCTCCCTCTCTTTTTAAGAAGTGGGGTTATATTAGCCACCATCCAATCCTCAGGATCTAATCCAGAATCTAAAGAGTTTTGAAAAATTATCACTAATGTATCCATTATTTCTTGGGCTACTTCCTTAAGCACTCTGGGATGCAAACCGTCTGGCCCTGCGGATTTATCTGCCTTTAATCCCGTCAATTTACCTAACATCACTTCCCTACTAACATGCATTTCCCTCAGTCCCTCTATCTCACTAGAGCTTCGATCCCCTACTATTTCCGGAAGATTATTTATGTCCTCCTTAGTGAAGACAAAACCAATGTAGTTATTCAATTGGTCTGCCATGTCCTTGTTCCACATGATCAATTCACCTGTTTCTGACTGTAAGGAACCTACATTTGTCTTAACCAATCTTCTTCTTTTCACATATCTATAAAAGCTTTTACAGTCAGTTTTTATGTTCCCTGCCAGCTTTCTCTCACAATCTTTTTTTTTCTTTCCTAATTAAGCCCTTTGTCCCCCTCTGCTGAACTCTGAATTTCTCTCAGTCCTCAGGTGTGCCGCTTTTTCTGGCTAATTTGTATGTTTTTTCTTTGGACTTGATACTATCCCTAATTTCCCTTGTCAGCCACGGGTGCACTACCTTCCCTGGTTTATTATTCTCCAAACTGGGACGAACAATTTTTGTAGTTCATCCATGCGATCTTTAAATGCTTGCCATTGCATATCCACCGTCAATCCTTGAAGTATCATTTGCCAGTCTATCTTAGTTAAATCACGTCACATGCCTTCAAAGTTAGCCTTCTTTAAGTTCAGAACCTTTGTTTCTGAATTAACTATGTCACTTTCCATCTTAATGAAGAATTCCACCATATTATGGTCACTCTTACCTAAGGGGCCTCGCTCGACAAGATTGCTAACTAACCCTTCCTCATTGCTCAATACCCAGTCTAGAATGGTCTGCTCTCTAGTTAGTTCCCCAACATGTTGGTTCAGAAAACTATCCCGCATACATTCCAAGAAATCCTCTTCCTCAGCACCCTTACCAATTTGGTTCACCCAATCTATATGTAGATTGAAATCAACCATTATAACTGCTGTTCCTTTATTGCACGCATTTCTAATTTCCTGCTTAATGCCATCCCCAACCTCACTACTATTGTTAGGTGACCTGTACACTACTCCTACCAGCGCTTTCTGCCCCTTACAGTTATGCAGCTCTACCCATATCGATTCCACATCCTGCAGGATAATGTCCTTCCTTTCTATTGGGTTAATCTCCTATCTAATCAGCAAGGCTACCCCACCTCCTTTTCTTTCCTGTCTATACTTCCTGAATATTGAATATCCCTGGATGTTGAGCTCCCTTCCTTGGTCAGCCTGGAGCCATGTCTCTGTGATCTCAACCATATCATATTCATTAATAACTATCTGCATATTAAATTCATCCACCTTGTTACGAATTCTCCTCGCATTGACACACAAAGTCTTCAGGCTTGTTTTTACAACACTCTTAGCCCTTTTACAATTATGTTGAAAAGTGGCACTTTTTGATTTTTGCCCTGGATTTGCCTGCCTGCCACTTTTACATTTCGCCTCACTACTTTTTGCTTCTACCCTCATTTTACACCCCTCTGTCTCTCTGCACTTGTTCACATCCCCCTCCCACGTTAGTTTAAATCCTCCTGAACAGCAGGACTTCCTTGATTTATTTATATTTTCCTCCTCCTCGACCCTAACATCCTGGTTTCCTTCCCCTTGCCAACTCTGTTTAAACCCTCCCTAACAGCTATATTAAACAATCCCGCCAGGATATTAGTACCCTTTGAGTTCAGGTGTAGCCTATCGTTTCTGTATAAGTCATGACTTCCCCAAAATAGATCCCAGTGATCTAAGAATTTGAAACCCTGACCCCTGCACCAGTTACTTAGCAACACATTCATCTGCTTAATTCTGCTATTCTTACAATCATCAGCGCGTGGCCCAGGCAGGAATAATGAGATTATTACTCTGGAGGTCCGACTTTTTAAATTTTCTTCCTAGCTCCCAGTAATCTTCCTTCAGGACGTCCTTTCTTTTTCTGTCTATGTCTTGGTACCAACATGTACCAAGACTTCTGGTTGCTCGCCCTCTGTCCTGAGAATACTCTGGACTCGATCCGAGATACAGCACAGAAGATCCTCTGCATCCTCTTTATCTATTGAACTTGTAATCGATTCAAAGAATTCCAATAGTTTCGTCAGACAGGATAAAGGAGATCATGCTAACTTTGTCCTATCATGTTTGTGTCATGAAGAACTCCATAACCTCAGCCATAATAATTGACTCCTGCATCTTCGCAACCGCTGCGGTGGAAAACTAGTCCATATTTTCCTTTCTTTTGCCTTCCTCATTTCATAAAAAGTGGTGTGCCTCCACAGTCTCTACCGCTACACATATTAGAACCCCAAGTTGCAATTCATCTAGTCCAGGTTACTTATGCATCACTAGGTCTTCAAGATATTTGAGCACTTTCTCTATCCTCGCACCCTTCAAAATCTGACGCAGCTAGTGACTTCCACAGCGGAGATTAACGAAAAATACTTATTTAGTTCATCTGCGAGCTCACAGTCCCCCGTTATTATTTCTGGGACCTCATTTATTAGCAGTACAATATCGACTCTCACCTCTTTTATTTTTTAGATGCTTGAAAAAGGTCTACCATCCACTTTGATATTGTTTGCTAGCTTGCCTTCATATTTCAAATTTTCCCTTCTGATAACTGTTTTATTTGTTCTCTGTAGATTTTAAAAGTTCTCCATACCTCTTTCTCATCGCATTTTCTGGGCTGTTGTATGCCCGCTCTTCTGCTTTTACATCTTCTTTAACCTCCCTGATCAGCCGCAGTTGTATTGGAACCATAGAACTATATGTTTACAGCAAAGAAACAGGCATATTGGCCCTTCTTGGCAGTGCCGAACTATTTTTCTGTCTAGTCCCACTGACCCACACCTGGACGAAATCCCTCCATACACCTCTCATCCATGTACCTCTTCAAGTTTTTCTAAATTGTTAAAAGTGAGCGCGCATTTACCAATTCATCTGGCAACTCATTGCACACTCCCACCACTCTCTGTGTGAAGAAGCCCCCCCCCCCCCAATTTTCCCTTAAAACTTTTCCACCTTCACCCTTGACCCATGCCCTCTGGTTTTATCTGCCCTAGCCTCAATGGAAAAAGCCTGCTTGCATGAACTCTATCTATAACCATCACAATTTTACATACCTCTATAAAATCCCCCCTCATTCTTCTACACTCCAGGGTATAACGTCTAGCCTATTCAACCTTTCTCTGTTACTCAGTTTCTCAAGTCCCGGCAACATCCTTGTAAACCTTCTCTGCACTCTTTCAACCTTATTAATATCCTTACTGTAATTAAGTGACCAAAACTGCTCAGAATGCTCCAAATTCGGCCATACAAATGCGTTATACAACCTCACCATAACATTCCAACTCTTATATTCAATACCTTGTCTTATAAAGGGCAATGTACCAACAGCTCTTTTTACTACCCTATCTAACTGTGACGCCACTTCCAGTGAAATTTGTATCTGTTTTCCCAGTTCCCTCTGTTCTACTGCATTCGTCAGTGCCCTACCATTTACCTTGCGTGTTCTACCTTGGTTTTTCCTAACAAAGGGCAACACCTCACACTTGTCTGTATTAAACTCCATCTTCCAATTTTTCAGCCCACATTTCCAACTGGTCGAAATCTCTCTGCAAGCTCTGAAAACCTTCCTCACTGTCCACTACACCTCCAATCTTTGTATCATCAGCAAATTTGATGATCCAATTTACCACATTATCATCCAGTTCATCGATATAGATGACAAATAATATGTACCCAACACTGATCCTTTGGCACACCATTAGTCACAGGCCTCCACTCAGAGCAGCAATCCTCCAATACCACTCTGTGACTTCTACCATTGAGCTAATGTCTAATCCAATTTACTACCTCACCATGTACCCCTAGCGATTGAATCTTGCTAACTAACCTCCGATGCGGGACGTTGTCAAAGGCCTTACTGAAGTCCATGTAGACAACATCCACTGCCTTCCCTTTATCCACTTTCCTGATAACCTCCACGAAAAACTCTAATAAATGTATTAAACCTAATCTGCCACGCAGAAAGCTGTGTTGACTCTTCCTAATAAGTCCCTGTCTATCTAAATACTTGTAGATCCTAACTCTTAGTACTCCTTCCGATAAATTACGTACTACCGACGTCAAATTTACCAGCCTATAATTTTCCGGATTACAATAAGAGCCTTTTGCAAATAACGGAACAACATGAGCTATCGTCCAGTCCTCCGGCACCTCACCGGTATATATCGATATTTTAAATATACCTGCCAGGGCCCCTGCAATTTCAACACTAGTCTCCTTCAAGTTCAGAGGGAATACTCTGTCAGTTCCTGGGTATTTATCTTCTCTGATCTGCCTCAAGATAGCAAGCACCTCCTCCTCTTCAATCTGTATAGGTTCCATGACCTCACTACTTGTTTGCCTTATTTCCATTGACCCCATGCCAATTTCCTTAGTAATTACAGACGCAGGAAAACCCATTTAAGATCTCCCCCATTTCTTTTGGTTCCATACATAGCCGACTACTCTGGTCTTCAAGAGTACCATTTTTTTTCCCTCCTATCCTTTTGCTCTTAATATACCTGTAGAAGCTCAGTGGATTATCCTTCACCTTGACTGCCAAAGCTAACTCATGTCTTCTTTTAGCCATCCTGATTTCTTTCTTTAGTTTGTTTTGCACTTTTTATACTCCTCAGGTACTTTATTTGCTCCCTGTTTCCTATGCATGTCATACATCACTCTCTTCTTATTCCTCAGAGTTCCAATAGCCCAAGAGAACCAAGGTTCCTTATTCTTATTAATTTTGCCTTTAAACCTCACACTAACCCGCCTAAACCTTTTACAGTATGGGAGTCCCAATCAATATGTGGAAAATTAAAATCCCCTACTATCACAACTTTATGTTTCCTTCAGTTGTCAGCTATCACTCTGCAGATTTACTGCTCCACTTCTCGCTGTCTATTGGGTGGTCTATAATACAACCCCAGTAATGTGGTCATACCTTTCCTGTTTATCAGCTCCACGCATATGGCCTCGGTAGAGAAGCCCTCTAATCTGTCCGGCCTGAAAACTGCTGTAACATTTTCTCTGACTAGCAATGCCACATCCCCTCCCCAAACTTTCATCCATCTGTCTCTGTCACGTCTAAAACATATGATCCCTGGAACATTAAGCTGTTAGTCTTGCCCTTCCTGTAGCCAAGTTTCACAATGTCATAATTCCACGCATCAAGCTCCACCCTCAGTTCATCAGCCTTCCACACAATACTCCTCGCATTGATATAAACACACCTCAAAATAATATTACCACCATACATAACCCTTCTATTTGTAACTTGGTACGAAACTTTAACATCATTTATTTTCACCTCCGTTCCACTGTCAACTCTGGTACTCTGGTTCCCATCCCCTGTATGTCTAGTTTATCACCCACCCCCAATAGCACCAGAAAACCTCCCTGCAAGGATATTGGTCCCCCTGTAGTTCACGTGTAACCCGTCTCTCTTGTACAGGTCCCACCTGCCGCAGAAGAGGACCCAATGATCCTGAGATCTGAAACCCCTTCCTCTACACCAGTTCCTCAGCCACGTGTTCATCCTTCAGAGCAGCCTATTCTTACCCTGACTGGCACGTGGCACAGGTAGCAATCCTGAGATATCACCCTCGAGGTCCTGCTTTTTGACTTCCTACCAAGCTCTCTATACTCACTCTTCAGGACCTCATCATTCTTTCTTCTTACGTCTTTGGTACTGATGTGTACTATGACATCTGGCTGCTCACCCTCTCATTTCAGAATGCTGTGCACGCGAGCAGAGACATCTCTGACCCTGTCACCCGGGAGACAACAAACCATCTGGGAGTCTCTTTCGCGACCACAAAACCTCCTGTCTGTAACTCGAACTATCCAGTCCCCTATCACTATCGCTCTCGTCTTCTTCCGCCCTCTCTTCTGCACTGCAGAACCAGACTCAGTGCCATAGATAATCCGGCTGCCGCAGCTTGTCCCAGGGAAATCGTCCCCACCACAACAGCATCCAAATCTGTATACTTGCTGTTGAGGGGAATGGCCACAGGGGAGCCCTGCACTACCTGCCCTTTCCTCTTCCTGCGCCTGACAGTAACCTAATCACCTGTGTGCTGCTCCTTTGGCATAACTACCTCCCTGAAACTACTACCTATAAAATTCTCATTCTCCCGAATGATCCAGAGGTCATCCAGCTCCTGCTCCAGTTCCATAACTTGGTTTGTTCAGAGCTGCAGCAGGATGCACTTCTTGCAGGTGTCATTGTCAGGGACACAGGAGGTCTCCCTGACTTCCCACATCCTACAAGAGGAGCAGTCTAACATTCTGCCTGGCATTCTCTCTACTCTAAATGAACAAAACAAAACGTACCGGAACCTACCCTCGTCTCTGCCTGTTCACGCCGAAGCCCGTAAAGCCAAAGCCGTCCCATTCTGACTCAGTCCAGTCCGACGATGGCCGCCGTATATAGTGGACATTTTTTTAAATCGTTGGCGAGATACGTCATGCGCCTGCGCAATTTCGCCTATTTTCCCCATTCAGTAAATAAAACGGCTTCTCTCGGAGATGTCTTCATTCTCAACCTCCTGCTTCGATTTAATTAGACTGTTAAACAATTCCTCTCCTTCTTATACCTTTGGCGTGCTATGTCACCCGCCTGTGCAGTCTAGCCTCTTTCCCCTGATCAGTATAATAAAAAGCTTCTCTCCGAGATGTCTTCAGTCCTCCATTCTCAGCCACTTGCTTCGACTTAATTCGTATTAGATTGCTAATTTGAGCATTTCTTTGTTTTTTGTAATCCATCGATGTTGCACCGTACTCATGTTCCCCAGAAACTGACACTATTGTTGCTCCACTGTACTCCCTGCCAGCAGCTCCTTTTAGTTTATTTGGCCAACTGCTCTCTCATTGCACTCTAATTTCCTTTACTCCAGTGAAATACCGTTAAGTCAGACTTCACTTCTCCCTATCAAATGTCAAGTTGACCCCAATGATATTGTGATCACTGCCTCCTCTGTATTCTTTTACCTTCAGCTCCCCAATCAACTCCGGTACATTACATAATACCCACTCCAGTATCACTGATCCTCTAGTAGCCTTAACGACAAACCTCTCTAAAAAGCGATCTCGCAGGTATTCAACAGAACTACTCTCTTGAGGTTCTTTATCAACCTGATTGGTCCAACTGACCCGCATTTTGAAATCTCCCACGTCTAAGGTAACATTTCCCTTTTGATTCACGTTTTCTATTTCCTTTCTCTTACACTTTCCCTTCTCGAAGATTGCAGTGGAAGTTGCAATTGCCAGTCTTCCGTAGCCGTTCCAGAATCTAGTGCATCTTGAAAGATCAGTATTAATGCCTCCACAATCTCTTCAGACACCTCTTTCAAAACGCTGGTATATACAGCATCTAGTTCAGATTACCTTCAGTCCTTCATTTTTCAAAAAACGTTCGCCCTAGAAAAGACAAATTCACAGAAAGACATTTAGAAATTCAGTGTCAGAGTGAAGATTGATGCAGAATACATTATCAGTTTCCCCGCCATTTCCTTCAGCTCCCCACACCCAATTAATACCACTCTACCAAGGTTTTCTCGCGATCCAAAATCCAGTCTCGCCATTCTTTATACTGTATGTATTGGAAGAAGTTTTTGGCATCCTTGTTAATGCTTTTGCCTAGATGACTTCTGCATTCTATCTTTTCCTTGGTCTTGACCTTTTAGCTGCCTTCCGTTGGTTTTTAAAACTTCCGAATCGCGAACATCCCACTAATTTTGCTCTATTATATGCCCTGTCTTTACATTTTATGTTGGCTTTGACCTTTCTTCTTTGCCACGCTTGTGTGATCTTGCCTTCAGAATATTTGTTGCACTTTGGAATATATGTAACCTACGCCTTCCGAAATGCTTCCAGAAATTCTGGCCATTGCTGCCTTGCATCTCCTCTCTGATGTCTCTGTAATTTCATTTACTCCACTGCATTGATGACAAAATCTAGCTTTAGCGTCTCTGTCTTAAATTTCCAGGTGAATTCGATTAGATTATGATTACTTGCCCTCAGGGATCTTTTACCATATGATATTTAATACATTTCTGCCTACTGCACAACATCAAACCTAGAGTAGCTGATCCTTTCGTGGACCTAATCATGAGCTGCTCTAAAGAGCCATTCTTAAGTGTTCTAGAAATTACACTTCTTGGGCTCCAGCACCAACCTGATTTTCCCAATCTATCTGCTCTCTTGCTTTTTTGGCGCAAACAGATTCTGTTTTAATGAGGTCTCCAGACATTGATAAAGGAGCCAGGTTATCAGGACTAAGTAGAAAGGTATGGGGTTAGAATCACTCAGTGCAGATTGGCTCGATACTAGTACCGTGAGGTGGATAGCCCAATACCAGGGCAGTTTGATATTTAATAATTTTGTAACCTTTTTTACATTTGCTGAACGGTCATTGATGGCGGTCATAATCTGAATGTTCTTCCACATACTCAGATAATCTGGTTTTGTTTCCGAATCCCTTGAAAGAGAAGAGTGAGAAATTTTGAAGCCTTGTTATCGATAAGCCACTATCTCTTAGGTAGGTGCGAACTGGGTCATGTAAATGTCAGTCGAACCGGTCTCTGCGGACAACAAATTGTCCCCGTTAAGGTCAATATATTATTTGAGAGTTAGACCTGTAATAATATATATTTAGCATAGACAGGAATAGATTTCGAAATAAAAACGAAAGAATGGGTATGAGGCTAAGGGTATAACAGGATATTAGTCATAATCCCGTTGTTCTGCGGGACATGATGTAAATCTTGAAAGTTATGCGTTGTTCATTCACCTCTTTTAAAACAAAAATCCTATAAAACACCTGGTACACGATAGTTTTCACGCTCTAATTGACCACATTAAGTCCGCCATAGATTTTGAATAAATGAAAATAAGGGAATTTTAGCTGTCTTTCTAACTTCAGGAAAAGGGTATCCGCCACGTTACCTTTTTTTTGTGAAATTATCGTTGATAAGGACTGGGGCACAGTTGCAATGGTACCCCTCTCAGGATTTAAAAGTTGACTCTAGGGAGAATATGTCGCGCCGGAGTAATCTGCCGCTCGTTTGTAAGTGAAGGGTGGTGTGACACATCGCAAATCTCTGGTCGTTTCTGTTGAATAAAATAGGTAAATATAACAGAGTAATTTTGAAACAGCTTACGCAGTTCATGTTTCATTATTCCGACTGTTAACCGTTGGAAATCCTTATACCGTACTGCTGTTCGCGGGTGAAGGCAACACTGCTGCTTTGACCGCATTGGGCAATGATTAAAATTCCAGCCCGGTCCTCGCCTAATTAGTATTTGGTTTATTATCGTCGCTGTACCAATATACAGTGAAAATCTGTTTTTCATTCCTGCAACAGAAATAATATCACAACAAATATACATCAATGTACACAAGGAAAATGTGCAAATTAGCAATAATAGAGTCCCTTAGAATGTATTTCAATAATTTCCTACCACCGTATAAAACTCACCAAATTCCACTTACCTGGTTTAAATTCACCGTAATTCCTAATCAACAATAGGAGGTGTATTTGAGTCCGTGGTACCTCGCCTGTATCAAAGGAAAAACTCTTGGTCGGCGTGACGGCTGTTTCCCTGTGTCCGAATATTTTCTAAGACAGTTTATTAGTTCTTGGAAATTTATCAACCCTTGTATAGCCCTCAACAAACAGCATCTAACCAGAATTGCGCAGTTAATAAGAAAGAGGCAAGATAGTTGTTTTGAAGAGACTTATGTTTATTTTCCAACTTATACACACGTCTGTTTAGTTGTATCAGAAGAGGGAACATTTTCGTTTCCATGTGTGAGGGGAACTATGATGGCAACACGGAGTGGATTTAGTAGTTTATACAGGGGGTGGAAACATTCTGATCTCCGAGTAAGCGCGGACTTTCACGGAAGCATTTTGTGTCGCTGAAATGAAATATGCAGTTATTTCTGCTCCATCCCTGCTGTGATGCTTTTCTGAGCTTGTTTCAGAATTTACCTGTCTTTTTACTCGGCTTGAATCATGTGAAATATTTCGTTGTGTGAGGAGATAGAGTTCGACTTCAGTGCTTTGAATTAAATTCGGCGAAGCATATACTAAGAGAGTGATTGTACCTCTTAAAGATAACTACATTAGCATGATAGTTTTGTCGACTAAGGATAAATTAACTAAAGTGAAACAATTTGCAGTTGACTTCAGAAATACGAGAGGTGAGGTAATTGAAACTAAAGTTTGCATATTAATTGAGTGATTGACATTTACCATAGTCAGGTTGTGTGGATCCTGATATCACTGGCCCAAAGCACGCAGTCGACCCTTCAAGTAGAATGGAGGAGAATGTTTTCACCCAGAGGGCTAGGATGGAGAATATTTCGTGACTCAAGCAGGAGACTAGACTGAGCATCTGCTGAGGTTTTCTCGTTGGGCGTATTGAAGAAATAGGTTTACAGGTTTCGATAAAATATGGAAATTAGAACTCTCCAACCCCTTCCCCCAACGCGCTCGCTGGGTTTGGATACGGTTTGGATCAAACCTGCGTGGATCAGAAATCATAGACAGGAGCATACGGCGTATGGGTTATGCGAACTTAAACATGTTTGCGTTCGTCCTGTTAGCTTGCATAAAATTTCCAGGCCTAGTCTGGCTGCCGAATTGCTCATACTTTTGGCGCGACATATATCACTCACATAAAGGTTCTAATGCATTGTTTTGTAAATTAATTTTGCATGATTGGTCATTCAGAATGGCAAAGGCATAGTAACTTCACTCGAATGTTGCTGAACAGAATTCCGCGTACAGTAATATAGTAAGTGCGAACCAGCAACGGGCTCTTATTTTGAAGTACATTTTCCGACAACACACAGTAATAAATCATGATCCACAAGATTCTGTAAAAGAAAGCTGTACAAATTTAAACGCGGATTCAAACAAAATAACATGTCTTTCAGCTTTACTTACAAATCACTGATCAAAACAGAATTTAAATATGAATCACGCACACAAAACTTACCTAATAGATACTGCCATTCCAAACACACATGCAAACAGAAATAAATAATCGAAAAACAACATAGGTATGAAGAGTTAAAGGAGAAAGTTGAACAGGGCACCCATTGTCCCAATGGTAACACCCAGAACTGGTATCATCCCGAAGTGTCTAGAGAATACACACTTACACAGCAATATTTATGTAAATCTCCAGAAAGCCGCAATCCTAAACACCACTAGAAAAGTCCTAATGTTCTGGGCAGTTGAGAAATAAGTGTACTTGGCTCTGCCTGTAAATCGGGTTTTTATCAGCGTGAGCTGAGAACAAGTAAAAATATAAGAATAATAGTAAGATATATTAAGAAAGGGTGCCATAAGAGACATAAAGAAGGGTGTAATAGATCTAATAGAAAATCAAACGGAACAGGAGGATACAGTACAACTGAGGGATCAATATAAAGACCATAAGTATCTGGGATATCAACAAACAAAGAAAATAGATCATAATGCGATAAAGTGAAAACTTTCGACAGAATTTAATTCAAAACTTAAGAAAATCTGTCAAACATTGCTCAATGGTAAAAATATAACAAAGGCAAGAAACACATCCGCTATATCGGTATTAACATCTTCTTTTAACATAATAATTTTGATCGAACCCGCAATATAAAAAAGAAAGTAACATGAGGACTGAAATGAATAATTCTGATAAACATTATGTGCACTATGTATGCATTCCACTGAGATTGACACTTCCTCGGACCGAAGGTATCTGAATCGGAAACAGGTTTTAATATTGCCGGCAAATGTCGTGAAATCTGTTGTCTTTGCGTCGGCAGAGGAATGGAATACATAATAATAGAAAAAAAACACATGCGAATTACTCGCTCCTTGAAGATCTCCTCAAATTCTAAATGAAATATAGCCGGTATCGTGCATTCTTTGCAGCTGTATCAATATCTTGGCGCAGGATAGATCGCCAGTGATATTGACACCCTGCAGCTTGAGTCGTGGGTAAGTACTGTAGTTCCAATTGTGCAACTTAGTGTGTAAATTTATGTTCTTAACTGAAAAGAACTGAATATATTTTTGGATATCCTGTTTTCAACGAAGAATAAATACTGTCAGTTCAATAATCAGATGCAAAATTAATTACAAAATTTAAAAGTCACGTTGGAAAATTAATGGCATTGAAAATGCAGCGTCTGAAAATGGGCATCCAATATGGAAGTAGACTAAGTAGTCTGTTTAACGACTGATATATTCCAAAACTGCCGACTCGAGTGTGTAAACGGATCGTCAATACTTAAAAAATACCGACAAAGGAAAAGCGAGAAAATACAGATTGGTTAAATAATACGTGAACAGTGAAAACAAATGAAGTATATTATATTAGGACATTCAACATATCACCGGGAATAGATAGACATGAGACGGATTTCCTATTAGGAATCTTCTTGCAATGTTTCAAGCTACCGATGGAAAATCAGACATGGAAGAAATAATGGATGTGCTGTATATGCCCTTTGAGAAGATGATTGACAAATCCACCAACGAGGACAAGGAAACTACGAAATATGCAGAAGTATGAGAGAAGAAACAGTGACAATAAATGATTTGTTGAGGGATTGTGTTCTGTAATTCAGTACTAGGATCGCAGTTATTAGCAGTTATTAGTATTCCAGTCCTTTCAATAAAGGAATCAAATGCAATATTTGGATAATTACAGGTTAAATTAAACTGCGTGGGCCAATTAGTTGTGCATGGGATGCAAATAAATTTAACTGCGTCGGGTATGCAACAAATGTGTCGAGTATTGCTTATTTAATACGCAATAAGAGTGAACTTATCCATCTTGCTCGGGATAGGATCAACAGCAGAACATGGATCAAATGGCCATTCATCGGAATTGCTAGTGAATGAAACGTCCTTAGCGTTTTTGTATCCCAGTCGCAAGAAGCATCTGGAAAAGCATGAAATCTGAAATGAACACAGGTGATTGGGCTTGAATCATCCACGTCATCCAGCATTTATGAAAACTGCCAAGGCATAGAAAGTTGATCTGAGTTGGTAACGCTGTACATATTCTAGTTGCTTTCATTAATCAATGCATCAGATGTTTTCGGATGTAACCTATCACCATAGCAACTATAATTACAGCCTGCACAGCAGATATATTCGCTTCTTCGTACCTATCCCCATCCACAACAGCTCTTCTGCAACGTAAATGTCACCTATCAGTTCACTTTTGAGGTGTTAATGAAGTATCTTTGACTTGAGATATCATGCCTGCACTACATTACATAAATGCAACATGCCCTTTCGACATTTTCCGAAATGTACAGATCCATCGAATCTGAGAGCAACCAGAAAGGGAGAAAATGAGTTGATTACAACTGTACTCATGGGGTTTAGAAGAATACATTGGAGAATCGTTTTCCTTTTGGCCGCTAGAATAATGTTGTCCCTCTCGGGTCTTCTGAACCAACATGTACAGTCTCATGAGGTGACTTCAGATACTTGGTATTAAAATCAAAAGAATTGTCATAGTCCCTTCTGGCAATCGCCCACCTGACTATTTAACTCAGGAATTGGGCCTCAATCAACTCGTTTAGTTCAAATCATTCCCAGGTTCCACTAACTACAAACACCTGCTTTCCATCAGCAAATGCAGTATCAAAACCCTGTGAGCACAAAGAGCCGCCAGTTCGTGTGCGAAACCTCGGTGAGTTACTCGGGTGTGAGTAACCTCGTTCCATGGTTCTTAGGACTACCAGTTCTAGGTCAAACAACGCTCCTGGATACCGATTCCTCGTTCGCTACGTTGATAATGCCTCCCGACTCTGCCTCCACGCCCGTGTTCTGCAATTGGCTTCGTTTCCACCGCCACGTCTTTGCAACAAGGTTATTGTTTACAAGATAGTAGTGACCCTATGGCTCTCCCTTCCATGAAAGGTATGGAGAATAGATGGCTGAACATACCTTAATGAAGATAGATAGGACTCTGGAGAGATGGATTACAAAAGAAACACCGAATGAATCATAACTGTACTGAAGAACCTACTGTTATCGAACAATCTGATTGTCCTGGCTGATTTCTTTGTTTGTGATCGGGCTAACGTCTTTGTTATTTCGGCGTCAGCGTTTCAGGCACCCGAGGAGTGGTACTGAGAACCTTCAATTTGATGTTCTCGTCATTTCTCCTCAGATGCTGTTTCCGGGTCCTGTATAACAGTCTTCACTGTGAAATCAAATTCTACCAAGGACTCCCAATTTCATTGACACATTAAAAGTGTCAACAGATGCTCTGAGAGTGGTATCTTGTTCATTCGTGACATTTTTCCAAAACTACACAATATAAGTTGTAAGACAGATTGAACAGTAATAGGAGCGGGTTAAAATATGTACTGCAATTTTAAACCTTTGTCACAACTACAATATCCCACTGCTTATGCTGCTGGGAAAATAGAAGTGCGAAAGATCTGGGTATTAATCTGCAGTATCGTTTCTCTTTTCTTTCCGCTGTGAATTTAGTGGCATTTGTGATTCTGACTAGGGGATTGTGCGGCCTCTCTACCTGCACTACTCATTACCTGGTTGTCATTGCAGTTGAGGATCTACTGCTTATTTTCACTGATGTCATTTAATTTGCAGATACATTTCCTTTATTTCTCCTGGAGTTTCCTGAACATTGCACCTGTCTGCAGAATTATCCGTGCGCTGACACGTACAACTACCGACTATTCTGTTTGGTTTACCGTCACTTTTAC
This sequence comes from Hemitrygon akajei, assembly GCF_048418815.1. NCBI lineage: Eukaryota > Metazoa > Chordata > Chondrichthyes > Myliobatiformes > Dasyatidae > Hemitrygon > Hemitrygon akajei. The sequence goes on from NC_133133.1 coordinate 123,016,896, forward strand.
CTTTGATCGATTTGTCGCCATTTGTTGTCAGAAGATGAAAACGAAATATTGTGCCGGGGAAACTGCGCTTGTGGTTCTAACAACAACTGATAATCTGATTTTTCAGAAAAAAAAAACCCATTCCCTTCAACTTCGTAACAGAGCCAAGAGAGATAATCAATAATATACCCCGGGGCTGCGATCAGAACAAAAGTTAGTATAATGACCCCAGTTGAATTGGATTTGATTGGCTCGAAATAGTTTTAATCCCATTGCTCCCTTTTGTTGTAATTCTGCTGCTCAACGCTCTGACAGTCAAGCAGATTTTAGTGGTGATTCGGGTCCGTACGGGATTGAGAGCTCAGAGTAACGGGGAGAATCGCAATAACCCAGGAATTCAGCAAGTCAGGCAGCATCTATGGACAGAAAGCAACAGTTCGACGTTTACGACCAAAATCCTTCATAAAGATCGATGAATGATCTCAGCCCTAAACGTCAAAAGCGTATTACTTTCTATTGTGTTCCCTGACCTACTGTGTTCCTCCAGCATTTTGCATGTGTTACTCGCAGCGCTTGTGACATTGGTGCATTCTCTCCCTTGATGAATGGCAGTAGTAAGCCTTTGTGGTAACCACCTATCCACAACTCCTCTGGGTAATTAGTCTGCATCCATAATCTCCGGAATGGATATCTCCTACAGTGAACCCTTGCTGCAGAAATGAACCACTCAGAAATCCCAACAGCAGTGATCCTGAGTTTATAGTGCCCAGGCTTTGTTTCTTATTAACTATAATGCCCAGTGTCACTGAGCGCTTCAATGACAAGAGCGCATTGTCCTACAGGTAGAATGGTAGAATGGGGGGGATGTCTATCCAATATTAAAGAGGGAGTGTCGTTATCCCTTCAATATCTGAAGGCTGTGTCTTTCTTCTAATTCCATGTGTCAATGAGAGGGTACAAACGAGTCTGCTATGGTTACCATGAATCCGAGCGGCCTGTAATATTGAGAACGTCCGTACGATGTCCTCAGTTACTGACCACGTGCCGACCTAACGCAGCGGTATTAATGTACCGTCTACAATACATGCTGCACCTGCCAGTTCTGTGTGATGATGACCGACAGGAACACACACGTCGCTTGGAAAAGTTTGTTCAATTATAAAGTATTAAATAAAAAAGTAGTTGCTGTTTCTAAATAAGGTTAAAGTCCCGTTTAGAGATTTTAACACAATTTGCTGATCGCCATGATAGTTAATACCACCTTAATATGAACAAAGTCTACTTACGAAATGTTCGGAGCGACAGCATTTAATAGATCAAGAGAATTCGACTGCCGGGACACGGTTGGGGGGGGGGGGGGAGTCAGCTAAAGACTCATTCTAGACAAGGATGCCTCGTATTGCTGATACAGGTGAATGAATTATCTCTCATCTACATGGGTCTTGAATGAAATGAATCTGATATTATCACAATCAGAGTTTCAATAATTGGCATTAGGTGGTGCAGGATCATATTACGGACTTTGGGTGAATGGGAGAAAATGCACTAGATCACGGAGAAGACCTACAAATGAAGCACCAATAAAAGTAAAGTCCGAGGGAGGCCTAAGATTTCCGAGAGATAAATAACCTATTACTCAACGTCCTCGTCTCGTATGCCGAAGCTGTAAATAGGTACAGGCATACAACCTCTGGATCTCAGTTGTATCCCCCATATCCAATTGCATCAATTTTTATACATCTGTAACTCTCGCTTCGGATAGCAGCTTAACATAGGGAGTAATAGCCAAACTTAAGAAATCTCGTTTGGGTAGAAATTGCGCGATGTGTCCTCTGTTACAAATCAGTACCCCGAAATAGCAAACGATACACAATATGTGATTAAACGATTAAGCTTTATAATTCTTACTTTGACTTTATGGTTAGTAAAGAAACGAAAAAAAAAGCCCAATCTTGTTGGCTGTTGCGCAATGTTAGAGTTCACGGCTATTCGTCCACCATCGACCTCCTCCTATCGTTACTGCCCTTGGGAGCCTCGCTCGAAGTCCACCGCATCCGACGGTCTACCGATTCTCTCCATTAGCGTCTTCTCTACTCATCTCTCTCCGGCCAAAAGACCGTGAAAATGCGTCTTGCAGCTCACAAGGAAGAACAACAGCATTCCATATCCCCGTTATCTGTAGTCATAACCCAAACATTTCTGCTACAGAGAAACTATTACATTATCAGTGAAACACTGCAGCATGTTACACCTTCCGCCCGCCAAATTTAGTCATGTCCTCATGACGTTGAGATAATCTGCCAACCCTTCCTGCAAAACACAAAGCCCAATCCGGGTGTGAAAAGCAGTGACATAGCTCCCCAACATAGTAGTGGTCATACTTTGCGCTCCTGATGCTACGTAGGCCAAACTATCCAGTGGTCTATGAAGTCTTTCAGACCTCCGCACGCCATCATGTAGCTCTTCAGTTTCTGACACTACTGGGTGTACTTGCAGTCTACCTGTTGAGACCTCCCCCGATCTAACACTAGTGCCCACCTGCAACTCGGAGTCTTAATCAGTGAACAAACCCCGCTTCCTGCCCTGCAGAGTCCCGCTGCAACCAAGGCTGCCCTCTGATAGTTCCCCCACCTCCCAACTTCACCTGTCTCAATGGGAAAAGGGCCGGGATTCTCTTCTTTAATTATTGGGGAGTTAGCGAAAGGCAGCATATACCAAACATCTAGGTCCTCATCCTGCGAATCAGTATCCCTCTCAGGGATGGGGGTCGGCCTAATCTCGCCTGTTGGGGGCCCAATAGTCTCCCCGCGTTTCCGAAGATTCTTCTTAGTAGGTGTAGGCTCCAATTTAGGCTCTGGATCCACCAGCACTTCTTGACCCAGTGGCAACAGGTGGTTCCGATGGAGAACCTTGACAGGCCCATTCCCATCCTCTGGTTTTACACGTAAAGCTGGTAATTTTAGCATCTGACTCCCCACCACATAGGGCGTAGCCGCCCAGCGGTCGGCCTAAAAGTTCTGTTCAAAAATTTCAAAGGAACATCTAAACAAGCCTGAAGCATTTTGGAAACAAGTGCTATGGACCGATGAAGTTAAAATAGAACTTCTCGGCCGCAATGAGCAAAGGTATGTTTGGAGAAAAAAGGGTGCAAAACTTTATGAAAAGAACACCTCTCCAGCTGTTAAGCACGGGAGTGTATCGATAATACTTTGAGCTTGTGTTGCAACCAGAGGCACGGCGAACGTTTCACTGGTAGAGGAAATAATGAATTAAATTAAATACCAGCTGTAAAAAAGCAGAAGATGAAAAGAGTACGGCTTCGACAATAGGGTTATGATCCTAAAGACACCTCATATCCACAATGGACTACCTCAGGAGGTGCAAGCTGAAGATTTTGCCATGGCCCTCACAGTGCCCCGACCTAAACATCATTGAAAATCTGTGGATGGACCTCAAAAGAGCAGTGCATGCAAGGCGGCCCAAGAATCTCACAGAACTAGAAGTCTTTTGCAAGGAAGAATTGGCGAAAATAACCCCAAAAAGAATTGAAAGACTCCTTGCTGGTTACAGAAAGCGTTTACAAGCTGTGATACTTACCAACGGGCGTGTTACTAAGTATTGAACATGCAGGATGTTCAAACTTTTTCTTCAGGCCCTTTTCCTTTTTTGTTATTTTGAAACTGTATAAAATGGAAATTTAGAAAAATGTAATCTTGCTTAAAATATTAAAGAAATGTGTCATCTTTAACATCATGCCTGTTGGAAATCGGGTCATCTTTTACTCGCTTAGCTATTCACATCTACAGAAATTTTGACCAGGGTTGCCCAAATTTCACATGCCACTGTATCTGCCCCAACTGTTCATTGCTCGGTGTAATCACACAACACCCAAAGGAATCGATCCCTAACGTAACCCCCACAATTGTAACTCTGGCTTCGGGTAGCACCTTAATGTAGGAGGAGATAGCCCCGGGATCAGCCGAATTTAAGGAATCACGTTTGGGTGGATGCTGTGTGATGTGTGCCTTGTTCCAAATTGGTACGCCGAAATAGCAAACAGTATAATATATGCGATTAAGTGATTAAGCTTTATAATTCTTCCTTTGATTATATGGTTAGTAAAGAAACGGAAAATAGAAAAAAAAGGCCAATTTATTAAACAGCCTGTTGCGCAATATTGGAGCTAACTGATAAGCCGATCGTCCGTCATCAAACTCTTCCGATCGTTTCTGCTCTTCGGACCCTCGCTGCAAGCCCGGCAGTCACCAACCCTCTCCATTCGCGTCTTCTCTCTTCATCTCTCTCCTGCAAAAGACCACGAAAATCTCTCTTCCATCTCACAAGAAAGAACAGCAACATTCCAAACCCAAACATTTCTGCTGCAGAGCAAGCATTATATTAACAGTGAAACCCTACAGCATGTTACACAGCAGTGAAACCCTACAGCATGCTACAGATTTCTAATCAATTCCTGTCCATTGCACACCACCCAGTCTTGAATAATTGATCCTCTGCTGCGTCCAACCACGAGCTGCTCGAAAAATTGCATCACTTTGACATTCTAGAAATTTCCCCTCTTGTGATTGAGCACCAACCTGTTTTTCTCAGTCTACCTAATATCTTTCTTTTTGGACGTCGCAACACCGTCTGTTTTAATGAGGTTTCCAGACACTTGTTAAGGAAGTGAAGTCAGGTCTCAAGGGACAGTGGGAAGGTATCGTGTTACAATCAATCAGACTAGTTTTTCTCAATACTAGAATCGTGAGGTGGATAGTCCAATACCACGTATCTTTGATGCTGTGAATAATTTTGTAAACGTTTCTACATTTGCTAAATGAGCATTGCTGACGTCCATAATCTGAGTGTTCAACAACATATTCAGATAAACTAGTGTGGTTACCAAATCCCTTCAAAGACAAGAGGTGTGAAAGTTTGAAGCCCTGCTGTGGACAATTCATTATCTCTTAGGTAGGTGGGAATTAAGTCGTATAAATGTCAGGCCAAAGGGTCTCTTCGGACAACAAATTGATAACTTTAAGTTGAATAAGTACTTTGAAAGTTAGTCCAATAATAGAACGTATTCAGAGTTGTCAGGAATAGATGACTGGATTAAAACAAAGGAATAGGTATGAGGCTAAGTAGGTTAACAGTCTGTTAATAGGTTAACAGTCGTAATCTTATTGATCTGCCGGGAAAGATCGAAATGTTCAATGTTCTGCGTTGTTACTTCCCCATTTTTTCGATTCTCCATTGACTATCTGTAAAACGATAGTTTTTCATGCTTTAACTGACCACATTAAATTGCGATTGACAGAAAACGGACGACTTTTGGTGCTCGTCCTCGACTTTGTGAAAGGGGAATTTGTCAAACAGCCACGACGTTAACCTTTGTTTTTGTTAAATGATCACTAATGACGACCGGGACCTCGTTGCAATAGCACCCAGGTCATGATTTGAAAATTGACTACAGGGAGAATATGACGTGTTGGATTAATCTGCCGCTAGCTTGTAAGTGATAAAAATGGGCCAATCTAATGAAGCTGACTCAAACCATCTTTCAAATTTGTAATATTAACCGCTGGAAATACTTACACTATACTGCTATTAGGTGGTGAGCGAAGGCAACACTGCTGCTTTGGGCACACTGTGCAATGCAATGCTTAAAATTCCAGACCGGTCTTCCCCTATTTAGTACTTATTTCAGTTTATTCACTGTACCTAAATGCAGTGAAAATCAGTGTTTTTCATGCCATCAACAGAGATCATACCACAACAAAAATACACGGAGGTACACAAGACAAATGCTTAAATTATCAATAATAGGCACCCTCAGAATTTATTTCAATAATTCCCACCACTGTACAACGTTTAGTTCGACTTATCTGGTGAGGTTCTAGTGTCATTCTTAATCAACAAAAAGGTATATTTGGTTCCGTGGTACCTCGCCTGTTTCAAAGAACAATGAACAACTCTCGTTCGGCAGGACTGCTGTCTTTTTCGTCGTCTCCTGATACATCCTGAGATAGGTTATAAATTACTAGGAATTTATCCACCCTGATATACTCCAGAAAAAAATAGCACCTACCCCTTATTGCACGGTTAACACAAAAGAGGCAATTAATTGTGAAGAAACTGATAATTTTTCCCATGTGTACACGGAGGTTTGTTTATTGCTGTGTCAGTAGAGTTAACGTACTTCTTGCTATATGTGAAGGGTAGAAGAATGCAATACAGTGTGGATTCAGTTGAATATTGGTTTGTTTAAACACTCTGACATCTGAGAATCGCGGCCTTTAATGTTTATTTATTTATTTATTGAGAAAATTGATCGGATATAACACGTGTTTCTCGGAAAACATATGTGAACATCCGGGGGAATGTTCCAATCAATAAGATAAGATTGGTGGTGCGGATTGTAGAGGTGCCCTATTCTATAAAGTAGATACACAAAATCAGGTTACAGAAAAAAACACTTACTCTTCTCAAGAAAGATCTCTTATTGTACACTAAGCCTCGATCAAAACAACTTTCTGAGGATCTTAGAAAAACCAATATTAGAGATGATTCAAGGTGGAAAAGGTTACAAAATAATTTCAAAAGACCTGTGTATTCATCAGTCCAGAGTAAGAGAAATTGTCTACAAATGGTGGGAACTCAGTACTGTTGCCATTGTCCGTAAGAGAGGACACCTTGCAAAGACCACACCAAGAGCACAAAGTGCAATGCTGAACGAGGTGAAAAAGAAACTAAGGGTAACTACAAAATACCTGCAAAAATCTCTAGAACGTTTGAAAGTCTCGGTTCATGTGTCGACTATAAGTAAAACACTGAACATGGAAGGATACCGTGGAGGCAACCATTGCTCTGCAAAAGATAAAATCATTGCTGCACATCTAAATTTTGCAAAAGACCACCTGAATATTCTACAATGCTTCTGGAACAATGACATGTGGACAGATCAGGAAAATAGTTGAACTGCACTTTGTCAGAAATGCACATTTCTATCTTTGGAGAAACAAACACGTTGTCCTGCGGTGTCGCATACTGGTGCCTTCGATGCTGTGCCGGCATTCCTAATGCCTAATCTTCTGTTTCCATCTCTTCAGGTGAGTATATCGTTCCTCAACTTCTGGGTCGAGTCGTTGGCAGCCTGTGACAGAGACTGCCGTCATCCTCACCTGGGTTGAGTCGGTGCCAACTGCTATCATTACAGAGAGTCTGACGTTCTTCTGCACTTGGTTCAAGTCTTGCCTGCGACCACCATGACAGATGGAGATTAATCTGTGCAAATTGTTTAGCTTTCCAGCGTTTATCCAAATAGAGCCGAGATATATATTTCAGGAAGAGAATAGAAGATTCATAGCTCTTCTGTTTGTAGTGTTACGTATTCAGGCAACAATAATTATAGATGAGTTAGACGAAGGGTTTAACAACAAATAACACGTTTATTAAACACTGATAACAAACCCCCTTCAAAAGTAAACAAACCCAAACAATGATCCGAGCTCAGCTGCTCAAACAGTCCTTAATAGCGTTGCAGTCCCAAACAGTCTTCAAAGCGGTATTGAAAAGAACTCAGTTCTTTAAAGCGATATGCCGACAGTTCAAAAGCTCACGGTACTTTTAAAAGGAGAGACTTTTTAAAACGAGGTAAATTCTCTTCCACGTCGATGTCCTTCGATTCCCAGCGTCGAACTCCCACGTCGAATTTTATTAAATATAACAACTTAAAGTGACTGACCTTCCTTCCACAATATTCTCAATCTCCCGCTTTTTTCAGCGGAGACTATCATGAGAATAGTAAACGAAATCCTTCCGAATGAGGATCACACAAGGTCGAAGTCAATCCATCGAAAATCGATTTTCCTCGATCTCCATTTTCCAAACTTCACTCTCCCTTAGCAAAGAAACCGTTGGCTCTGACCTTTTAAACTTTAGGCATTATATAAAACTTCATTTTTAACTAAACTGCGTCATCACATTAAATCACACAGTGATATGAAGTCATCTTGGCAAATCCAGCCACGAACTGCCCCACCTGACAGGGTGGGTCTCCCTTTTATACCCTGTAGAAAAAACCTGTCACATGACCTCTACTGGCGGGAAAATGACATCACTCCACCATTACCTCATGTCCAGTATAACTTCAACCCCAGTCACGTGACAAGGGTACCACTGTCACGTGTCACGGGTACGTAACACCTCCCTCCAAAAAAAAACATTTTTGGTCTGACAAGAACAAAAATTTTAACAATTACTTACAAAAAAAACCCCCAAAAAACACAAAGGTATAAATTATATAACATACACAATATACAATACAGTAGGAGTGTTACAATAAAAACAACCACTCCAAAAAAAAAACATTTTACATTCAACATCGAGATAGACAATCAGCAACCACATTATCTTTACCTTTAATATGAGTTATCACAATATTGTACTCTTGTAACATCAAACTCCAATTTAACAATCTTCTGTTTTTGTTTTTCATCTTACTCAGAAAAACTAACGGATTATGATCAGTGTAAACAATAAGTGGTTTTTGAGTTGTACCAACATATACCTCAAAATATTCCAAAGCTAAAACAAGAGATAACAATTCTTTCTCTATTGTTGAATAGTTTCTTTGATGCTTATTAAATTTCTTAGAAAAGTATGCTACCGGATGATCAACCTCATCACCCTCATTCCTTTGCATCAATACTGCTCCCGCAGCTTCATCACTAGCATCCACAGCTAATGAAAAAGGTTTTTCAAAGTCAGGTGCCTTAAGCACAGGTTGTTCACATATCATTGTTTTCAATTTTTCAAATGCTTCCTGACAGAACACTGTCCACACAAACTTCACATTCTTCTGCAGAAGGTTAGTTAATGGAAGGGCAACATTAGCAAAATTCTTACAAAATTTTCGATAATATCCTACCATTCCCAAAAATCTTCTGAGAGTTTTTTTCCCCGTCGGAGTGGGAATCTCTAAAATTGCCTGAACTTTTGCCTGAACAGGAGCTACCTTACCTTGACCCACAACATAACCAAGGTAAGTCACAGTAGCATGTCCAAATTCACTCTTGGCTAAATTAATAGTCAAGTTAGCTTTTGAAAGCTTTTCAAACAATTTCTCCACCGCAATAATGTGTGCTTCCCAAGTATCATTTCCTGTCACTAAATCATCAATATAAGCATCAGTATCTTTCAAACCCTGAATCACAGAATTAATCATCCTCTGAAAAGTACCTGGGGCATTCTTCATCCCAAATGGAAGAACATTATACTCATATAACCCAGATGGAGTTACAAATGCAGAAATCTCTCTACCTCTATCCGTTAATGGAACACACCAATACCCTTTCAATAAATCAATCTTTGTAAGGAACTTTGCTTTCCCAACTTTATCTACACAATCATCTACTCTAGGAATTGGATATGCATCTGTTTTCGTTACAGCATTCACCTTTCTATAGTCCGTACAAAACCTAATACTACCATCAGGTTTTGGCACCATAACACATGGCGAACTCAAATTCGAGTTAGAATGTCTAATAATATCATTCTCTAACATGTATTCAATTTCCTTCTCAGCAAGTTCACATTTTTCCTTGTTCATCCTATATGGATGTTGTTTAATAGGTTTGGCATCTCCAACATCTACATCATGTGAAGCTATAGTAGTCCTTCTCGGAACATCTGGAAACAAATCCTTATACTTAAAAATCAATTCCTTCATCTGTTGTTTCTGCTCTAGCTGTAAATGTGCTAATTTCTCATCCATATTTTCCAAAATAGTCGAATTAGGTAACCTAACAGAAACAATGTTAGATTTAGAATGAAAGTCAGATGAATCATCTATCATGTTCCCAGTTAAATCCAACTCATTCTCACTAACCACAACAGTCACAGTATCAGATTGTTTCTCAAAATATGGTTTAATCATATTTATGTGGCAAAGTTGTGTTGACCTTCTACCATCTGGAGTTTTTATTACATAATCCACATCATTAACTCTAGACACAATTTCATAAGGTCCATGAAATCTAGCTTGTAAAGGATTTGTCTGCACTGGGAAAAGAACCAACACCTTATCTCCAGGCTTAAACATCCTCATCCTAGCTTCCTTATCATACCAAGTTTTCATTTTCTCCTGAGCCAACTTTAAATTTTCCTTGGCTAAGCTACAAGCTTTATGTAACCTGTCCTTAAATTTCAAAACATAGTCCAACAAATTAGTATGCACTTCCTTACTAATCCATTGTTCCTTCAATAAAGCTAAAGGTCCTCTAACTCTATGTCCAAACACAAGTTCAAATGGACTAAAACCTAAAGATTCCTGTACCGATTCCCTTACTGCAAATAAAAGTAAGTTTATACTCTCATCCCAGTCACTTTCATTCTCCACACAATATGTCCTAATCATATTCTTGAGAGTAGAATGAAACCTCTCCAAGGCACCTTGCGATTCTGGATGGTATGCAGACGAAGTAATTTGCTTAGCTCCCAATTTATAAACTATCTGTTGAAACAATCCAGACATAAAATTACTACCTTGATCAGTTTGTATTTCCTTAGGCAATCCAAAATAAGTAAAGAATTTTATAAGAGCCTTCGTCACAGTTTTAGCTTTTATATTCCTAAGTGGTACTGCCTCTGGAAACCTAGACGAAGTACACATGATAGTCAACAAATACTGATAACCAGTTTTTGTCTTTAGTAATGGACCAACACAATCTACAATAACTTTAGAAAACGGTTCACCAAATGCTGGAATAGGTTGTAATGGAGCTACTGGTGTAACCTGATTTGGTTTACCCACAATTTGACAAGTATGGCACGTCTTACAAAACATCGCCACATCTTTTCTTAAACCAGGCCAGTAAAAATGTTTTAAAATCTTGTCCACAGTTTTCCTTACCCCTTGATGTCCACCTAAAGGCACACTATGAGCTAAAGTCAAAATCTCATTCCGATAAACTTTAGGAACAACCACCTGGTAAACAACATTCCATTCCTCACTTGCAGGAATTGTAGGCGACCTCCACTTCCTCATCAACACTCCTTTTTCCAAGTAATATCCTACTGACACCTTCTCAATTTCACTACCTAGTAAAGCTTGTTCCCTTAATTTTATAATCTCAGGATCTCTATTCTGCTCTGCTATCATCTCCTTCCGAGACAGAGATAAATCTTCATAGTCAGACTTACTCCCAGAACCTTGTTCAAACAACGAAGGTAAGAAAGTCTCTGACACATCCTCAAAACTCAAATCCTGAGTTGAACAGTCATGAGTAACAACCTCATTCTGCACATCAATTTTTTTAGCCATAGCTCTAGTCACAACACAAGAAAAATCTGTGTTAGAATTCACCTCTGGTTCCTCTGACTCCATTGTCAAATGCACTTCAGGAAAAACTTGTCCACCTGCCAAGTCATTACCTAACAATAAAGAAATACCCTTCACAGGTAAGCTATGCTGTAATCCTACCTTAACAAATCCAGTAACTAACCCTGACTTTAAATTTACTTCATGTAAATGTACAGGCATAAAATCACTTCCAACACCTCTTATGTAATTTACCTCACCAGTATCACTCTCTTCATTAAACTTCAACACACTATCTAACATCAGTGATTGAGAAGCTCCAGTATCCCTAAGAATTTTTATTGGCACCAGAGTAGATCCTTCTTTCAAGGATACAAACCCTTCAGTTATAAAATGATCATATCCCTTTCTAACTTGGTCAGACTCTAACAAATCCTCATTTGTGTTTACCAAACCCTGTAACTTTACAGGTGCTTTAGTATGTTGCACACAAGCATCTGGAACTGCTTCCTTCTCTTTCTTTTTCAATTTGAAACAGTTAGCTATTACATGGCCAGGCTTCTTACAATAGTTACAAATAAGACCAAACTGTCTTTCCTTCACAGGCTTTCCTTCCTCCTTACCTCTCTCATTAACCTCTAATTTAATTTCTGATTTACCTTGAGTCTCCATATTATTTTTCCTCTTAAAAATTCTACCCTGAGGAAATTTATTCTTATGGATTAAAACATACTCATCAGCTAATCTAGCACAGTCCTGCAATTTATCAGTATCCCTCTCATTTAAGTAGGTCCTTACTTCAACAGGAATGCTTCTTTTAAATTCCTCCATTAAAATCAGCTCTTTCAAAGTCTCATAGTCCTCATTTACATTTTTAGAAGAAACCCATCTCTCAAAACATATAGCTTTATCATAGGCAAATTCCACATAAGTCTTTTCCACAGACTTTTTCAAACTCCTGAATCTTTCCCTGTACGCTTCTGGGACCAATTCGTATGCTTTGAGAATATTTTCTTTCACAATATCATAATCTAATGCTTGCGCAGCAGTTAAAGCTGTGTAAACTTGTTGTGCCTTGCCTTTGATTACACTCTGTAATAACACTGACCATTTATCTTTCGGCCACTCTGACATCCGAGCAATAGTTTCAAAATGTTGAAAATATCTTTCCACTTCTGTTTCACTAAATGGAGGGACCAATTTAATTTCTTGACTAGCAACAAACGGTTTTTTAGAATCAGCAGACTGTTCTACAGACCTTAATTTCTCCATTGCATATTCAAAATCTCCTTGCTTTTGCTCAGCTTCCAATTTACACCTTTCTAACATCATTTGTTCGATTTGCAACTGCATCTCCAGATTACTTATTGGAAACGATTCTAAAATCGATTCTTCAAAAGCACCCGAAGCCACATAGTGAGACGCGATTTTTCTCTGTATTACAGCTTTTGATGTAGTCGACAAAATCCCTTTAAGATGCAACCGATTAGCAATTTCAGAGACTTCAGTTTTTTTTTCGCCTTCGCTAACAAATCCGCGACTGGCGAATCCAGAAACTCATCAATATTCATCGTTGCCGAATACCACTCACAAGCCAATCAAACAAAAAAAAATCGAGCAATCCCCATTACCAAAACACCAATTCAAAATTCAAAAAACTTATTAAACTCAAACAATTCAATTCCGGACGTAGCCCCCATATTTATGTTACGTATTCAGGCAACAATAATTATAGATGAGTTAGACGAAGGGTTTAACAACAAATAACACGTTTATTAAACACTGATAACAAACCCCCTTCAAAAGTAAACAAACCCAAACAATGATCCGAGCTCAGCTGCTCAAACAGTCCTTAATAGCGTTGCAGTCCCAAACAGTCTTCAAAGCGGTATTGAAAAGAACTCAGTTCTTTAAAGCGATATGCCGACAGTTCAAAAGCTCACGGTACTTTTAAAAGGAGAGACTTTTTAAAACGAGGTAAATTCTCTTCCACGTCGATGTCCTTCGATTCCCAGCGTCGAACTCCCACGTCGAATTTTATTAAATATAACAACTTAAAGTGACTGACCTTCCTTCCACAATATTCTCAATCTCCCGCTTTTTTCAGCGGAGACTATCATGAGAATAGTAAACGAAATCCTTCCGAATGAGGATCACACAAGGTCGAAGTCAATCCATCGAAAATCGATTTTCCTCGATCTCCATTTTCCAAACTTCACTCTCCCTTAGCAAAGAAACCGTTGGCTCTGACCTTTTAAACTTTAGGCATTATATAAAACTTCATTTTTAACTAAACTGCGTCATCACATTAAATCACACAGTGATATGAAGTCATCTTGGCAAATCCAGCCACGAACTGCCCCACCTGACAGGGTGGGTCTCCCTTTTATACCCTGTAGAAAAAACCTGTCACATGACCTCTACTGGCGGGAAAATGACATCACTCCACCATTACCTCATGTCCAGTATAACTTCAACCCCAGTCACGTGACAAGGGTACCACTGTCACGTGTCACGGGTACGTAACAGTAGTACAGATATAATTTGGCTGAAGATGCAGATACATCGTACAATGTGGATAGGCACAGAAAAAAAAAGAAGTTTTGATGGAATGTGGAAGTGAAGGTCAGAAGATACGGAGAAATAAATTCAATGTGGTAAGAGAAATAGAGATAGGGTAGTAGATAAAATATGAAGTAGAATTACGACAGCATGACAGTTTGAGGCATCAGATATGATGCTTCCGTTTATTAATTTGCACCAAATCGCATTCACCCTTCTCTGTTGCGCTGATCGAATTCTCATTCTGATTTTCAATCCACTACACATCTTGCCCCCTTCTGTCCATTATAATCCCAAAATACCCCATGGGCAAACTTCGCCTAACTTGTCCTCAATATCTGTTCACACTAAGGCAGGGCAAGTGGGGGAAATGGAAGAGGTTAATGTGCTGGTTAGTTGAAAATGAGTGGAAGTAGCTTATGCAGGGATTCAAAAAAACGTTGACAATCACCCACGCACTCCTATCTATATTGATTTCCTATATGCATTTTTCGTATCCTCTCTAAAGTTCTTACTCCTTTTGTTAAACCTATTTTATAGACAACATTGTTATGGGAGCAAATGCACTACTTTACAAAGAAGGCGTAATAGTACAGCGGTTAATGCTACGCCTTGGAGCGCTCGTGCTCGCCGATAGGGGTTCAATTCGCGCCGCAGCCTGTAAGGTGTTCCTACGTTCTCCCCGTCATCATACGGGCGTCCACTTTGCGCTGCGGGCATCTACTATATTCCACAAAGACTTACGTGATAGCTGGTAGGGTGGGTAATTTGTTGGCATGATATTTTGACGCCTGAAGAATGGCGACACTTGTGGGCTGCCCCAACACATTACCAAGCTGTGTCAATTGTTGACACATTTCGCTCGGCGATTTAATGTTCATGTGACAAATAAAAGAAATGTCTCTAAAGCTAACATTATCGACGTACTGACTACTTACACAAACAGCAAGAATCCCAGTATTAAGATCTGTGATACACCACTCCTCGCAGGCTTTCATTTTGATATCAACTCTCCATCCTTAGCTATTAGGCCAGACTTGGGTGTTTTGATCTTATGGACTCTCCTGTGCCAAATCCACATCCGTTTTATTTCGTCAATCTTTCAAAAATAGATTGTTTTGAAAATATTGAAAGATCACACCTCAACATCACTGCACTCTACAATGAGAAATTCTTTGGTGTAAAATTCATTGTCTTGCTTTGTTCATCCTTCTGGTTCCCAAGGCTCTGGGTCGATTGTACGATACTAACAATCAGTGGTTTGCGTCCCCAGTTTACAGTAATTGGGGGACAAAATAATCCCACCTGTGATGAGAGGGAGACATAAGGAGAATTGAAGATGTGGGGATTTCCTCGACCACACTTCGGACATGTCTCGTCCATCGACGGTCAGAAGGACATTGTGGTCGCTTGCCCAAATCTGGTCCGCAGGTATATATTGCCGCCATCTGGTTCCAACCCCCCCTCCCCCCCACACCTTCCATCTGTTCCGCAGGACTCCGACACAGAAGCCCGTCAATTTTTCCCTCTGGAGGGTGAAGATTTTCCAATTAAACCAAATTCACCGCTGTTCTAAATTAGAATCAGCCCCTTCTTCGTTTTACTCCAGTATAAAAACCTCCGCTTTTACTCCATCAATGTGTTTGCTGGAGAGCGCCACTTTTGACGTCAAAGGTTAGATGCCTTGCCGGACCCACGAGTTCTTCCCTATGTGAAGGCAATGGTCTACTAGGGGTACACCACGGAACTGATAGCCCGTCTCGGCAGGTCAACGGCTTAACAGCGGGAGGGAGATGAGAGAATGGGGCGACAGGGTGGCGGTCTAATGCTGGTAAAAAAATGCAACTGGTTAAGGAGTTGCGTGGGCGTTCATATTCAGAAGGACACTACTGTGAACTCTCCATTTTTCCAGTAAGCTGCCGGAAACCTTGTGTCGTCGATATTGGCAAGTCGAGCAGTTGGATTAGTACTTTATATGACAGAGACAGAGCTAGTGAAAAACGACAGGCGAACACTGGGAAGTAAATGCTCCCAAATCTGATGTGAGAGAGGTACTGATATTGGAAAACGGTTTGAATGTACACTTCGGTGGACGAGGCACAACTACCCTGACCGACCTCTTTTAAGTGCCTGAATTTAAAAAAGTCCAGCCCTGGCAGCCAGGTCCCTTGGTTATAGAATTACCCCTCGACCCCCATTACTTCTCTTTAATCAAGAATGGAAAAAAAAATGAGTAGTTTATTTGCACCCTCCAACATATCACCGACATAGCACTGGTGTAGGATAAATTTATTCTCTGGATCGCGCCTCTCTTGCCCTCTTTGTCCATATTTTCCTGTATAGACAGCCTGGTGTCCAACTCTAACCTAATCTTGTTGGTGAGGGATTAATCCTGTGGCTTGTCCCTCTCTCATCCTCTCTATACTACTGTATACTCTCATACCACTGTATAAACAGCACAGTTTCCAACACAGACACATTGCTGATTTAGGGGACATTGTGTTCTCAGCATACCTTATCAAAACAGCTCGTTGAATATTCAGAATAAGACTGAGTAAACGCACGAGCAAGGACAGGAATGAAAATTGATTTATTATTGCTACACGCACTAATATTCAGTGTAATGCCCACCTTGAATTGTGTTCATAGAGTTCAATTGATTATAGCGTGAACTGAGGTGATAAAATGTAAAACAATAATAGAGAGTAGAATAAACTATAAGAGCTACAGCAAGTGCAATGCAGGTATACAGTAAAAAGAGCTACCTTTCAGTCAGATCCGCATCCATGATTTGAAAAGTAGAATTTTGAACCAGTTTTCTCCGAGCTGTGCAATCTACATCAGGGAGTGCATGAAAATGTCATGGTCCGTTTCTTCACGTCTGCATTCCAATTCACGGTCTGGTCCGTGTAGCTCCGGACTCCGGGTCTTCCGGCTGTCCCTGTTTCAGTTGGACTTTATCATAGGCGCATGATGCTCGTTTTGGGGCTGGGAATATAATTGGCCCTGGGTTCGAGAGTATCTGCTGGTTCGTCTCGTCAGTTTTCGGTCCTCGCCTCCGTTGCGTAATCCAGGCCGTCTTTGCCGTTACCCTGCGGTTGGATCTCTCCCTCCCTGTCCTTGCCTCCGTTGGGTAGGCCAGGCCGTCTTTGTGTTACCCGAAGGCTGGACAGTTCCCTTTCTTTCCTCTTCTTTCTGTGGCGCTTGGCCGGAGCCTTGCCCTACAACCTGTGTATTTAGCCTCGCCTGCGTCCTCGCCTATTCTCGCCATCAAGATCTACCACCGGAGCAAGACCGGAGCCTTGCTGTGTTCATATAGGAATCTTCTTTCGTTGTTTGGAATTGTCTCTTTGTTTTCACGCCTTCGCTAGGTAGGTCTGGACGTTTGGCCCTACCTAACATTGGGTGCTGTCTCGTCGTTTGCAGCTTTCTGTGTATGAGAATCGTCCCTACGCCCTGCTCCCAAGGAGGGGTCCCGGCTCTGTGTTCGGCGTTCCTGTCTCCCAAGACCAAGGCTTTGTTTTCTGCGTTCCTGTTCTCCCGTTTCCCAAGACCAATTCTGAGCTTCATGTCCTCATCCAGCCAGGAGACCGGCATCATTGCCCCACGTCCAGTCCTGTTGGCTTGCCACATCTGGTCCCCGCCTAGATCCGGAGTCAGAGCCCGAGTCAAGACCTAGGCTTCAGGTCCCTGTCGAGTCTCTGGCTCGGATTCTTTGTCTAGTTCCCGGTTCGTAGTTCCAAGTTTCTTGTCCAGGTCCCGCTTTCTTAGTCTATTCCTAGCCCAGGCCCTGTATCCTAGTCTCTTCCAGGGCCTGGTCTTCTCCAGCGTCGTTTCATCCCCACCTCCCTTGCTTTCTTGACAGATCTAGTCCTTTCCCTAGCGCTTGAGTATCTATGCCTTGCATTTGGGTCCGTTCCCAACGCCCCCCGCCATATGACAGAAAAAAAGCTACTTTTTAATCAGAACAGCGGTCAAGACTTTGAAGACAGAGTTTCCTGGCAGATTTTCCTGTTTGAGTAGCAACTAATCAGCAAGAGTTAATTAGAAAGGACCAATAAGACTAGTTCAAGTGCAAGTTAAGCGGACATTCATCTACAGGGTGTTTGTCTTTTTCGTGGCTCTGGTACATCAAACTTAGTTGAGGTCCGGTTTGGGTGAGATAAATTATCTTGTGAGTTACTCTCCCTCTGTCCTCATCTCTTATGACATAATAAATTAGTGAGAACAGCTCCAGAGGCAGTATTTTTTTTTTAATTCTTGCCACTTTATGCAAAACTGCTTTCTATATTGTCTCCTTGTAAAATCCCGCTTGTCCTTTTCATGATACACTGCCATACCGCTCAAGGGATTTGTGACTCATGGTTAAGCATTTCTGATCTAATTCATTTGAAACCAGCTATACTATTAAAAAAGGAATTCTTTACAACAAACTCACATCTTATCTCACTTAACTATGAACATCCACAATTGAACATTTCCTCGACAAATAAAGATGATTTAATCAAAAGTTAGCTTGCTCCACGTATGGTCTTCTCTACATCGGAGAGAACGAGCATAGATTGTAGGAACGCCTCAGTTAGCATCTTTTCTATTTGCATCACAATAGAGGGGATTTATCTGTGACAACCCATTTTAATTCTGCTTCAGATTCTAATTCCGATATGTCTCTGCATTGCCTCCTCTACCGCCAAGATAAGGGCACTCACAGTTTGGAGTAGTAGAACCTCATATATATATATTTTTCCATTCGGGCAGTATCCAAACTAATTGTATGTGCATCGATTTCCATAAATTCTGGTATTTTCCCCACTCCCTCTTTTCTATTTCTCCATTTCCCATTCTGACTACACTCTGTCCCCTTCCCTCATCTTTACCTGCCCTCCAGCTCGCTCTAGTGTTCCCCCTCCTTCCCTTTCTTCCATAGTCCACTCTTCTCTCCTATCAGACTCCAGCCCCTAATTTTCCCAGCGATCATCTCCCAGCTTCTCACTTCAATCCCTTCCAGAAGCATTTACGTGCCCCTCACCTGGCTTCCGCTATCACCTGCAACGTTTCACTACTTCCCCTGCTCACATCATCTTATTTTGGGTTCGTTTCCTTTCTTCTCTATGCCAAAGGAGTTTCGTCCCGAAACGTCGACTGTTTGTTCCCTGATGCTGCCTGACCTGCTGAGTTCCGCCCGCATTTTATTGTTTCTTCGGATTTCAAGCATCTGTCGGACATTTTGTCAAAAATAGTAGACGCCGCTGTGGAGTTATTTGTTTTGCCATTAGCCACTAAGCTCTAGATACCGGAGGCTGGCTAATATTTTATAACTGTTCTATGCTGGTGACAAGAATTAGCTATGGAATTACAGGAAGACACCGGGGTGGGGGTGTGGGGGAGTTGAAATTCGAACTGATCAGATCTGCCATCATTTCTGTAATAAAGGTCTGATCAGGAATAGTCAACATAATATGGTAGTTATACACACAAAATGCTGGTGGAACGCAGCAGGCCAGGCAGCATCTGTAGGAAGAAGTACAGTCGACGTTTCGGGCCGAGATTCTTCGTCAGGACTAACTGAAAGAAGAGATAGGAAGAGATTTGAAAGTGGAAGGGGGAGGGGGAGATCCGAACAGATAGGAGAAGACAGGAGGGGGAAGGATGAAGCTAAGAGCTGAAAGTGGCTTGGCCAAAGGGATACAGGGCTGGAGAAGGTAGAGGATCATGGGATAGGAGGCCTAGGGAGAAAGAAAGGGGGAGAGGAGCACCAGAGGAAGATGGAGAGCATCTTTCACGTCTCTTACTATCTCTTCTTTCAGTTAGTCCTGAAGAAGGGTCTCGGCCCAAAACGTCAACTGTATTTTTTCCTGTAGATGCTGCGTTCCACCAGCATTTTATGTGTGTTGCTTGAATTTACAGCATCTGCAGATTTCCTCGTGTTTGTGATAATATGGTAGTTGGGAATTTAAGTCTGATTGTCTTTGGACGTGTCCGAAATGGTAACAATGGGGACAGGTGAAGCTAGTGAGCAGTAGGTGTGGCAAATATGGACTTTAGTAAGGACTTTGACAGTGTTCGGAATGACAGATTGATCTGGAAGGTAGGCTGAATGCGATTCAGGGGAAGCTAGAGTGGTGAAATTAGAAAAGACTTGATTATGGAAAGCAGCGTGTGGTTGTTGACAGTCCGCTCTGTGAATAGTGTGTGCTCCAAGGTTAGTGTTAAGACTTTTGTTTCTCGTGATATATGTAAATAATTTTGGTATGATTAACAAGTTTGCTGGTGACAATAATTTAAGGTGTTTTGGAGATAGTGTAGAATGTTACAATGCATTGCAAAGACGACTTAATCAATTAGGGAGATGGTCTAAAGAATAGTAAATGATTTCAACACGGGTGTGAGATGACGAATTTTAAATTGCCAAAGTAGGGAATGACTTGTACAATAAACAGTAGAGCACTAACGAGCGTTGTGGAATAAAAATACCTGGAAATGCAAGGTCTCTGAACTCAGAGTAACTATTGTCCATAACAGGATTAAGTTCATTGCGATGACCAGGAGTAAGATGGGGATATCCTTTGGTTCTATAAGTCTCCGTCACTTGGAGTCTCCCAGATGCCAGGACTCCTGCAGTGTCCTGCAGACTCTACGGATCACTAAAACGTTTCTGACTCTTGAAAGCGCCGGGTAACAGACCCAGAAAATTCGAGACAATAGGGAGGAAATGAACGTTCTCAAATGTGTCCACACCCATTCAACTCAAGAGCAATATTAAGTTTTCAGCTCGCATTGCCTCAAATCATCACACATTGATCACAGGTGAAAACTCTGATAAACTAAGTAGAACAGTCGATGCCTTCGTAAAATAGGACAGCGTGGATGTTACTTGTACATACGAGAAGGAATTCAGGAAAATATATTCCTAATAATCAATTGAAATGTCAGTTCTTATAATATCGAGGAAAGCCATCACTGCGTCCGTCGCTGCCGTGTTAGTGACTGATATGTTTAGAGAAACCTTTAGAAATGCCATTGGGGAAGTACTAATTAAGAGAATAGATACAAGTCAGCAGAGATTTGGTGATTATTCCTTCATTTATGCGGAAAAAGCACTGACAGATATTGTATTTACTCCTAGCTTCAGATGAAGTTTCTTGCTTTTGAATAGTTCCAACTGCAAATTTCTAATTAAAGATTACAACACTGGAGGTGCAAGATCTTAGAATTCAGAGTAAGATCTCAGAGAACTCAGAATTATTTGGCCCTTAATGTTGTACTTCCCTCGATTAGTGTTAAACGTCTGTTTTCTCTGTATAATATATATCCCTCCTGCCCTTTCATATTAATATGGTTATCTATAAGTCTCTTATAGTCCCTTAGATAATTCCTATTGCATATACAAAATAAATAAGCACTTCTGTTGTAATTATTTGACTAAGATTATGAAAATAACTACAAAGGATAAGAAACATTCCAAACCGCGAGAAAAAAACATTTGAGCATTTCTGTGGTAGGCTCTGAGGGGTTTCAGAGTAGACTCTCTCGTTACGTTGAAGACTTCCAATGTTCTACGGGCTCTGAGATTAACCCAGAGTAAACGAAACACAGCAAAATGGTAGAAAATAAACACAAGGTTGTAGAGTTCTATTGCGACTTGTTTTTGGCAAGTTATAGTTACTTTCATTTAATTTGTCATCCAACGGACAGTCAACCCTCGTCCAAACCCTGTCCATGTTTGTGTGTCTCTTTGCCACATAGAGAACTTTTTGTGCTGTTAGTCGTTGTGTCATCTGTATCCATTACACATTAAATATACTTCTAAATTTCACATGGTAAAAACAAAATTAAGTGATATTTTACAGGGATTTTTTTTATTTTATTTCCCCAAATAGGAAATTATCTCTACAATGTATTTTCTTAACCACCAAAATGAACCTCCCGAGTTTTACAGGCTGCTGCCAAGTATTTAAAAGGCAACATCAATGGGAAAAGTAAATAATAGACCTTTCATCACGACTGGAAAAAGATGAGGATTTCGATTCTGATTGTTCACTATCTTCATTTGATGCTACCTGTTTTATTCCTTCTGCATTTTGTGTATATCATTTTAATTTCCTGCGTCTGCAGATATTCTCTTGTTTGTGGTCGAACAATTTAAAATGCCTTTTCAAAGCTAGAGCATCCTGGAAGTATCTTACACTCAAAGAGCAAAATTGCTTGAAATTATGCAAATATCTCTTCTTTATTCAATTTTCGAATGATGTGGTTGTTTAATGGCACGTGACTAATATCCCCATTAATTGGTCTGGAGTAGGTTTGAACATGTATAAGTAAGCTTATCCGTTGGTCTAGTTTCACATTACCTTTGGTAGAGAGCGAGCAAAGAGAACAAAAAATGGTGCAAGCACCAATTCTGACGATCGGAGACGTTTGCTACATTGCCCTGCTAGTATTAGGTATTCCAAGTAAGAAATAAATCTTTGTAATGCGAGTTCATTTAACCGAACTCCATGATTTTATCAGAGTCCAGTTATAAGGTCAGATATAGGGTCAGAATTAATTTTCCAGGGCTTATCGTTCTGCGGTATTTAGTGTTGAACTACGCAAACAGTAAAACCACTGAACGTCGTGCGGTTGGCCAGATTCAGTTATAGTGAAAAAAATCATTGCTTGCTCTTTGGAACGTACGCGCATGTGACGACTTCGTTTACTTGTGATGCATGAAATGGAGTCACACTTTATTGATCACCTTGCCTCAAGTACAAGAACAGAATCGAATAAACTCTTCCCGGGCTTTCAACCGGGTACAGGTATTGGTAATAACCGACGTTTCGATGATAAACTCTGCCAATGTCATCGAAGCATCCGTTAAGTTCGATACCAAAACTCCCATGGAGCCCGTGAAGAGTTTATTAGTCACATACACAGGGAAAGCACAAGATCCTTTTCCAAAACCAGAATCGATAGCCATGTTAGGTTTGAGTCTTCCAAATGTAAGTACAACTGCCGGGAGATCTTTGTGCGGGGCACTGTGGGATAAGCAAATGATTAGGAACTGGGAAATACCGCACGTAGCAGTAATGTCACAAGAAATTATTTACATTAAGATGCTTTAACCGCTTGCCTTGCAGCAGGTAATTTGTTCATGTAGATGAATAGGTTGTTCTGCTGAAAGGAAATGGCTTGTTCGGTTTTCTACATTAAAAGTGGAATGAATATTCGAAAATAAATATTTCTTGTGAAATATGATGTCCTTAGTTTTCAGTTTTTCCAGACAACGAATTATTCCTGAGAGAGTTCATCATGTTTCACTATATTAAACATCAGTTGTAATATCCATTATATTTGAACAAGTTGGTTTAAAGAAATATAATGTCCGAGAGAGGGATTCCTGTGGAATAGGAAGTGCAGTTTTTAAAAAAATCCAATATCTAAATGCTTTGTTCTGTAAAATTAGCTGAAAATCACCGTGCAAATGTACGATAACTTTATGCCACAATTCTACGAACTCTTTTCCAATTCGTGCTAGCAAATCCTTCTTTTCCCTCTCCTCTCGCCTGTGTACTCATCGTGGATTTTCTTTTCTTCGTGACACGTCCATTGCGATTATATTACCCAATCTTGAACCCTGCCATGCTTCTTCCCATTCTCAAACTGTTCCCAGTTCTCATGCAAAAATGTCATTCGGAAATGTCATGTCTTTAATTCAATATATCATTATGTTGAATTCTGTTGAAATCAACATAAATATATAGAATTATGTTTAAATCAGTTTATCTTATCACATGGTTGAAAGTCACCGCTGATCAGACAGGCTATGTTGATTTATAAAGAAATATACACTGGGTTTGTTTCCTGCAACTTATTACCAACATTTGACGCACAATCAGCATGCAAGATGATTGACAACATTCGGAATAGAAAATGCAGCCTAAGACTTCCCGCACTTCCTCAACCTCACTACAATTCCCGCCATTGTAGGCACAATTCCCTGGCGTGGCCTGACTGCGTATGCGCTATCCCCCAAAGAGAATGTACTTATTCAATCAGTGTTGCGGCGAGCACGCCCACCCATGCTGGTGAACAACTAAGTCCAGGAAAGATTTCAGGTACAATAGATGACATTGTATAACCAGTTCAGCTACCGGTTGTTCATTAACGTGTATTGGATACAATTTACGCCTGCTTCATTGTTGTGGGTCCAAATGTTAAATTTCATCCTTTACCGCAGAGACAGAACATATTTAGCGGGGTTTTTGTGATGAAGGTAGTGGACCGAATGTTTCGAGAATTTACAGCACTCTTGGTTACATTTTCTCTACTTATTATCGGAAAGATGTCTGTTATTTTTATGCACAGCACGTCTGCTGTGAACAATAAATGAATGCAATCGGATAACCATATACATTACCTTTGAAGAAGGAAAGAATTATTTGCAAGCAGGTCGGATTCAGAGTTGAGCACGCATCCTACAGTATGCAGCAGCGGCAGGTCGTAGATAATTGAGCGGATATTTGACAGGTGTGCAATATTATGAGTGTTATGGATATAGTAAATGTAAGCAGTTATATTTCTCACTGAGTTTGGGTGGGACTATAACTGAAGGTTAATGGTGACTTAATGGTGAAAGCTGTAAAGTTTAAAGGGTCATCAGGGAAATCTTCTTCACTCAGAGTGCCGTGAGAGTGTGGAACGAGTTGAAAGCGCAAGTGGTGCGTGCGAGAGCAATTTCACAGTTTAAGAGAAGGTTGGATGGGAACATGAATAGTTAGAGGTATGGAAGGCTATGGTCCTGCTACATTCGATGGGAGTAGGTGGTTTAAATGGCCTGGCACGGGCTAGATGAGCCGACGGGTCTGTTTAAGTGCTGTATGTTTCTATGACCGTGAAAAGCCGACAGGAATAATCTACTGCCTTTATGAAAGGTTAAAATTGCATTCAGCGCCATCTGTCATTTCTGTAGCACTTGTGTTTCGAGTTCTTTGAATTTTTGCAGCTAATATAGTCACACTTTTGGCACTCCAGCTGCAGGAATGCGGACTTTCTAAAATCACTACCATCTACCTCGTTTCTATGGCGACCGCGGATCTCCTCGTCCTAATCTTCAAAGTCGGCATGCACCGCTTTCTCATTCCTCATTTTCCACAATTTTTTCGCCATTATCCTATTGCGTCTCCCTTCGAATTAATCATGATGACCGCCGTGGTTGACTGTTCGGTCTGGCTAACCGTATCAATCACCTTCGATCGCTTTGTGGCTATATGCTTTCAAGGTTTCAAGTGCAGATACAGCGCAGCAGAAACTGCAGCCCTAATGGTGAGCACTGTTTACCTGTTGACCTATGCCAGGAACTTCCCTGTCATATTTCACTGTCATACCTTACATCGTTTATGACGGCCAGAAGATCGGTTGCAAGAAGAATCCAGCTATCTATTCTGACCCAGGATGGAAAACTTTCTACTGGCTTCACACAATTTTAACCCCCTTCGCACCCTACGTCACAATAGTTCTTTTTAACGTTTTGACAATCCAGCACATCCTAGTGGCTAGTCGGGTCCGTCACAGTTTCCATTCAACTGGAGCATCAGGAGACTCGGAGATGCGGAATCGCCGAAGAGCCATTGTCTTTCTCTTTGATGCATCGGCTAGTTTCATTTTCCTTTGGATGACAACGGTCGGAATCTTCCTCTTTTCTCGAATCACAAACAGATATTCCTTCCGGTATTTTAATGATCCGTTCGCTGTCGTCAATGAAACATCTCGCATGCTGCGCATTCTAAATTGCAGTTCTAGCACTTGCATGTACACTCTAACTCAGTCTAAATTCAGAGAAGACCTGAAGAAATTGGGAAAATCTGCAAAGCTCTAATCTGGAAAAGCACTGCAATGACTAAGTGACTGAAGTGCAACTTCAGATACTTTTTAACCACCACCCACATCGTTTCGTGAGTTCATTTTAGAAAACCCACTTTCTTGTTGGGCTTTCTTTAGACATTGTCCCATAATGTTTTCGGCCCATTGTGTTGTCAAAAGATTGTTCTTCCAGCTGAAGCCTATTGTTAGCTGGGGCTTCCCGCGATAGAGCGTAAGAAAAATATCGTGAAATGTTTGTCGGGCTCTCGATCATTGCTTGGAAGAAATACAAAGAACGAAGAGTTGCAGACTGAGTGCATCATAGGACCATATGACATAGGAGCAGTGTTAGACTATTCAGTCCATCGCAACTGCTCCACTATGCCATCATGGCTGATATCCAATCCCACTCATCCCCAAGCATCTGCCTTCTCGGCATGTCCTTTGATGCCCAGATTAATCAGGAAACGATCAGCTTCCACCTTAAATATACCCACGAAGTTGACCTTCATCGCAGTTTGTAGCATAGCATTCCACAGATTGACCACTCTCTTGCTAAAAAAGAAACCTCTTTACCTCTTTTCTATAAGGTTGCCCCTCATTTTTGATTCTTTGCCCTCTAATTCGAAGATCCCAACCTCAGGAATCATTCGCTCTGCATCCATCTACGTATCTAGTCCTTTTAACTTTCGGTAGATTTCAATGAGATCTGCACCCTCTCCCCAACTCCGCATTCTTTTAAATCCCAGATGCTGGCAAAAGCTACTCAAATGTTAAGCCTTTCATTTCTGGAATTATTTTCGAAAACCACCTCTAGATTCTCTCCAATGGCAGCATCCTTTCTGAGATATGGGGTCCAAAACTGATGACAATACTCCACGTGTGGCCTGGCCAAGGACATAACACCTCAGCATTAACCCCTCGGTTTTATATTCTATTCTCTTGAAATAAATGTCAACATTGCATTTCCCTTCATTGCCACAGTCTAAACCTGTAAATTAAACATCTGGGAGACTTGCTTGAGGGAAGCGCCTTTGCACCTCTGATGTTTGAAACTTCTCGCATTTAGATAATGTTCCTACTGTTCCTTTTTACCAACATACATTATCATACATTGTCAAAACTGTATTCAGTCTGTCACTTTTAGTCCATTCTTCCAATTTGTCTAAGTCCTGCTGCAACTGCATTGCTTCCTTGTCACCAGCTACCCATCCACCTATCTTTGAACCATCTGCAAACTTTGTCACAAGGACAACAATTCCATTATTCAAATCGTTGACAAACAATGAGATAGAACTGGTTCCAGTACAGCTCTCGAATAACTGGTCGCCAATGTCCTATCCGCCATAACATCACAGAGAGAAGCAACCCGACAAAAATGAAGTTATCATTAAGTACGTCAGCATCCGAAGCGATGAACTTCTGCCAGCATTTGGCATTGAAAACGTGAGATGTTAAATAGCTTCACAAGTTTGAGAGGGAAAATATTAGATGTAGAACAAGCACTACTGAAAGGTGCACTGACATTATTGAGATGGAACCAAATGATGTACACCCGGAGTTCTGAAAAAAAAGTGCCAGATGAGATAGTGGAGGCATTACTAATAGCCTTTCAAGAATCACTAGATACTAGAATTCTTCTAGAAGACTACAAAATTGCAAATGTTGGCTTCACTATTTAAGAAGGGAGAGAGGTAGACGAATGGAAAACCTAGGTCAATTTTTCTGATCTCAGAGTTTGGGATGATGTTGGAGTCGATTATCAACGATGAGGTCTCGTGCTCTGTAGCGTGCAGCCATTGCGGTCATGCACTTTAGTAGAAGAAATGAAAGGGTTGTCTATTCGCTAAATGGAGAGAAAATTCTGAAAAAAAATATATGCAAAGGGAATTGAGAGTCCTTGTGCAGCATTTCCTAATGATTAATTTGCAGGTTGAGTTCAAGGTGTGGAAGGCAAATGTAAAGTTTGCGTTAGTTTCAAGAGGACTTGAAAATTGAAGCGAAGGTGTAATGTTCAAACTTCATAATGCACTGGTGAGGCCTCACCTGGAGTATTATATGCTGTGTTGGGCGCCTTATCTTGGAATGAATGTGCTGAAACAAGGATGTGGGCTGGGTGCTTTATGGTTTGCCATCCGTATCAGTGATCTGGAGGACATATTAATGAAGGAAGAGCAGGAGATGTAGTGTATAAGGATTTCAACAAGGCATTTGATATGATACCCAATGCAAAGCTTATTGAGAACAAAATGAAGCATGGGATCCAAGGGGACAGTGTTTTGTGGATCCAGAACTGGCTTGCCCTCAGTAGGCAAAGAGTGGTTCTAGACACAGTCATATTCTGCTTGGAGGTCGGTGACCAGTGGTATGCCTCAGGGATCTGTTCTGGGACCCTTCGTGATTTTTATAAATTACCTGGATGAGGAAGTAGAGGGATGGGTTAGTAAGTTTTCTGATGACACAAAGGTTGGAGGTGTTGTGGATAGTGTGGAGGGCTGTCAGAGGTTAAGGAGGTGTTGTCAATAGTGTGGCGAGCTGTCAGAGGTTACAGGGGGACATTGATAGGATGCAAAAGTGGCTGAGAAGTGGCAGATGGAGTTCAACCAAGATAAGTGTGAAGTTGTTCATTTTGGAAGGTCAAATACGATGGCAGAGTATAGTATTAGTGGTAAGACTCTTGGCAGTGTGGAGGATCAGAGGGATCTTGGGGTCCGAGTCCATAGGACTCTCAAAGCAGCTTCGTAGGTTGACAGTGTGGTCAAGAAGGCATCCAATGTATTGGCCTTCATCAATCGTGGAATTGAATTTAGAAGCCGAGAGGAAATATTGCAGCTACATAGGATCCTGATCAGACCCCACTTGCAGTACAGTTATCGTCGCCTCACTACAGGAAGGATTAGGATACCATCGAAAGGGTGCAGAGGAGCTTTACCATGATGTTGCCTGGATTGGGGAGTATGTCTTATGAAAACAGGTTGAATGAACTCGGCCTTTTCTCCTTGGAGCGATGGAGGATGAGAGGTGACCTGATAGAGGTGCATAAAATGATGAGAGGCATTGATCGTGTAGACAGTAAGAAGCTTTTTCCCAAGGCTGAAATGGTTGCCACAAGAGGTTTAAGATGCTGGGAAGTAGGTACAGAGGAGATGTCGGGTAATTTTTTTACTCAGAGACTGGTGAGTGCGTGGAATGGACTAACGGCAACGGTGGCGGCGGCCGATACTACAGGGTATTTTAAGAGACTTTTGGATAGGCACATGGAGCTTGAAAAATAACGGGCTATGGGAAGCCTAGTAATTTTATAAGGTTGAGACATGTTCGGCACAACTTTCTGGGCCCTGGCCCTGTATTGTGCAGTAGGTTTTCTATGTTTCTATGATAATGTGTTTAACTAGATCAGCAAAATTAAGGATAGTAGCAAGATTGAGGATGAACTTTAGGATGAACGCTTCCAGAGAGACCTGCTTCCGCTTGAAAACTGGGCTAACAATGGCAGGTTGAATTTAATGCGGACAAGCGCGAGTTTTTGCACTTCGGTGGGACCAATCAAGTAGGTATTACATAGTGAAAGTTTAGACATTGAGAAGTGTGGTAGAACAAAGAGATCTGGGAATAACGATCCATAATTCGTTGAAAGTGCCGTAACGGGTAGATGGTGTCGTCAAGAAAACTTTTGGCACATTCTCCTTCGTAAATCAATGTATTGGGTACAGGAGATGGGATGTTATGTTGGTGCTGGTAATATATTACTGAGGCTTCCTGTAGAGAATTTTATGCTGCTTTGGTCACCTGTCTACAGGAAAAATGTAAACAGGTATTAGGTTCTCAGCAATATTAACTGTTAACTGCTAACAATAAAACGGCTTCTCAATAGTGTTATAATGAAATGGCTTCTCTGTAATTTTAACGGATGAGGTTATGTTCTTTGAAGCTGAAAATGTTTGGATTATAATTATAAATAACGGCGAACTAACCAATGTAAGACATGTTATTCTAGCTGTATGTGTGGGAAATTGGGTGTGTGCGCTGGAGATCGGCGAGGAGAGACGAAGAAGAAGGACATGCGGAAAGCGCTCCGGTAGACTACCGTGGTTAGTCCCAGTCCGAGGGTCGTGGAGTTCGGAGGAAATCGAATAGTGGATTGAGGTTACTGCGTGAGCTTCAACATTGTGCACGAACTGTATAACCCTATTCTTGGCGCCTTCTTATTTTATATTTTTGTTTCTCTGCTAACTTCATAGTCACAGTAAAATATATAAAGTATAATCGCTTAAACGCACATTGTGTACTGCCTGATATTTTAAGTTGTGAGTTGTGCAGGGAGTCATTACACAGCATCTAGGTTTCTCCTAGACAAACGTGGGTTGATAGAGCTGAGTGTTGCACAAGTTTGAAAGATTACAGAGACAACATACAAGGCGGTTTGCGGGACCGGAGGACCAGAACTACAAGGAAAGATTGAATACATTCTGACTGTATTCTTCCGAATGTAGAAAGTTGAGAGGAGATTTGATAGAGATATACAAAATTATGAGATGTATAAATAAGATAAATATAAGCAGGGTTTTTGCTCTGAGGTTGGATGGGACTAGAGACAAGTCAAGGGAAAGGGTGAAAGATGCAAAGTTTAAGGGGAACATGTCTTAACTCAATGTCATGAGCGTGTGGAATGAGCTCATAACACAACTGGTACATGCGAGCCGTATTTCAACGTTTAAGAGAAGTTTGGATAGGTACTTAGCTATAGTACTTAGCTGGTAAGGGTATGGAAGTCTCTGGTCTCAGTGCTGGTCGATGAGAATAGGCAGTTTGAATGATGTTGGAATGGACTAGATGGTTCGAAGGGCCTGTTTCTGTGAGGTTCCTCTCTATGATTTTATGGCTGTAATGAAATTCAAACATACCGAAACAAGAATGGTATTCTCCTCTTCACATCTCTAGAAACGTATATGAATTTTCTGCACCCATTGTGGACCAATAAATACACTATCCTCACTGTTTTCTCTCCCCTGGCAAGTATTTCAACCGATTCTGCTTCAGTACACACTCACTATTTGTCATATGAAGTATTGTATTGTAATTACCTGACCTGCGAAGAAACATGAGAACCTGCTAGAGAGAAGGACAGTGCACATCAAACCGTGACTCTGATTGGGACAGATTGACCCCAAAAGTTTTTAACACAATTTTAATACATCAGCCCATATCCTCAATTTATAGCACCCCTGATGAAACTGTGATTAGGTTTGCTTGAAACGCCTTCTCAGATTCCACTATCCAATTGCTACATACTCACTTAGATTGAGAGTTACGTCACCGGGGCCACAAGGTGAATTGCAATTCGAATTATATTGTGGATGACAGGATTCGACTCTTCCGTGATTGAGAATTTTGGCACTATGTTTTGAGGTTCTACGATTTTTTTTCAAGCTCCCTGTAATTCAAAGAGGCCTCTCCTATTTCCTCCAATTGTTTTTTCTTGAGCTGTCGAGACTGAAGGGAGATTACGGGACAATGAGAGGCATTGATGGTGTTTACAGTGTCATTTCCAGTTTCGAAATCCTAGGACATACACAATTAATGATAATTAAAGAAAGTGCATAGGAGATGCGCGGGCAAGTATTTTGAAAGGCATTGATTGGTGTCTGGACTACGCAGCTCCGAAGGGATAAAGGATAATGACTTTTAAGATGCTCGCAGATAAGGACCTGCACTATATATACGGAGAAGAGGTTTGTCAGGATATGAAGGCAGAAGCGGTTAAACAGTTAATTAGTGTACCCTCAGCCTGTGCTGCACTGTTTCATTACGTGCGTCTAATATATAGCGTTCAACAACTAATGATCTGCATGTAATCCAATATATTAACCAGTAAATGGAAAATAATATATATATATTTGCAAGTGACAAGTGCAAACTCCTGAAAACCACGGCATCAGGAAAGCGAATCACACTTTCAAAATCAGAATCACTGAAGATAAATCATGTCTATAGGTCTGTAGGTGTTCATAGACACCTATGGTGTTCATAGGTCTACAGAACACCAGAAAATAATACCAACTCTTAGATGGATTGTACGCATGAGATATGAATTGCAACACTGAAATGTATTTCAGGCTCGTTTCGCATTCAGTGCTCCAAATGTGATCTCCACTCTATGCTGTGCCAAACGTAATCTGGTCGATCCTTCTGGGCAATAAATTTCGTGGTCCACAATGTCATCTCACAGCTCCGGGTGCGGAACACTGTAAGTTTTTTTTTAATCTCACATGCATTTTGGCACCTCCGTGGCCTTTTGCACTTTTATGAGAAAACCTAACAGAGTTTTAATGAACAAAATCTCATCTTCCTCCTGGTTGCCACGCAGACTCCTAGCTGTCACATTTTCTATCTACAGGTCGCCTTATTCTTGCATGGTAAATGACTATTTCTATTGGAAGTCATTCATCTATAAAACTCTTTTAGTCCATGAGTAGGAACTGACATCCTGGATAACTCCTGTAATTCCACCTGGTGGAATTTTATACCTCTGTTTCTCAATTACGCCTGCCGTTGCTCCATCGCGTGCATACTGTATTTATTGCTTATATCCCTCCTCAAACTGCCCCATTAATGTCCTGTCAGAATGGTAGGATTTGCAAAACTTCCTTTGCGCATTGTGAAGAAGAAACTCAAAGTAACTCAACGGCACTGATTTGGCAAGAAACTCAAAATAATACATCAAAACAGGATGCACAAGTGCACATACTTATTGTCAGATAGGTGCAGCAATGTAAAAGAGTTTTAAATCTTCAATGAGAGTAGAGCAGCTCGAGACTAAATATGCACCCAAATTAATGAGCACAGGAGATTCTGCAGTCGCTAGAAGTATAGAGATACAAACACAAAATAATCAACAGACGTTTATTAGCATTATTTATGTTCATATCTGTAAGTCACCTGATACAACGGCATTACATGTACTGTACTAGCTCTCCCCCAACCCCCCCACCCCCACTTCACAAGGGCTTGGTGAGACCACTGTTAGAAGTTTTAGTTTCTGAGCGACCAGTCAAAATACCTAAGCAAAATCTGAGGGGGGGGGGGGCACTTCTTCATGCAGAATGAGGCGCTACCATGAACCGTGCAGCCCGAGTTCAGTTATAAAACTTAGGGTAAGCTTGAGTAGTTACATTGATAAGAAACGTAGTCTCATGGTGTATGCACGCATCCAAGGACTAGGTAGATATAGGTATCAAAATCAGCTAGCAGGGAGAAGATGCATTTCTGTGCTGTAGTCCAATTGCAAACAACAGAGAATCTGTAGATAATGGAATCCAAGCAACATACACCGAACGCTGGAGGAATGCAGCAGGCCAGGCGACATCTATGGAAAGGTGTACAGTCGACGTTCGGGCCGAGACACTTCATCAGTCCTGAAACGTCCACTTAACTCTTCCATAAGTGCTATCTGGCGTGCTGAGTTCCTATCGTATTATGTGTGTGCTCTGTGCTGTAGTGCTTTTCGATTCCATATAAATTATGTGCATTCTTTTCAGTTGCAAAAAGTGTAGAAGATTGTAAAACCATGCAAATATTTATTTGTCAAACATCGATTATATCAGTAAAGCAATTCAAAAAAGTAAACTCGAAAAGCAGAAAGCAACTCAGAAACAGCAAAAATAAAATAACATCTTGTAATTTCATTTCGTAAAGTATCACAGCGAGGTAAATCACGTCAGCCGTTAAAAAAAAAAACTGTAGGGCATGAAATTCGTGCCTTATAGTTAAACCAGCATGTCAGACTGACAACATCAAAGCAACATCACGGTACAGGTCTGTGAAAGGATCCCGAAATACATTACTTAAATAAACATAAGGACCTCACAGAGGGACCTCCAAACCGTACAAACCCATCACACCGAAACTTATAGCTCCAGGCGAACTATAATTTAGATTAAAATAACACTTAGACACAAAACCGCACATGATTAAAATACATTAAGTGGAGTACAATTGAATGTTGAAATGCAATGAAAGTTAAAATTACAGCAACAACAAACTGCAAAACACAGCCAGTTTCAGGAGCAGCTGCCTCTTCTCCACCAATCGTTTCTCGAAACGACTGCTGAAAACAATAATTTGTAATAAGTAGGAAACTGAAAAAGAAATTCCGGTCACATGCAGCTGTTCAAATGCTAAATGCTGAAAACTCCCAGAAAATCACAGTTATCAAATACGTGGTGACGTTAGTATTTAGGTTCAAAGCATATAAGTCATTTATTAATCCACTCTATCAGATAGTACAGATGTTTTGCAAAAGATCATTGCTAAAAAAGTAACCAACCCGTAGAGCCCAATTCGTCTCTGAATCAGAATTGGAATCAGAGTTAACTTTAATATCATTGGCTTATATAGTGATATGTGTTGTTATGCGGGTGCACCATATTATAATATATAACTGTAGATATTGTAAATTTTTAGAACATTTTAAATTTAAGAGCGGAGAGGTAATGTTGCAGCTATAAATGACCCTGGTCAGATCCCACTTGGAGTACTGTGCTCAGTCCTGGTCGCTTTAATACAGAAGGGTGTGGAAACCATAGAAAGGGTGCAGAGGCAGTAACTCCCAAGGCTGACGTGAGTGATGTACGTGTACGGAGATTGGAAGACGGTTTGAATTTACATTTTGGCGGAGGTAGCACAACTGTCCCGACCTACCTATTTTAAGATCCTGAATTTTAAAAGTCCACCCCTGGCAGCCAGATCTCTTTTTTATAGAATTACCCCTCGACCATCTTGCTGCACTTTAATCAAGAATTGAAAAAAAATATGAGTAGTTCGTTTGCACACTCCAACATATCACCGACATAACGCTGGTGTAGGATAAATTTATTCTCTGGAGAGCGCCTATCTTGCCTTCTTCGTCTATATATTCCTGTTTAGACAGCCTGGTGTCTAACACTAACCTAGTCTTATTTGTAAGGGATTAATCCTGTGGACTGTCCCTCTCTCACTCTCGCTATCTATTATATTATTATATACACAGCGCAGTTTCCAATAGACAGATTGCTAATTTAAGGGAAGTTATGTTCTACAGATACCTTCTGTAAACAGCTCTGTGAGAATGTAGAGGAGGACTGGACAAATGCACGATCAAGGACAAGAATTGAAATTAATTCATTATTGCCACATGTTCAGATATTCAGTGTAAAGTCCACCTTGCATAGTGTTCATAGAGATTAATTCATTGCAGTGAGAATTGAGGTTGTACAAGCTGAAACAATAACAGACTGTAGAATAAAGTGTAAGAGCTACAGAAAGTGCATTGCAGGTAGACAGCAAAAAGAGCTAACTTTCAGTCAGGTCCGCATCCAAGTAAAAGTAGAGCTCGGAACCAGTTTTCTCAATCTACATCAGGGAGAACAAGAAAAGGAGCTACATTTTAATCAGACATTGAAGACAGAGTTTCGTGGCAGTTTTCTTTTCTCATATGAGGAGCAACACAAAGCAAGAGGGATGAATTAGAAAGGACCAGTAAGACAAGTTCAAGTGCACGTTAAGCGGGCATTAATTTGGGGGGTACATGTCTTTTTCAGTGACTTTGGCACATCAAGCTGAGTTCAGGCCAGTTTTGGCTGAGGTAAATTGTGTTGTAAGTTACTTTCTTTCTGTCCTCATCTGTTATGGCATGGTGGATTAATAAGTATATCTCCAGGGAGAGTATATTTTTTAAAATTCTTGCAACACTATGAAAAACTGCTTTTCATATTGTCTCCAGATGTACTCCTGTTTGTCATGTTCACGTTGCACTGCCATACCATTCAATCGATTTGTGACTCATGGTTAAGCAGTTCTTATATAATGCGCCTGAATCCAGCAATAATATTAAAGAAGGAATTCTTTCAGTATTGCCAGAGGCAAATATATTGAGATACAGCGAGCTCATATCCTTTCTCATTTAACTATGGAAATCCATAATTCAGCATTTCCCCGACAAAGAATGATGATTTAATCAATAGTTAGCTTGTCCCAGGTATGGCCTTCTCTACATCGGAGAGAATGGGCATAGATTACAGGAACGCTTTAGTGAGCGTCTTTTCTAATACCATCACAACATTCGGGATTACCATGTGAGCACCCATTTTAATTCTACTTCAGATTCTCATTCCGATATGTCTCTCCCTGGTCTCCTCGACTGCCAAGATGAGGCCACTCACAGGTTGAAGCAGCAGCACCTCATATTTTTTTATTTTCCCATTCAGGCAGCATCTAAAGTAATTGTGTGAGCATCAGTTTCCGAATCTCGTGGTACTTTCTCCTCTCCCTCTTCTAATTCCCCATTCCCACTCTGATTACCTTCTGTCCCCTTCCCTTATCCTTACCTTCCCACCAGCTCCCTCTAATGCTCCTCCTTCTTCCCTTTCTTTTATAGTCCACTCCTCTCTCCTATCAGACCGTAGCCCTATATCTTTCCGAACAACCATCTCCCAGGTTCTCACTTCAATCCCTTCCCAAACCATCTGCCTGCCCCTCACTTGGCTTCTCCTATCACCTGTCATGTTGCAATACTTCCCCTGTTCACACCCTCTTATTCCGATTTCACTTCCATTATACTGTTCACATATAGTCCCATACATGGCGAACTGTGTAGAGGTATGGGGAAATGCATACAAAACAAATGAAAATTCGATTTTTCTACTCCAAAAGAAAGTTATACGAATTGTAAATAAGACAAGTTTTCATGAGCCAAACAATCCATTTTTTATTCAACTAAACACTTTAAAATTCAGAGATTTCGTAGATTTTAAAATAATAAATGATATTTGGAATTGGAATTTCTGTTAAAAGATTTTTGTTTTGTTTTTTGTTTTTGATGAGATGATTGACGCCAATTATGTTGTTGTATAAGTAAGAGGGGTAGGTGTAATAAGCTGCAGCTTCAGCCTACTGTCTTTCTGTCAGTTTTAAAAAATATCTATGCTTTTGTTGTAATTTGGTCCTATGAAATCATCGTTGTAAAAGATGTCAGTCACTACCATGGCAGCGACGGACGTAGTGGAGTTTTTCCTCCATATTAGATCAAGCGACATTCCAATCGCTTATAGGTAATATTTTTTCCTGAGATCCATCCGGTATGTAACATCCACGCTGTCCTGTTTTACCAAGACACCGACTGTTTTGTTTAGTTCATCTGTGCTTTCACCTGTGATCGTTGTCCGGTGATTTGAGGCAATGGAAGCTGAATACTATTGCTCTTGAGCTAAGTTGTTCAAAGAACTTTAATGGTGGAATTTTATGATCCAAGTTTATAACTTAATTATAATCTTGGCTTTGTTTCCTAAGGGCTGGAATTCTGACCTCGCAAGTGTGGGAATAATTGAGAACGTTCATTTCCTCACTATAGTCTGACATCTTTGGAGAAACCGATGAAATGACATAGGGGAAGTACTAGTTACGAAATTAGATAAAAGTCAACGGACAGTTGGTGATACAATCCTTCAATAATGAGGAAAAAGAACAGACACATATTGTATTTACTCTTAGCTTCAGATGAAGGACTGAACATAGACCACATATAGGTTATTGCTTTTGATTAATTCCCACTGCAAATATAAAATTAGAAGATTACAACACTGGAGAAGCTCTTTGGCCCTTGATGTTGTTCCTACCTTAATGCCAATTTTTATTAAATGTCTGTTACCTCTGTACAATCTATAGCTCTCCATCTCTTTCATATTAATATGCTTATCTATACGTCTCTTATAACCCTTAGACATTTCGTGTTCCATATACAGTCCTTTCATAATAATATGTTTATCTATAAGTCTCTCATAGTTCCTTATATAATTTCTGCTGCATACACAAACTAAATGAGCACTTTTGTTGAAACTATTTGGATACGATTGTGAAAAGAACGACATGGGGATAGGAAACATTCCAAACGGCGAGAAAACAAACATTTGCGCAGTTCTGTGGTAGGCGGAGAGGGGTTTTAAAGTAGACACTGTCTTTACATGGAAGACTTCCAATGTTCTACGGGCTCTGAGATTAAATCAGAGTAAATGAAACACAGCAACACGGAGGCAAATTAACACAAGGTTCCAGAGATCTATTGCGACTTGTCTTTTGCAAATAATAGTTACTTTCTTTTAATTCGTCATTCCAGGGGACAGCTATCTCTCGTCCAAA
This sequence comes from Hemitrygon akajei, assembly GCF_048418815.1. Classification (NCBI taxonomy): domain Eukaryota; kingdom Metazoa; phylum Chordata; class Chondrichthyes; order Myliobatiformes; family Dasyatidae; genus Hemitrygon; species Hemitrygon akajei. The sequence goes on from NC_133133.1 coordinate 123,054,766, forward strand.
CTCTGTTGATGTTTGTGTTACTCTTTAGAACACAGACAACTGTTTGTGCTGATAGCCGTTGTGTCATCTGTATCCATTGCACACAATGTAGACTTCTAATTTTTACATGGTAAAAACAAAATTAATGTGGCATTTTACAGGGAAAATCTTTATTTTATTTCCCCAATTTGAAAATTATGTCCAGAAATTTATTCTTAGTCAGGAAAGAGAACCTGTCCAGTTTTACAGGACGATGCCAATAATTTAAAAGGCAACTTCTTTGGGAAATAGTAAAGAATCGACCTTTCGGGCTGAGACCCTTCATAACGACTGGAAATAAAAAGGATTTCGAGTTTGATTGTTTACTACCTTCCTTTGATGCTACCTGTCCTGTTCCTTCTGCATTTTGTGTGTATTATTTTGATTTTCTGCATCTGCGGATATTCTTTTGTTTGTTATCGAGCAATTTAATTGCCTTTTCAAAGCTCGCGGATAGTGAAAACATTTTACACTCGAAAAGCAAAATTGCTTGAAGTTATCCAAATAAGTCTTATTTCTGCCATTTTAGAATGATATGTTTGTTTAATGGCCCGTGACTAATATCTCCATTAATTAGTCTGGAGTAGCTTTGAACATGTATAATTAAGCTTATCCTTTGATTTAGTTTCACATAACCCTTAGCAGAGGGCGAGCATCGAGAACGAAAATGATGCAAGCCGCAATTCTGACGATGGGAGACGTTTTCTACAATGCCCTGTTGATATTAGGTATTCCAGGTAAGAAATAATTATTTGTAATACGAGTTTATTTAACTGAAAACCATGATTATATCAGAGTCTAGTTATAAGGACAGTTAAAGGGTCAGAATTGGTTTACCAGTGCTTATCGTTCCGCGGAGTTTACTGTTGAACTACGCAGACAGCAAAACCACTGAACGTCGTGCAGGTGGCCAGATTCAGATATAGTGGAAAAAAAATTGTTGATTGCTCTTTGGATCGTATGGGCATGCGATGATTTCGTTTATTTGTCGTGCATGAAACGGAGTCACTCTTTAGGGGTCACTTTGCCTCAGGGTACAAGAACAGAATCGAATAAATTCTTACTGAGTCTCCAACTGGGTAGAGGTATTGGTTGTAACCGACGTTTCGATTACAAACTCTGTGATTGTCATCGAAGCGTCAGTTAAGTTCGATAACAATACGCGCCTGGAGGCCGAGAAGAGTTTATTCCTCATATACACAGGGAAAGCACAAGATCGTTTCCCAAAAACAGAATCGATAGCCATATTAGGTTTGAGTCTTCCAAAGGTAAATACAACTGTCGAGGTTTATTGTGCGGGGCATTGTCAGATAAGCAAAATATTACGAACAGGAAAGTACCGCACGTGACAGAAATGTCACGAGAAATTATTTACATTAAGAAAATTTAACCGATGCCTTCCATGCACCAAGTAATTTGTTCATGTCGATGAATCGGTTGTTCTGCTGAGAATGGCTCAAGCTCGATTTTTTACAGTAAAAGTGGAAGGAAATATTCGAAATATAATATTTCTTGTCAAATACATCCTTAGTTTTCAATTTCCCAGACGACGAATTATTCAGTAAAGAGTTCATCATGTTTCACTGTATTCCGCATCAGTTGTATTCTCCAAGATATTTCAACGATTTGGTGTGCAGGAATATGATGTCCGCGAATGGGATAGCTGTGGAATAAGAAGTGCAGTTTTTTAATCCAATATCCAAATTCTTCGTTCTGTATAATTCGCTGAAAATCACAGTGGGAATGTTCCATACTTTAAGCCAACATCCCCTGAACTCATTTCCAATTTGTGCAAGCATATCCTTCTTTTCCCTAAACTCTCGCCTGTGTACTCATCGTGGATCATCTTGTTTCGTGATACGTCCTTTGCGGTTATATACCCCATCTTGAACCCTGCCACACTTGCTCACATTCTCCAGCTGCTGCCAGTTCCCATGAAAAATGTTATTCGGCACTGTCATGTCTTCGATTCAATATATCATCATGTTGAATCTGTTGAAATCAACAAAATCATGTTGAATTCTGTTGAAATCAACATAAATATGTTGAATTATTTTGAAATTAGTTTACCTTATTACATAGTTGAAGGTCACCTCTCATCAGACTGAATATGTCGATGTATAGAGTGAAATACCCTTGGTTTGTTCCCTGCAACTTAACACCATCATTTGACTCACTATCAGCATGCAAATAAGTGACAACATTCGGAATAGAAAATGCAGCATAAGATTTCCCGCACATCCTTACCCTCACTGTTATTCCCGCCATTATAGGCATAATTCGCGGGCGTGGCATGACTGCAATAGCGCTATCTCCCAAAAGCAATTCACTTATTCAATTACTGTCTCGGAGCGGCACGTCCCACCCATGCTAGTGAACATTTAGAGCCAATGAAGGTTTTAGTCACATTAGATGACATTGCATAACCAGTTCATCTAAGGTAATTGGAAATATTTTACCCCGCCTTCATCGTTGTGGGTCTAAACGCTGAATCTCATCTTTTTCTGCAGTGAGAGAGCATATTCAGCGGAGTTTTTGCGTTGAAGGTAGTGAACCGAATGTTTCGAGAATTTACAGAACTCTTGGTTACATTTTCTTTACTTATTATCGGAAGGATGTCTGTTATTTTTATGCATTGCACGTCTTCTGTAAACAATGAATTAAGGCAGTCGGATAAACATACACAGTACCTTTGACGAAGGAAAGAGAATTATTTGCAAGCAGGTTGGATAGAGTGCTGAGTATGCCTCCCATAGGATGCAACAGCGGCAGGACGTAGAACATTGAGTGGAGATTTGGCAGAAGTGTGAAATATTATGAGGATTATGCATATAGTATTTGCAAGCAGATTTTCCCCCCACTGAAGTTGCGTGGGACTACAACTAAAGCCATGGTTTAAGGGTGAAACATGTAAAGTTTAAGGGGTCGTCAGTGAAAGCTTCATCACTCAGAGTGTCAGGAAAGAGTGGAACGAGCTGAGAGCTCAGGTGCTGCCTGTGAGCTCAATTTCAATGTTTAAGAGAAGTTTGGATAGTGACATTGATGGTAGAGTTATGGAAGGCTATGTTGCTGGTACAGTTCTTAGGAGTAGGCGTTTTAAATGGCTTGGCACGGATTGGATGGGCCGACGAGCCTGTTCCTGCGCTCTACATTTCTATGGCTGTGAAAAGCTGGTGACAATCGGAAAGAAGTAATCTACTGCCTTTATGAAAGGTAAAAATTGCAGCATCACCTGTCAGTCCTGTAACACTAATATATCGTGTTCATTGAACTTTTGTAGCTAATGTAGTCACGCTTTTGACACTCCAGCTGCGCGACTGTGGGATTTCTAAAAACACTACCATCTACCTCGTTTCTATGGCGACGTCGGATCTCCTCGTCCTAATCTTTTACGTCGGCATGAGCCGCATTCTCGTCCCTCACTTTCCACAATTCTTTCGCTATTACCCTATGGCGTGTCGCTTCGAATTAATCATGATGACCGCCGTGGTTGACTGTTCGGTCTGGCTAACCGTATCGTTCACCTTCGATCGCTTTGTGGCGATATGCTTTCAAGGTTTCAAGCGAAGATACTGTGCAACAAAAACAGCAGCACTAATGGTCAGCACTGTTTACCTGTTGACTTATGCCAGGAACTTCCCGTACTATTTCACTGTCGTACCTTATTTCGTTTACGGCGGCCAACAGATCGGTTGCAAGACCAATCCAGCTATCTATTCTGCCCCCGGATGGAAAGCTTTCTACTGGCTTCGGACGATTTTAACCCCTTTCGCCCCCTACGTCATAATAGTTCTTTTCAACATTTTGACAATCCGGCACATCCTAGTGGCCAGTCGGGTCCGTCAGAGTTTCCATTCAGATGGAGCATCAAGGGACTCGGAAATGCAGAATCGCCAAAGAGCCATGGTCTTTCTGTTCGGTGCATCGGCTAGTTTCATATTACTTTGGATGTCAACGGTGGGAATCTTCCTCTTTTCTCGAATCACAAATAGGTATTCCTTCCGGAATTACAACGATCCGTTCGCTGTCGTCAATGAAATGTCTCGCATGTTGCGCATTCTAAACTGCAGTTCTAGCACTTGCATGTACGCTCTATCCCAGTCTAAATTCAGAGAAGAGCTGAAGAAATTTGGCAAATTCCTCAAAACTTTAATCTGGAAAAGCACTGCAATGACTAAGTGACTGAAGTGTAGTTTCTGTTCATCTTTACCACCGCCCACATAGTTTTGTTAATTCATATTCAGAAAACCCACTTTACTCTTGTGATGTCTGAAGACATTGTCCCATAATGTTTTCATAACGTTTTTCACCCGCTGTATCGCCAAAGGATTATTCATCCCGCTGAAGCCTATTGTTAGCCGGGGCCTCCAGCAATATATCGCAAGAATCATATCGTGAAATGTTGGGCGGTCTCTAGATCATTTCTTGGAAGAAATACAAAGAACTCCGGAGAGTTGCAGACTCTGTGCATCATAGTATGATAAAATAGAGGAGCAGAGTTAGGCCATTCAGTCCATTGAATCTGCTTCAACATCCCATCATAGCTGATACTGGCTTTCATTCAACCGCAAACACCTGCCTTCTCGCCATGTCTTTCGATGCCCCGACTAATCAGAAAACGATCAACTTCTGCCTTAAATATATAAGGGACTTCACCTTCACCACAGTCTGTGGCATAGCAGTCCACAGATTGACCACTCTCTTGCTAAATAAAAATCCTCCTTACCTCTCTTCTAAAAGGTTGTGCCTCACCTTTGAGTCCTTGCCCCATAATTCTGGATATCCCAAGCTCAGGAAACATTTTCTCTACATCCATTCACTTAATCTAGTCCTTTGAACATTCGGTAGATTTCAATGAGATCTGCTCACCGCCACCCACCCCACCCGCGCTTTCTAAATTCCATTGAGTACCGGCCCAAAGCATCCACAAGCTCCTCACATGTTAACCCCTTCATTTTCGTAATTCTCGTGAACCTCCTCTGGACTCTCTCCAATCAAAACATACTGTTTCAGATATGGGCTCAGAAATGATGACAATACTCCACAGGCGGCCTAACTAATGACTTATAAAACCTCACCATTATCTCCTTGCTTTATATTCTATTCTCTCGAAATAAATGACAACATTGAATTTCCCTTCGCTATCACAGACTCAACCAGTAAATTAAACTTCTGGGATCCTTTTTCGAAGACAAGTGCCCTTTGCACCTCTGATGTTTGATCTTACTCCCATTTAGATAATACTCTGGACTATTGTTCCCTTTTACCAACATGCATTATCATACATTGCCCCAAACTATATTCTGTCTGTCACTTTTTGTTCATTCTTCCAATTTATCTAAGTCCTACTGGAATCGAATTGATTCCTTAGCACCAGCTATCCGTCCAACTATCTTCGAACCATCCGCAAACTTTGCCACAAAGACATCAATTCCATTATCCAAATCGTTGACAAACAATGTGATAGAACCGGTTCCAGTGCTGTTTCCCAAAGTACATTGCCTCCAAACGGAAAAGGCCCCTTTTATTTGCAATCGCTGCCTCCTACTGGTGAGCCATTCCTCTAATCATGCCAGTATTTTTCCTGTAAATCTATGGGATTTTATCTTGTTAAGGAGTGTCACGTACCGCGTGACTGGGTTACCAAACCAGAAGAAATGGAATGATACGTTGGAGTCTGGTGGTACTGCAACTAAAGGTGTTCATTAGTAAACTAAGTAATACAGTATCAAAAATGCAAATATACACATAAAACAGGTTAGCAATGATAAATACAGAAGCGTAGGAATAAGAATCAAAATCAAGCTCTATCGTAGTCTAGGGGTAAATAAATAAGATAATGCAGAGATCAGTTCAGTTTGGGTTCAGCTAGTTGCTGTTGTGACGTGAGGAGAGAGAGAGAGAGGAGAGAGAGAGAGAGAGAGGAGAGAGAGAGGAGAGAGAGAGAGGAGGAGAGAGGAGGAGGAGGAGAGAGAGAGAGAGAGAGAGAGAGAGAGAGAGGGAGAGAGAGAGGAGAGAGAGAGAGAGAGAGAGAGAGAGAGAGAGCGCGAGAGAGGAGCAGCTGCAGCAGGCAAACCCTCCGTTGTCTTCTTGTTGCGTTGCACTGTTGTGGTAATCGATTATGACCTTTCCGTTCCCGGCCAGACCGTTCTTCAGTGGTGGACTTGTCACCCAGACGAGGATGGACGCACACACAAGCCCCCATCGGCCTGCCTTCACACACTGTGAGCCTCTGACCGATTTCCCCGCAGCAATCCCCCAATCCCCCCACCTTCCTGTGGGTGCACAACACTCTTTCAGTGTCCAGTGGCGTGTCTGCCTGTGTCTCAGCAGACTCGTCTTTTATCTCCCCTTCCAAGGTACCAGCTATCCATCAACTGATCATGTCCATCAAGCTGGGCCACTCCCTGCTGTCTTTGCAGGCACCTGGCATCACTCTGCTGTGCCAGCAAGGATTCACATAAGCATGCAAAGTACTTGGAAGTAAAGTCAACAATCAGTGGAGAAGCCATAATTTTAAATCCTTGTGTCTCTTTCATTATCAGCATGTGCAGCATAGCGCCTCTCTCCCTCTTTATCTCTCTCTCTCTCTCGTTAGCAGCATAGTTCACGGGGGGGGGGGGGGGTTCAACTCTGGAACCCATCTTCCCATGGTTTTCTCATCACCCATAACAAGGAGCCTCATGTGTGGTACCTTAGCAAATACCGTCTGTAAGTCCAAGTAAGTGACCTCCACTGGCTCTCCATTTCACACTATGCTTGTTGCTTCCTCCAAGAACTATAATAGATTTTCAAGGAAGGACTTCCCTTTAGAGATACCTTGCTGACAGTTTCTTATTAGATCACTGGTCTCCAAGAAAACCCCAAACCTTATCCTTAATGACAAACACCAACAATTTCCCAACCACTGAAGTTAAGATAACTGGCTTATAATTTTCTTTCTTTTGCTGTCCAACTTCTCAGAGTGGAGTGCTATCTTCAATTTTTCAATCCTCCGGGTCCATGCCAGAATCAAGTAATACTTGAAAGATCAGTGTCAAAAAGGCCACATTAAATCTACTGTGGTTCTACTGTGTTGTAAAAAAAATAAACTTGAAAAGAGTGGTAAATACTTCTTTGAAACTTTTATCGGGAAAAATAATTTGAACTACGTGAATTGCAAATGCATTATTATGAAATCAGTCAGTTCAATTTGAAGAAGCTAATTACCTGGGATTTTTTTGCTAGAACACTGGAATACCACAGAAACAGGAATGATACGTACTGACTTTAATTTTATCAGGTATCCTGCAAAAATAAATCTTCTAATCTGATCAATTACTTGATGGGGAACACACAGAGGTTACCTACGTCCAGGTGTGTCCAAGAGGAAGAATATGTATGAATTATTACTCATTGGGCCAATGATTGCTCTTTCTGGAACGAAGGAGATGTCCTCCCTTTTCAAAAAAGTGCCTTCACTTCCTCCACCACAACGCTGCCCTCAACCGCAACTCTTCCATTTCTCGCAACGGGAGCTCTTACCCCATCCTTCGTACAAGTGATTGGGTTCCTCTTGCCGTCACCTACAACCCTGCAGCCTCCACATCCAGCAAACAAATCTCTCAAACTTCCGCCACTTCCAATGCGACCCAACTGCAAAACTTAAGTTCGGCTGACCAATAATTACACCACACAATTTTTTCCTTTAAACTCTTCAACAGTTTATTGTTCTAGCTCAGCCGTCGAGATACTCGAGCCGAACATCAAAGAGACAGAGATTCTCTCTCTCTCTCTCTCTCTCTCTCTCTCCTCTCTCTCTCCTCTCTCTCTCTCTCTCTCTCTCTCTCTCTCTCTCTCTCTCTCTCTCTCTCTCTCTCTCTCTCTCTCTTTGGTGGCTCAAACGATCTTCTGACTTGTCAGGCAGAAGAACGCTATAATTTATAGAATAACAAAGAAGAATCAGGTACCAAGGTATTTCCACCGAATCAGTTAGAGCAAAACTTAATTAGATAAGAGAGTACACTAAATCACGGGTTTTATCTACTGACAAATTATTGCCTTATTAGTAAAACTTGAATAGACAAAGGTGCGAACACAGATCAGTGATGTGACATCATGGGGCAAACTATGTGAATACAACCCATGGGACGTTCTCAAAGGGACAGCTGTAAACTGTTTATCTGAAAGAAAGCAGGTTTTTTTTCAGTCAAGGGCAGAGTCTGCACGTTTTCACAGAACAGAGTACGCACACAAGCTGCCACTTAATTTTAACCTATTATTTACCAGAATAAGAGTATCATTTCTTGTGTGCCCCAATTCCCTTAAAATTTCATGATTCCCTCCTTTTTATCATTACATGATAACTTTTCAGAACAGATTGTCACTTCTACAAGATGATAAACAAAAACATGGCAAAAGGCACCGGAGAATACAGACAATAGTCAAAATTATTACAATCAGACTTCCGGAATGCAAAACACCACGATCAACCAATACATTTTCCTTTCGTCCAAGAGAGTTCTTCTACTCAGTTCCTTCAGTAACACGTTTGAAGTCTTTTCAATGTATCCTCCGAGAATGTCCCTTCAGAAAAGCACTGGGTGGCTTATGGTACACAAGGGCCACTGCTCCAATATGGCAGATTAATTCATCAAGGAGCGTTGGTCCATAAGATTAGTTTCTTCTGAAATCAGAGGTTTTTCTGCTAATACAACTTTTTTTGCTGCCACTGAATTTGTAGACGCCAGTATATATATCCACGGTCTCTCAAGTCAGGATTGTTAGAATCCTGTGTCGCCAATTTAGGACTTGCTTCACAAACTCTTGTGTCTCATTCGGTTTCTCTTAAGAATAGTTTCACAATAGCAGTCAAAAGTTGTAGTTGAACCCCTGAGCTCCCATCATGGAATCCTTCCAGGAAACTCTCTAGTAGCTCATCAGCGTTATCAATTATTTCTGCATAATCTCCATCTACCCATATCATCACTGTTCTTGCTTGTCGTTCATCCAAAGAGTCCAGATTTTCACGAAGTGTTGAAATAACACTTTCATACTTGTTTGAGTATCTCGAAAAATGTCCTTTATTTCTGCATAGCTTCTTGGACGGCATAGTTTACTTTTGTCTGTATGATGTTAAGTAGCGTACTCATGCAGCATTCTGCATACTGCTCAGTCAGACATTTACTCACCTCTCCTTCCACAACCCCCGCCCCCACTTTCTGTTTTCCGCTAGGATCAACTCCTGCGCGACTTGCTTATCCATATGGCCCTTCCCACTGATCTCCCTCATGGCATTTATCCTTGTGGAACAAATGCTACACCTGCCGCTACACTTGATAGTCATATATATCCCCAGAACAGACCCAGTATCATGGTTGAAAATCTTAGTCTGGCCTTTATTCCTTGATCTGGTTGTCCGTAGCAAGAATCAAATATAAAGCCCTAACTTCTGCCAACATAGCTCTCCGGGTATTTGCCACACACCACACAAGATAGTTGTGGTAAACGAAAAGGTTGTTGTCCTCTTGCAGGTACGTAGACGATGACGAAGAGGGCTCTTGTTTTTATGCTAGAGTGCAGAATACTGGGAAATGGGTTTTATGCAGCAGTGCTCATACAGCTTGCGTCTGCCGACTGGCCTGTTTCCACGTAGAATGGTCCTGTGGATGAGTTTTGTGTCGGTGAAATGTATCCTGTATGTCTACAATGCTGTAACGAAGATAATCAAGAGACGAGAGCAACTGGACAGAAGATCCAAACAGAACATTGAAAATAGTAACTCGAGTGAGCTACGTCCATTTATAAACTAATGAGTAGATATTTTGTGTTCACTGATCACCTGGAGCGGAATTGCAAATAGACCTGATCTTCTGCATGGAAACGATTGGAAGATATATGGAGATAGAGAAAGATTTAGTGGGCAAATATATGGATTAATGCATTGTAAGTTACATGATGCATCGTTGCTATTATTGTTACACATTTTTCTGTTCTATGAATCAGTATGTTCGACAAATGAGTATGTTCCTCTCTATGGTATTGAACTTATGCTCTTAAGGTTTCATACAACAGCTAATTCATTACTAAGTGTAAGAACCAATGCTACATGGAGTTGTACTGTACTAGTGGAGGGTTCTCTTTCCCATCAATAAGGGTTACTTCCAGAGAGCTATCGCAGTATAAGCCAGCAACAATATCATCCGATCATCAGAGACGAAAAACAGGAGAATTGTTACTTACAAGGATGTATCGAAATGCTGAGCCAGTAGGCTTGGATTTCTCTGAAATGGAGAGAAGCGTCTTCGAAGATTCGGACATTGTTCTAATATACCTGTCAGTAGATCTGGGAAGCTTTTGTGAATTTACTACAGCATTCTCGCTATTGTTGCTGGTCATAGTAAGATTATCTTTTCATCCAATTCAATTAATAATAACTACTTTTCTCTTCTTTGGCGTGCTCTATATTGATGAGTAACCGAATGTGGTTAACTTTATTGCATGAGAGTACTTTTCATGTCTGTATTACAAATGTTATTATCGTGATATTCATCCTGCAGGAGTAACACAGTTACAGCTGCAACACAAGTCTAGTATCTGGTTGCCAATGTCCCATCCGCCATAATATCACAGGAAGTAGAAACACGAGAAAAATGAAATTATCATTAAGTAAGTCAGCATCCGAAGTGATGATCTTCTGGCAGCATATAGCATTGAAAACGTGAGATGCCATATAGCTTCACAAGGTTGAGAAGGAAAATATTAGATGTAGAACCTGCCATTACTGAAAGGTGCACTGGTATTATTGTGATGGGACCAGAAGATGCACACCGTGGAATTCTGAACTTGCCGAATGAAATAATGGAGGCATTCGTAATGGCCTTTGAAGAATCGCTAGATTCTGGAATTCTGCGAGAAAACTGGAAAAATGCAAATGTCAGCTCCACTCTTTAGGAAGGGAGAAAAGTTAGAGAAAGCAAATTATAGATCAATTAGGCTGACTTCAGTGATTGGGATGATGTTGGAGTCGATAATTAAGGATGAGGTCTCGTGTCTAGTAGTGTACGGTCATGCACTTTGGGGTAAAACAAATGAAATGGTTTTCTAAATGGAGAAAATCCAAAAAAAAACTAAGAAAAGGGGCTTCAGAACCCATGTGCAGCATTTCCTGCTGGTTATTTTGCAAGTTGAGTTCACAATGATGAAGGCAAATTCAATGTTAGCATTAATTTCAAGAGGACAAGAAAATTTAAGGGAGGCTGTAATGTTGAAACGTCATATTGCACTGGTGAGACCTCTCTTGGTGTATGTTGTGCAGTTTTGGGCCTCATCTCGGAACGAATGTGCTGAAACAATGGTGTTAGCTTGGTGTTTTATGGTTCGCCATCTCTATCAGTGGTCTGGAGGATAATGTGTTCAACTAGTTCAGCAAAATTAAGGAAGGCAGCAAGACTGGGGATGTAGTGGGCAGACCGGAGATGCTATGACGGCTTGCAGAGAGATCTGAATCAGCTGCAAAAATGGGCTAAAATGGCAGATAGAATTGAATGTGACAAGCGCGGGGTTCTGCACTTTGGTGCGACCAACCAAGTAGATCCTACACAGTGAAAGCAAAGACACTGTGGTGTGTGGTAGAACAAAGGGAACTGGGAATACAAATCCATAATTCGTTGAAAGTGGCGTCAGAGGTAGATAGCGTCGTAAAGAAAACTTTTGGCACATTGTCCTTCATAAATCAATATATTGAGTACAGGTGATGGGATGTGCTGTTGGCGCTGTATAAGATATTAGTGAGGCCTACTTTAGAGAATTCTATCGCCCTCCTGGCCTTAAGAGACATAAAGGCCAATACCCGCAAATTAGATGGGTTAGTTTTGCAATACCATCCTCAACAATACCAGACATGACAGTCAAGGGATTGGGCTCATTAAAAAGTACAGAAAAAGTTTGAAATACATCTTTCCATAATTTTTCAAGGCTCGGACATGTCCAAAACATATGAATTAGAGTGGCCACTCTATTGGTGCAGCTATCACAGTAGGGGGAAATATCTGCGTAGAAACGAGAGAGCTTGACTTTAGACATATGAACTCTATGTGCCACTTTGAATTGTAATAAAGAATGACGAGCACATAATGATGAAGAATTGCTCAATTTTAAAATACTCTTCCAGCTATATTCAGATATGAAAATGCATAAATCATTTTCCCAGTCTCCTTTAATTTTAGCTAAAGAGGCCTTTTTCAGTCCCAACAGCAGTCCGTAAATGTAAGATATTGAAACGTTGTCAAAAGGTTTCAGATTAAAAATTGTATCTATTATATTCTTATTAGGACTTGTAGGAAATGCATGTAGATCTAATATATGTATGTAGTTCTAAAATACCCATCTAATTTGCGGGTATTGGACTTCATGTCTCTAATAGCCAGGAGGGCGATCTTGATCAAATGGAAGGAGGCTGCCCCGCCCACTCATGTTCAATGGCTCTCTGAAATTATGTTGTGCCTTGAACTAGAGAAGATTCGTTGTTCGATTTCTGATTCTAAACATGACTTTCTAATTTTATGGGAACCCTTTCTTTGAACTGTTATTAAAGTACGGATCTGTGCCATTATTAATATAATATTATATGGCAAGATATTTTTCTCTTTTTTCCACCAACCAGCACATTTTGGTAGTGGGGGTAGATTTTTTCAATAAAACACGATTATTTTATTTAATTTAATTACAAAATTCAATCTTTTTTCTACATGATTGATTTGGAATATGAGATACTGTGATCATATTACTGTGATTTAAATGTAATGTAATTCGTATTACTTGTATCCTTATGAATTTTGCATTTGAATTCATGCTATTTATACAATATTAATAACAATGTTGAAAGAGAATGTTACGTCATTTTCTTCACCTATCTGCAGGAACGGTGCAAGCAAGCTTGTAAGAGTACAGAGACAATTTACAAGGCTGTATGCGGTTCTGGAGGACCCGAGTTATAAGAAAAAATTGAATACGTTACGTCAGTGTTCCTTCGAATGTAGAATGTTGAGAGGAGACTTGATAGAGGTATACAAAATTTTGAAAGGAATAGATATGATAAATACAAGCAGGCTTTTTGTGTTGAAGTTTGATGTGACTACAAAGATAAGATATGTGTAAAGGGTGAAAGATGAAAAATTTAAATGGGAACATGAGAGGAAATGTCTTAACTCAATGTCGCGAGAATGTGGAATGAACTGCCAGCATAACTGGGACATGCAAACCGTATTTCAAAGTTTAAGGGAAGTTTAGTTTGGTACTTAACTAGTAAGACTATGGAGATCTATAGTTCCGGTGCTGGTCGATGTGAGTAAACACTTTGAATGATTTCGGCGCGGACTAGATGGCTCGAAGGCCATGTTTCTGTGCAGTTCACCTCTATGACTTTATGGCTCCAATGAAAATCAAATACACCGATACAATAATGGCATTCTCCTCTTAGCATCTTTGGAAACGTATATAATTTTTTGCACCTACTTTGGACCAGTAAATACACTATATTTTCTGCTTTTTCTCATTGGGCTAATATCTCAACCGATTCTGTCTCAAGACACACCCAGAATTCCTCATGTGAAGTAGTATACAGGTATTCCATATACAGTATAATGTAATTATCTTACTTGTATTTATTGCGAAGAAACATGAGAGCCTAATAAAGTCTGGAGCAGTGCACATTAGAATGGGATGAATCAAAGCCGAGTCTCCAATTAGAACATATTGACCTCAAATGTGTTATAGAACATAGAACATAGAATAGTACAGCACATTACATGCCCTTCGGCACGCAATGTTGTGCCTCCCATCAAACACTGTCTCCCATATCCCCCCCCCCACCTTAAATTCCTCCATATACCTGTCTAGTAGTCTCTTAAACTCCAATAGTGTATCTGCCTCCAGCACGAACTCAGGCAGTGCATTCCACGCAATAACCACTCTCTGAGTGAAAACCTTCCTCACAATTAAACACAGTTAAACACAATTCTAAAATGTCAGCCCATGCTCTCATTCTCAGCTCCCCTGATGAAACTGTGATTAGGTTTGCATGAAATACCTTCTCATTTTCCGTTTTCTAATTGCGACACACTTACTTAGTTTGAGAGTTTTTGCATTGGGTCCACCAACTGAAACGTAATTTGAATTGTAATGTGTATGACAGAATTCGACTATTACGTGGTTGAGAACTGTGACACTATGTTTTGACGCTCTATAATTTTTTTCTAGATCCGTGTAGTTAAAAGAGGTCACTCCCATTTGCTCCCAATTGTTTTCCCTTGAGTTGTTGAGGCTGAAGGGAGATTTGATAGACGATTACGGGATAATGAGTGGCATTGATCCTGTTCACAGTGTCTTTTTTCAGGTTTGACATCTTAGGATGTACACTTTTAATGATAATTAGGACGAGTTCAAAGAAGTTGCCCGGGGCATTGCTTGGCGTCTAGAGTACGCAGCTCGTAAGGAATAATTTGATAATAGTTTTTAAGATCTATGGAAAAGAGTACAGTCGACAACCGGACCTTCATCAGTCCTGAAACGTCGACTTAACTCTTCCATAAGTGCTACCTGGTCTGCTGAGGTCCTACAGTATTATGTGTGTGTTCTGTGCTGTAGTGTTTTTCGACTCCATGTAAATAATATGTATTTTTTCAGCTGCAAATGTGTAAAAAATAGTAAAGATATGCATATATATGTTCGTCAATCTTCGATTATATCAGTAAAGAAGTAAACTCGAAAGACATGAAGCAACTCAGAAACAGCGAAAATATCATTTCATCTCGTAATTTACTTTAATAAAGTATCACAGAGAGGTACATCACGTCAGCCCATAAAAAAATGAAACTGCAGGTCATGAAATTTCATGCCTTATAATTAAACCAGCGCCGCAGATAGACAAAATTAAAGCAATCTTAGTCCCTGCGGTCCATTGTCCTCCCATCCGCATTCCATGAACATCCCAAACCCTCTCTCCTCCTACACCACCAACTGTCAACCTCTTGCTCCCTGATCCAAGTTTTAATCCCTGCAGAGTCTTCACCATTCCTATCGAATCTCCTCTCTCAGAGGCGAGACATTCTGTCATCAGCAACGTCCCTTTATTCCACCACGACAAGCTGTTTTATTTTCCGTCTCCGTTACCTCCGAGCTCCCTTTTGGGAAAGAATTCTCCATTCCGCACCAACGACCCTATCTCCTGCCTTCAACCCTTCTCCTCTCCTTTGACACCAGGCTCAGGTTCTCTGATCTTGATCTTTAAATGTCTAATTTCCGAGGAGGAAATTTCTAATTTCAAACTCAGCGCTTTCCGTCGAACATTACCCCCTCTGCAGGCACTGTCCTCCACTTTCTTCGCACCAATCAAAAACTTACCGTTACACACACAGGCAAAGCGAATGCTGTTGTAAGGCAGCGGGCTGATCTCCACCATGATGACACCGGGCGGCGATTCTCATACTTACGCTCACCTACCCCTAGGAAGTGAACCCACATCAGATCATGACACCATTATTAAACCCTTCACCTCTGGATGTCTATTACCACCTATGGCCAAACCCTTACCCCGCACTACTCTGTTCTACCTTCTGCATACAATCCACACATCTGTCGTCTGTCTCTGCCTGTTCCTGCCACATTGAACTGATGTCCACATTCCTCAACTCCATGCTATGCTCCGTTCGTTCGTACCTACATCCGTGAGACTTCAAATTCTCTTAATTTCCCCAGCAACGTTAAATGGCTTGGAGGCACTCCGTTTTTCTCTTAACTAAAGGCTCAACCAGTTCCTCTCCACTACCATCCTCCTCCGTCTGGCAACACTGGTACTCACCCTCAAAAATTTCCCCTTCGGCTCATCCCACTTTCTCCAGACTCAAGTTGTGCATGGTACCTGAACAGCACCTGCTTTTTTTGGCTACGTAGAATAGTGCAGGTTACATGTTACATGCACCAGAATGAACAATTTAGAAGAGAGAATTCAAAGATAAAGGATTGAGAATCAACTTTATTCGCCATAAACATATACATGTATTTGAAGTGGTGTGTTGGTAAGGCAAAGAAATACAAGAAAATGTATATTCAACAAACAAAAAAGTTAATAACGTATTATATAAAATTACGTTGGAAGTTAAAATATCAATATAGAATAAACTGTGCATAAATATATGGATATCAGCATGGATCTTCAATAAAAGCAGTACACCAAAGGTGGTTTAAATTATTTACAGTGCAGAGGAGTGATGGAGACAGCAGTTCGTAGCTGTGTGGGGTTAAGCTAGATTAACTGCCTGGGAAGATTAGAAACATTTAAGATAGCGTATTCGTTTTCGTTTGTTTGTATTAATAGCCCTTTAGCACTTTCCAGAAGACAGCACAGGAAAAGACAGTTTGCAGAGAGGATGGTTGCCACTCTGATATCTCCCGCCAGTGATTTTATTCTGGACTCCTACTGCAGTGATGATAGGCAGCAGGCAAGGTCCTTTTAGGCTGAACTGAGAGTCCCCCGTAGATTTTCTCGAATATAAGAAGATGCTGCACCAGAGCAGACAGTCATGAGCAATAGACATTTTGATGGCATTCTGGAATTAGAGTTGTATGTTCTCGTAAATTCTCACTTATTCTACCAACTGCCGCAAAAAAATACATCCTCTGCCAAGCCTTTTGTTTTTTCGTAATGAATGAGCTATGATTCTCCCACATGAAGTCCTGCAAAATAATGTTGCCCGGGAACCTAATTCTTGAAGCGGAGCTAACTGCAGAGTTCTAGATAATAAAATATGTACTTAGAGTACAATTGTGTGCGTGTGACACTTAGAAAGAAAGAGAGAGAGAGAAAGAAATATAACAAATGTAAGATATTGGTCATATAGCGCTGAAGATTAAATGGAACATTGGCATTTATAACATGTTCCATCATAACTTCGGCATTTTAGTTTAATAAGTGGATTGTTATTGATCTCTTTTCTTTTTAGCTTCTGCTAGGGTTGCATATATTCTAAAATCTAGAATAATTTTACCTTTGATCCCTAAACTTATTGGAGAAAGTTAGGGCTGTATTCAGGACGGGCTACCCAAGGATCACTTTTATTTTTGCTTCAGCCATATGAATAAACAATCCGGCGCAACAGAGCGGCGAATGGATTCCGGTAGTTCTTGCTCATCCAAAACATCCCCCGCCCCTCCCCATCCCCGCACACACTCATTTGCGCGGGCGCGCGCTCGCGTCTTACACACCCCTTCAGAATTGTTGGTTCCAGTCCGGACATGCTGCTTCAGTGTGCCGTGTATGCAGAAGGTTAACTTCAACTGCCAGTTCATTTGCTTTAATTAACATCAAGCGCCATGGTTTTTAATTGCGCAATCAGAGTGTTTCGCTTTGCTGCTTATCGGGCTGGCTTCAATTATTTACCACAGAATGATTGATACTAGAATCCTGCAGTAGTCAATCAGCTTAACGACTCCGGTGACATGATGAGTCGACAATCGAATCTGAAACATTAGAGTGATAGAGTGCGAAAAAAGATAGAAATCTGGAAACAGTTAATTGGAGCGTTTATTATCCTATTCTCGCTTCTGTTGCTCTCCCTGGTAAGTCCAAGACTCATATTGAAACAACTTCAAAAAAATGTGATACGTATTTACATGTATTATGTGTTAATCTCGTATGATATCCCCCAGCATTTACCACTCATCTCCAACCCCAACCAGCACAAACCACATAACCTCTGGTGTTGCATTTTATACCACAATTTTCATGGCTAGAGAGTAGTTGAAAATACTAGTTTCATTCATGTGATTTTGTTTTTAACTCAGTCCGATCGGATCTTGACGCCACTAAAAGTCTACATACAGTCTTATTTTATCTGTTGACGTTTACTGGGCTTCGCGATCTGTACTAGCATTTGATTTCCCATCACTATTTGCTCCGGCGTTGGTACTGCTAAACTACACTCTTAAACCGCCAATAATGTCATAAGAAGGGTTTGGCAGCGGACCCAAATTCAAGACACAGACACTGAAGTACTAGGAACAGGACAAGGTGTATCAAGAAAGCAAAGGAACTTGGGAGGAAACGACACTTAACAAGACACAGGCCCTGGACGAGTCTAGGATACAGGGCCTGGGCTAGGACTAGACTAAGAAAGTGGGACCTGGACGCGGAACTAGGAACTTGGAAAGTGGACAAGAACTCCGAGGCAGAGACTGGATAGGGACCCAGAACCTGGGTCTTGACTCGGGCTTGGAATCCAGATCTCGGCAAGGACAAGACTTGGCAAGGGAACAGGACTGAACGTGGGGGCAGGATGCGGGACTCCTGGGCTGGAGCATAGCATGGAGTTCTATTTTGGAAGAGGACAGCGAGGCTTTGAGAAGAAGTGCGGCGGCGGCCATTTTCAAATTGCTTCTCAGATCGGAGTTCTGAGAGGCGGGACTGCGCAGGCGCGTGAAGGAGGCCTGGGAAGGAGGGAAGATATAAAAAGAACGCAGCCTTAAGCAGCGGGCAGCTTCGTTTGCGGGCAGTGGAGTGAGCCGGGAGCAGAGTGTAGGGCTTGGGCTCAGAGGGCTTAGGCGGAAGAGGGCACAGTAGGCTTATCTTTTAGTTCTCCTTGTTATTTTCAGTTATTCGGGAAGTATGAGAGCTTGTTGTTCTCGGTGTCGGATGTGGGAGATCCTGCAGTCTCCGAGCCTCCCGGACGTCCACATCTGCGCCAGGTGCGCCGAACTGCAGCTCCTGAGGGGCCGAGTTAGGGAGCTGGAGCTGCAGCTCGATGACCTTCGCCTGGTCAGGGAGAGTGAGGAGGTGATAGAGAGGAGTTACAGGCAGGTGGTCACACCGGGGCCACGGGAGGCAGATAGGTGGGTCACGGTCAGGAAGGGGAAGGGGCAGGTACTAGAGAGTACCCCAGTGGCTGTACCCCTTGACAATAAGTACTCATGTTTGAGTACTGTTGGGGGGGGACGGGGGACAGCCTACCTGGAGGAAGTGACAGCGGCCGGGCCTCCGGCACAGAGGGCGGCCCTATAGCTCTGAAGGGTAGGGATAGAAGAAAGAGGACCATAGTAATAGGGGACTCGATAGTCAGGGGTTCAGACAGGCGGTTCTGTGGAGGTGATCGGGAGTCCCGGATGGTAGTTTGCCTCCCTGGTGCCAGGGTCCGGGATGTTTCTGATCGCATCCAAGATATCCTGAAGTGGGAGGGTGATGAGCCAGAGGTCGTGGTACATGTAGGTACCAATGACATAGGTAGGAAAGGGGAAGAGGTCCTGAAACGAGAGTATAGGGAGTTAGGAAGGCAGTTAAGAAGAAGAACCGCAAAGGTAGTAATCTCGGGATTACTGCCTGTGCCACGCGACAGTGAGAGCAGGAATGGAATTAGGTGGAGGATGAATGCGTGGCTGAGGGATTGGAGCAGAGGGCAAGGATTCAAGTTTCTGGATCATTGGGACCTCTTCTGGGGCAGGCATGACCTGTTCAAGAAGGACGGGTTACACTTGAATCCTGGGAGGACCAATATCCTAGCGGGGAAGTTTGCTAGGGCTACAGGGCAGACTTTAAACTAGTAAGATGGGGGGGGGGGGGGGTGGAAATCAATTTGAGGAAACTATGGGAGAGGAGGTTAGTTCACCAGTAGAGTAAGTAAGTAGACAGTGTGTGAGGGAGAAAAGGCAGGTGATGGAGAAGGGATGCGCTCAGCCCGAAGATGTAGGGGAGAAGAAAGAAAAGGATAATACATTTGAATGCATTGTTAGGGATGAAAAGAGAGGAGGAGGTGGAGAGTATCTTAAATGTATATATTTTAATGCTAGGAGCATTGTAAGAAAGGTGGATGAGCTTAAAGCGTGGATTGATACCTGGAATTATGATGTTGTAACTATTAGTGAAACATGGTTGCAGGAAGGGCGTAATTGGCAACTAAATATTCCTGGATTTAGTTGCTTCAGGTGTGATAGAGTAGGAGGGGCCAGAGGAGGAGGTGTTGCATTGCTTGTCCAAGAAAATCTTATGGCGGTGCTTTGGAAGGATAGATTAGAGAGCTCCTCTAGGGAGACTATTTGGGTGGAATTGAGGAATGGGAAAGGTGTAGTAACACTGATAGGAGTGTATTATAGGCCACCTAATGGGGAGCGTGAGTTGGAAGAGCAAATGTGTAAGGAGATAGCTGATATTTGTAGTAAACACAAGGTGGTGATTGTGGGAGATTTTAATTTTCCACACATAGATTGGGAAGCTCATTCTGTAAAAGGGCTGGATGGTTTAGAGTTTGTGAAATGTGTGCAGGATAGTTTTTTGCAACAATACATAGAAGTACCAACTAGAGATGGGGCAGTGTTTGACCTCCTGTTAGGGAATGCGATAGGTCAGCTGACAGATGTATGTGTTGGGGAGCACTTCGGGTCCAGTGATCACAATAGCATTAGCTTCAATATAATTATGGAGAAGGACAGGACTGGACCTAGAGTTGAGATTTTTGTTTGGAGAAAGGCTAACTTTGAGGAGATGCGCAGGGATTTAGAGAGAGTGGATTGGGTCAAGCTGTTTTATGGGAAGGATGTAACAGAGAAATGGAGGTCATTTAAGGGTGAAATTATGAGGGTACAGAATCTTTATGTTCCTGTTTGGTTGAAAGGAAAGTTTAAAGGTTTGAAAGCGCCATGGTTTTCAAGGGATATTGGAAACTTGGTTCGGAAAAAGAGGGATGTCTACAATAGATATAGGCAGCATGGAGTAAGGGAATTGCTCGAGGAATATAAAGAATGTAAAATGAATCTTAAGAAAGAGATTAGAAAAGCTAAAAGAAGTTACGAGTTTGGTTTGGCAAATAAGGTGGAAGTAAATCCGAAAGGCTTCTACAGTTATATTAAAAGCAAGAGGGATAAAATTGGTCCCTTAGAGAATCGGGGTGGTCAGCTATGTGTGGAGCCGAGGGAGATGGGAGAGGTTTTGAACGATTTCTTCTCTTCGGTATTCACTAAGGAGAAGGATATTGAATGGTGTATGGTGTGGGAAACAAGTAAGGAAGTTATGGAACCTATGACAATTAAAGAGGTGGAAGTACTGGTGCTTTTAAGAAATTTAAAAGTGGATAAATCTGCGGGTCCTGACAGGATATTCCCCAGGACTTTGAGGGAAGTTTGTGTAGAGATAGCAGGAGCTCTGACGGAGATCTTTCAGATGTCATTAGAAACGGGGATTGTGCTGGAGGATTGCCGTATTGCTCATGTGGTTCCATTGTTTAAAAAGGGTTCTAGAAGTAAGCCTGGCAATTATAGACCTGTCAGTTTGACATCAGTGGTGGGTAAATTAATGGAAAGTATTCTTAGAGATAGTATTTATAATTATCTGGATAGACAGGATCTGATTAGGAGTAGCCAGCATGGATTTGTGCGTGGAAGGTCATGTTTGACAAACCTTATTTAATTTTTTGAAGTAGTCACGAGGAATGTTGACGAGGGTAAGGCAGTGGATGTAGTCTATATGGACTTCAGCAAGGCCTTTGACAAAGTTCCACGTGGAAGGTTACTTAAGAAGGTTCAGTCGTTAGGTATTAATGCTGGAGTAATAAAATGGATTCAACAGTGGCTAAATGGGAGATGCCAGAGAGTAGTGGTGGATAATTTTTTATCGGGATGGAGGCCGGTGACTAGCGGGGTGCCTCAGGGATCTGTTTTGGGCCCAATGTTGTTTGTAATATACATAAATGATCTGGATGATGGGGTGGTAAATTGGATTAGTAAGTATGCTGATGATACTAAAGTAGGAGGTGTTGTGGATAATGAGGTGGTTTTTCAAAGCTTGCAGGGAGATTTATGCCGGTTAGAAGAATGGGCTGAACGTTGGCAGATGGAGTTTAATGCTGAGAAATGTGAGGTTCTACATTTTGGCAGGAATATTCCAAATAGAACATACAGGGTAAATGGTAGGGCATTGAGGAATGCAGTGGAACAGAGAGATCTAGGAATAACAGTGCATAGTTCCCTGAAGGTGGAGTCTCATATAGATAGGGTGGTGAAGAAGTCTTTTGGAACGCTGGCCTTTATAAATCAGAGCATTGAGTACAGAAGCTGGGATGCAATGTTAAAATTGTACAAGGTATTGGTAAGCCAAATTTGGAATATTGTGTACAGTTCTGGTCACCGAATAATAGGAAAGATATCAATAAACTAGAGAGTGCAGAGACGATTTACTAGGATGTTACCTGGGTTTCAGCACCTAAGTTACAGAGAAAGTTTGAACAAGTTAGGTCTCTATTCATTGGAGCGTAGAAGGTTGAGGGGGGATTTGATCGAGATATTTAAAATTTTGAGAGGGATAGATACAGTTGACGTGAATAGGCTGTTTCCATTGAGAGTAGGGGAGATTCAAACGAGATGACATGATTTGAGAGTTAGGGGGCAAAAGTTTAAGGGAAACACGAGGGGGTATTTTGTTTACTCAGAGAGTGATAGCTGTGTGGAATGAGCTTCCTGTAGAAGTAGTAGAGGCCAGTTTAGTTGTGTCATTTAAGGTAAAATTAGATAGGTATATGGACAGGAAAGGAGTGGAGGGTTCTGGGCTGAGTGCGGGTAGGTGGGACTAGGTGAGATTAAGAGTTCGGCACGGACTAGGAGGGCCGGAATGGCCTGTTTCCGTGCTGTGATTGCTATATGGTTATATGGATGAGGACGTGAAGCTCAGACTTGGACTAGGGAGACTGGAACACGGAACACAGAGCGTTGGTCTTGGGAGACAGGAACGCAGAACAGAGACCCGGGACCCCTCCTTGATAACAGGACGAGGGGCCGGGACTCAAACACAGAAAGTTGAACACGCCGAGACGGTTCTCAACACTAGGCAGCGGTAAACGGCCGGACCAACCTAGGAAAGGTGAGGACACAAAGGGACAGTTCCAAACAACGAAAGACGGTTCCTTATCTCCTCCTGAAAACTTTCTTTCCCGCGCTACCCTGATATTAGTTTGAATACAAAAGTAATCCTTCCCGTTTACTCAGTTAATACTAGCTCTCAGTAATTCATCAGTCTTTGAACCACTACATTCTTTTCAGACACTAATCCAACCGACACTAACACACATTACAGAATTACACAGAAACTGATGTTCATATTGGGGGACGAAAAATACATATTTTGGAAACAAGGAAGAAAAGAAATCTTGGGAAGACTGAGCAATTTAGAGATATGTGTGGAAAGAGAACAAAACAAAATAAATAGAACACAGAAGTAACTCGGTCATTCAGTAATGCAGTATCTCTGGGGAGAGAAGTAAGTTAACGTTTCATTGCTGTAAATTCATGGAGAGCTAAGCAGAGCGACTGAATGTGTAGTGAACATCAAACAGGAACCTGAATTTTCACTATTCCATTCCCACTATTCTCCTCATCTTTACAGTATCTCTGCCAGTTTCTACCAGACATCAATGCATGATTGTTATTTAAAGTAGCTAATTGCCCCAATTAGATACACATTATACTGGAGCCACCAGAGGAAATCAACGTGGTCGGGGAGAGAACAAGCCAGAACCACAATCTATCGGCAAAGAGAATAAGATTTGAACATAAGGCACTGGAGCTGTGGATGGATGGGTGAGTAATTTCGCAGATGACACAAAGATTGGAGGAGTTGTGGATGGAGCTGTAGGTTGTCGAAGGGTACAAAAGGATATAGACAGGATGCAGAGTTTGGCAGAAAAGTGGCAAATGCACTTCAATCCGGATAAGTGTGAGGTGATGCATTTTGGAAGGACAAACCAGAAGGCTGAGGGATAATGGTCAGTTACTTAAGAGTGTGGATGAACAGAGGGGACATGGGGTTCAAATCCATAAATCTATCAAGGTTGCTGCACAGGTTGATAGGATAGTTGAGAAGGCCTATGGGATGCTAGGCTTCATTGATAGGGGGATTGAGTTCAAGAATAGAGAGGTCATTTTGCAACTCTACAAATCTCAAGTGAGACCACATTTAGAGTATTATGTTTATACTCATTATAGGAAGGATATCGAAGCTAAGGAGAAAGTGCAGAGGAGATTTACCAGGATGTTGCCTGGATTGGAAAATATTTCTTATGAGGCAAGGATAGCTGAGCTGGGACTTTTCTCTTTGGAGCGTAGAAGCATGAAAGGCGACTTGATAGAGGTCTTCAAGATTATGAGAGGCATAGATCAGGTGGATAGTCATGACCTGTTTTTCAGGGCAAGAATAGCAAACACCTGAGAGCATATGTACAAAGCTAAGGGAGGGAAGTTCAGGAGAGACATCAGGAGTAAGCTTTTTATACAAAGAGTTGTGGTTGCCTGGAGTGACTTGCCAGGGATGGTGGTGGAGGCGAACACATTAGGGGTATTTAAGTGCCTCTTGGACAGGCACATGGATGAAAGAAAAATAGAGGGCTACGGGGTAATGTGGGTTAAGTACTTTTTTTAAGGAATATCTCTGGTCAACAAGGGCTGAAGGGCCTGTACTGTGCTGCAGTTTTCTAGTGTCCAGTGTCTAGTGTCTAGTGTCTGTGAGGCTACTAATCCACAATTTGTGCACCCGTGCTGACTATAAACGTTCTTCCTTTGTAAAGAGTCATCGAAGACTGAAGCAACATCATCCATTTTAAAAAAGTTTGGATTTCGGGATAACAAGGATCCATTATTCTGCAAAAAAAATTGCCAAGCGGAATAACTAACGACAAACGATAAATAAACTTTAATGACATTAGCTAGACAACTGATGATGTATTCACGTTCAAGTTAAATTTAGTTGTAATTCAGCCACTATTTACATTTACATTTACATTTACATAGATGGACGAAGCAGCCTTCCTCAGGGGTCAAATTATGCTTCTCGCACACCCACGGGCAGGGCTCGTGAAGACCTGGGAACCGAGCATCGGGCATGAAGGAAGATCTGAGCAGCAAAGAGCGCCGTGCAGGGGAAAAGTTGAGGACACCTCACATCAGATTTCCGCTATTGTTCTCGGCATGGTTACGACGCCTTTGTAAAATTGTTGACACCGCAGTGCCAGTGGAAACGGACCCGGCGGGCGCGGCACCAACCACCACCGGTCACCCCAGCACAGCCCATCGTGCCACTGTCACCAGCAACCGCATCGGTGCAGCGCGACAACATCGGTAGCGCTTCTGCAGCATCCTCCAGCAAGCCAGTGCGAAAGCTGTGGCAGTGGAGCAGTGAGGGCTTGGATCAGGTCCAGCGGCTTGGATCAGGACCATCAGGACACCTGAAGGACCTTCTGGAGCAGCACATCGATATCCTCGCATCTAGGAACGAAGACTGCAAGCGCACCGGGCTGGTCCAACACGCATTAATACTGGGGACGCTCAGCCCATCCACCTGCTTCATCGCCTGGCCCTCGCCAAGCGCCAGGCAGCGGAGCAGCGGATCAATAAGTTGGCAACATCTAGCATCTTCGAACCTTCCGATAGCCCATGGGCAGCCCTAACGGTTTTGGTGAGGAATAACGATAGTTCGTGATGGTTCTGCGTGGAATACCACCGTCCCAATGCTGTGACCCAGAATGACTCCTACCCGCGACCCAAAATGACTCCTACCCGCAATCCAGAATTGAAGATGCCCTGGACTGTATAACGGGTTCGACCTGGTCAGCTCTCTTGATCTTCGCAATGGCTACCGGCAGGTCGAACCGGCCCAGAGGCCCGGACCAAGACTACCTTCACCATTGGTCAAGGGCTGTGGCACTTCCGGGTAACTGTGTAACGCCACAGTTACCTTCGAGAGATTGTTAGAGAGGGTGCTGGCTCACATTCCACGGAGCTGCTGTGTCATCTATTTGGACGATCTCTCAGTGCATCCCACCGTTTTCGATGATGCCTGCGGAACATGGCAGAGGTTTTGCCGCCGTCCACCAGGCAAACCTGCGTCTCGAACCCACAAAATGCTGCTTGCTGCGCCGTCAAACAAGGTCTGGGGCACTGAGCGGTCAAGGAATGGTCCACTCCCCGTTTCGCAGATCCTGGGGCTGGCATCATACTACCGCCGGTTTTTTAAGGACTTCGCCACCATCGCCAGTCACATGCACCAGCTCACTAAGAAGGGGAGGCCCTTTGCCAGGACTGACACCTGCGAGGCCGCCTTCGACCAGCTCCGAGCTGCGCTCACTCAGGCGCCGGTGCTGGCACACCCCGATCCAGCATGCCCCTTCTTTGTTGACACAGATGCCAGCAAACGCGCGGCTTGGTGCAGTGCTCTCTCAAAAAGGGGACCAAAATGAACGCGCCGTTGCGTACTTCAGCCGCACGCTGAGCCACCCTGAACGGAACTATAGCGTCACCCGCCGGGAGCTCTTGGCCGTGGTCCAGGCCCTTCGACAATTCCGCCTCTTCCTCTTCGGCCGCCGGTTCCTGCTTCCACGAATCATGCATCGCTGAACTGGCTGTTGAATTTTCGCGGTACTGAGGGGCAACTGGCGCGATGGCTGGAGGCTCTCTGGGACTACGATTTGGAGATGCAGTAAAGTGGCGGAAGACACCACGGCAATGCTGATGCCCTCTCTCACCGTCCCTGTACGGCCACCGAGTGTCGCTACTGCGCCGTCTCGAGGAGCAGAGCCGAGAGCGAGCGGCGGTGGTTGCACTTGATGTGACAATTGGCAGTGACCTCCACACCTTTGATCACCAGCAGCTGCACAGCGAACAGGTGAGTGATTCTGTGTTGGCCCGGGTTAGGGGCTGGCTGAGCGCGCGACAGCGGCCTGGTTGGGGGAAAGTCTCCGCTCCGGATCCAGAGTCCGAAGCTGGAGGTGAGTGACGGGTTGCTGTTACGGAATTGGCGGTCGACTCTTATAGCTGGTGGTTCCCCGGGGTTCCGCGCCACGGTGCCGCGTTCGGTGCAGGGGCTTGTCGGTGCCGGCTATTTCGGGGTGACAAAGACATTGGGCAAGCTGCGCGAACGTTCCTATTGGCCTGGGTGCAGGCAAGATTTGGAGCAGTTCGTGGACTGCTGCGACGCTTGCACGTCTCAGCAAGGGCTGAGGTGCCAGTCTCGAGCGCCAATGCAGCAGTACCGTAGCAGTACTACGGGCCCCAATGGAGCGCGTAGGGGTGAATATCCTCGGACCCTCCTCCCGCACTGACACTGGGAACCGCTACGTTCCGTGGCCATGGATTACTTCACAAAGTTGCCAGAAACGTACGTGATCCCGGACCAGAGCGGCACCACCACTGCTGAGAGGCTCGTGGAGGTGATCTTCCGCCGTCTTGGCCCCCCTAGGGAACTCCACGCTGACCGTGGGCGCAGGTGTTTAGCAAAGTCTGAAAGCGCCTGGAAATGACCAAAACACTGACCACCCACCTGCACCCGTAGAGCGAAGGGCTGGTAGAGCGCACTAACTGCACGATGGCTACACAGCTTGCCATCGTATTTAGCCAGCACCAGCGTGATTGGGATCGCTATCATTCCCTAGTGCTGTGGGCATACCGGGCAGCTGTTCAGGTGAAGATCAGCGTTACGCCAGCTGTGCTCATGTTCGAGCGGGAGCTGCGCACGCCGGTCGATCAGATGTTTGCCTCCCTCCCGAGCCCCAGGTTCCAGGGGAGGCCGGGTTGGAGTACGTGCAGCACCTCAGCGGCGCCTGCTTATTTGGTCCCCTCAGGGGTCCGACTTCCTGTCGGCTTTGACATGCTAGGTGGCTGCAGCCACCGAACCGATAACAACCGGGACATCTCAGTCCAAAACTCTGCTACGAGCTCCTTTAGCATTCCGCGCTGTGGGTTATCAGTATCACTTCAACCTAGGGGACTACTATCAGGAACTGTACCCAGCTGACACAGGCCTCCCGCGCCTCAGTCGCAGTCTGCTCCCATCTTACTTCTCTAGTCAGCTCGACGAATGAGGAGGGGGCCGCGTCTTACGAGATATTCGGATACCTCAAAAGAGATAATTTCCTATGACTATGCGCCTTTCACCAGCTGTTCCGTTCTTAACTAATTCACCGCAGCCGCTTGCTTAGCCCCCACCCCACGCCGCAAGCAACGAAGCTACCTCTCTAATGGAAAAATGTAGGCGGTAAGTTTATTCCCCTTTTCCAGAAGCATGCTCCGAAACCCTGTCAAGCACCCCATTGGGCTTCCCACTGCGCCAAAAACAAAACATTTTCGAGCGTTTGAATGCAGCCCGCAGTTGTAGCAAAGGGATTTTGTGTGCCTTTAAGGCTCTGAATACGTCAGCAGCTGGCCCCATCAGATTCTCTACCAATCTCTACCTTGTCACGTCATCAGAGCACTGCCACTCATCCAGCATCTGAGAAGGCAGTTCCGCCCAAGTGTCATACCCTTCTTCCCCGTCGGGGTTGGGTGTTATCCGAGAACATTCTGAGCCTACGATAACTGGGACTTTGAACCCGGACACTTTGCCAGGGAGGTAAGGGTGGCAACCAACTCAGAATGCTCACCACTTGCTGAAGGATTCATTAGACTTTAGACATCAGGCCTGTCCTTGACTCAGCTCCGCAGTAAAGAGAGCAACTTCCCTTTAAATTCTCCGCACCCAGCTCTGGGAAAATCAATTCGGCACACTCGCCTGCACTGCCTTCCTCCTCCCGGAAAGTATAGACAGCCGACGGTCCACCGCGCCTCCACACTACCCCTCCCGTCCGGGGCACCAAAATTGCCAGACAGATCCACTGCCGTTACGTCAGTGCCAGCCTGAACTAAAACATATTCCTAGCCCCATTTTTTTTCAAAACTCTGCTGCATGATGCTAACTGTTTGTAATGCTTTAAATGTACTTAAAGTTGGAATTAACAAATCGTCGGCGGTTAGAAAGTCAACCTTACTCAATACACACTCGTTCTTTACCGATAACCCCGTGAAATCACATCACAGCTCAAACCCTGCAGCATCATTGGCCACATATCTTAATTACTTTACTGGAAATTATTTAATATTGAATTCAACATGTAAACCAATAGATCAATGCCCAGGACATTCACACAGAATCCAAAGAAATCGATGACGGGCGAGCCCCTGCAAATTAAACCCCGCTAGTTTCCATGGACGCGTAAGTCTAGAGAATACGCACTCCAGTTCCGCCGAGCACTTGAGATTGAGAAAGCTCTGCCTCCCCAAAACCGGGCTTGTGTGAATGCTGTCTGATTTGCTATCCTGTTACAGCTCCGTGCCACGAAACAACAGATAGCACTCTGCATACGATTAAAGGAGTTATATTTATGTTTCTTAACTCAACTGTTAGAGGCATCGAAACATAGAAATAAAGAAACAGAAAACACTGCACAAGACAGGTCCTTTGACCCAAAAAACTGTGCCGAACATGTCCTTACCTTAGAAATTACCTAGGACTGCACAGAGCCCTCTATTTTTCTGAGCTCTATGTGTCTGTCCAGGAGTCTCTTAAAAGACCCTATCGTATCTGCCTCCACCACAGTCGCCGTCAGTCCATTCCAGGCACTCGCCACTCACTGCGTAAAAAAAAAATAACACTGACATGTCATCTCTACATACATTCAAACACCGTAAAACGATGCCCCCTCGTGCTAGCCATTTCAGCCCTAGGAAAAAAATGCCTTTGATTATCCACACGATCAATGCCTCTCATCATCTTATATACCTCTATCAGGTCACCTCTCATCCTCCGTCGCACCAAGGAAAAAAGGCCGAGTTCACTCAACAGTTATAGTAAAATAAAGTACAAAGAAATTGAAAAAAAAATACCTATTATAATTAAACAATCAAAAGTCCACAAGCTGGAGCTCAACTGTTCCAAATATTCATATTCATCGAACCACAGTCGATCTCAGCGCCTTGCTCCATTGAATCAGAGTCCTCCGTCTGATCGAATCCTATAACCCGTTTTCCATTGTGTCTTCTCTCTTCCTCTCCCGTCGAAAGAAAAAAAAAAGACCTTCTTTCCTGATAGGATGACACATATTCCTCTGCGTCCCTTATCTTCAACAATACCCCAAACAGGATGAAGGGAAAACAGACTATTCTTACAGAACTGCTACATGAAACACCTACAGCATGGTAGTAAAAATGTGAACCAGTGCTTAACATGGTTTTTTAAAAACTTCTGGTATCCTCTTAATTATTATTGACTAGCTTACTTTCGTATTCCATCTTTACCATCTTAAAGTCTTCTTAGTTGTCTTTGGCTTATTTTTTTTTTTACCAGCTGTCCAATACTCCAATTCTCCACGAATCTTCTCTCTATTATCTGCCTATTTGGCATTTCATGTTGGCTTGAACTTCTCCTTTTAGCAACAGTTCTCTCATCTTGCCTTTAAAATAATTATTTCTCTCTGGGATGTACATATCCGCTAAACTCCTTGGTCTAGTTCTGATCTCTAATGTTCCATGGTGTTATATGTGTGTTTCGCCTCATCTTGATATGTGTTGGCATAAGTCTGACACGAATAATTAAATATATATTAACACAATACCGTAGAAAGATAAGTTAACAAACATTATTTTCACACAATTATTTGGATGTTCCACATTTGCTTTTAACATGTGTAACTTTTATCGTCATGATTGTAACGATTTTCCTAAATATAATTTGCATATGTGTTCTTCTTTGCGAATGATTACATTATGCTATCATCGTTTACCTGGTCGACTTTTGAAACCAAACTATCTTGCGCTATTTTGTGTTTTATGTAATGCAATGATAAAAGGTTTAGCAGGATTGCTGCAGGAATGCTATACCGGTAAAAAATAAATGTCTGTACTCTATTCTGCTGCAATTAATTCGGCCTTCGAAGTCTACATATACATTCATTAGTCTCGAGATTTCAGCCTTAGAAAGTTTCAAGGGCATAGGCCTGAGCAGGGATGTATTGGAGACCGGCAGTTGCCCCGGCATGTCTGCCTTCTCCACGCCACCGTTGTTGTCGTCGCAGAGCAATATCTGGTTAAGTTCCTTGCTCAAGGACACAACGCGTTGCCTGGGCTCGGGCTCGAACTAACGACTTTCAGATCACTGGACCAACGACTTAACCACTGGACCACGCGCCAACACATATACGGCCCCACTAAATATGTGGTCCATTGGTAAATAATCGTTTTCTGCAAAATGTTCATGCACTGCTTTACTTATGGGCCAATCCTCTTCATTTCCGAAGGAAATTGTAAAATTCTTTCTTGGTTGCACATACAGATGAAGGTTCAGTTCATAAATAATGTATTTTCAATGTGTTTTATTAAATGGTGAGATCACGTAGCAGATCTATATATCGTTTTATGAAGAAAATGTGAGATTACTAGTCGCAGGCAAAAGCAGACAGCATTACAAACAAAACAACCAAACAACTTGTTGAAAAAATTGTTTTCAGAGAATTTGAATAATATCGTGCACCACATTGAAAGCAATGCAAACATGCATGTGAAAGAATTGAAGTATCTTCAGCTTAGTCAGAGGTATTGCTAGCAGAACTGACGAACTGACGACCACAAGGATATTGATCCAAACTTATTTAAGAAAATAGCCACAACAGTTTAGCACAGTAAGCCCACCTCGCCTCGACCCGTCATCGCCGACGCCCCTTTGAACCAAAGCCTTCCTACTCTGTCTCCCTCTACACAAACGCCCGCTTTGTAAGGTGTCTCAATTTAAACTCTTCTCGCTGTTCTAACTGGTTGTCGTCCACGCGCTTGAGCAGTCATACCCCGATCACATGGTGTTCTCTTACCCGTTTCTTTCAAATTAACTTTTCAGTTTGTCAGCCACGAAGAGAGTGTCACCTTCTATCACATTGCTGAAGAAATAACAATTCCGCGAAGAAATGAGCAAAGCTACATCATTGTACTACATTTATTGGAAATTGTAATCGTATCATTCCTTTGTGGTTTGGAAAAATGTGTGCAGCTGGGATTGACGAAGCGAATACTCAAAAGGAAAAAATCAAACAGAAACAATTTTTAACTATTATGTTAGCTGGAAGCATCTTCTGCCTCGCTCATATACTGGGTATTAGCAGCTAAACTCGATGTGGAGCATGAAGAGGGAAGTGAATTAATGTTTGAAGGTTTGGTAATAGCAGTATAACTTCACTTTATTGAAAGTACTCATGGCTATGTATATCGGATAGTGCTTAAGATCTTCGTTTGAGTTTAGAACTTTGCAGTAAGCAAACCCAAGCCATCACATCACCAGCGCCACAGAAGACGTAGTTTCCATTAACGTATACCTTCCCCAAAGCACTGCAGACTCTGATCAATTAAAATTCTACCTTTGTAAATACTTTTGAACCTCTTATTCATCTAAATGTTAAGGGATAAATTTTGATTTTATGGATCATACTGGATCCACCGCTTCCACATATATGACATTTAGCAACGTATCAGTTAGTGGTGTTGCACTTACAGGATAGCCAGTCTCTTACCCGTTTCTTGTAAATTAACTTTTCAGTTTGTCTGGCACGAAGAAGAGTGGCACCTTCTTCTATCACGGAATGCAACAAGCAGTCTGTTGAGACAGTATCTCCTTTGTAAACTGAGATGTATAACGGTATACTTCCTTGAAAGGTGTACAAATAGAGGACACAGAGACTGCAGTCATAAACTGTTTGTGCTATGTCAGAAGAATCAATTCAGTTAAAATCTGAACATTAGTAGGTAAAGTTTGCTTGCAATACTTTGTCTATGAAAACTTTTTCTACCTTTGTTTAAATGCCGCGACTCAAATGTTCCTATAGTGCTATCAAAAAATAAAAAAAACATCCCCCTCAACTGAGTGTCAAATGACTCAATGTCTTACTGTAAGGAAAATTACACTGCTGCTGCTTCTGGACTATTCGTATAAAATTTTGCAAAACAATTACTGGAGGATCACTATAGTGAGAATTTTATTCTTGTCACCGGACGCAAAACCGCCTGTATGTAATCATCTGATATAAGCCGGCCTGCCATGTTCATGCTACAATGCCTCTAGGGAACTTATGACCAATGTTTAAGCAACTCCTATGTAATACGCCTGGCGCCAGCTAAGCCCTTCCGTAAGGAATCGTTTCAGTACTTCCGCAAGCGAATGTATTTACATATAATGATCTTACATCCTATTCAAATAATTATGAACATCGAGACCTGAGCCTTTCCCAGACAAAGAATGATAATTTAACCAAAGATTGTTTTCTCAAGTATCGGAAATCATATGGGAGAAAGGAGCTAATGACCCAGGATGTGAACCCCATTAAGCCTTCAGAGTAGCAGATGACTATGGGGCAGTAAGGAAACCACTTGACTTTCTTACCTCTTTTGGAGGAACCCTGACAAATCACATTGCATTAATTACAAACACTTTTCTGTTTTATATTAGCATCGGGTAAGGCAACGGGAAGATGGGTTAAGGGCGGGTGTCTTAAAAATGGAGAAGCTGCAGGTGAGGAAAGCATCGAATGTCCCTATTACGAGGAGAGTCTTCCCTATGTCCACCTATGCGATCGGCATCATTCTCCACAGCTTCACCTTTCATTGGTGGCATCAGACCACTAAACGCATTCTCCATCCCCTCTCCCGATACTGATTGATTTCCACAGTGATCACATTTTCCGAGACTATCTTATGCATGTACTGCAATTCAACTGCTGTCCCTTGTGGCACTCTTCCATCAAACGGGACAACTGCAAAATCTGTGGCTTCTTCTCCTTTATTACCACCATCCAGGGGGCAAACAGTTCTACTATATGAGGCAGCACTTAAACCTGAGTTTGTCTTGGTTTTTATTATATCTGGTTTTCCGGGTGTGGCCTTCTCTTCATTGGTGAGAACCAACGTAGACTGTAAGACCATTTTGTTAAATAATGTCTCTATTTCCCTTGCAATAGGCGGGATTTCCCTGTGACCATCTATTTTGTTCTATCTCCTATTCACATTCCGATATATTCCAATCTCCTCTGCTGACACAATAAGACCACTCTCCAGTTGATGTAGCAACACCTTACTTTCCGTTCTATAAGCATCCAACATCGTTGCATGAGCATGAATTGTTTTTAACTTGCCTTGATTTCTCCACTCCTGTTTTCTATTTCTTATTCACCATTCCGGTAACCCTCGCTCTCCTTTCCCTCTCCTCACCTGCCCATCAGATTCCTCTGGTGGCTCCCCACTTCCCTGTTGTCAATAGTCTAAACTTCTGTCGTATCACAGCCTTTGATCTGCCCTTTATCTCTCCCAAATATTATCCCACACAGCTCCTTACTCCACACCCGACTTAATCTGTCGCATCCCGGCTTGCACTCTATCCTTTCCCCGCACCTTCTTATTACAACCTATTTTCCTTCCTTTCCATCCCTAAAGGGTTTTGGCCCGAATTGTAGATTATTTGTTGCCCTTCATAGATGCTCCTGACCTCCTGAGTTCTTCCAGCATTTCGGGGTGCTCTGGATTTGCAGCATTCGTGTACAGAAATTTATAGCACGTGTATAAAAGTACAATAGAAAAAAAAACATTTTCACTATTGCGCATTTTACGTCACTTTAGGAAGTCATTAAATTTCGGCTAAAAAATAGCATTTAGGGTGTTTTTACTGCTGTCAAATGTCAAAACGGGTCAAATTTGACCCATGCCGGTATGTAAGGGTTAATTACCAAATATATCATCTTGAGTTTTCATAGCCAATGCGAATACTTTTTAAATGCCATTTTGAAGCTACGGCATCGTGGAACTAACTTTCACTTATCGACTAAAATTTGAAGTTTTGTAAATATGTTTTCATTATTCTATTTTCGAATTACATGTTTGTTTAACGGCCCGTTATTAATATCCTCATTATTTGTTTCGGAGTTGCTTTCAACATGTATAAGTAAGCATATCAGTTGAATAGTTTTCACGTTACTCATTCCAGTGGGCGAGCACAGAGAACGACAATGGAACAAGCCCCAATTCTGGCGATCGGGAAAGTTTTCTACTATGCATTGGCAATATTAGGTATTCCAGGTAATACATAAATCTTTGTTATGCGACTTCATATACAGTAACTCCTTCTTTCAACAGAGTGCTGAAGTCAGTGATTGGGTCAGAATTCATTTCCCAGTACTAATCGCTCCATAAGGTTGGGTTTGAAATACCTTCGTAATCCAAAGATATAATTTTGATTACAGTAATGTGCAAAGTTTTCGAGAGTAGTTCCAAACAATTCAAATATCTTTCTCTCGGCTTCCACACTCCTCTATTCAACAAGAAGTGATCTGTACAAGAAGTGCTCTCAGACTGATGACAGTACATTATGTCGATAGCTTTGATGTCAGTAGATTGAGCAGAATCTGAGTCAGAATTAGGTTTCATATCATTACCATATGTCGTGAAATTTGGTAAATATGTTCAGTTAAATATGTAAAGCAAAAAAATAAGTTACAACATAACGATCATGGTTTCAATGCCCGTTCAGAAATCTGACAGCAGAGCAGAATAAACTATTCCCGAATAATTATGTGCTTTCATGTTCCTGTGCCTCCTCCCTGATGGCAGCAATGAGAAAAGCGCATGTCCTGGGAAACGGGATCCATGAAGTTGGCTGCTGCGTTTTTGAGGCATCGCTATTTGAAGATGACATGTCTGCTGGGGAGGCCAGCGCCCAAGATGGACCAGATTGAGTTTATAACATTCTGCAGCTTATTTAGTTCAGATGCATTACCACACCGCCCCACCCCATAACAGATCGTGAGGCAGCTAGTTTGAATGTTGTATCACCGCCTGTTGCAGTTGTAATGGCATTCCAGGTAGAGAGATGAATTAATAGGACGGTGCAATCCAGCGAACCGCATTGCCCTTTGCTGTTACACGTCTTTCCCTTCTCATTTGTTCCAGAATTGTCCGGTAAAGGACAGTGTGTTTTGTTTAAAACAGGTCTAGAAAATAAGTTACTTTCGATAACGAATTGCATTTGCCACAGATGCACATGCTGGACCGAATGAAAATTATTTCTCCTGATTATTGATAGCGAGGACAACAGATATAGCTATCCCATCGAACAACGTGCAGGTGCCCAGAATCAGTTCAGTTGGGAACAAAATTATTGCTTGTTCAGGGCATTGACACCTTTTTTGCCGTCACCTTGCGTCAAGGAACGAGAACAGGTTCAATAGCTACATTATGTTTGCAAAGGTAAATACGATTATTCAGGGATAATCGTGCCGTGTTGCTGGGGAGGGAGGGACATTATTGGGCACAAGGAGGCATCGTAAGTGAACAACTGCGCCATCCGACTGTTAGGCACTGAATGATATATTCAAGAGGATGAACCGGTAATTCAGATGAACAAAGATTGTACAAATTCGATTTCCTCAAAATAAATTGTGGAAGGAAACATTCGGCATTAAAAATATCCTGCCAAGTATGTACTTAGTTTTATTTTAGCCAGGCTGCTTTGAATTATGTTCGTCAAGTTTATTTTAACATTAGTTACCTTCCCCAAGATACTTGAATGAATTGTTTCGATCAATCATCAGGACCACATCAGGTGAATTCGAGGGTAGAGACATTGCCAAGCTTAGGGGAGCACTATCAGCATGCACGATGATTGACAACATTCTGCATAGTAATGAGGTCTAAAGTTGCCCGCTTTTTCTTGCCCTCATTGCCATTCCCACTATTCAAAGGCGTAATCCCTCTGCCACTTGCGCTATACCCAGGGTAATGCAGTTAATCAATCAGTGTCTCCGAATAGCACATTGCATCCATGAACATTAATGACAGAAAAACAAAAAAATCAACGGCATAACAGCTTCGTCGATGAGTTGCTATCATGCTGATTTGTAACTGTTTTACTGCCAATTCAAACACTTGCCCTTCGCCTCTCCGACAGCGTGCGAACACATTCAGCCGGGATGTGGTGATAAAGGGAGTAAAGTGAAACTGTGCAGCATATGCACCATTGTCCGTTGTATTGTTTCTACTTACTATCTGAACAGTGACAGTTATTTATTTTTTGTACACTCCAATAAATTAATGCAGCCTGATAACTACATACAATATCTTTGTCTAAGGAGAGAGGACAATTGCAAACCTGTAGGAAGCAGAGTTGAGAATGTTTTCCACAGGATGCAGAAAATTAAAACTGGTAACATTCGAAAGAAAGCATGTCTTCTGCCCTTCTAGACCTTAGATGCTGCGTTTCAGGGTTGTATGCATTTTCTGCAATGCTTATTTCTCATGTTCTTTGCATTTCCTCAGCTAATGTGGTCACTCTTCTGACACTCCAGCTCCGGGACTGTGGACTTTCAAACAGCACTAACATCTACCTCGTGTCTATGGCAGCTGCAGACCTCCTCGTCCTGATATTCTACGTGGGGATGAACCGCATTCTCGTTCCTCGTTTTCCTCAATACTTTCACTTTTACACTACGGTGTGCCGCTTTGAGTTAATCATGATAGCGGCAGTGGTTGACTGTTCCGTCTGGCTAACCGTGTCGTTCACGTTCGACCGCTTTGTGGCCGTCTGTTGTCAGGGTTTTAAGCGGAGATACTGTACAGCAAAAACGGCAACACTGATGGTCAGTACTGTTTACCTTCTGACTTATGCCAGGAACCTCCCGTATTATTTCACTGTTCTTCCTTACATAGTTTACAAAGGCCAGCAGATCGGTTGCAAGACAAATCCTGCCATCGACTCAGTTCCAGGCTGGAGAGCGTTCTATTGGCTTCGTACAGTTTTAACCCCTTTCGTCCCGTTTGTGACAATAATTCTTTTCAACATAATGACCATCTGGCACATCGTGGTGGCCAGTAGGGTCCGTCAGAGTTTCCATTCAGATGGAGCATCGGGAGACGCGGAGCTGAGGAATCGCCGAAGAGCCATGGTCCTTCTCTTTGCTGCATCAGCTAGTTTCATATCCCTGTGGGTGTCAACGGTCGGACTCTTCCTCTTTTCCCGAATCACAAAAACGTATACCTACCGAAATTTCAACGATCCATTCGCTGTCGTCAATGAAATA
This sequence comes from Hemitrygon akajei, assembly GCF_048418815.1. Lineage (NCBI taxonomy): Eukaryota > Metazoa > Chordata > Chondrichthyes > Myliobatiformes > Dasyatidae > Hemitrygon > Hemitrygon akajei. The sequence goes on from NC_133133.1 coordinate 123,092,697, forward strand.
ACTCGTATGCTCCGGGTTCTGAACTGCTGTTCGAGCACTTGCATGTACGCTTTAACTCAATCTAAATTCAGGGAAGAGCTGAAGAGCTTGGGAAAATACTGCAAGAATCTAATATGGAAAATATTTCAGTGACTAACTAAAATAAATGAGTGTAGCTTGAGTTAAATGCGCCTCCTGACACCGGTTTCGTTAATGAAAATGTAACCCCTTTAATGTAGTATCGTTATTAACCTTCAGCCAGATAGACATACTGGTGGCACTTCGAGCTGTTAGCATTTTTACTTACCGTTTTGCTTTCTAAGACATTGCAACGCAAACTGCTCATGGATTTCGGCCCGCCGCATCATCTATTGCTAGCAGCAGGCATTGAGTTGAAGCCTACTGCTAGCTTCTGCATTCCAGCGATATAGCTTATGTAAGATTTACTGAAACTCACTTCGGGCTCTCGCCCATTTCTTGAAAAGAACTGCAGAAAGTTACAAATGTTGTCGACTTGACTCAGCGCATGAGAGAAATTAGCCTCCTCTCCGTAGACTATTTGCGCTTCTTGCCAAGTAGGCAATCCTCCCTTCTGGGTCACTCTCATTTTCCCCCACTCCCTTTGGTTAGAAGATGACAGAATCTTAAAAGACATCCCACAGGCTCCAAGAAATCTTCTATATTGCATACAAGACCATTCAAAGGAGCTCTGGTGTGATAGGGTAAATGATTAATACCAAACAATACTGCATTCTGGCTTTGCGCTTCTTTGACAATATAAGAACACAAGACATAGTAGTACGTCTAGACCATCTGGCAGGTCCCCTCTGCTCCACCATTGGGTGATATCATGGCTAATGGGACTATGGATTCCAATCCACCTTTCGGCCTTTTCCATATAGTTCTCAATTCGTCATGCATTGCACAAACTACTATATATGACTTTGATTGAAATATATGTAATGAGGCAGCCTCTATTGTTTCCTTGTCCAGAGAAAGTAACAGATTCACTATGCTCTGTCCAGATCAACTTCTGGTCAGCTCGGTCTGAAATCCATTTTCGGAATCTGAAAGCTATGGTCCCTAGTTCTAGTCTCGCCTAACGGCGTAAATAACTTTCTAGATTTAATATTATCTTTAACTCTCAACGTTTGTTTATGGTTCTATAAGATCCTTTCCAATTCGCCTGAATTACTGCGAATGTAGTTCCACGTAATACAATCTCTTCTCATAGACTAATCCTTCATCTCTAGGATCAACTGTTTGAAAATGCTGTGCGTCGTCTCTAAATGCAATATGTCTTTCTACAGAAACGACTCCAGAATTTCACATGGTAGTCCAGGGCCAGCTGTAACTATACCCTGCAGCATAAAATCCCTGCTATTAACATCAATCCCTCCAGAAAGTAGAGCAACATTCAACTTGCACTCTTCATAATGTGTTTGACTTGCAAACTCACCTTTTGAGATTCATGTAGAATTACTGTCAAGGCCCTTGTCAGAAGCGTTGGCTGTAATTCTTCACATTTTAAGTAACAACCAGACCTTCATTCTTTTTTTTTTCCTTCAAAATTGGATGAATTCGTAATTACCAACGTTCTACTCCAATTTACAGACAAAACTCCTTTTACTGTCCACCTGCGAGGGAGTGAAATACTGGCAAACATTTAATCTAAATATTGTTTCCCTGAAAAACACTGCCTAGGAAATTGTAATCCTGTACACTACATTCTAATATTGCTTTTGTAACCTCGAAGTACTTAAGTGATGAAATAATGTTTATGAATGCCATACAAAGCCAAGTGTTTACCCTTGTAACAATAACGAGCCAAAATATCGACGTGTTGTCAATAGCTGATCTTAAAGAAGTTTTCCTCATCTCTTCAACGGTGTGTATGTGAGACGGTATCTCACTGCAGAATCCGCCAGCTCGGGGATCTCAGATCCTCTCTGGATCTTCGAAAATGTGCTTCCCCCGACTGTCGACCATATTTCCTTTTGGGAGATTGCTATAGCCACGTTGTCTTTTTCAGGGAACGTCCGTTCACTATAGATTCTGTATAGACTCTACATTCGCCAAGAATAGGTTGAAGCAATAACCTGCAATAAGGATTGTCATTTCGTTTGCTTTTAATAGATGTAAATAAACGTCTTATTTCATTATTATGTCTACTTTTGTCATTGACTGAAGAAAAATAAATACTTGTAAAATATTTGCAATGGCAAACAGGTTTTATACGAACTATTAATCCTGAAATAGAAACTTTTTGTACATCCTTTTTGAGAATGTCACCATTAACACCGAACGTCCAGTTGCCTCACCTATGTGACACATATAGTGTTGATGTGTGACTCCATTCGCACTCAGCTCAATGTATGCTACTGGTTATTTATGTCAACCGCTTGACATGGTACTTCAGTAGAGATTGATTTTTTAACCACCATGCACACCCTTCTACAAAAAATTATATGTTGATAGTAAAAAAAATTCCGATGATTCTTCTAAATTCCTTAATACGCTGCTGAAAAAAAAAATCAACGGAGAGACCACCATAAAATAATAGAGACAGTAGCCAGGACTACTGAAAAACAACTGCACTTACTCCGTGTTTTGCATTGCAAAAAGTAAATCACAAGATGGAGATGTGTACGGCAGCCGTGTTATGTACTCCGGAGTGGCTTTGTGAGTTATCTTTTGACCTTCTGCACTTCTCTTGCAAGAAGCTGGAAGTCAGAACAGATATAAGCGACCGACTCTTTAGAACATCGGAAAGGCGGCATTCAGTTCCGCATTTCTTCCGCTGAGACGCCCGACTCGCTCGAACCACGGCCAGTTCATTCACCACGCCGGCATCCTTCAATAGAGATGCCCCCAAGGGTTGTGCCCTGTGTCCCCCCCTCTACTCCATTTGCACGCACGACTGTACTTCCACACAGAGAACTAATATGCTAATCAAATTCGCAATAACGCGACATTGATCGGCCTTATTTTTAGCGGCGATGAGAGAAAGCATAGAGGAGAGGTTAACCACCTGACACAGTTGTACCAAAATAACAACCTCACCCTCAATGTTAAAAAAAAATCAAAAAAAAAAACTGATTATAGATTACCAGAGGAACGGAGACAGGCTGGTAGGATCAACATCAATGGGACAGCAGTTGAGAGGGTGAGTAGTTTCAAGTTCCTCGTATCAATATCACCGAAGACATCACCTGGATCGTACACACCAGCCGCGTGGCAAAAGAAAACACACAGCAACTTGTCTTCCACACCTTAGGCGACAGAAGAACTTCGGTACGAATCCCTAAATCCCTGAGAGCTTCTGAACTGGCTGTAAAGAGTGGTACGGCCAGCCGAGTGCATCTGTGGACGTGAACCGTCCTCAATTGAAATTTACAGCGGCACGTGCATTAAAAAGTCATGGAAGATAATCGGGTACACCAGTCACCCTAAACATGAACTTTTTCAGCTGTTTTTGCCTGGAAAACGGTAAAGCAGTAAAATCCAAGACCAACAGGCTATGGGACAGCTCCCTTCTACAAGCCATTGGAGTTATAAATTTACCTGTCTGTACATTGCGACGGAGTCATAACGCAAAGATTTTTACTCCATGAAGTTGCGGAATGGATGTAAGATTTAAATAAATTTCAAATTCAGGTTCGTGCCTGAGGCGCCACTAGTGTTACCAGCACTGATAACAGCTGCACAATTGACTATTATTTATTTGTTTGTTTGCTTTACTGTTTATTTACTTACTTAATTTCTTACTTATTTACTTAGACGCATTGTGGAATAATTTCTTTAATCCCCGTCACCCAGCAATACACCGATGTATCCCGGCCTAATCACCGGACAAATGAACCAACCAGCTGACTTTTGAAATGTAGGAGGAAACCAGAGCACCAGAAGGAAACCGACGCGGCCATGGTCAGACCGGACAGGCTTCTTACAGGCAGCAGCGGGGACTGAACCTGGTCACTTATACTTTAAACCGCTGCCCTATGCATTACATTATGCCCATGTTTGTGTTTTCTTTCACTGTAAATTAAATTAAACCATTAATTTACGTGGCGATAATATGTTTCTCGACAGATGCTACCACTTCCAGTAATTGCACCATTAGTGTACTCTCGCTACAAATCTCTGCCAGCGCAGATCACTGACCTTCCCTGTATTGCACACACTTAGCTGTTTCCACACTGTTCTCACTGTAAGTACTTCTCAGAGCAGATAAGTATCTCACACCCTCAACTGGATTCACATTGCACTTGCTCGGACATAAGTTTGGAAATCCTACACCCCGTACTGTACTTCCACAACCTGCGACGTCATCGAGTATAAAATATATGCAAAAAGAATCCATGCGTTGGAAAGCTGAAGTTTAACAGAACAAAAACGCTTGTGCTGGGAGCACTCAGTTAGCTAGCCAACATTCTTGGGAAGAGAAATATGTAGGGCTGCAAGAGCAATTTCTGCTTGTATACACAGAAAATATGCAAGGTTTCAGGAGCAGAGAACGTTGGGCGGGGCAGGGGTTGTACTTGTTACCAGGTACCTGTAGATAACAATTAAGAACAAAGAACAAGGAACAATACAGCACAGTACAGGCTATTCGGCCCACAATGTTGTGCCGACCCTTAAACCCTGCCCCACAAATAACCCTCCACTTTAAATTCCTCCATATAACCGTCCAGTAGTCTCTTAAATTTCACCAGTGTATCTGCCTCTACCACTGACTCAGGCAGTGTATTCCACGCAGCAACCACTCTCTGAGTAAAAAACCTCTTCTGTCTTAATATCAACCTTCTTTAGAACATCAACCTCACTCATATTTTCCTCACCGTCATCAAATTCCCTCTCACTGGCGAATACCGAATAGAAGTATTCATTGAGGACCTCGCTGACTTCCACAGCTTCCAGGCACATCTACCCACCGTTATCTCGAATCGGTCCTATCTTCACTCCTGTCAACCTTTTGTTCTTCACATAATTGAAGAATTCCTTTAATTCCTTTAAAGGTTTTACTCATCAAGGCCATCGCTTGCCGCATTCTTGCTCTCCTCAACCCCTTCTAAACATTTTCTAAACATTTAAACAAAACATTTTGTAGCGCTTGAATGTAGCTCGGAGTAGTAGGAAAGGGATTCTGTGCCATTAAGATTCTCAATACGTCAGCAGCTAAACCCGTCAGCTTGTCTATCTATCTCTACCTTGTCACGTCATCAGAGCACTGCTACTCATCCAGCATCTGAGAAGTCATTCCGCCGAAGTGTCATACCCCTCTTCCCGACGAGGGTGGGTGTTATCCGAGAACATTCTTAGCCTACGATAACTGGGACTTTGAAACCGGACACTGTGCCAGGGAGGTAAGTGTCGCTACCAACTCAGAATGCTCACCGCTCGCTGAAGGACTCATTCGATTTCCACATCAAGCCGCTCCGTGACCCAGTTCCGCAGTAAAAGAGAGCAACCGCTCTTTAATGTCTCTGCACCCAGCTCCTCTCCTCCTCTTGGAAAGTATGGACAGCCCACGCTCCACCGCGCCTCCACCCTCCCCTTCCCGTCCGGGTCCCCAAAATTACCAGACAGATCCACTGCCGTTACGTCAGCGCTAGTCTGAACTAAAACATATTCCTAGCCCCCATTTTTTCAAACCTCGGCTCGATGATTTTAACTGTTCGTAATGGTTTAAAGGTACTTAAAGTTCGAATTAACAATTCGTCGGGCGATACGAAAGTCTACCCTACTCAATACACAGACGTTCTTTACCGGTAACCCTGTGGAATAACATCACAGCACAAACCCTGTAGCATCACCGATCACATATATTAATTACTTCACTGGAATTTATTTAATATACATTTCAACATGGAAATTAATAGATCAATGCCCAGGATATTCACACAGCATCCAAGAAATCGATCCCGGGCAAGCCCCTGCAAATTAAACCCCGCTAGTTTCCATGGAAGCGTAAGTCTAGAGAATATACACTCCACTTCCGTCGAACACTTGAGGTTCAGACAGCTCTGCCACCCCAAAACCCGGCATGTGTGAATGCTGTGTGATTTGCTACCCTCTTACAACTCACTGCCACAAAACAACAGATAGCACTCTGCATACGATTAAAGAAGTTATACTTATGTTTCTTAATTCAACTGTTAGACACATCGAAACATACAAACAAAGAAACATAGAAAACACTGCACAATACAGGCCTTTTGTCCCAAAAAGCTGTGCCGAACATGTCCTTACCTTAGAGATTACCTCGGACTACACATAGCGCTCTATTTTTCTGAGCTCTATGTGTCTGTCCAGGAGTAACTTAAAATACCCTATCGTATCTGCCTCCACCACAGTCTCCGTCATCCCATTCCAGGCACTCGCCGCTCATTGCGTAAAAAAACCATACCACTGACATCTCCACTGTACCTACTTCCAAGCACTTTAAAGCGGTGCCCCCTTGGGCTAGCCATTTCAGCCAAAAGCCTCTGACCATCCACACGATCAGTGCCTCTCATCATCTTATATAGCTCTGTCAGGTCATCGCTCATCATCCGTCTCTCCAAGGAGAAAAGGAAAACTCAACCTTTTTAGTAAAATAAAGTACAAGGAAATAGAAAAAAAAAACTAAAAATGACCTATTATAATGAAACAATCAGAAGTCCAGAAGTTGGAGCTTAACTCTACCAAATATTCAGATTCATCGAACCTCAGTCGATCAATTCAGATTCAGTCGACCTCAGCGCCTTGCTCCATTGAATCAGAGTCCTCCATCGGATCGAATCCTATAACCTATTTCTTCCTGTGTCTTCTCTCTTCATCTCCCATTGAACGAAAACAAAACAAGACCTACATTCCTGATAGGATGATACATATTCCTCTGCATCCCCTATCTTCAACAATAACCCAAACAGGCTGAAGGGAAAACAGACAAGTCTTACAGATCTGCTACATCAAACACCTACAGCAGAGTAGTAAAAATGTGAACCAGGGTGTTACATGATGGTTCTTAAGAAACTTTTGATATCCTCTTTAATATTATTGACCAGGTTACCTTCGTATTCCATCTTTACCGTCTGAATGACTTTTTAGTTGACTTGGGTTGTTTTTTTTTTAAATGAGCTGCACAATACTCCGATTCTCCACGAATCAGCTCTCTATTATCTGCCTATTTGGCATTTTATGTTGGCTTGAACTTCTCCTTTTAGTCACAGTTGTCTCATCTTGCCTTCAGAATATTTTTTTTCTCTCTGGGATGTACATATCCGCTACACTCTGTGGTCTAGTTCTAATCTCTAATGTTCAATGGTATGCCTTTTACCTCATCTTGATAGGAGTTGGCATAAGTCTGACACGAATAATTAAAATATATTAGAACAATACCGTGGAAAGTTAAGTAAACAAACATTATTTTGGCACACTTATTTGGACGTTCTACGTTTGCTTTTAACATGTGCAAGTTTTATGGACATGATTATTATGATTTTCCTAAATATACTTTGCAAATGTGTTATTCTTTGCGAATGATTACATAATGCTATCAACGTTTACCTGCTTGACTTTTGAAAGCAAACTGTCTTACGTTTCTTTGTTTTTTATGTTATGCTAAAATGTTATGTTATGATAAAAGACTTAGGAGGATAAAGGTAGCCGCAGGAATGCTGTACCGGTAAACGAGGAATGGGACGGTAAAAAAACAAACGTCTGTACTCTATTCTGCTGCAATTACTTCGGCCATCGGCATATTAGTCTCGAGAGACCATGGATTTCCGCCTTAGAAAGTTTCCAGGGTGTAGGCCTGGGCAGGGATGTATTGGAGACCGGGTGTTGTCCTGGCATGTCCCCCTCTCCACGCCACCGTTGTTGTGCAAGGGAGGGGCAAGGGGCAATACAGCATGGCAACTGTGCCGTCGCCGATCATTGTGTGGTTAAGTATCTTACTCAAGGACACAACGCGCTGCCTAGGGTAGGACTCGAAGTAGCGACCTTCAGATCACCAGATCAACGCCTTAACCAGTTGGCCATATACGGCCCCTCTAAATATGTGGTCCATTGGTAAATTATCGTTTCCTGCAAAATTTTCCCTGCATTGCTCTACTTGTGGGCTTATCCTCTTCTTCATTTCCGAAGGAAGTTGTAAAATTCTTTATTGGCTGCACATATAGATGAAAGTTATGTTCATAAATATTGTGTTTTCAATGTATTTTATTAAATGATGAAGTCACGTAACAGATGTATATATCGTTTTATGAATAAAATGAGAGATTACCAGTCGCAGACAACAGCAGACAGCATTACAAACAAAACATCCAAGCAACTTGTTGAAAAAACTTGTTTTCAGAGAATTTGAATAATATCGTGCACCACATTGAAAGCAATGTACACATTCATGTGAAAGAAATGAAGTATCGTCAGGTTAGTCAGGGGTATCGCCAGCAGAACTGACGAACTAACGACGACAGGGATATTGATCCTAGTTTACTTAAGAAAATAGCCACGACTGTTTAGCACAGTAAGCCCACCTCGCCTCCACCCGTAATCGCCGACTCACCGTTGAACCAAAGCCTTCCTACTCTGTCTCCCTCTACACAAACGCCCGCTTTGTAAGGTGTCTCCATTTAAACTCTTCTCGTTGTTCTAACTGGCTGACGTCCACGCGCTTGCACGGGCACACCCTGATCACACTACTGAAGTAATAACTTTTCTGTGAAAAAAAGAGCAAAGCTGCATCTTTATTCTGTATTTTTTGGAAATTGTAATCGTACCATTTTTTGTGGCTTGGAGAATGTGTGCAGCTGGGATTGAGGAAGCCAATACTCAAAAGAGAAAATCACACAGAAACAGTTTTAAACTATCATGTAGCTGGAAAAATCTTCTCCCGCGCTCCTATACTGGGTATTAGCAGCTAAACTCGATGTGGATAATGAGCAGGGAAGTGAATTAATGTTTGAAGGTTTGGTGATAGCAGTATAACTTCACTTTATTGAAAGTACTCATGGCTATGTATATCGGATAGGGCTTAAGATCTTCGTTTGAGTTTAGAATTTTGCAGTCAGCAAACCCAAGCCATGACATCACCAGCGCCCCAGACAACGTAGTTTCCATTAAAGTATACCTTCTCAAAAGCATTGAAGACTCTGACCAATTAGAATTCTACCTTTGTAAAGACTTTTACTCCTCTTATTCATCGGAATGTTAAGGGATAAAATATGATTTTCTGTATGATACTGGATCCACCGCTTCCACATATATGACCTTTAGCAATATATCAGTTAGTGGTGTTGGACTTACAGGATAGCCGGTCTTTTACCCGTTTCTTGTAAAATAAATTTTCAGTTTGTCAAGCACGAAGAAGAGTGTCAATCAACTTCTTTTAGCACGAAATGCGATAGATAGTCTGTTGTGGCAGTGTCTCCTTTGTAAACTGAGATGTACAACGGCATACTTCCTTGAAAGGTGTACGGCTAGAGGACACAAGTCAAGTCAAGTCACTTTTATTGTCATTTCGACCATAACTGCTGGTACAGTACACAGTAAAAATGAGACACGGTTTTTCAGGAACATGGTGTTACATGACACGGCACAAAAACTAGACTGAACTACGTAAAAAACAACACAGAGAAAGCCACATTAGACTACAGACCTACACAGGAGTGCGTAAAGTGCACAAACACAGTGCCGGCATTACAATAAATAATCAACAGGACAATAGGGCAAGGTGTCAGTCCAGGCTCTGGGTATTAAGGAGTCTGATAGCTTAGGGGAAGAAACTGCTACATTACCGGGTCGTGAGGGCCCGAATGCTTCGGGGCCTTTTCCCAGACGGTAGAAGGAAGAAGATATAGTGTGAGGTGTGCATGGGGTCCTTCAAGGACTGCAGTCACAAACTGTTGGTGTCATGTCAGAAGAATCAACTCAGTAAAAATCTGAACATTAGTAGTTGAAGTTTGCTTGCGATACTTTGTCTATGAAAACATTTTCTACCTTTATTTAAATGCCGCAACTCATATGTTCCTATAGTGCTATCAAAAAACCCATCCCCGTCAACTTAGTTGCATATGACTTGATGTCCTACTGTAAGGAAAATTACACTGTTGCTGCTTCCAGACTATCCGTATAAAAAATTGCAAAGCAATTATTGGAGAACCACTATAGTGAGAATTTTATTCTTGTCACCGTACGTAAAACCACTTGAATATAATCTGCTGATAAAAGCCCAAATGTCATGTTCATGCTGCACGGCCTCAAGGGAACTTATGACCCATGTTTAAGCAGCTCCTATGTAATACGCATGACGCCAGCTAAGCCCATCCAGAAGGAACCGTTTCAGTACTTCTGCAAGCGAATGTATTTACATATAATGATCTTACATCCCATCCAGGTAAATATGAACATCAAGACCTGAGCTTTTCCCAGACAAAAAATGATAATTTAACCAAACGATTGTTTTATCAAGTACCGGAGATCATATAGGAGAAAGGAGATAATGACCCAGGGTATATAATGAACCCCATTATGCCTTCAGAGTATCAGATGACTATGGGCAGTTAAGGAAACCACTTGTCTTTCTTACCTCTTTATGAGAAACCCTGACAAATGACATTGAATTAATTACAAACATTTCACTGTATAAATTAGCCTCGTGTAAGGCGACGGGAAGATGAGTTAAGGGCAGATGTCTTAAAAATGGAGAAGCTACAGGTGAGGGCAGCATCGAATGCCCCTATTACAAGGAGAGTCTTCCCTATGTCAACCTACGCGGTCTACATCATTCTCCACAGCGTCACCGTTCATTGGCGTCATCATACCACGAAAAGCATTCTCCATCCCCTCTCCCGACACAGACTGCTTTCCAGAGAGATCAAACTTTCCGAGACTACCTTATCCATGTACTACATTTGAACTGCTGGCCCTCGTGGCACTTCTCCCTTCAAATGGAACAACTGCTGCATCAGTGCCTTCTTCTGCTCTATCACCACTATCCAGGGGGCAAACAGTTCTACTATAGGAGGCAGCACATAAATCTGAGTTTGTCTTGGTCTTTATTATATCTGACTTTCCGGGTGTGGCCTTCTCTACATTGGTGAGAACCAACGTAGACTGTAAGACCGTTTGGTTGTATAATGTCTGTAGTTTTCTCATTCAGGTGTAAAAACTCTGAACCAAACACCGAGGTAAACCGTAGTCAATGAATCAGGATCCCAGTAAGATTAACCGTTTACGTATGGTGAAAACTGTTGATAAAGCAATACAAAATGTACACAGCATTTGTTTCCTTCTTGGCATAGCATTTACATCATAAATACTTGCAAAAGTAAAACTACAAACTATATTACATTAAAGTACAACATACAGTCAGAATCTACCTACGCCATAAACTGACTTTAAATACACCTGAACACAAACTATCCGCAACTCTTTAATTAACAAGATGGCGGCGCGACGTAGTTTGCAGCGGCCACTCCGAAACTGATTATCTGTTATTTGTGAAGTGCGGTGCTGTGCGCAATCATAATCCATTGAAAACGGACGTGGACGCACGGAGAAATATCGGGAAATTCCAGGAAGTCCTTCTTCGTTGCTGCTGCTGTGAGGTCCGGGACAATGCTGGGAAGAACAGGCCTCCAGTCCTCGGGGTCGCGTTGCCGATGGCCGTTGGCGGGGCAGTCTTAATACGCTCGGTAGAGGATGTTGCTCGGAGAAGCTGTGCCGGAGGGGATGGTCGTCAGCTCGGAGGTTAGACGGACTCGGAGTCCTTTCAACAGACTCAAGTCGCTTTCGGTGTGTGCTCTGTCTGCGAGGCTTGTTTCGACGGAGCTTCCATTGTGTGCTGCGTCTGCGAGCCTGAGTCGGGCGGCGCCTTGGAAGTCCATAGCGGGGGTACTCAGTTCTGCCGCTGGTGTAGGATGGCGAGTCTGCCGGGACCCTGGGGACTTGTGGAAACTGTGGTGATTTCTTGTGAACTTACAGTCCTTTAACATCTTGGACTATTTTTACTGTGCCCATAGTCTGTTTTTTTTTAAATCAATTATGCTATTATTTGCACTATTGCAACTATATGTTGTAATTATGTGCTTTTGTGCAGGTCTTGTAGCTTTAGTTTTTGGTCTTGTTTTTGTCTAGTGGATTTGGAGCTCCTTTCCGGGGAACGCACTAGACGGTAGCGCGATACTAATACGCAGCAGCCTCTCAGGACTCTGGATTGGGGATTGCCAAACGTTGCGTGGATTTTCTGGTGTAGTCTGTTCTGTCATATGCTTTTATGATATCATTCTGGGGGAACGTTGTCTCATTTTTTAACTGCATTGCATTTGTGGTTTCTAAATGACAATATACTGAATCTGAACAAAGAACATAAACTTTATCAACCGTCATTACTTTTAACAGAATCAGCGTTAACATTTCTACTTCAACATATCAATTATCTTGTGAACTTACGGCGTTGCTTCTATGATGTTACTTAGTGCGTGGAATGAAAACTTTTCTCGCGCTGATCCTGCACACACAAGCCCCGTCCTCCCCGTTTCTCCAAACCGGTATTTTCTACACAAGACGCGGCGAAACCGGGTGTGACGTCATCGCATGCCGCGATACAGCACAGACAACGAATTTACTTTCAACAACCTTATCTTTAACTAGAAAATAATTACAAACGAATTACTAAACCGAAAATGTAATAAAGCTAAACAAATGCCTTAGGGCAACACACTCCCCGCCTGAACTTCGTAAGGTCACTATGAACATAATACAAAACTTCAGTCTCTATATCAGTCTTTAGGTAGAAGTAGAACGACGTCTGCAACTGGCCTTTGGTAAGTTTTCATATCACCTTGGTCAGAAGTTTTCAACTCAACCTTCCTGACGTGTTCATCCTTACCAGGGAATGTGGCAATGATTCTGGCCATTGGCCAGCAGTTGCGGGCGATCTGTTCGTCCATGAGCAGGACTAAATCTCCAACTCGAAGATTCCAGCGAGGTTCTCTCCACTTTTCTATGTGTTGCAACAAAGGTAGATATTTATGTCTCCAACGAGACCAGAACTGATTTGCGAGAGCCTGAACCTCTCTCCATTGCTTTGTGTACAAATCCTTATCGGAGAAGTCCCCATGTGGTGGGAGAACTCCTGCCTTCTGCATAAGGAGCATTGATGGCTAGAGTATGAAGGGGCTTTCCGGGTCAGAAGAGACAGGTAGGAGTGGTCGTGCATTTATAATGGCTGCGACCACTGCCATTAGTGTGCACAGTACTTCGTGGGTCAGTTGGGTGCGTTGCTGCAAAAACATTGAACCAAGAATCCTTCTGGCGATACCAATAATCCGCTCCCCTGTGAGAGGCATCTGGTGTGTTGAACTCCCAGTTGCATCCCTGCTCACTGAGGTACCTTTTGACTGTTTTGTCCATCCCGAGCTCCTTGGACGCTCCAACAAAGTTCGTGCCGCAATCTGACCTTAATTGTTTTGTAGGGCCTCTTAGTGCAAAGAAGCGCCTGAGAGCGTTAATGCAGCTGGATGTATCCAAAGATTCGATTACCTCAATGTGTACCGCTCTTGAACTCATGCAGCTGAGCATGATGGCTCACCGTTTGCTCTCTGCTTGTCCTCCACTATTGCGTCTAGTGGTGATAGTCCAGGGACCAAATACATCGAAACCCACATATGTAAAAGGAGGGCAAGCATTCAGGCCTTCTGGTGGGAGGTCCGCCATACGTTGAGCTTCCAACTTCCTTCTCAGTTTCCTGCAGGTTACACATCTGTGAAGTACTGAATTGATCAGTGTTTTGCCTCCCAAGATCCACAGTCCCGCTGCCCCGATTGCTCCCTCTGTCAGGTGACGGCCCTGATGCCTTACCTGTTCATGGTAATGGCGTGTGAGCAGTAAGGACACATGGCTGTCATTGGGCAGGGTTACTGGGCTCTTTTCTGCAGCTGAAAGGTGAGAGTGTATTAACCGGCCTCCAATGTAAATGAGATCGTTCTTCAGGATCGGGTTGAGTTTCCTCAAAGGGCTGTCCTTTGGTATTAGTTTATTAGCTTGGAGGGCCGAAAACTCCCTTCCAAAGGCTGCTCTTTGAGTTGCTTTAAGGGTGACGTCCTTTGCCTGGGCCGATTCGTCCGCAGTGCGAGGTAAGTTACATTTGTGCCACCCCTTGCATTTACCATTTCGCGATTAGTGATTGTGAGATCTGGCCATGTGAATGAGGAACGCAAGTCCTCTCACTAAGGAATTCAATATGGAGAACCGCTGAAAGCGTTCGGTGATACGTATTGATTCTTCGAGGTAAGTGACAACTGTTTGAATTTGCCGCCGAATTTCCGAGTCTCTTTCGGGTTCGATCAGCTCGAGTGTCTCGCTCAATTGAGTTTTTTTTTCCGTTGGTGGCTGATACGGGAAAGGGAGTTCGGTGAACCAGGAAGTCTGCGCCAGAGTGGATGCAGGTAAGGATCTCGATGCATGGTCTGCGTTATCCTCTGTACGTACATAATGCCATTTTTCATGTTTTGAAGACTGGCGGATAAGTTGAACTCTATTATGAACGTACACGTACTAACGGTTTGATTCATTATAAATATAACCAACCACCACTTTGCTATCCGTGTAGAACTTGGTGTCATCCAGCTCTAGGTCTAGCTCGTCCTGGATAAGATCCGCCATTTCCACAGCCAGGGCAGCTGCGTACAGTTCAAGCCTCGGAATTGTCGGCTCGGACTGAGGAGAGAGCTTCGCCTTACCAGTTACAAATCCTACTTCAACCTGACCATCCTTGCCAACTACTTTCAAGTAATCCACAGCACCGATGGCCTTGGTTGACGCATCCGCAAACACGCACAATTCTCTGTGCGCAGCCTCGGTGAGTGAGGTCGCAGTGGACCTACGTTGGATATGAAGCTGTTTTAGGTCTTGAAGTGAAACTCTCCAAGCCTCCCATCTGCATAGCTTGTCTTCTGGTAGAGGACTACCCCAGTAGGAGAGCTCAGAGTTAAGTTCCCTGAGAAAGGCTCTTCCCTGGAACGTAACTGGCTCCTGTAGACCCAAGGGATCGAAAACACTGTTGACCGTGGGGATAACTCCACGGTGGGTGAATGGCTTGATCACGGTCGGCACGGAGAACGTGAATGTGTCAGTTGTAATCTCCCAAAAGAGGCCCAAACTCCTTTGTGTGTGTATGGTTTCTCCATCTAGATCTAGGTCCTTGATTGCCGGAGCACAGTCATCGTGTGGAAAGGCCTCCATGACTGCCTGACAGTTTGATGCGAAGACTGACTCTCCCAGTGTCTTGTCAGTTACTTTACTACACTTGTTGGAGCCTTGTCGTGCTTCCTTGATACACATGAAGCTTGTGCAAAGTTGAAAAATTGAATGGCGGCCACTCTCCAGCACGTTGCTCTTGAGTGTGTTAACTGTCGGTTTGTGTACATTGCCAAGGCACACCTCTCCTATCACCATCCAGCCCTGATCCAGGCGTTAGGCAAAGTGGGCGTCGTGTGGTCTAACGAGCTGCTTCCTTTCCTTGTGCACATGAAGAACGTCTCTTCCAAATAGCAGGAGTATTTCTGCTTTTGGATCCATTTCTGGGATGTGCTTGGCAATGTGGTGGAGATGTGGCTGGTGTCGCACTGCGCTTGGCGTCGGGATCTCGGTGCAGTTATTCAAAATTCCATTACACTCCAAGAGTGGAGGGAGACAGATGACAATTTTACCATCCAGCGACCCGAGCTGGAAGCCTTCTGCCTTCCTACCATATATTTCTATACTGCCTGAGCAAGTTCTAAGATAGTATGGGAACTGATTACTCTGTACGTTGAACAAGTCAAAGAACACTGGTCTGACAAGTGAGCGATTGCTCTGGTCGTCCAGAATACACAGGCTTTCATGGCCTTGTCTTTGGCTCCTCGAGGGTATACGTTAGTGAGGCAGATCTTTGAGCAAGAACATCTTGACTGACCTTGAACGCAAACTTCTGTGCAGTTCGAGCTAACAACAGTTGTCTTGGGGTGATCCTCTCCCTCCCGGCCGTCCTCTTGTGAGGGTGAAGTAGTTTTGTCAGTTTGAGGTAACGGGCCGGGGTGCATGGCCCCATCATGATTAGGGCTATTACATTCCGAGCACCTCACGGGGATCGTACACTCTCAAGCGAGGTGAGAGGTAGAGGAACAGCATTTAAAACACATTTTTTTCTCCTTGAGAAGGACCATTCTCTCGTCAAAGGGTTTTTTCCTAAACGTTCTGCATTTTTGAGGGGGTGGGGTTTGTTGTGCAATGGACAATTCTTGCTAGGGTCATTGTTAGTTGTAGAGACTTCAGTTTTACGCACAGAGTCAGGTTTATTGATGTTAAAATTATTCGAAGTGGATTTGGCTGGTTTGGTGTGAATTGTACTGCTACCTTGACTCATGAAGCTAGGATTGTTTCGCTTCTTCGACTCGTTGCACACAAACCTAATGAAATATTTAAAGGGAAGAAATCGACTACTATTCTCCTCCTTATACTCTGAGCCAACAGACTCCCACCTCTTCTGCAGCCCAAATGGAAGTTTGACCATGATTGGTCTAATTCCGGATGAAGTATCTAAATATGATAGGCCAGTTAAATAGCCGTCTTCTTTAGCTCCTTCAATTTTCATGAGTAGATCTCCGAACTCTCGTAACTTAGTGTGGTCCTTGGCTGACACCTTAGGAAAATTTTCCAGACTTCGAAATAGTGCCGTTTCAATTATTTCAGGGGCCACATAGCAATCCCGAAGTCTCTCCCATGCTTTGTGTAAGGCTTGCTTGGGGTTCTTAATGTACACTGAACGTATGCGTCTCACCTGTTCACATGATTCTTTTCCCAGCCATTTTGTCAGAAGATCCAATTATCATAAGAGTTGGGCTTCTATTCGACTCCTCATGAAATGGGACGTTAACAAAATAAGTATGGAGAGGAAGAACGACACTTCAGGTCCATTTGAGTTCGGACGTAGTCGCTAATGCATTCCACTCTGGTCCTTTCTGAAGTAGATTTTACTTCATCTAGAACGTGCATTTCTTCAGCGCTTACTAATATTTCTGCTTCCACCTTGGTAGCTTCGGTTTCTCGGCGTAGCATCAGCACTTCTAACTCAGCTTCTATCCTTGACCTTTCCATTTTCAGTTTTGCTTCCTGTTCAGCGTATGACGCTCGCACCTTGGCGGTTTCTGCTTTAGCTCTTGCGTGGGCAGTCTTATTTGTTGATGCGCTACTGCTCCTGGTGCTGGATGGCAACGACTTGACACTGGATCGCGATGCCATCGTACCACTTGTTGAAGCACCTGATAATGCCGCCTTTTCACTGTAGTGTTCTCATTCAAGTGTAAAAACTCTGAACCAAACACCGAGGTAAACCGTAGTCAATGAAGCAGAATCCCAGTAAAATTAACCATTTACTGGTCACGCTTCCACATTAACGTATGGTGAAAGCTGTTGATAAAACTATACAAAATATATGCAGTATTTGTTTCCTTCTTGGTATAGCATTTGCATTATAAATGCTTGCAAAAGTAAAACTACAAACTATATTACATTAAAGTACAACATACAGTCAGAGTCTACCTACGCCATCAACTGGCTTTAAATACACTTGAACACAAACTATCCGCAACTCTTTAAATAACAAAGAGCATAAAATTTATCAACCGTCTTTACTTTTAACTGAATCGGCGTTAACATATCTACTTCAACATATCGATTATCTTATGAACATACTGCATTGCTTCTATGACATTTCTTAGTGCGTAGAATGAAAACTTCTCTCGCGCTGACCCTGCAGACACAAACAATCCTCCTTCCCGTTTCTCCAAACCGGTATTTTCCCACAAGACACGGCGTAACCGGGTTTGACGTCATCGCATGCCGCGATACCCCACAGACCTCGAATTTACTTTCAACAATCTTAACTTTAACTAGAAAATAATTACAAACAAATTACTAAAGCGAAAATGTAATAAAGCTAAACAAATGCCTTAGGGCAACACAATGTCTATTTCCCTCGCAATAGGCAGGATTTCTCTGTGACCAGCAATTTTGTTCTATCTCCTATTCACATTCCGATATATTCCAATCTCCTCTGCTGACACGACAAGCCCACTCTCCAGTTGATGTAGTAACACCTTACTTTCCGTTCTATGAGAATCCAACCTCGTTGTATGATCGTGGATTGTTTTTAATTTGCGTTGATATCTCCACTCCAGTTTTCTCATTCTTATTCACGATTCCGGTAACCCTCGCTCTCCTTTCCCTCTCTTCATCTGCCCATCAACTTCTACTGCTGGCCACCCCACTTCCTATTCTCAATAGTCTAACCTTCTGTCGCATCAGAGCCTTTGATCTGCCCTTTATCTCTCACAAATATTATCCCACACAACTCCTTTCTCCACACCCGCCTTAATCTGTCGCATCACCGCTTGCACTGTATCCTCTCCCCACACCTTCTTATTGTAACCTCTTTTCCTTCCTTTCCATCCCTAAACGGTTTCGGCCCGAAAAGTCGATTATTTGTTGCCCTCCATAGATGCCGCTGACCTGCTGATTTCCTCCAGCATTTCGGGGTGCTCTGGATTTTCAGCATCCGTAGGCTTTCTTGTTAAATATCGTCGAAGTCCTTGTGCAGATACTTGATTTCTCATTAACCGTAAAGTTCCTGGAGAGAAACTATAGGATGTTACTGCGAAAAGGATCTGGCATCACTTCGTAGTCAAGGTCCGATGAGGATTCTTCGGCAAGGTATGGTAAATGGAAGTTACAATATGTCTGAGGAACAATTTCAATATTTCGAAAAGGTAATGATGTAGATAGATGACGGTGGTTGGCTGTCGATGTTGTCTTAATGAAATTTACTAAGCACTTGTATGAGGTCCCCATGTCAGGGAATATATGAAGGTAATGGGTACTGATGTTCTTTAGTTGTGTTTTAGTTAACCCTTTGACTATGTCTTGCATGGCCGGTTGACCTGGAAGGTATGTGGAATCAGCATTGGCTTGTTTATGAAAGAAGCGTGTGATGGTTAAAGTTCGATTCTGTTAATATTGGATGCCACAGGGGTCAGTTTTAGGACTTCTGTTTAATATTACTTATGTACATAAAATTGCTATGATCTTAATGCATGGTGATAATGCATGGTAATGCAATGTGATATGGTGCAACTCAAACTACCTACGTCTCAATATCACCAAGACCAAGGAGATGGTGGTGGACTTTAGGAGATCAAGCCTCATATGGAGCCAGTGATCATTAATGGAGAATGTGAGGAGCAGGTTAAGACCTACAAGTATCTGGGAGTACAGTTAGACGAGAAGCTAGACTGGACTGCCAACACAGATGCCTTGTGCAGGAAGGTACAGAGTCGACTGTACTTCCTTAGAAGGTGGGCGTCATTCAACGTCTGCAGTGAGATGCTGAAGATGTTCTATAGGTCAGTTGTGGAGAGCGCCCTCTTCTTTGTGGTGGCGTGTTGGGGAGGCAGCATTAAGAAGAGGGACGCCTCACGTCTTAATAAGCTGGTAAGGAAGGCGGGCTCTGTCGTGGGCAAAGTACTGGAGAGTATAACATCGGTAGCTGAGCGAAGGGCGCTGAGTAGGCTACGGTCAATTATGGAAAACCCTGAGCATCCTCTACATAGCACCATCCAGAGACAGAGAAGCAGTTTCAGCGACAGGCTGCTATCGATGCAATGCTCCTCAGACAGGATGAAGAGGTCAATACTCCCCAATGCCATTAGGCTTTACAATTCAACCGCAAGGAGTAAGATATGTTAAAGTGCTGGGGTTGATTGTATTTAATGTATTAAGTAAACTACTTAAGAACTTTTTAAAAGCTATTATTAATGCTTTTGGAGAGAGTGATTTAGATGCATATCATATTTTTACTGAGTTAAGTATTGTATGTAATTAGTTTTGCTACAACAAGTGTATGGGACATTGGAAAAAATGTTGAATTTCCCCATGGGGATGAATAAAGTATCTATCTATCTATCTATCTATCTATCTATCTATCTATCTATCTATCTATCTATCTATCTATCTATCTATCTATCTATCTATCTATCTATCTATCTATCTATCTATCTATCTATCTATCTATCTATCTATCTAATGTGCTCAGTGGTTGGGAAGATGTTGGAATCGATTGTTAAGGGTATGATTTTGGAGTACTTGGAGACAGATGATAGAATTAGCCGATTGTCAGCATAGCTTCCTTAACGGAAAGTCTTGCCTGAAAAATTTGAGGAGATTCTTTGAAGAAATTAATAACAGCATAGACAAAGAAGATTCGGTGGAATACGTACCTGACGTTTGACAAGCTGCCACGCATAAGGCAGCCCAAAAAGTTAAGAGCTCCTGGCCTTGCAAGAAGGATACTAGCATAAAGAAAGTATTGTCCGATTAGAATGCACAAATGCGTCAAAAACGGTGCATTTTCTGTTTGCTGCAGGAACTAGTAGTGTTCTGGAATGGTCTCTACTGGGACTGCTCCTTTTAACATAATATCTCAGTGACCTGGATGATTGAATTAAAGGCATTGTTGCCTAGTTTGTGGAAGTTAAAACGATTGGTAGAGAGACAGGTAGTTGTGAAGAGGTGTGGAGACTACAGAATGAATTGGATGGATTAGGAGAATGGCAACAACGTCGCAGGGGACATACAGTGTGGCAACTGTATAGCCATGCACTTTGGTAGAAGAAATAAAAGTGCAGGCTATTTTCGAAGTGGGGTGAAAATTAAGGGAACATCAAACATCTGAGGTGCAAAGAGATGTGTGAGTCTTCGTGCTAGGTTCCATAATCGTTCACTTGTAGGTGGTGTTGGTGGCAAGTAAAGAAAACTTGTCGTTACCACTCATTTGAAGAAGACTAGAATATAAAAACGTAATTTTGAGGATTTAAAAAGTACTGATGAGGCCTCACTTTGAGAATTGTGATCAGTTTTGGGCTGCTTATTGAAGAATGGATATGCTAACATTGGAGATCTTTCGAACAAAGTTCATCAAAATAATTCCCGTATTCAAACGCCTGTCATATGAGGAGTGTGTGATGGCTCAGGATTTCTATTCACTGGAACTCAGATGAATGATGACTGATCTCATTGAAACATATCGAATGTAGAAAAGCGTCGATAGAGAGCATGACGAGTACAAGTTTCCTATGGTGATACGGTTTAAGTCCAGACAAAAATCAATAGAATAGAGCGACCTTTTAGAACTTAGATGAAAAGGAATTTATTTAGTCAGAGTTTGGTGAATCTGTGGAATGCGTTGCCACTTGCGGCAGAAGTGGGCAAGTCATTGGGCATATTTCATGTAGAGGCTGGTAGATTCTTGATTAGTCAGGGCCTGAAGGGATACGGGGAGAAAGCAGGGCTCAGGTGCATGTTCTTTTCAGTGGATGTTGTGATTCAACTTCGACCACGGACGCCATGAGCTGTAATAGGGTTGCACTAACCATTACGCTATCTGTGGCATTTTGCTATCTTTGTTGTAGTAAATGAATGATCAAGCTAGAGAGGATATGGAAAAAAAATAAATTCTCAGACACTGCCTGAATTAAGGAGCCTGTATTTAACGGTGTGGATCAGGCATAGTGCCATTGTCTTTGAGCCATAGTTGGAGATGTACAAGATAGGGTAAGAAACATTTCTGAGATTCTCCCAGGTGCCCGGACACCAGAACTCTACTGCGGGGACTGCTGGTCACTAAAACGTTTCGGATCCTTAACGCGTTGAGCAATAGTCCCCTAATAAACTGGATAGCAGGCAGGAATTGAATGCTTCCGGAGATTCCCACACTGCTGATTTCAGAACACCAGTCTTGTGAAACAAAACAAACATTAGCTTTAAGGTATAAACTCCTCATTGTAATATACCGAAAATGATGTTCTTTGAACAAGTCAACGTGGTTATCGGCACCAAAGCCACAGCTGCCGTTCGCTGAGAGCAACTTCTAGTTGTCAGCTTTCATTGGCACAGTCAGTGGATCAGTAAATCAGGTCAGCGTGAATGTTTCACACGAGGATGGACTTCTAGAGAAAAAATACCAATAAGTAATCGGAATATTCCTTGATCTCAGAGTGAGGAAAAGAGTGTGAAATAGAAGAGTCATAATGGGGGGCGTTGGGAGTGGACGCAAAAGCAAGACATAGACACTGAACTACCAGGAACACGACTAGGCGTGAGAAGGAAGTAGGGGAAGAGAGGAAGAAAGGGTGCTGATCATGATCCCAGCCTCGGACGAGACAAGAACTACGGGCCTGGACTAGGACCTGACTAAGATAGGGAACCCAGACATGGAACTGGGGACCAGCACCCTGAGCCAGAGACTGGACAAAGACCCAGAACCTGGGTCTTGGCTCAGGCTTGGACCCCAGAACTAGGCGAGGACAGGACCAGGTGATAGGGCAAGGAGAAAAAACAGACCTGGACGTGAGATTCATGGACAAGACAAGGAAACCCCGGCACAGGACGAGGAAACCTCACCACAGGGCTGGGCAATGTACTCCTGAGCTGGGTGAGGCACAGGGACATGACGAGAGCCCAGAGCCTTTGTCGAGGGAGAGACGACAGGACTGGACGTGAGACACCTGGACAAGGGTACCTCAGCACAGGACGAGGGAATCCCAGCACCGGGCTGGGCGAGGTACTTCTGTGCTGAGCGAGGAATATGTACATGACGAGAATCCAATGCCTTGGTCGAGGGAGAACAGGAACACAGAACTCCGAGCCTGGGTCGAGGAAGGACAGGAACGCAACACACAGAGCCTGGGTCGAGGAAGAGACAGGAACGTGGAACACCGAGCCAGGACCCCTCCTTGGATACAGGACTTAGGGCCGGGACACCAAACGCAGAACGCTGAACACAACGAGACAGTTCCCAAAGCTAGGTAGCGGCAAAAAGGCCGGACCTACCTACCGAAGCTGTGGATACAGACAGACAGTTCCAAACAGGACGAGGCTCCAGACACAGGGAAGGAGAGGCAAGTCTCCAGGCAGAGGCGAGGCTAGGCGAGGAGAGGCAAGGCTCCAGGAAGAGGCGAGGCGAGGCAAAGCTCCAGGCAGAGCCGAGGCGAGGCAAGGCAAGTCTCCAGGCAGAGGCGAGGCAAGGCAAGGCTCCAGGAAGAGCCGAGGCGAGGCCTAGCTCCAGGCAGAGGCAAGGCGAGGCAAGGCAAGTCTCCAGGCAGAGGTGAGGCGAGGCGAGGCGAGGCAAGGCTCCAGGAAGAGGCGAGGTGAGGCAAGGCAAGGCTCCAGGCAGAGGCGAGGCGAGGCAAAGCAATGCTCCAGACAGAGGCGAGGCAAGGCAAAGCAGGGGTCCAGGCAGGAAGGTGAGGAGAAGGGACACAGACATGGGGTTTGGACAGGAGCAATTCAGCAGCCAGAGGCTGAATCCTGAAGCTATTTATGAGGCCAGCCCAAACAGGAATCTGCTGCCTCAACAGAAACTGGGGAAACCCGGGAAACCTGGAAAAAGAAGCTTGGACCGGACCATGAACTGGAATGCGGTTTTCACGGACTGGACCATGGCAAGATCTGTTGCCGCACGGCACCTAAATGAGTGTGTGACATCCTTAGAGAGACCTATTCCCTCAGGAAAGGACGATCATAATCACAGTGTTCACGACAAGGCGGGTAATTAAATATATACACTGCACATGAGGGCTGGGATAAACTCAGCAGGTCCACTGAAAACAAAACGAGATCTTCAAAAGTTCCTCTGTATCCATTACATAATTGCACCTTTGGCAGGGAGAAAATATCATTACATGGCGATAAAGATGACATACGGAAACCAGTAGGTTAAGGGGTTAGGTAAATTTCAGTGGAGACTCGGTGTTCAATCGTACAAAACTCACGGACAGATTCTGCAATGAATCTTAGTACAGATGAAGGACTGAGAATGATATGGACCACACATAGAGATGCTAACCTGCCATGTTTTTGCTCGATTGTTATCCAGCAACCATGAGTTCGCACTTATTGGAAGATGGGTACAACACTGGAGAGCCTATTTAGCTTGCAATGTTGTTCCCCCTTGATGCCAGTTTATAATATATATAGATATATTATGTTATGAAATAATATACCCCTCTGTAACTCCTAAACCCAACCAAACACCTGAACCCACTGTTACATCTAACAAGTTATTCCTACAAATCTGCCCCCCAAAAAATGTCCATCATGTTAACTTTAATCTTTCTCCTTTAAGCAGAGAAATAAAGCATGGTCTCTGGCTTTTGAAGAAGATGGATACATTTGAAGCAGTAGGTGGAACATTAATTGTTTTACTAAGGTATTTAACAAGGCCAATACACACACACACACACACACACACACACACACACACAGAATACAGGTTATAGTGCACAAACTAAATGAGCGCTTTTGTTTAAATTATTTGTCTAATATTATGAAAACGAAGGCATGGGAAACTAACATTTCAAACCTTGAGATAAAAAGTGCCTATGTTTGTGTTAGAGGAAAATAACTTTACTCCAGATACTGTGACTGCATGTATTTTCTTATCTTTTCTGGTTCAGAGATTATCGTCGAGTAATTGAAACATAGCAACATGCAGCAAAGGACCACATAGTTATGGACATTTGCTAAGATTTTGCTTCGACGAACAAAAGTTATTTTCTTCTAATTCACAATTTTAGGCGACAGTTACCTGTCATCTCAAATTTGTTCCTGTTTCTGTGACTCTCTGCTACGTACGGGGCTTATGGGGCTTATTTTGCTGATAGTGGTTATGTCATAGACACCGTTGACTATAAAATATACTACTAATTTTCAAATGATGAACTTAAATAAATGTGATATTTACAGGGAATACTTTAAATTATTTTTCCAAGATGAAAATTACCTCTGCAAAATTAATCTTACTCCAGGAAGCCTGTTCATATTATATACCTTCACAGCATGGTCCAGGTCAATTTTGACCCAGCCCAAGAATCCCCTCATAACAAGTGTCTATACCAAATTCTGAACCACAGATCTATTTAGAATGTATAAATAGCCTATCTGACATTAATAAATAGGTGATTAATCCTTAATTAATGTTTCAGAAATATAAAATCCACTTCAATAGAAACGTGTCAAATTGAACTCGGAACAGAAATTGGTAGCACCTGTAGAAAAGTACAATTTAAAAAAAAAATATTTTCATTATTGCGCATTTCGGGTCACTTTAAGAAGTCATCAAATTTCGGCGAAAAATGGTATTTAGGGTGTTTTTACTGCTGTCAAATGTCCAAACATATCAAATTTGACCCAAACAGTATGTAAGGTTTAATCACCAAATATATCCTATTGAGTTCTCCAGGCCGATGCGAATAAGTTTTAAATGCAATTTTGAAGCTACGGCATCGTGGAAATATCTGTCACTTAACGAATAAAACTTGAGGTTATGCAAATATGTTTCCATTATTCCATTTTCGAATTACATGTTTGTTTAACGGCCCGTTATTAATATACTCATTATTTGTTTCGGAGCTGCTTTCAACATGTATAAGTAAGCATATCCGTTGAATAGTTTTCACGTTACTCATTCCAGTGGGCGAGCACAGAGAACGACAATGGAGCAAGCCCCAATTCTGGCGATCGGGAACGTTTTCTACTATGCATTGGCAATATTAGGTATCCCAGGTAATACATAAATCTTTGTTATGCGACATTATGTACAGTAACTCGTTCTTTCATCAGAGTGCTGAAGTCAGTGATTGGGTCAGAATTCTTTTCCCAGTACTAATCGCTCCATAAGGTTGGTTTTGAAATATTTTCGTAAACCAAAGTTATCATTTTGATTACAGTAATGCGCAGAGTTTTCTCACTCCTCCATTCAACAAGAAGTGCTATGTACAAGAAGTGCTCTCAGACTAATGGTAGTGCATTATGTCGATAGCTTTGATGACAGTAGATTGATAAGAATCTGAATCAGAATTAGGTTTCATATCATTGCCATGTGTCATGAAATTTGGTAAATATGTAATATAAAAAAATACAAATTACGACGTAACGATCATAGATTTAATGTCCGTTCAGAAATCTGACAGCAGAGCAGAAGAAGCTACTCCCGAATTATTAAGTGCCTTCAGGTTCCTGTACCTGCTCCCTGATGGCAGCAATGAGAAGAGGGGCTGTCCTGGGTAACAGGGTCCATGCCGTTGGCTGCTGCCTTTTTGAGTCATCGCTCCTTGAAGATGACATGTCTGCTGGGGAGGCTAGTGCCCAAGATGGACCTGACTGAGTTTATAACATTCTGCAGCTTATTTAGTTCAGATGCATTATCACCCCGCCCCCAGCCCCATAAACGTTCGTGAGGTAGCTATTTAGAATGCTATAACACCGCCTGTTGCATTTGTAATGACTTTCTAGGTCGATAGCTGGCTTTACAGGACGGTGCCAATCTTGCAAACGACTTTGCTGTTTGCTGTTGCACGTCTTTACCTTATTATTTGTTCCAGAATTGTCCGGCAAAGGAGAGTGTGTTTCGTTATAATCCGGTATTGTTTAGTACAGGTCTTAAAAATAAGTCACTTTCGATAACGAGTTTTACTTAGCGCAGATGCACGTTATGGGCCAAATTAAAATTATTTCTCCTGATTATTGATAGCGAGGACAACGGATGTAGCTGTCGAACAATGTGTAGGTGGCGAGATTCGTTTCAGATTATTTCAAAATTATTGTTTGCCCAACTAAACGTTCGCACAGTCAGTAATACAGTTTTGCTGCTTTGCAAAGCATTGACACCTTTTTGCTATCACCTTGCCTCAAGGAACGAGAACAGGTTCAACAGCAACATTACGTTTGCAAAGGTAACTACAATTGTTCAGGGATAATAGTGTGTTGCTGGTGAGGTAGGGAAATTATTGGGAACAAGGAGGCATGATATGTGAACAGAAGCGTCATCCGACTCTTTGGCTCTGAGTGAATTGTTCAAGTGGATGAACCGGTAATTCCGATGAAAAAAGATTGCTCAAATTTGATTTCCTGTAGTAAAACCTGGAAGGAAACATTCAGCATTAAAAATATCCTGCCAAGTATGTTTTCGTTTTGCCGGGCAGCTCTCAATTATTCCGACGGAGTTCATCATTTTTTTCCTCTCTCTGTAGATAACATTAATTACCTTCCTCAAGTTATTTGAATGAATTGTTCCGAACAATCATCAGGACTACATCTGGTGAATTGCAGGGTAGGGACATTGCCAAGTTTAAGGGAGCACTATCAGCATGCACGATGATTGACAACATTCCACATGGTAATGAGGTCGAAAGCTACTCGCTTTTTCATGTCCTCATTGCCATTCCCACTATTCAAAGGCGTAATCCGTCTGCCATTTGCTCTATCCCCAGGGTAATACAGTTAATAAATCAGTGTCTCCGAATAGCACATTCCATCCATGAACATTAATGACAGAAAAACAAAAAATCAAGGGCATAACAGCTTCGTCTACAAGTTGCTATCATACTGAATTGGTACTGTGTTACTGCCGATTTAGCGCCGCGGGTTCAACCACTTGATCTTTGGCTCTCTGATAGTGAGCGAAAACATTCAGCCGGGATGTGCTGATGAAAGGAGTTAAGTAAAACTGGGAGAATGCACACCATTGTCCGTTATATTGTTTCTACTTATTATCCGAAGGGTGACGGTAATTTATTTTTTACACTGCAATAAATGAATGCAGTCGGATAACAACATACAATATCTTTGTCAAAAGAGAGAGGATAGTTGCAAACCTGTAGGATTGAGAGTTGAGGATGTTTTTCACAGGATGCAGAACATTAAACTGGCAATACTCGAACGGAAGTACGACCTCTGCCTTTCTGGAAGGTAGATGCTGCGTTGCAGGTCTATATGTATTTTTTGTAATAATTATTTTTCATGTTCTTTGCATGTCCTCAGCTAATGTGGTCACTCTTCTGACACTCCAGCTCCGGGACTGTGGACTTTCAAACAGCACTAACATCTACCTCGTGTCTATGGCAGTGGCAGACATCATCGTCTTGATCTTCTACGTGGGGATGAACCGCATTCTGGTTCCTCGTTTTTCACAATACTTTCACTTTTATACTATGATGTGCCGCTTCGAGTTAATCATGATAGCGGCAGTGGTTGACTGTTCCGTCTGGCTAACCGTGTCGTTCACGTTCGACCGCTTTGTGGCCGTCTGTTGTCAGGGTTTTAAGCGGAGATACTGTACAGCAAAAACGGCAACACTGATGGTCAGTACTGTTTACCTTCTGACTTATGCCAGGAACCTCCCGTATTATTTCACTGTCCTTCCTTACATAGTTTACAAAGGCCAGCAGATCGGTTGCAAGACAAATCCTGCTATCTACTCAGTTCCAGGCTGGAGAGCGTTCTATTGGCTTCATACAGTTTTAACTCCCTTCGTCCCGTTTGTGACAATAATTCTTTTCAACATAATGACCATCTGGCACATTGTGGTGGCCAGTAGGGTCCGTCAGAGTTTCCATTCAGATGGAGCATCGGGAGACGCGGAGCTGAGGAATCGCCGAAGAGCCATGGTCCTTCTCTTTGCTGCATCAGCTAGTTTCATATCCCTGTGGATGTCAACAGTCGGACTCTTCCTCTTTTCCCGAATCACAAACACGTATTCCTACCGAAATTTCAACGATCCATTCGCTGTCGTCAATGAAATATCTCGTATGCTCCGGGTTCTGAACTGTTGTTCGAGCACTTGCATGTACGCTTTAACTCAATCTAAATTCAGGGAAGAGCTGAAGAGCTTGGGAAAATACTGTAAAAATCTAATATGGAAAATGTTGCAGTGACTAAACGATTTAAGTGTAGCTTGAGTTAAATGCGCCAACTCTCACCGGTTTCGTTAATGAAAATGTAACCTCTTTAATGTTGCATCGTTGTTAGCCTTCAGCCAGATAGACATACTGATAGCGGTGCGAGCTGTTAGCATTTTTACTAACCGTTGTGTTTTCTGAAGACATTGCCACGCAATCTGCTCATGGATTTCGGCCCGCCGCATTGCCTATTGTTTATTGCTAGCAGCTGGCATCGAGTAGAAGCCTACTGCTAGCTTCTGCACTCCAGCGATATACCTTATATAAGATATAGCGAAACTCACTTCAGGATCTCGCCCATTTCTTGAAAGGAACTGCTGAAAGTTACAGAGAGTTGTCGACTTGTCTCAGCGCATGACAGAAATTAGCCTCTCCTCCGTAGACTAACTGCGCTTCTTGCCAGGTCGGCAATCTCCTCTTCTGGGTCATTCTCCTTTCTCCCCACTCCTTTCGGTTAGAAGTTGACAGAATTTTAAAATAAGTAACAGAAGCTCCAAGAAATTTTCTATATCGCATACAAGAGCATTCAAAGGAGCTCAGATATGATAGGGTAAATGATTAATACCAAACAATACTGCATCTTGGCTTTAAGCTCCGTTAACAATATAACAACACAAGACATGGTAGACGTACAAAAAAGCTGGATGAACTCAGCAGGGTCCGGCAGCATCCTTTGAAAGAAGCAGTTTACGTTTCGGGTCGAAACACTTCGTCAGTAATTTATTTTTGTACACTGCAATAAATTAATGCAGTCGGATAGCAACATACAATATCTTTGTCAAAGGAAAGAGGGTAGTTGCAAACCTGTAGGATTGAGAGTTGAGGAAGTCCTGAGGTAGGGTTTCAACCCGAAACGTTGACTGGTACTTTCACTGGATGCTGCCCGACCCTGCTGAGTTCGTCCAGCTTTTTTGTACGTCTTGATTTGACCACAGCATCTGCAGTGCACTTTGTGTTTACAACACATAGTTTCATGTCTAGACCATCTGGCTAGTCCCATCTGCTCCATCATTAGGTGATATCATGTCTAATGGGACTGTGGATTCCAATCTACCTCCCTGCCTTTTCCACATAGTTCTCAATTCGCCATGCATTGCACAAACCACTATATCTGACCATGATTGAAGTATATGTAATGAGGCAACCTCTATGGTTCCCTTGTCCAGAGAAAGTATCAGATTCACTATGCTCTGTCCAGATCAATTTCTGTTCAACTCGGTCCGAAATCAATTTTCGGAATTTGAAAGCTATTTTCCCTAGTTCTAGTCTCGCCTAACAGCGTAAATAACTTTCCAGATTCTATATTATCTTTAACTCTCAACGATTGTTTATGCTTCTATAAGATCCTTTCCAATTCTCCTGAATTACTGCGAATGTAGTTCCACGTAATACAATCTCTCCTCATAGACTAATCCTTCATCTCTAGGATCAACCGTTTGAAAATGCTGAGCGTCGCCTCTAAATGCAATATGTCTTTTTAAAAAACGGCTTCAGAATTTCACACGGTAGTCCAGGGCTGGCTGCATCTGCACCCTGCAGCATAAAATCCCTGCTATTAACATCAATTCCTCAGAAATGATGAATTTGGGCAACATTCAATTTGCCCTGTTAATAATTTGTTTAACCTGCAAACTCATCTTTTGCCATTCATGCAGAAGTCCTGTCAAGACCCTTGTCAGAAGCGTTGGCTGCAATTCAGGTAGGCTTATTCAGAAAGTAAGAAGTCATAGGATCCAAGGATGTTTGGCCAGTTGGATTTAGAATTGGCTTGCCTGCAGAAAGCAAGGTGGAGGGAGTACATTCGGATTGGAGGGTTGTGACTAGTGGTGTCCCACAAGGATCGGTTCTGGGACCTCTAATTTTCGTGAATTTTATTTACGAACTGGGTGTGGGGATAGAAGGGTGGGATGGCAAGTTTACAAACGACAAACAGGTTGGTGGTGATGTGGAGAGTGTTGACGATTGTCGACGATTGCAGCGAGAAATGGATAGAATGCAGAAGGTGGCAGAGAAGTGGCAGATGGAGTTCAACCCAGAGAACTGTGATGTGGTACACTTTGGAAGGACAAACTCCAAGGCAGAGAACAAAGTAAATGGCAGGATACTTGGGAGTGTGGAGGAGCAGAGGGATCTGGGGGTACATGTCCACAGATCCCTGAAAGTTGCCTCACCGGTGTATAGGGTATTTAAGAAAGCTTATGGAGTGTTAGATTTCATAAGTCGAGGGACAGAGTTTAAGAGTCGCGAAGTAATGATGCAGCTCTATAAAACTCTGGTTAGGCCACACTTGGAGTACTGTGTGTCCAGTTCTGTTCGCCTCTCTATAGGAAGGATGTGGAAGCATTGGAAAGGTTACAGAGGAGATTTACCAGGATGCTGCCTGGTTTAGAGAGTATGCATTATGATCAGAAATTAAGGGAGCTAGGACTTTACACTCTGGAGAGAAGGAGGATGAGACGAGATATGACAGAGGTATACAAGATATTAAGAGGAATAGATAGTGTGGACAGCCAGCGCCTCTTCTTTAGGGCAGCACTGCTCAGTATAAGAGTACATGGCTTGAAGGTAAGGGGTGGAAAATTCAAGGGGGGATATTTGAGGAAGGTTTTTTACTCAAAGAGTGGTTGGTGTGTGGAATGCACTACCTGAGTCAGTGGTAGAGGCAAATACACTGGTGAAATTTAAGAGACTACGGGACAGGTATATGGAGGAATTTAAGATGGAGGGTTATATGGGAGGCAGCGGTTAAGGGTCGGCACAACATTGTGGGCCGAAGGGCCTGTACGATGCTGTATTGTCCCATCTTCCATGTTCTGTAATTCTTCAAATTCAAAGTAACAACCAGACCTGTTTTCAGTTTTTTTTTCTTTAAAAGTGGATGAACTCGTATTTACCAACGTTCTACTCCATTTTACAAACAGAACACCTCGTACTGTCTGCCTGCGGGGGAGTGCAATGCCGGCAAACATATAATCCAAATATTTTTCCCCTGAAAATCACTGCTTAGGAAAGTGCAACGCTCTACACTACATTCTAATATTGCTTGTGCAACATCGAAGTACTGATGTGATGAAATCATGTGTATGAATGTCATACAAAGCCAGGTGTTTACCCTTGCATCAATAACGGAACAAAATATCGACTTGTTATCAATAATTGACCTTAAAGAAGTTTTCCTCAGCTCTTCAACGGTGTGTACGTGATACAGTATCGAACTGCAGAATCCACCAGCTCGGGGATTTCTGATCCTCTCTCGCTTTTCGAAAATGTGCTTTCCCCGACTGGCGATCATATTTTCTTCTTGGGAGATTGCGATAGCGACGTTGTCTTTTCAAGGGAACTTCCGTTCACCGTAGATTCGACATAGTCTCTACATTCGTCAAGAATGGGTTGAAGCAATAATCTGTAATAGGGATTGCCATTTTATTTGCTTTTAATAGATGTAAATAAACGTTTTGCTTTATTATAATGTCTGTTATTGTTGAAAGAATAAAATAAATACATGTAAAATATTCGCTAGGACAAACAGGTTTTAAACGAACTATTAATCCCCTAATTGAAACTTTTTGCACATCCTATTTGAGAATGTTATCATTAACAAGGAACGTCCAGTTGCCTACCCTATGTGACACATATAGTATTGATGTGTGACTCCATTCACACTTAGCTCTGTGTATGCTTCTTGTTATTTATGCCAACCGCATGACATGGTACTTTACTGTATATTCATTTTTTAGCTGCTCACTTATACAAACATTTATATGCTGATTGTAAAGAAAATTCAGATGGTTCTTCTAAATTTTTAATACGCTGCGCAACAATCAACTGAGAGATCGCCTTGAAATAACAGAGAGAGTAGCCAAGACTACTGAAAATCAGCGGCACTTTCTCGGTGTTTTGCATCACAAAAAGTAAATCCCAAGATGGAGCTCTGTACGGCAGCCGTGTTATGTACTCCGAACTGGCTTTGTGAGTTACCTTGTGATATCTCTCTACGTCCTTCTGCACTTCTCTTGCAAGAAGCTGGAAGTCAGAATAGGTATATGCGACTGACTCTTTAGAACATCGGAAAGGCGGCACTCAGTCATAACGCTTCGCATTTCTCGCACGAACCACAGGCAGTTCATTCACTACGCCGGTATAACCGAGGAAGTGTCGCCGAAGGTGAGGAAATAGAGCCGGCGTTTTGGTTAGGTTAAGACGGCGCACAAGTCGGTCGCCGCTCCCCAGAATACTCCTGTCCATCGTACAGTCCCTGGACAATAAACTGTGTGGGCTGAAAGCCGGAAACTCCTAACAACGAGAAACAAAACACTGTATCATCTTATGCTTCACCAAAACCTGGTTATCGGAGGAGATACCAGACCAAGCTATGGAACCCACTGGAATTTCTGCGATCCGAGCGAACTTTGGGAGAAGTAGAAGTGGGGTAGTATGTTTCACGGTGAACAATGTTTGCTGCGCCCCAGGTAGCGCGCATACCCTCAATTCCTGTTGTTCCCCAAATCTGGGGTATGTTAGGCTACTATGTCGACCTTTCTGGCTGACTGAATAATTCACGTCTGTTATTATTACAGCTGTGTTCATCTCACCACAAGACAATATTAACCTGGCCTCAATGCGAAACTGTGAATGTTCATCATACCACACACACACACACACACACACACACACACACACACACACACACACACACACACACACACACACACACACACACACACACACATGCTACTTTCATCATTGCTAGACATGCTAGAGATGAACACACGGGAGTACCCATACGCGACCATTGCTGGACTCCCTTCCGCAACGCCTAGAAATCACTTTTCACTCTCTGTTTGGAGAATTTAATCATTCCTCCGTCTTGCTGCTGTCACTGCTAGTCCAACCAGTCAGACTTATTCTTACAAGACTGCTTTGATTGCGTCACCTACGAAGTATTACGAGCTGAGCCCGTCTCCCAGTACACGGAAGTGGTGAGAAGCTTCATTCAGAATTGCATTGAAGTCATTGTTCCCCAAAATTCGGTCTCGGTTTACCTAAACCAGAAACATTGGATAAATATTTCAGTGTGTGCGTTGCTCTCAGCTCAACGGATAAAGGCTTAGGCTATGGATATCAACAGGGGTTTAAGAGATTCCACTTTGATGTACGTATATCCATTAAGTTATAAATTTACCTGCCTGAATATTGCGACCGAGTCATAACGAAAATATTTTTACTCTGTCATGTTGTGGAATGGATGTAAGATTTAAATAAAATTCAAATTCAAGTTCGTGGCTGAGGTGCCACTAGTATTAGCAGCACCGATAACACCTGTGCAATTGACTAATATTTATTTGTGTGTTTGCTTTATTGTTTATTTATTTACTTCCTTTCTTATTTATTTACAGACGCAGTGTGGAATAACCACTTTGACCCACGTCGCCCAGCAATAGACTGATGTCTCCTGGCCGAATTACCGGACAACTTAAAATGACCAATTAACTTACCAACCAGTTGACCTTTGAACTGTGGGAGGAAACCACAACACGAGAAGCAAACCTACGCGGTCATGGTCAGATCAGAATAGGCTCCTTACAGGCAGCGGCGGGAACCGAACCTGGTCGCTTGTACTTTAAACCGCTGTGTTATGCATTACATTATATTCACGTTTGTGTTTTCTTTTACTGTAAATTAAATTAAACGCTTAATATAGGTGGCGATGATAGGTTTCTCGACAGATGATACCACTTCCAGTAATTGCACCATTAGTGTACTCTCGCTACAAATCTCTGCCAGCGCAGGTCATTGACCTTCCCTGTATAATACACATGTATCTGTTTCCACACTGTTCTCATTGTAAGTACTTCTCAGAGCAGGTAAGTATCTCACACCCTCAACTGGATTCACATTGCACTTGCTCGGGCATAAGTCTGGAAATCCTACACCCCATACTGTACTTCCACAACCTGCTACATCATCGAGTATAAAATGTAAGCAAAAAAGGTACACACGTTGGAAAGCTGAAGTTTAACAGAAGAAAAACGCTTGTGCTGGGACACTCAGTTAACCAGCCACCATCTTTGGGAAGAGAAATATGTAGGGCTGCAAGTGAAATTTCTGCTTGTATACACAGAAAATAAGTAAGGTTTCAGGAGCAGGGAACGTTGGGTAGGGCAGGAGTTGTGCTTGTGACCAGGTACCTGTAGATAACAGTTAAGTGACATATAAAACATGAGCGGTTTGTATTTCGGCTTCATCGTCGATTAACGTGTTGGCGTTAATGGATCTATGAGTATAGTCCTATTATGTTTACTTGTTCATTTGAATGCTCTCCTATTTCAATGTATAAATTTGCAAATCAATCATTTTCCAAAGTTAACCATTGCAAGCTGAGAACTTAGACAAAAACAATTGACTCCCAGAACTAGAAAGTGATAAGAATAAAGACCCTAGGACGTCTAACAAATTCTAAATTTATCTCTATAAATCAGTCACACAGGAGATTCGTTATTGGTGAATTTTCTTTGAAATACTCTTTGTTCTGATTCAGAGATACATTAAATCGCACACACATTTCGGCTACATCGATAATTATGACATGTATTTCTGTTTGTGTTCCCTTCTGCAAACGATAAACAGATAAGTTCAGGCTCCTTAAACGCTCTGGGCAACACGCTCAGGATTCATCTTAATGCCGGGGAAACTCCAGTGGCCATTTCACTCTCAAGTAGTTTCATTTATACTGTCCGTAACACCAGGTACTCTCACGTACGTATCGATGTGTTCATTTTAATCTATGAAATCCGACGTGACTTTATCAGAATTATCCGATGCAGCCATACACTTTACAAATGAGTTTCTCCACTAGTACGTCTGATATCAGACGCTCAATTATTTGTCTGTTTCAGCATAGACCAAAACGTACACAGATACATGCTCCCCTTAAATTGGCAGCTAAATATGATCAACAGCAAACTCAGATATATAAGTACGGAGTCCCTTTAACGCACAGAATTTATAAGTGGCACAGTGAGATACTTGACAGGGCCATTTTACGTGGATCCCTGTCTGCCAACACGTTAAATAAAAGAACATAGAAAAATATCCCTCACTCGAAATATTGTGGAGGATCTGCTAACCGTTCTGAACGTGGGAAACAAGATCCAAAGTGAAAAGAATGACTGAAATGTTTAGCTATATAATGTACAGCCTTTATTATCAATATCTGCTATGTAAAGATGTGAGCAAACTATAAATCGTCACGCACACACACTAACTCCGATATGATAGGTTTTGTCCTCATTCAGCATTTTCAAATGTATTTTTTTTTACAAATAGCTGGTAATAATCATGGATTGTGCTTGCGGGAGTGGATAACTAATCAATTGCTGGAGAATTTCAGCGGGTAGAGCAGTTTTATAGAAATATGCGTCTCCCCACGAATGCAGACTGAATATTGTTCCAGAAATGTGTTGATTGCTCTAGATTCCAGTCTCTGTAATTATTTATCTCAGTTGAAATTGTTTTAAACTGAAACTGGGCAGGAATTTTCAAATATTGCTTTTCAGTGCTATTGGCTATGTGTCTCGAAAAAATAAATAATAATATGCGGAATATATAAGCATGACGTTTGGACTAGATAAATGCAGAACAATGACCATAAGAATCTGGCATATGAATTAGGAAGGGAAGTATATCACAGTGTGACAAAGACAAAACTACGATGTTGAAAGATTAAAAACCTTAACTTTGTACTAGATAAATGAAGAACGGTAAACATAAAGAAATACAGCCAATAGAAAATATAACGGAGCAGAAAGATAGAATATCACTGACGGATAGATGTGAAACATTTAAGTATCTGGGATTTCAACAAGCAAAGAATATAGATAATTGTGTGACAAAATGGAACCAATCATCATAATATACTTTAAGGGTCAAAAATTTTGCCAAACAAAGCTCAGTAGTAAAAATGTAACAAAGACAATAAACACTTCCGCTATACCCATAGTAACATATTATTTTAGCATAATAGCAGAATTGGAAATATCTTCCCGGAAACAGAAGTGTTCCTGGTAACAAACTGAACCAAGTTTTAACACAAAAAACTCATGAAAAATACAGAATAAAAGGCCAATAAATTCTAGACGATAAATACATAAAATGTCAAGAGAAATTAAATACAATCCAACATATTGTGAAATCTTGCAGCAGTTTATCTCAATCTGGTTACCCAGATAGGTGCAAATAAGTGAGATACATCATTCACAAAAATCCTGTCTTAAACTACAAACTCGTCAAACCAACCATACCTTACAATCCAGTTTTCGGGTCGGCATCCCTCAAATTTTATTACAGCCAATTCGTTGTTGCAGATAGGCCAATCCATAACTGGCTGGATATAATAATACAGTATAAAAAAGGAAGAACAACTTACTTGATCTATATATCAATTCCAAGCAAACAAACATACAGAAATTAATAAAGATAACATACTAAAAATACCCACAAATAAAAGACGAACATGAAAGATGATGGAACATGAACAGGGTTTGCATTCTCTGAATTGTAATACATAAAAATGGAATTTTCTCAAAGTCACTGTAAAATAGCATTACACAATTAGGAGTCCACAGCAATATATATGTAAATCTCGAGAAAGCCGAAACACTACACATCACTGGAATACTCCAATATTTCCTAGCAACTCCGATATTAGTGTGTATGCCTATTCAGTGCATCAGACTTTAAAACATAAACTCATGAAATACACCATACCTTATTACAAATATACACCTGATGCAATTTTAGTGTCAGAGTGCTACGAATTATTTTCTGTCTTATTCCTTTTTACTGATCGGACAATCCATAATAACCATCTCTATAATGATATTAGAGGATCAAAATGTATGCAAAACATACTTAATCGACATACCCATTCTAAGCAAACAGAACATACAGAATTCAAAAAGTGATTAACAACATAAATGTGCTGAATTAAAAGAAGAAATTGAAAAAACCATGGAACATTAACAGGGTTTGCATTGTCCCAATGGTAATATTTAGAACTGGTATCATCCCAAAACATTGCGCAATAACATTAAACAACTAGGCCTGCTCAACAGTATGTATTTAAATCTCTGGAAAACCACAGTGGTAAACACTGCTAGAATAGTCCAAAAGTTCCTAGCAACTGTGAACTGAGTGTACTTGGCTATGCTCGCACCACATGCTCTAACAGCTTGAGATGAGAAAAAAAATGAAAATAATAATAATCAGCAATCCGCGATCCATATGCAAATCAGTAATGAAGTTCACACCACTACACTTAAATGAAACCACATCCCGAAATATGAAGGAATTATCAGGACAGTCGAAACGTTTGAACAATGGAAGTATATGATCCTGCATAGAAGATACCACAACGAACTGAGCAGACCAGATGTCAACAACGAAGCTCTCAACGCACGGCTAAGAGTTGGAGACGTCTTTCCAGAAATAGAAGACTTCCTTTTAGCAATCCAGGAATGAGTGTTTAACACATAAATATCAAAAATACATAATAACAGGGCAAAAAATTCACGATGACAGAGGTTATCACCTCTGCCTGTTTGGAGCTTCTGACTCTTATAGTGTTACTCATCAATTGAACTGTTGGATCTCTCTCCCACTGGCTCAAAATCACCTGACTTACCTAGGTCTCATTCATACTGTTCATTGCACAGGGCTATAACCAATATTGTTTCATGGTTCTGCCCACCCCAGCCTTGTGCATTTGAGACTTTCAAATCTGAGTGGTCCACACCGGTCAAATGAGGCAACCCAGATAGAGTCTAACGAGATTATAGAGTGCTACTTCTATAGGTTGGGCAGTTTATATGATAACTAGCTACTCCTCTAGAAGTGTCTCAGATTTAACAGTTCATTACCTGAATTCCTCATGTCCACATTTAATTGCTCTGATTGGATTGACCCAGTGCAAAAATCAGTACACAGTCCCCGCTCTCGACATAACCAAAGCCTACTTGTGCGAGAAAGGTCTCAGGCTTAGTTTTTGGTGATTCAAGTATAATGCCCTGATTCATAGTTTAACTGTTATGCTGTATGTATCTAAGTTTGGCAATTCTGTAAGGGAAGTCCGTTCTGTTTTCATGCTTGTTTAGATTATTGTTGAAGATAAAAGATAAGGAGAAATATGCGCCATCCAATTAGAATGGTCGAATTAAGGGGAAGTTGCTCTGGTGAGGGGCACTAAGGTTGGGCTTGTGGCTTTTGTTCGAGAGGAGATGACGAGATAAGGTACTGGAGAGAACCGGTCGTAGCATATGATCCGGTGGGAGAACCGTTTGTTCGAGATGGTTGAGAGCGACAGTCGGAAGGTGTTATGTGCTTTTACGTTGACCGAGGGTCCAGTGCTTGAGTGTCAGAAACGTTCAAGATGAGCTTCCACTTGTGCACATTTGACGATTTAATTAGAATGGGTTGTTTTCTTTTTGTTATTCTTTACTAACGTTTTAGTTATGATTCATAAATATAATCCTTTCATTGAATGCAGTCTATTATTTCTTGGCATTAAGTTGTAACAGGGTAACAAACAACACGGTATTCACACAAACAGGGGTTCGGGGGGCGTGGGGGCGGTGCGCCTTAATCTCTCGAGTTGGACGGGACTGGAGGTCGTCTTTTCTAGACTTATGCAGCCGAGGAAACCAGGCTGTTTCACAAGATGTTCAGTCAGTCCTTCTTGGTTAGTGGAAGCACAAATTGTTTTCCACACAGTTGGAAACCTTTTGCAGGCTGTGGGTCAGATTGAAAACGTGCTCGAGAACTCCACACAGCTGCTCAGCGCACAGTTTCGGGTTCTTGGGGTTCCGTCATTCCGTTCCAATGACTTACCCTGTCTGAGTATCCACAGAGCACCTTTACAGTAATGAAGATGAGCCCATAATGACTAAGAAGTTGGTGTAAAGTGCGGGCTGTGAGAGGTGAAGATTCTGCCAACAGC
This sequence comes from Hemitrygon akajei, assembly GCF_048418815.1. Lineage (NCBI taxonomy): Eukaryota > Metazoa > Chordata > Chondrichthyes > Myliobatiformes > Dasyatidae > Hemitrygon > Hemitrygon akajei. The sequence goes on from NC_133133.1 coordinate 123,132,486, forward strand.
GCATGTTATGTGAAATTGTGGATGGTACGTGAAGGGGAAAGAAGTAACTAATCCCCTTAACTGCAATTTGCCCCTATCAACAGCCTCTCCCCACTAGACATTTCCTCTGTTTGTAAATCAGCACGCTCACCCTGAGGAATATCTTTCGCCTTCCCTGTGAAATTTCTTACATTTAAATATACGCAAGTCAGGAAACTAGTCGCACCATGCTCAAAATTTTTATTCCTCACTTAGTTTCAAATCAACCCAACATTTGCTTCCACAACCTTGCCATTAATTGTTCTGGAATTCTGGTTCGCAGCCCTACTCAACTCGAGTTTAACCCCCACCCTGCAAAATTAACATACCTTCTCGCAACAATATTATTCTCCCTCCAGTGTAAGTGCAAAGCGTCTACTCTGTAGAGGTCCCAACCTCACTGTAAGAGAGCCTATTGTTCCGTAAATATAATGCTCTGTCTCCTACATCAACGCCTTAGCTACGTATTGAACTGCACAATCTTCCTACCAATCACATGATTTTAATCGATGGATTTGTTGAATGCGCTCAGTTGTCATGTTCCAGAGTCACGGGACTCCAAACCTGGGAACCCGAGTAGCTGTGATTTGAAAAGCACGGAACTGAGTTGATCAAACTCAGAACGTAGTCTGAGGAAGCTTGGAACATAGACTCTGGACACCCAGATTGTAGATTCGGGACATGCCCTGAGAATAGAAGGCACCATCCTCTCCAGCCACCGCTGGATCTGTTACTTGGCAGTGTCATATTATGCTATGGCTAAATTGGGATCCCAGGTCAGAAGAAAGATAGAACTGTGATGAACAGATGGCGACAAGATGTTAAACTTCATATTTCCAACATAGTATTGGTGACTCGGCCGAGTGACATCGAAAGCAGTAACATTTTCAAAAGTAGAACCGAGCTTTAGCGCTGTCGGGAATCTGTTTAAATGCTGCAAGCAGCACAGAAACCCTGAGTCCATTAATATAAAACTAAATAACAGTCGACCATCCTAGTCGCATGTGAATTTAAACAATTTAAACTGTCGTTAAACAGTATTAAACCAACTGCCATAAGATCCTCTGACTCCAATGCTCTCCGGCGTCCAGCACAGTCTCGATGAACTCATTACAGGACCACGGCCTCCAGTGACAACATGTAACCGCCCAGGCGGACCTGAAACCTTGATATCTTGGTACCGGTCGAGAGTCCTGGAGAATATTGAGAGGGACATCTGGGAAACCTCGGGTGGGAAACCTATGAACCTCGAGAGGGAGGTATGTGGTATTGAGAGCAAGGAATGGAAAAATTAGACACAGCGGCATGGGAAAAATGGAGTGGGAGACATGAGGAAGTTCCACAGATCGGTATAGGGAAATCCGAAAGAGAGACATGGGGAATATCGTGGCAGAGGCATAGGGAAACTCAAGAAGGAGGCATGGGAAATTGCAGAGGGCCGCATACGTAAATTCGAGAGGGAAGCTTGGGGAATCACCGAGAGGCATGGCGGAACTGGAGAAGGAAACATGGGGAAGTTCCACAGAAAAGCATGGGAAATGTCAAGAGGGATGCATGGTTAAGTGCCTATGAGAAGCATGGAGGCAGGCAGGGGGAGAGCCGAGAGGGAGCCATGGGAAAATCGAGAGGGCAGTTTAGGGAATCACGAAAGGGAGTGCAACACCCTAGGAAAGCTTTCACTTTTAACATAATTGTCTTTCTTTTGAAGCAGTGTTTGGGATATGGTTAGGTATAACGCGCACTTTGGAATGTGATCTCGGTCCTTTGTTCGGCGGTAGATGAAGTGAGAAGACGCTGGAGCGAAACGGTCGTAGAATACGACCCCATGGGCAGATCGTAATTCGATGGAGCCAGCCGCCGAGTTCGACTGAAGATCGATGCATTGAGATCAACCTGGTGCACATTTGACTGTTTAATTACAATGAAACTTGTTTTTTTTTTCTTCTTTACTAACTCCGTAGTTAATATTGATATATATATATATATATATAATTCATTTATTCGCGTCAGTGTGCTGTCTGTTGTTTCTTGGTACTGAGGCGTAGCACAGTTCCAAATTACACAGCATTCACTCAAATCAGAGTTTGGGGTGGAAAAGTCGTCTCAAACTCTTGGGATTGGTGGGACCGGAGTGTTTCTCGAGAGAGAGAGCATAGGAAACACGTGAGGACGACATGCGGAAAATCAAGATGGATACCTGGGAAATTCATAAGGGAACTGTAGGAGGGACGCATGAGTAAACGAGAGGGAGGCATAGGGACCTCAAAAAGAAGGAATATACGGGACAGTGAGCGACTGGGAGGCCTGTTGACGCAGAGAGATTGACTGACCAGGGAACTTCGAGAGACTGAGAGTTCAGGGAAACCTGACGGACTGAGATCACATACAACCCTAAGAGACTGAAAGACCAAGAAACCCCAACAAGAAAATTGAGGGAGACCAGGAAGCCCCGAGGCGAACTTCGACCGAGACCAGTGAATCTCGAGCCGAGCTCCGAAGGGAAGGCTTGGGAGAACATTAATAAAAAAATCATCGGAAAATTGAAAAAAAAAAGCTGTAGAAACTTTGAAAACATCTTGGTAACTTTGAAAAGTCCTTGGAATTGATTAACAATTCGGGGATACATTGACAACGTTGTGAACATTGAAGACTTTGAGAACATTAATGAGCTGAGAATCTTGAGAGCTTAGGCGGGGGATAAACATTGCAACCCGAAAAATCCCAGATATTCGGGGAATAAAGAACCTTGAGACCCAGAAGAATTGCTGAGACCATCAAAAAGCTTTCAAACTCGAAAAAAAAGAACAGGGACTTGGAAAACTGCGTCCATGAAAACATGAAACTCGGAAGATAGTAAAGGACCCAGGAAGGATTTTGCTTACCGTGTTTTATCCTTCAGTGTCTTTCCAGAATCAATTAGGATACAGAAGTCTGTACTCTGAATTTTAAGAATTAAGACAGCATCGACAGGCTCGTCTAATATTTTCAGTATTGACTTTAAAACTGATTTCTCGACTCAAACGAACTTTACCGATACGTTTCCTTGAATTGTTCAATTATTATGCAGAATTGAGTCACTGGTTCACAAAGGTGAGAACTCGGGTGGTTGCGTCTTGAAAAGGTTGGAATGGAGTCCGGAGAAATTCATAAAGTGGACTGCAGAAGCACAGAATGTAGACTTGGGACACTCGGAAAGTAAACTCCACACATGCACTGAGAATAAAAGGCACCCTTGTCTCAAGCCTTTTACTCAAAATGCTGCTGTTCAACTTCCGTTGCGTCCATTACTTGGCATGGCCATCTTTTGGCTGGTAATATCAGAATGCATGTTCATTGGAAAGACAGGATTCTGACGTAGAGTTGGCTTTGCACGGTTATTCATTATAACACCAAAGGAACATCAAAGTTCTTCCGAGTGACACCGCGAGAAGTAATATTCTCAATACTAGGACACTTTGATTATCGCTAATCGGGTATTTGCTTAAATTAAACATGTAACCCAGAATCACTGGGCCCGTCAAACTCAAACTGTACAAACTTAAGCAGACGGTACCAGGAGCCCGCCTTACAAAGAACGAGTCCCTCGTGAATACCACAAGGGATTTTAAACGATTAACGACCGTCTATAATCAATCACTAACCAATTCAGTTACTTAAAATAATATCGGAGCTCAACGCTCTCCGCTGCCCTGGCACTGGACCGGCAAACCTACTACAAATAAGAATATATTTAAAAAAAACAATGAATATCGAGGGCATGAAACTCCAGTCCTTGAAAGTAAGTCCATTGGTTGTCGAAACATATCAGTGTTGGACTATTAAATTTGAGTGAAGTTATCCTCTCTGTTTCAAGACACTGCTGGTTCAAGGATATTAACTTTTCCTGAATATGCTAGTTTGGGTCCTGATGCTTCTGTTCGTTCTTCGTGATGGTATGAACGAGATGAGAATATGGTTTCAATGATAGGGGGTCCTTGATGAAGGTTGCTACATTCCTGTGACACCGCGTCATGCACATGCTGCTCAATGGTGCGGAGGACTTTACCGTTCATTGACTGGGGTGTTTCCATTAGTTTTTATAGACTTTTCCCCTAGATAGCATTGCTGTAACCATACCAGGGCGTGATGCAGTCAGTCGATATACTCTCTAGCGCACACCTACTGAATTTTGTTAAAGTTTTAATTGACATGGCGAATCATCGCAAACTTCTGAGACAGTAGAGCCGCAGCCGTGTTTCCTTTGCAATGGCCCAATACACAATCTCTGAAATTGTAATGCCTAGTCAATTTAAAATCGCTGACCGCCTCCAACTCTGCTAACCGGACGATGTATGGCTTCTGAACTTCTGGTTCTGTTTCCTGTAGTCAATAATCACATTAAATCAATTATCAGTCAAAGGACTGGAAGGTTATGGGCTGAGTGCAAGTCGGTGGGATTAGGTGAGAGTAAACGTTTGGCACGGACTAGAAGAGCAAAGATGGCCTGTTTCCCTGCTGTAATTGTTATATGGCTATATGGTTCTCAACCATACTTCGATGCAGGCGAATTAGACAGCGTTTTCTCTGGGGCTAAGGTGCCAAAACATATACACGCATTTGGAAATAAGGAGAGATAATAAAAAAGCACAAAGTCAACCTTTCTCAGCCAGTCCAGAGACATTACATTTGCAGGCTGCGGTTCCATTGGCTACTACCTCTGCTGTCAATTTATTATTTTATTTTATAGGTGTCCACCGGGGCCCTGGCCGTGTCCTTGGCCAGTTTATCAAGGCTAAGGCCATATTTATTAATTTTTGTGAAGCCCTTGACACTCCCCACGAAGGAAGCAGTATCATCCGAAACTTTATTGTTTCTGAAATTACCCTCTTGCTTCGAGACCAATTGCAGTACTTCCCTCTATTGTTTAGGTGATGCGCGTGGGGTATCACCTAGGCCAAATAACAATATTCCTCCCAGTTCAAGGGCAACCAGAGAAAGTCCCTTATGCCACATACCCTGTATATTCCATTAAAGGCTAAACGCAGCCTGGATATATTGATATTATTTATTTTGTAAAAACTCTTTTTCTTGCATCAATCACTCTTTGACATAGGCACCCGATATCCTCCACCAGCTCACTTAGGGCTAGGAAGGGCGTTCCCCAGTTAACTTGTAGGTGGACAGGTACTATCCATCAGAGAATTTGAGCACTCGTAAATCGATGATAAATCAATCCTCCTTAGGCCGTAGGTAGAGGCTGTAAGCTTGCCTTCTGACAACATTGATTCAATTCGTTTTAGCCTTACTGCCCACAGCCTCCTTGAGCCCTACCTGCACTGTCCACCTCTGTTGGGTCTTTTCAGTGTTATTATTAAATGTCGCTATGCATCCATTTCGGGAAAGCTGCAAGAACAAAGGGAATTTCCCATACGCCACTATGATGCTGTTTATATTTACAAATCAGCTAGCGGAAGCATTCAAGCGCACAGCAAAGTCATAACGAAGGTATGAAAATGAATTATGCACCGGGTCCTTACTTATATACTTGGAGGCCTGCTGCTGCAACAGCCAATCAATAGTATAACAACAATCATTCTGCTTTTGGTGCCGAGCTGTACTTCAACGTGACTGAGCTTTCATCTCGTTCCAAGAATCCAGTTAAGCTTTCCTTCTACCGTTATTGCCGTACTTATCTCCAGAATCACGTGAAAAGGTCACTTCCGCCTCGGAGAAAGAGACACATTCTAAAGCGGTTTTACATCTGTTTATAGTCCCCTGATTTAAAAGGGTGAGCATCATCTTTCACAGCTGAGGTAATGCAGCTGTCATTCGCCCTGAACTAATCTGATAGCTTTACCTAAAAAGTTAACTATTTCAATAGTTTTCTCGTCGGTCCGGATTGGAGAAGCTTGGACACTCATTAAACGAGGTCCGGATCCAGCCGACATTGGTCGTCCTATGAACAAGTCGAATAGGTTTAAATTAGTTGTCCGATTTACTTGGTTTCTGAATGTACATACAGTCCTGGGAAGGGCTTCAAGCCACGTAACCACGTTTCCTGAATAGTTTTATACAATGCATATTTTATACTCTATTCATTTTTTCCACTACTCCCGAGAGCTGGAGTTGATACGGAAGATGATACTCCTAAGTGAAGCCATAACGCTTGGCACAATTATTTGATTAGTTTACCTCTAAAATGAGTCCCTCGGTCGGTCCCTATTAAATTTGTATGGCACCCGAAATCTGGGAAAAATCTCCTTCATCAATATCTTAACCACCGTTCGAGTACCATCCTTTCTAGTGCGAAGGCCTCCACCCAGCTGGAGAACATATCCATTATTACCAACAAGTATTTATACCTCCTCCAGGTAGGCACGTGCACACAGTTTATTTGCAGATTGGCAAATAGTGTCTCCGCGGTCGGCATATAATCGAATTTAGCATGGGAGTTCCCTCTATAGTTTCGTTTGCAGATTTCACACCTTTCACACCTTTCTATCCTGGCATTTCTCTAACCACTCGAGGCACTGGTGTGAAGTCATTCTGCTCAACTAATCGAATGCATGTACCGCATCAAAAGCATGTCTAGACTCCGTTTAAGTATTTGCCGTATACCCGCTGCCACAATACGGGGTCGGGTCAGGGAAAAGATTTCAGCCGCTTTAGCGGCGGTTTATTTGGGGACGATCCCTGCCTCTAGTATCTCAAAAGGAGTCACTATTGCGTAAGCTTCCAGTATGGTGTGGTCATTGGGCTTACAATGGGAGCCATTCGTAAAGAGCATAAAATCCGGATTGTGGAGAGGCATAGTTTATAAGCTGAATCTGGGTGACGTAATAGTTTGTGCTCTTTTGAATATTAAATTTGATTAGCTGAGCAGAATTACTTCACACCCCCTTCGGCAGCATTTGAGAAGCAGCATCACCTCATGCTGGGTTAGAACAGTACAAGGGTGGTCTAACACTAATAGCGCAGTCTTTTCAACCTCACGGTTGCAGCTGCCACTGCCCTGAAAAATCCTGGCATTTCTCTAACCACTCGAGGCACTAGTGTGGAATAGTACACCACAGGTTTTCTTAGATGTTCCTGTGTCAGCCCGGCACTAGGAAAGCCGTTCTTTTCGTTCACAAGCAGCTGGAGTGATTTACAGTAGTCTTGCAGATTCTGTGATGGTGAATGTCTCATGGCACCCACCAATACCTCATACGCTTACTCTATCACCTCTGTTCACGATATGCTGTCCGAGGTTTCTTGAGTTATGGCGATTGGCAAGGCAGCATCATTGAGCCGATATTCAGGTACCGAATGTCTGCCACACTTCGTCCTACAGAAAAAGAAACATCATCTGCTTCTTGGTAATGGGCCTGTACGATAGCTGCTATGCGTCCCGAACCCAGCCGGCTGGTCCCTCAGTGCAGCACGTACTGCAGGTACCTCACTGTAGATTGGCAGAATTGCAATTCTGATAGGAATGCTCTGTGCCCTCTAACTGCTAAGTGAGTTAGTAAGGTCAGGAAGTCCTTTCTGCAGTTAGTCAATGTTTGAGAGGCCAACAGCAAATCATACACATACTGCAATATCATTCTGCCACCTGGCAGTAATAAATCTGCCATATATCGCGAAGAGTAGCCGCATAAACAGCAGGACTTTCCGTATAGCCCTGAGGTATAGTTGTTCAATTATACTGTTGCCCTTATCGGTAAAGGCTAGCAGGTAAGGACTGTTTTCGTGCAGCGAAATAGAGAAGAATGCTGAGCACAAATCAATTTCAGTGTACGAGCAGCTATCTGACAGGATAGAGACCAATATCATATTGGTGTCCGGCACTAAAGGTGAAATGGACTGTACTATGGATCTTATGGCCCCCAAATCCCGCACAAACGGTCACTCATCCGGTTTTCCTGGTTTGGGAAAAGGTAATATCGGTGTGTGGCAGGGTCTTAGTGTTAATCGAAGAATCCCACGGTGCAATTGGAGTTCAATCATTGGCTTAATTGCATTCATTGCTTCTCGAACTAACCGATATTGCCAGATGGAAGGTAATTGGGCGTTTCACTTGAGGGTGCCTGATGACGGTGTACCGACTTACCTAACCACACGTAATTCGCGTGTTGTGCCCACAATACTGAGCCCGCTTGACGAATATCGTCAGGTTCAGTCAATTGAATTTCGGAGTGGGCGGTGGTGTTACCGGGGCTCCGTTTGCAAAGCCCGCATCAAACGTTTGACGGTGGTAGTATTATCACTCCCTGGTATCAGTTCCATAAGAAGTAATCCCCCTTTGATGAGGCAGATTTTGGTTCTCGGGCACCCACCTCACCATAGGTCCCAGGTTTTTTGGTTTAAAAAGACGTTTAACTGCAAACAGTACATGCTGCCGCGAGTACTGGCATCCTACAAAATTTTCCGCTGCCTGGATTGTGAATCAACTTCCTCGGTTGTACCCTTTCGTCCAAATACTACCCTAACCCATAGAGAAATTAGTCCTTCCTTTCCCCATATCAATTCGCTCGATATCTATTAGACTTCATCAGGGTCAGCAGCACAATACAGGGCGGTTACAATATTGCATGTGCCAATTGAATCAAAAGGTTTCAAGAATACTTTTAAATGTCAGAGGAATGTATAGATCTATATCCTGAAATTATTTTCAAATCAAATCGAAATTCCCCAGTATCTGCATATTGCCATAGCCATAGATATTTCCAAGTATCTTTCAAGATGTCCCAGCTATAGACAGACTCTTTATCTGCTATGCAGTCTGTTTTAGCGCAGTATAGTGCGAAGCTCAGGCAGTCCATTTTCGAGTGCATCAAGATACAATCCCGAGGGGGTACAATGGATAATGGCATTGAATTTACAGAGGGCCATCTATCCAAGCAAATTACTAGGCGAATTTACTACTATTACAATTGTCTCATTAATCCAATTTTCCCATCTTCTTTATGACAGCCTTGGACAGGGAATCTATCATAAGAACTCCGGCTATTTCTACCTCTTAAAACTTTCATTGTATCTTGGTAACGCCCGGAAGAATGTACGAACGAACCGGTAGCACCAGCATTGTAAGGAATGGCATTTTCTTGTTACCTATCTCTGTCTCTAACAAGGGGTCCTCTAAGGAGTTTTATGAAATCTGTCCATAGCTGCCTATATCGCCCATAATTCATGCCTCCCACCAAATTGGGTCTCAAATGGATCTCGCATAAAAAGTAGCCGACCCTCTGAAGGTCTCTCTATCTTTCATTCCAGGTACCTCTTCACCTAGCCTTTCATTCCGATTACTTCCGCATTCCCTACCTCAGTTCGCTTTCCTACCACATTTTCTACAGATATCCTGAATCTTGTCCCGGCTCCTAGTCATTCACCAGTATTCCATTCGCCTCCCTCCTGCAAGTACTGCCCTTTCTCCCCCTGGTAATTAAATAGCCGGTTTGTATCTATATTAATAAGAAACGTAATGATTACTTCCCACGTTTTATTGTGCCATCCTAAGTTGGTCAATTTAAAAGAATATGCTATCTCTTGCTGGAGACGGTGCAGGAAGGTCTGCACAGCTATTCTCGTCCAGGGGTATACTTGCACTGGACTCCCGGGTGTCTTTAAATTACGCGATAAAATTAGTACTAATCTCTTTTTTTACTGTTGCCACCCAAAGGCTGCTCTAAAGCCCCGGTACAGTCCAGTTCCTTCAAGAATGGCATCCTTTACATTTTATAGCCATTCGGCTCTTTCCACTGTGGGATTCTCCACAGCCGTATCCCCATACAATCCCCTTGGGGACCTCTGGGCATCGCTGAAATCTGTTCCTTACCCCCTGCCACGAGGTGCGACATGTGACCTTTGACGGTGCCAGAATGCCTCCGGCAAAGAGGTCAAAATCTGACATGTCTGGAAATTGTGGAAAGCCGTCGTTTTTACTAAGGAATTGATGGCTTCGTACCTTACACGGGTTGCAACATTTTACTCTAACCTCATCTTCCACCACAACACGGGGATTCTGACCCAACCACTGATCAGTGCCATTTTACCTCTTTTGTCATGAATCGATTTCCGCTGGCAGAACCATCCGTGCCAATCTATCCCGGAGCCTGACGCTGGCGACTGTTCAATGCCCCGCCCCAATGTGGCAGCTATTTCTGCCTCTGCTGCTCGTGGTAACAATGCCGAGGCACGGCAAGGGCCATCTCTGTTTCCATGTCATTGGGGATCTCCTGATATGGGGAAATATTTGAGTGTACAGTCCAGTGCCCTCTGCTTTCTGAGGGGACTGTTTTTCTTCTTACTTAGTTTAATCTTCGGTGCTCGCTGCTCTCTTGCTGCCTCTTCCCATTGATTAAAACACCAGCTCATATATTCTAAGTCCCAATTTGGATCCCCAGTTCCAAATTCTCTTTCGAGTTTTCGGTACTGAATTCTCTTTAGATCGAACGAATCACCACACGGCCAAACACCTCAGCTCCCTCTATCCAAACCACAAGAGAATGCTATAGCGTAGTACCTAATCGAACCTTGTCGCAGGGGTAAAAAGACCCTGATGGCAGTTATCTGCAGGCCTCCAAACAGCTGCAGTGATGTGGACTACAAATTACAACAGGAAATAGAAAAAGCTTGCCAGAAGGGCAGTGTTATAATAATTGTAGCGGATTTTAACATGTGAACGGATTGGGAAAATCAGGTCAGCACTGGATCTCAAGAGAGAGAATCTTAAGTTGTATATCAACGATTTGGATTATGGAATAGATGGCTTTGTGGCTAAGATTTCTGATGATACAAAGATTGGTGGAGGGGCCGGTAGTGCTGAGGACATTCTGCACGGTAGGGAAAATGTTCCCTTCTACTTAACTGTTGATCCTTTAATGATTATGAACAATGTGACCTAATTCTGTGATCTGAAGAGAAGTGACCAATCCAAGCCATGGTGGATAGGATTCGATTTGTCTGATATGATATTTACAACATTCGTCATTTCCACTGGAATTATACGAGTAATCATTCCGACACACCAGCATTTTTATTGACTACTCATTGCAAGTGTAGACTGAGAGATAAAGACAAGATGGAGAACTGCAATGACGCAGATATGGGGAAAACGACAAAATCGTCTGCTTTAGTCCTTGCCCTTACCGGCAGTGTTTATTTGACCTATGGCTGACAAATATTATGTATATCCAATCAGTCATTGGAAGACCAGAGTGGAAGATCTGAACCTTGCTAATAATCAAGTCAAGTCAAGTCAAGTCAAGTCAACTTTTATTGTCATTTCGACCATAACTGTTGGTACAGTGCATAGTAAAAATGAGACAACGTTTTTCAGGACCATGGTTTACATAACACAGTACAAAAACTAAACTGAACTACGTAATAAAAAAAAAACAGAGAAAGCTATACTAGACTACAGACCTACACTGGACTGCATAAAGTGCAAAAAAACAGTACTGGCGTTACAATAAATAATAAACAGGCAGTAGGGCAAGGTGTTAGTCCAGGCTTCGGGTATTGCGGGGTCTGATAGCTTGGGGGAAGAAACTGTTATATAGTCTGGACGTAAGAGCCCGAATGCTTCGGAGCCTTTTCCCAGATGGCAGGAGGGAGAAGAGATTGTATGAGGGGTGCGTGGGCTCCTTCATAATGCTATTCCCTTTGCGGATGCAGCGTGTAGTGTAAATGTCCGTGATGGCGGGACGACAAACCCCGATGATCTTCTCAGCTGACCTCACTATCCGCTGCAGGGTCTTGCGATTCGAGATGGTACAATTTCCAAACCAGGCAGTGATGCAGTTGCTCAGGACACTCTCAATACAACCCCTGTAGAATGTGATGAGGATGTGGGGTGGGAGATGGACTTTCCTCAGCCTTCGGAAAAAGTAGAGACGCTGCTGGGCTTCCTTTTCTATGGAGCTGGTGTTGATGGACCAGGTGAGATTCTCCGTCAGGTGAACACTAAGAAATTTGGTGCTCTTTATGATCTTTACCGAGGAGCCGTCGATATTCAGCGGGGAGTCGTCGCTCCGTGTCCTCCTGAAGTCAACAACCATCTCTTTTGTTTTGTTCACATTAAGAGACAGGTTGTTGGCTCTGCACCAGTCCGTCAGCCGCTGACGCTGACTCGTCGTTCTTGCTGATGCGACCCGCTACGATGGTGTCATCGGTGAACTTGATGATATGGTTCTAGCTGTGTGTTGCAGCACAGTCGTGGGTCAGCAGAGTGAACAACAATGTACTGAGCACGCAACCCTGGGGAACCCCCGTGCTCAGTGTGATGGTATTGGAGATGCTGCTCCCAATCCGGACTGACTGAGATCTCCCAGTCAGGAAGTCTAGGATCCAGTTGCAGAGGGATGTGTTCAGGCCCAATAGGCTCAGCTTTCCAATCAGTTCCTGAGGGATGATTGTGTTGAATGCTGAACTAAAGTCTATGAACAGCATCCGAACATATGTGTCTTTTTTGTCCAGGTAAGTTAGGGCCAGGTGGAGGGTGGTGGCAATGGCGTCATCTGTTGAGCGGTTGGGACGGTACGCAAACTGCAGAGGGTCCAGTGAAGGAGCAGCAGGGTCTTGATATGCCTCATGACGAGCCTCTCGAAACACTTCATGATGATGAATGTAAGTGCAACGGGACGGTAGTCATTTAGGCAGGACACTGAAGACTTCTTCGGCACGGGGACGATGGTGGCGGCCTTGAAGCACCTTGGAATGGTGGCGCTGTTCAGGGAGATGTTGAAGATGTCAGTGAGAACATCTGCTAGCTGGTCTGCACATCCTCTGAGCACTCTACCAGGGATATTGTCTGGTCCAGCAGCCTTCCGTGGGTTGACCCTGCACAGGGTTCTTCTCACGTCGGCCACGGAGAGACAAAACACCTGGTCATTCGCAGGAGGGGTGGACTTCCTCGCCGCCACGTCATCTTCCGCCTCAAACCGGGCGTAGAAGTTATTCAGCGCATTTGCGAGGGAGGCATCACCTGCACAGTCAGGTGATATCTTGTAATTGGTGATGTCCTGGATGCCCTTCCACATGCGCCGCGTGTCACCGCTGTCCTGGAAGTAACTGTGGATTAGCTGGGCATGTGCACGCTCAGATGCTGCGCATATACGTTTACTTACATGGCGACTGCGCCATCCGATTCCAAGTGGCAACTGAAGAGCGCTATGAAACCTCGGTTTATCAGCTCATTACTAAAGTTACACCAAATGTGTACTTAAATGCATATGGATTTATTCCATTCCGAACTGAAGCTCCTGTTAATTACTGTCTTCTTTACTTGAGCAACGATAGGGCGGAGACTCTTATATAGTTTAAATAAATTATGCGCTTTGGACAATACTTGATGACAGAGCTAGTTTGATTCGGGTGTAAGATTCAATGATAGTTCAGGAAGGTTGGTTAAAGATGCCGTATTGTGCTATATTGTTTTCTATTTCGGAAAATCTGGGAAAGGAATGCTATTGTGCGGACAGGATTTCGTTAAAATGGCAAACGTTATTACCGCGATAAACTTAAAGACAGTCCAGAAAATGTTTATTTTGATATAACAAAGCAACTAATTGTCCATTGTGTTGACTAACATCATGTTGTTTGATTTATAACCCTTTATAAATAAATCGTGTAGTTTTGGTAGGGGATGTCTTAATTTGATCATTGTTTTCCCTCTACCTGATCTTTCTACTGTTTCAATCAATCACAATTTATTTACATTTTTTTCTTTTATTTCCTCATTTAGACTCGTGTATTTGTCGTGTCTCCAGAGTGAAGATTCTTTCAGCTTTTCATGTACAAAAACCAGAGAGTGCCATTCATTCATATATGACGTATTTTTCTCACTGTGCAGATAGAAACCTTCTGACGTAACGGAACCTACCAATCTGTCAAGTAACTCTTGATATTTCAAGGAAATTACAGTTGAACTACTCTCCGCCAGAACTAACCTTCACTATACTACCATTTTGGAGACGGAGCTTAGGAGGATAATGGCGCCCAACTGTGATTCCTTTGCTTGCATGTTCGAAAACAGCTGTTTCTATCTTTATATATTTTTTTCCCTTTCAAATTTCTTTTGAAGACCCTTACCTCGAGTTACACGCTGCCTTCGATTCTTTGTAAAACTGGGACCCACTCTCGGTGCCTCGCGACCAGCCGCTGTTCGATATTTAAAGGATGAGGCCTGGAAGACTAGCGCCCCTCTGGGTGCCGGATTTTCGTGGCTCTGAACCCGGCCGGATTCAAGGCCGGTGCCGCCGCCTGTTGCATCGTGGGAAATAGAAGATCATAAGCAGCGAATTGGCTGTTGGCAGTGAGCACAGTGACCCGAGTTCTTTGGGCACAGGCTTGGAAAAAGCGAAGCAACAGATTTTTAACACCATTAATCAGCAAGGTGCTTTGTTATGTCTCCCCTCTCTCTGTGAAAAGGGGACACCCCATTTTCCCTTATTGAGAGAGAGAGAGAGCCTGAGGTATGTTTAATTAACGGGGGAACAAGTTGTCTTTGGGACACTGCAGTTCTGTGTCTTTACTGATGCTTTGGCGCACGCATGAGTGCTCGGTTGGCGATGCTTTTCTACCTGTGGGGTAGGGGATGTCGGTGCTTTGCTGCAGCTTATGCATGGGAGGGGGGTGTTGGCGGAGACTGTGGAGTTCTAACATTTAACTGTCATTCATTCTTTGGGTCCTCTGTTTTTCCTGGATATTTGCGAAGATAAAGAATTTCAGGATGTATATACTATGCATTTCTGTGACAGTAAGTGCACCTATTGAAAACTTTTGAATAAAAATATGTCAAGACAAACACAGAGCAACTGCTTTCATAAAATTGAATGGCATTTAATACTTTTCTTAACGTCTTCAAAACGTTAGGGACCTGGAGCTGCAGCTCGATGACCTTCGTCTCGTCAGGGAGAGTGAGGAGTTGATAGAGAGTAGTTACAGGCAGGTGGTCACACCGGGGCCACGGGAGAGAAACAGGTAGGACACGGTTAGGAGTGGGAAGGGGAAGAATCAGGGACTGAAGAGTATCCCAGTGGCTGTACCGGATGACAATGAGTACTTCTGTTTGAGTACTGTTGGGGCGTGGTGTGGCGGTCAGCCTACCTAGGGGAAGCAACAGTGGCCGTGCCTCCAGCACAGAGTCCGGCCCTGTAGCTCAGAAGGGTGGGGAAGGGAAGAGGAAGACAGTAGTAATAGGGGCCTCGAAGTTTAGGGGTTCAGATAGCAGATTCTGTGGACGCAGTCAGGAGACCCGGATGATAGTTTGCCACCCTGGTGCCAGGGTCTGGGATGTTTCTGATCGTGTCCAAGCAATCCTGAAGTGGGAGGGTGAGGAGCCAGAGATCGTGGTACATATAGTTAGGGTTATATGACATAGGTAGGAAAATGGAAGGGATCCTGAAAGGAGAATATACGGAGTTCGGAAGGCTGTTGGGAAGAAGGACCACAAAGGTAGTAATCTCGGAATTATTGCCTGTGCCACGCGACAGTGAGAGTAGGAATGGAATGAGGTGAAGGATAAATGCCTGGCTGAGAGATTGGAGCAGGGGCAGAGATTCATGTTTCTGGATCATTGGGACCTCTTTTTGGGCAGGTGTGACCTGTACAAAAAGGAAGGGTTACACTTGAATCCTAGGGGGACCAATATCCTATCGGGAGGTTTTGATGCAGCTGTTAGGGAGGGTTTAAACAAATTCGACAGGTGGATGGGAGCCGGAATGATGGAGCGGAGGAGAGGGAAAACAGAAATGGATCTAAGGTAGTGAGCAGTAAGGATGTCAGGAAGGACAGACAGGTGATGGAGCAGAGTTGCAACTATTGGGATGAGTTGAAGTGCAATCAATGCAAAAAAGACTAAATACTGGACTTAAGGTGTTATACTTAAATGCACGCTGCATAAGGAATAAGGTGGATGATCTTGTTGTACAGTTACAGATTGGCAGTTATGATATTGTAGCCATTACTGAGACATGGCTAAAGGATACTTGTCTCTGGGAGCTGAACGTCCAAGGATAGATGATGTATCGGAAGGATAGACAGGTAGGTAGATGGGGTGGCGTGGCTTTAATGGTACAAAACGATATTAAATCATTAGAAAGAGTTGACATAGGATCGGAAGGTACAGAATCTTTATGGGTTGAGCTAAGAAATAGCAGGGGTAAAAAGACCTTGATGGCAGTTATCTACAGGCCTCCAAACAGCTGCCGTGATGAGGACTACAAATTACAACAGGAAATAGAAAAGGCTTGCCAGAAGGGCGGTGTTATGATAATTGCAGCGGATTTTAACATGCGAGTGGATTGGGAAAATTAGGTCAAGGAAGGGGCCAAGGAAGCAAAAAGAAAATTATAGACCTGTTAGCTTGACGTCCGTGGTTGAGAAGTTGTTGGAGGTGATTGTCAAGATGAAGTTATGGAGTACCTGGAGGCAAATGACAAGATAGGCAAAACTCAGCATTGTTTCCTTAAAGGAAAATCCTGCCTGTCAAACCTAGCGCATTTTTCTGAGAAAATTACAAGTAGGCTAGACAAGGGAGATGCAGCGGATGTTGTGTATTTGGATTTTCAGAAGGCCTTTGACAAGGTGCCGCACATGAGACTGCTAAACAAGATAAGAGACCATGGAATTACAGGAAAGTTACATACGTGGATAGAGCATTGGTTGATTGGCAGGAAACAGAGAGTGGGAATAAAGGGATCCCATTCTGGTTGGCTGGCGGTTACCAGTGGTGTTCCACAGATGTCCGTGTTGGGGCCGCTTCTTCTACGTTGAATATCAACGATTTGGATTATGGAATAGATGGCTTTGTGGCTAAGCTTTCTGATGATACAAAGATAGGTGGAGGGGCCGGTAGTGCTGAGGAAACAGAGAGTCTGCAGAGAGACTTGGATAGATTGGGGGAATGGGCAATGAAGTGGCAAATGAATTAAAATGTCGGAAAGTGTACGGCCATTCATTTTGGTAGAAGAAATAAACGTGCAGACTATTATTTAAATGGGGAGAGAATTCAAAGTTCTGAGCTGCAACGGGAGTCGTCGTGCAGAATAACCTTAAGATTAACCTCCAGGATGAGTCGGTGATGAAGATGGTGAATGCAATGTTGGTATTCATTTCTAGAGGAATAGAGTATAGGAGCAGCGATGTGATGTTGAGGCTGTATAAGGCACTGGTAAGAATTCTCTTGGAATACTGTGTGCAGTTTTGGGCTCCTTATTTAAGAAAGGGTGTACTGACATGGGAGAGGGTTCAGGGAGTGTGTTCAGAGAAGATTCACTAGAATGATTCCGGGAATGAGAGGGTTAACATATGAGGAATGTTTGACCGTTCTTGGACTGTACTCCTTGAAGTTTAGAAGAATGAGGGGGGACCTCATAGAAACATTTTGAATGTTGAAAGGTATGGACAGAGTGGATGTGGCAAAGTTATTTCCCATGGTGGGTAAGTCTAGTACGAGAGGACATGACTTGAGGATTGCAGGGCGCCCATTCAGAACAGAGATGCGATTTTTTTTTTAGGCAGCGGGTGGTGAATCTATGGAATTTGTTGCCACGGGCGGGAGTGAAGGCCAAGTCATTCGTTGTATTTAAGGTAGACATTGATAGGTATCTGACTAGTCAGGGCATCAAATGTTATGGTGAGAAGGCGGGGGAATCGGACTAAAGGGGAGATTGGATCAGCTCATGATGAAATGGCGGAGCAGACTCGATGGGCTTAATGGCGGACTTCTGCTCCTTTGTCTTATGGTCTATGGTCTAAAAATGAAAGTTTTGCATTGATATCACTGCAAGTTATTGGTATTTTAAGAAAATCGACAAAGAATGTGATTAATACAAAGACCATAAATTGTATCACATATTATAATGAATTCTATAAATTGTTTATTTTTCTTTCTTCTTATGTTATTCACCATAGCGTAGAGGCTAGCATAGTCGCTTTACAGCTTCAGCAATTACGGATTGAAGTTCCATTCCACCAGTGGCTGTGAGAAGTTAATATGTTTTCCCAGTGAATTCATGGCTCTTCCCCAGATGTGGCGATGTCCTCTCGAATTTCAAAGCCGCAGAGTGATAGTCAATGAGTGTATGCATGTTATGGTCGCATTGAAATGTGGTGACATTTTCTGGCCGCTGCGGAACGATCCTCGGACTGTATTTCAAAGATAATATCTGCCAGTGGCAAACATAGGCAATGATTTCACGTGAGGAATCCTGACATGACCAGCTATCAGGCTCAAGTCAAATTAATTGGTTAATTAGTTAGCTTCTCTGTTAATAACCCCGGAGAACACGAGCGTAGCCCTAATAATCCAGCAGGATTGCTGTCTCGCTGGAGTTAAAAGTGTCTGGGCGGTCTTTTTGGCGCGCGGAAATTGGTGCAGGTACGTTAAATGTCTTTTAAATGGGGGAACGTGAAGTTCGGCAATCAGGAAGAACCTGTTTAAGGCTGAGGTAACTATTTAGGAAATAAGGAAATTATTTAGGTGCGTACGATTGCTTTATTTGCTGATTATTTAAATAAATGTTCGACAGGCCAAGATACCAAACTTAACTTACTCTTTAATTGACTGATGAGCATGTACTGTTACCGAGTAAATTTAGTTGCCTTAGCTGTCTATATGGTTGTATGGAAGATCGGCAGTTGCCCAAGCAGCAAGTCTCCCCTCTCCATGCCACCGATGTTGTCCAAGGGAAAGGCAAGGACCGATACAGCTTGGCACCAGTGACGTCACAGGAGTTGCCAGAGCGAGGTTGAAGACAACATCGGACTGCCTTAGGGACTCCAGTTCCGGATTTGTTTCCAGGCATTACTCCTGAAGCCTTTCCCATGAGTGGGTATGGTCCCAAGGCAGCAGAGGTTTGAAGTCAGAGTTTTCCCTCTTTTAGATGGGCTGTCTTCCCAGGCTGACGAGCTCCATCTACACGAAGCACTGGTCTTAACGCGCCAGGACCCGACTTCGCCCGTTCTCCTGGCAGCAGAAACTGTTCCGCCGGGCTTAGAGGCTAAGCCACAAGAGAAGGCCAGGAGTTGGACTTGGTTGTCAGAGGCTATTTGAGGCGCTTGCCGTGAGGAGCAGTTTTGGTTAGTGGGAGCTTGTCCCCACTACGACTCCTCGGCTAGGTAACCTTGGAACTATATACATATATATAGACAGATAGATAGACAGATAGATAGATAGAGAGAGAGAAATAGATAAATAGATAGATAGATCGATGTAGTAATGCGTATGTAGGCATATATACGCGTGTATACTGTTTCTCGACACCCGCCCACACACAGTGGCTTGCTGTACCTTTTATACCTAATGAAGTGAACTCTGAATGTGTGTGGTCTTCAACTGCTGCAGACCACTACCTCAATATTCAAGATTTAATTGTTTTGCGATCTGCAATAATCTGCTGCGCTCAACTATTGCACGGTGAGTTTATTTGAGATAGTATCGTCTTTCTGTCAGCTAGAAAATGTTTGGCCTCTCTCAATTCAAGACGTTTTACCTCACAGAACAGACGCTCAGTGGATATTGCTCCTCTCACGTACTAAATATCAATTATAGACGTCAAAAATAGCTAACAAAATGAGTCCGAATGGAAGGAAATCATCAGTAATAGATGGTAGATTGCCTGCGTAATTATAAGAATTAAGAATAAAATAGATGAACTGGAAATATATGCAAGTGCGTATAAGTATGAGATAATAGCAATAACTGAAAGTTGGCTGACCTCAAAATTGGTGATGAATGTGATACTAACGCATAGTCTTAGGAAAGAATGGCAAGATTATAAAGATGGCGAAGTAGCCGTAAACATACGAGTGCATTTGAAAGTGAGATTGCTTATAATAGGAAATGGATGAAAACTTAATGAAGATATCTATGTGAGAATTGAAAGCTATCAGGATAAATGAATAACACTGCGTGATATTCCCCTGTTGATAATAGTGATTTTAATAAACAACTCTATCGTGATATTAAAAATACATTAAAAGATTAACAGGAAGGAACTGCTTGACGTTGAGTCAGTAGGGAAAATATGGGGTCGATTTAAGGAGGTAATTCACGCAGTGCTGGACATGCTCATATTGAAGGTCGCGAGAAGCGAAAAGAACGGGTCAGTTACACGGGTGAAAAAATAGATACTTAAAATTATTGAAGACAAGACAGCTATATAAGGAATACAAAAATAATGGTAAAGATGTTAATCATAGGGCATATGAAAATAAGAGAGCTATAGTCCAGAGGGAAATTCGGATTTCCAAAATGGTTGATAAAGATACTGCTGATCCGCTAAGATAGGCCCTAAGAGATTTTTTTCACAAAACTGTAGTCGTCAAAGAAGAGTCTAGAAGGAAGTTAAATGTATTATGAATAATAGTGGGGTGTTAATATATATGCGGGGGGGGGGCGGCGGTCATAGCGGATACTCTTAACTCAATTTTGCTGAAGTATTAATCAGCGAAAATGTCCACAATATGCAGTAAGTGTAGAGGAAGATAAAGTTGTATTAAGTGATTTAGAGATTTTAGAAAGTGAAATTCTGCTTCCTGAAGAGAGTGAAAGTTAATAAACCTCCAGGGCCAGATAACATATATCCAGGTGTACTTAAACGGGTCTGTGATTATGTATACTTGCATGTATTTTTCAAACGACATTGAAGACTAGTGAAATCGTTAAGTACTGGAAATGAGCTAACGTTGTCTCAGTATGTAAGAAAGGTGACCACTGGTAATTCTAGATCAGTAAGCTTAATCCGTATCACAGACAAGATAATGGAAACAATAATGAAGAATGAGGTGGAAAAGCAGATAACAAGGCGTGTTAGCAGAAAAGAAGCGAGCGTGGATTTTGAAAGGATAAATCATATTTTACTAATATGCTAGAGTTCTATGACTAGGCAACCAAAATTACGATGAAAAAGAGTGGATGATATAATTTCCTTGGACTTTCAGAGAGTCGTTGACAAAGTACCCCACGCAGTCCAATTAAAGGCAATAGGAATTCAAGGCAAGTTGTGCGAATGCTGCAGAAATGACTCGTAAAAAAAGGAAACAACGACTTATGATGAAACAACTTGTGTTCCGCAGGGATCGGTTTCGGAACCAGATCGGTCAGTGCATCAAAGGATAGGGCTGGAAGGCAGGTGAGTGGACAATCCTGGATCAGACTTTCTGAAATGCTGGCGCAAGCTCTATTGGCTGAATGACCTAATTCTGCTCCCATGTGTTGTGGTATTGTAGGCCGCTGCTGTTTTTATTTTACATTCATGATCTGAGGAGTGAAAGCTCAGGGAAAGTACAGAAAACGGCGATTTGTTCCATGTTTTCAGGGTATGAGCTTTAAAGAAAGATTGAAAAATTAAATCGTTTTATCCTATGTAGACGTAGAATGAGAGGAGACATGATGGGAGTATTCAAAATTATCAAGGACACGGGTCCATGGGTGGAGACCGGTTAAGGGGAAATTTCAGTCTATCATCAAGAACATTTCTTTACCCAGCAAGTTGTGGACACATGAAACAAAGTATCCACCTGTATAATTCAGAGTAATACCTGAGAGAATTTCAAATCAAATGTGGATAGTTATTTCAATACACTGAGAAAAGGAATTTGGCAACTGTCGTTTGGCCAAATGGCTTTCTAATGTTCTCATGTTCATTCTCTCTAAACACTGGAGACCATTTGTCATAACTCATGATTTATTCGTTCATTTGGTAGAAATTACCCCTGTGTTTCGAAAAATTTTGTCTTTAGCAAATTTTCTGTAATTCGAAATCTGAAAACATCTCCTCCATTTTAGGGGTGGGGCTCACCCCTCGATCAGTAAGTTAGTCAGCTAAACCTTGCCGCAGCGGCTAGGCAAGGAATTAAGACAGTCCTTGATGCGCAGGCGGGCGGGTACAGAATAACATCTATTCATTGAGGTTACCCCTGGATATCAAAGACCAAAATTGGATTCTGAGCGAACAGATGAGAGAGAGAGAGAGGGGACGGAGGACAACCGCACTCATGTCGTGAATAAGCCCGCTTGTTTTCACTAGCAAAAAGTTCCGATATTGATAATAACAACGCATGTAGTACGTCCACATGTAACCAATGCCCATTATGTCCGCTACTGATTTCACAGTATTCATAAATCTTGAAGACGTGGAAGGAAGAGAAAGGCTGCGCTGCACGGGTTAAAGGCCCTGGAGAGCCGTATGTTTTTCCTAGCCTCCGATTATCAGACCACCATTTTTGTTGCTATTCTTGGGAGAATTGGAAAATCCATATAACATTTTTCACTGAAAATCTTCGATGCATGATGGATTTATAATGATTACAGTTGTATCAATGATTCGCCACTGATATGTTTTGGCAACTGAATTATTCTTCTAGGGGGTCACTAGATTTCCTGGAACCAACAGGTGTAATGCTTAAGGGTAATTGTTTGCTAATTGAGTTGTGTAGAAACTTACTCACTGCGCTATCAGTTATCTCAGAATTTCTGTTAGACAGAGCAATCGTCTAAGACTGGGAAGATGGAGAAACAGATATTAACACGTGTGTTGATTGACATGATACACAAGGAGCACACCATGGCAGAGTGGCATGTTACTGGAGTTGCGGGATCCGGCGAAGCAAAAAACCAAGAATTCAGAATTTCGTACTGACCCATAGAGTGAATTTGAACTGTTGCAATACCTCAATACACATTTATCAGCTGAACTACTTAAGCAACTCCATATTCAACTCTTAATTAATCAAAACTCGCACTTTATTAACAACTGTGCCACTGTGTCGATCCCTGTTCAACAACTTAAATCATGAATTCTACTACAGCCCCTGTACAAATAATCACTCCAACCACATAGCCAGTTTATAACAGCGAAAAAGATCGCCCGTTCGATCTTTCTTCTCCTGCCCCCTGGCATGTATGTTCTTCCTTGCGATGATTAGTCCCGAGTTCTCGCCCATTTACTTTAGAAATACCGTACCTTTAAAAATCTTCTTATCAGTTCAAATCTTTCGGTTCCACCTGTTGTCTCGAGGTCACCGAACTGAACTATAGCTGTTTCCCGTTGGACGTAGTCCAAGGGCAACCCATCGTTGTACCTTTGGAGACCTATTATGTTCTCTTAAACTCTGGTTAAAATTAGTCAAATCGTATCACTAAGAAACTGGGTCAAGATAATGAGATTACTTCTGCAAATCTGCCATTGTACATAATTCAGTGCTTATCTGAGAATGATATCAAGTTTAGCAGATCAATAGCAGAAACTTCTTGTGTATGCGTTGATCTGCTCTAATTTCTACGACCACAGAGCAAGAATCAGACTCTTCCCAAAAATGGAGGTTAAAGAGCAGGTTCATAAAATGGCTGCTTCCATTCCTTCAGGAACCTGCAATAACACAGACAGCTGGTCTGTCTACTTGCTCTGCCGTTCACTGTTTTGATTTTGATGTTTTATTCCATACCTCCATTGGCAAAATCTCTCCCCCAACCCCAAACCCCCCCCCCTCCAATTTCATCCACAAAAAATTGTGGGTTACCACAGAACTCTTTATATAACAGAGTGAATGCAGTACAACAACAACACCAACGTCTATTCCTACATCAAATAATACAGCTGAAGATACTACCAGAATATTAATCTATCATTTATTTGGGTACCATAACTTCAAAACTATTTTACCAGTTCAAATATAACTGGCATATTTTAAAATATTATCAGCATAAAGGCATATAGAAACATGATAAAATTTCACCTAATTTCACAACTTACATCGAGTCATTTAACTGCAATTATTAGAATATAATGAGGCAAAGCTATATAATACTTAAAGGCAGCATCATGGTATACAATTACACAAAGCTAACAAAAAGAGATGTGGAATTATATTTGACACGCAATCACAAGCGTTTTAAGCTGCCATCGAAAATAACTTCGAAAATACATTGGCTAATGATTAGAACGAAGAGCAGAACAATTGTTGCATAAATAAAAAGACTCCAAGCGTGTACGTTATTATTCAAACCCCAGTTCCAAATTTTACTCTCAAAGGATAGATGCTGCAAAACATCATTAGCTAATTCCGCATGATCCGTCACGGTCTAGGATAATTCATCTGATTGTCGGTTCATGGCTCGTTCTGATTAATAACTCTAACCCTGTAAATTTTGGGATAATTTGAAGAGCTGTATGTACACATCTAATTGAGACTCAGTAGTATCATTGATATAAATATTCAGTTGAATTGGTGGTTTTACAACTGATTTTGGTAATATTTGCCCATGTTTATCGAAGACCCACAGAATATTGGAAAACACGAGTAGATTTAAGAAAACTGTAACTGAATTTTATTTTTCCTAATATCAATGTCATAATATCATTCATCAAAGCATATTACAAGAATATCCTGTACTGAGAGGCAAAAGAGATAGAGAGAAAATATTAGAAACAAATCCACAATCTGCTAACTTTAACGAAATCCTCTGGAGAAACCTAATATTCCCCTTAGCACTCCCTTTGTCTATCCGAGCCAATTAATAGCATTGGATCAGTATGTTAAATCCAAACACGATTATTTCCCAACATTATGAACCTAGTATCATTATAAATTCGCAGTGCCATTAAAAAATTCCCAGTCAAAACAGTCTACTATTACTATGCCCGTCGACGAGATTTAAGTGTACTTCACTATGAATGTGGTGAATAATCTAACCGCAATAACATAACGTTCATATATTGTATCTGATCAGATGAACATACAATTGGACAAAAATATAGTTTATTGTTGACCATATATATCCTTCAGCAGAGTCTTCGATCAAGATGAGGCCGCTCATCCTTGGCAACACCAATCGCTTCATTATAGAAAAACAAGAGCAATTTCTGTACTTATCTAATTATTTGTTACTTCCTCTAAATTCACGGCTTCTATCTCATTCTGTATTTCCAGTTCAGCTGGTGAAGAACGTAGTCTTCTATTTGTTTCTCTATTTCATTTGCTCTGCGTTGGCTTGGGTGGGTGCAAATATTGCCTTGCCTTACCCTTCCTTTTTGATGTTAGAATGAAGTAAACTATACTTACTCTCCTGGTGCAAACTGGAAGTGGTTGCCCAGCTGACTGAGGGGACAACTGCTGCTTTATGCTCAACATCGCCTATTTTCTGAAACATAAATCTAAGAATATTTTCATCTCCATCGATAGAATCCCATTTCCAATGTGCCTTATGGACGTGAACTGCCAGAGAACATGTACTGTCAACAAATCGTTCAAGTTGATTAACATGATACCAACCTAAATTATTTGGAGGAGTCTGGATTCAATAGAATTATAGAATGATTCCGACAATAACAGCATAAGTCCGTGTAAATTTCGGAGATGGGAAAAGACTCAGCTAATGTACTAAAATCATAACCTGTGTTATTTCCAACTCTCTATGCTTTGTTCTCATCAAAATAAGCTTTACTCCATTAGTTTCCCCCGTCCCATATAATGGACTGCGATCTAACTGGCTTCCTTAATGGTGTCGATTATTTGCCGAATATATTTGCCCTTACCATATCATCACACTCAGGTTCATTATTAATCTAGCCCAATCAGGAATTCTAACCCTCTCATTTGCCCCACGGTCATCAACTTAAAAGACGGAAATCGAATCGAAGAAGTAATGGTGGAATGGATTATCATAATTGCATAAGGTAAGATAGTAATAGACGTAGCTCTGTGCTGTGTAGCCGTTTTAGCTAACATCGTATTTAAAGTCTTATTGATGCTTTCAGCTTTTCCACTAGGTTGCGTTTGTTCAGGGATATGGAACTTCCGGTTTTACATCAAAGAATTTTATCAGATTTTGCATCACCTGTGCGGTGAAGTGAGATCCTCATCTGATTCTAAACTACTTGGCAATTCCCGACGTGTAAACTCTCTCTCGAACAGAATCCTGGCTGCAATCTTAGCAGTGTTATTTCTTGTAGGGAAATCATCTATACACGGTGAAAATATCCACTATCACTAGGATATATTCCATCCCTCCAGGAGATGGAGATAAATGACTTTAAAAAATCTATCTGTAAGTTAGTTAATGATTCATCTACTCTGAGTATCTTAAAATATTGTTCTATCCGATTTTTTGGGGGGTGGGGTAATGCAACGAGCAAAACAAACAATTCTTAAGGTAACTTTCTGCAGCTCACATTTTGGGACACATACAGATTCTTCACCTATTTTATTTGGTCTTTGATGCTCAGGATTTCCATGTTACCAATACATCAGCTAGTTCCTTTCACTTTTTGGCACCAGAAATGAGGCATTAATAGATACAATCGCAATCCATATCGGTATACCAACATATTTCCCATACTCCTCACAATTCGCTCATCTCTTTGCTCTCTTCTGATTCTGCTTCTATATCTCGACGAAGTTTATAGGTATACTTCTTTGCTGGTTTCGGTGTCATCATTCCCTTTATGTCTGGATTCCATTTCACCCTACATCTTGCTCCACGTTTGTCTAACTTCTCAGACATCCTGTTCCCTTCCAGGGATGTCCCTAAGTGAGCCTTCAGCTTCTTTACACTATACATATTTTATCGTGCCTTCTCCAATACACTCTATTAAACAAGGGTGCCGATCGTTAAGGTTCACTAACTGCGAGATATTGCTTCTAGCTTCCCGTACCGATAAATATTCGGTCAAACTTATAAAATAATACGTTATTGCTCCTGAAGAATATTTGTTTGAGGGTTTGAAAACAAAATCTGTAGTGGCAAGCTCTGCCCCTTGTGTAAACACGGCTATAGCAAAATGACTGCAACACTTTCGATCTCTACTCCTTTGGCGACCTCTACATATGTACCACATCCTGTAAGTGTCTCCCTATCCTGAACTGATGGCGATCAATCAACAAAGATCCATAAAGATAAATTTCCTGATCGCATAACTTTATTTTCCTCTCCTAAGTACTTAATTTATCAGGTAGAACGTTGTACAGATAACTACGACCCTGTAATGCCAGTGTTTATCGAACTATTCGAGTTTATCGATATGCGATGGATACAGTTTATCTGAGAATGAGTTTAGGTTTAGCAGATTAAAAGCATAATCTCTCTGTGTCGCGTTCGACTGCTCAGATCAAGAATCTGTTCAGCACACGGCTCCCAAAGTGGAGATTATAGAGCAGCTTCACAAAATGGCAGCGTCAATGTCTAATTTGTCTACGTCCACTGTGCTTGACTTATTCGAGTTTGATGTTTTATTCCATATTATAATTCCTTCTCGGCCAACAAAAAAATCACAATATTTTTCATGAGCCATTAAATAAATTTGAACAGTTGTGACACATCAATATGTAATTATTTTCAATTGTTATAATTTTCTTTACAAGCATTGCAGTAGCAATGAAATATTGCTGACTATGTGATACATTTTTATCAGGCTGTCAACAGGGCTTCACCTATTGAATTAATACTATGTCCCAAGCTAAGTCAATGCAGGTAGTCCACGATGAACACAGTGACAGAAGAAGGCATCATACTCTGAACGAGTCTCTAGACATTGTTGAACGAATTTTTTTGTAGCCAGACAAAATCCGCGAAAGAATAAAAGACGAGGAAATGGTACTGAGAACTGACACATCTGTTGAAAAGATTTGGAAGAATACCGTTTCTCCACATTTCTCACTGTAATGCAATCACATTCTGCTCAAGTACTACAATCTACGGCATCAGGCATTTGATTTGGCTGTCGTAAATTGATTGTTTCATCTTAAAAAAAAGCTTCCACCATGATGCAACAATTTCCCCTGGAGATTCCATCAGTACAACATCCCCTGAGAATATAATGCTGTAATGTTTCATCCTTTAAGAATGCTTTCGCCGTAACCGTACACATAAAATGTAATAGAAAGGGATTTTCATATGCTGAAAATATTGCACCTGTTGTTTAATGTTTTTGGAGTTCCAAGTGGACGAGAGCAATAATTCAGTCCATTGATTTAGAATGCAGCAGAAAGAATTAAAATTATTAATACCGAAGAGTTTACTGTAGAAAAAAAATATAGCTCGTACAATTGTGACTGAAACAAAACATATAATAAAACTAAACTGCAAAAAGCAAAAAATGAGATTTTGACCTTTATTTCGCAGATATACAGGAGGCCGCTGTGGAACATGTCCTACACCTGCTCCCTTAACACAGGTGCTCCCGGTTGGCCTCTCATATATCGGTGAGACCCGACGTCGATTGCGAGAACGCTTCACCGGGCATCCACTCTCTATCCGCCAGAACAACCGGGATCTCCCAGTGATGATTTGTTTTTATTCCACTTCGTATTCCTATTCCGATCTGTCCATCCATGGCCTCCTCCACTGTCGTGATGAGGCTACACTTTGATTGGAGGAACAGCACCTTATACTCCGTTTGGGTAGCCTCCAACCTTATGCCATAAACTTCCGGTAATGCCCCAACCAACTCCCCCCCTTCACCACTTCCCACTGGCTTTTTCCTCTTTCCCCTTATTTCCTTGCCCGGCTATTCGCCTCCCTGTGGTGCTCCTTCCCAGTTTTACTTTCTTCCATGGCCTTTTGTGTCTTTCACCAATCAACTTCCCAGTTTGTTATCAGCGTTCCCCCTCGAGGTTTCACCTAGCATCCGATGTTTTTCTTTTCCCTCCTCCCAACTTTTAAATCCACTTCTCAGCTTTTTTACTTCGCTCCTGCCGAAGGGGTTCCACCCGAAAAGTCCACAATACCTTTTTTCATAGATGCGGCCTGGTTGATGAGTTCCTTCATTATTTTGTATGTTTTTGTTGTATATCCAGCATCTGTATGTTTTTCTTGCCTGTGCAGAAGGGACAGTTTGCATCAAACTTGGCGGAGACGAATTTACTAGCAGGAAAGTTTGCTGGTGCAGTTGAAGTTCAACACAGATAAGTGTGAAGTGGTTCATTTCGGTAAGTTAATTTGGAAAGCAGACTAATATTAATGGCAAGACTCTTGGCAAACTCTCACCGAGATCTTGGGACCCGTGTTCATAGGGCACTCAAAGTTGTTGAGCAGGTTGATAGTGTTGTTAAGAAGATGTATGGTGTTTTGGCATTCACGAACCGCGGCATTGAGCTCAAGAGACTTGAGGTAATGGTACAGCTACGGAAGACCTGAGATAGTCCCCACATGGAGTAGTGTGTCATTTCTGATCAGCTGACTACAGAAAGGATTCCTATATTAGAGTGCATGTCTTATGTGAACAGGTTGGGTGAACCTGGCCTTTTCCACTTTGAGCGACGGAGGATAAGCTGATAGAAGTGTATAAGACGAGATACATCGATCCATTGGACGACCAGAAGTTTTTTTTTAGGATTGTAAGGGCTAACACGAGCGGGCATAGATTTAAGGTGCTTAGAAGTAAGTACAAGGGGATGTCAGAAGTAAGTTTTCATACACTGAGTGATGGCTGCGTGGGATGCACTGCCAGCGGTGCTGGTAGGCGCCGAAACAACTGGGCCTTTTAAAAGAATCTTAGATAGGTACATGGAGCTTAGAAGAATAGAGAGCTATGCGGTAGGGATATTCCAGGCAGTTTCTGAAGTCGGTTACATGGTCGGCACAAAATCGTTGCTGAAGGGTCTGTAATATGCTGTAGATTTCTGCGTTCTATGTTCTGTGGTGCAGCACTTTGGAATTTAAACTTGAGTTGCAGGGGTTGGAAACTAGAATGCCAGAACACTTAGTGGAGAGGTTTAGGAAGCAGCTGTTGGTCAGTCCTCAGGCAAAGTCAGGAATCAAAAAATTGAGCATTGTGCGACTAAATTTAAGCGTTCTGTATATTTCAATGGAAGACGTCTTTTTGGAAAGACCGGTGAGCACATGGCACAGATCGAGAAATGAAATTATAGTATTGCAGTCATTAGTGCGACGTGTTTGCGAGAGGGGCTAGGGTGGCAGCTCAGCATTACGGGCTTCCATTTTTTTCGGACGTTGCAGAGTGATAGGACGGGACTGAAGGGCGTACGGCTCAATCAAGACAGACGGAAGAACTCGTTTATGGACGGATCTGAGAAATAAGAAAGTTATCACCACGTTATTGGGACTACGTTATTAGTCCTCGGGATTCAGAGGAACAAATTTTGATAGTTCGCAGACTGTTCCATGAAACAAAATTATGTTATAGTAGGAGATTTTTTACTTTCCACGATTGACAGAGACGTACTGGAACTGTTCTAGGTGGGTTAGTGTTCTGTAAAGTTAAATTATTCATTGAACTGGCAAGCTGCCAGTAGACTGGAGAATTGCATGTGTGTCTTCTCTCGCGAAGAAAGGAGGAAGGCAACAAAAATTAAATCATAATCCAATTAGTCTGACCTCAAGTCAAGATAATATCTTTAGGAAACCTTGGTTTTCAAGATATATTGAAGCCTTGGTTAAGAAAAAAACGGTGTTGCCCAGCAGGAAGAGGCAGGTAGGAGTTATTTCTGGTGTTTGAAAAGTGCAAGAAAGCACTTAAGAAAAAAAAAACAGGAGGGATAAAAAAGGCATGAGGTTCCCTATTGGACAAGTTGAAGGATGTCCTAAGGATTCTAAAGATAGGCTAAGGTGAAAATGATTGTAAGGGCAAAATCCGTCATCTGGGAGAACAGAATGGTAATCTATATGTGGAGCCAAAAGAGATGGGGGGAGATCTTAAGTAGATTTTTGATTCTGTATTTACTCAGGATAAGGACGTAGATTCATAGAAGTGAAACAACGGTGCAGCGAGGTTATGGATCTATATAGATTGCAGATGAGGAGGCGTTTGCTGTTTTGAGGCAAATTAGAGTGGATAAATCCCAATAGCGCGACAAAGTCTCCTTTGTGGGAGGCACGTCGAAAAAATGCAGGGGCGATAGCAAATATCTTTAAATCATCCTTAGCTACCGGGTAGCAAATGTTGTTCCACTTGTTAAGAAAGGCTGTAAAATATATCAGAAAGTTACATGCCAGTGAACCTGTCGTCAGAAGTAGGAAAGCTATACAAGATTCTACAAGAGACAGGGTACATGAGTATTTAGATATAATGATTAGGAATAGTCAGAGTGGCTTTGAACGTGGTACATCATGTCTAACCGATCATATAGAGATTTCCGAGAAAGTTTTCGGGAAAGCATATGAAAGCATTGCAGTGGATGTTGACTACACGGACATTAGCAAAGTATTTGACAAGGTTACGAAGGGAAGGTTGGGCAAAACGTTACAGTCGTTCGGGATAAGGTAGTAAATTGGATTTGACGTGGAAGAAGCAACAAAGCAGATGGTTACCCCTTTGATCGGAGGCCTGTGACTAATGGAATGCTGCACGAATAGACGATGAGTCTGTTGTTGTTTGTCATCTATGTCAATGATCTGAATGATAATGCTGTTTTGTGAACCAGGATATTTGAGGATGACACCAAGTTTAGGTGTACTCGTGAACGGAAAGGATTCTGTCAGAGCTTTGAACGAGATCTGGGACAAATGAAAAAAAAAGAAAATGGAATTTAATGTAGGGCACTAAAGAGTGCAGAAGAGCACAGGGACCGGTGAATACACATCCAAAATTTATTGAAAGCTGTGGCACAGGGAGATAGGCTCAGAATGGCAACTTTTTTCATCTTGGCCTTCAAAAATGAAGCTATTGATTACAGGAGATGGGACGTTACGTTGAAGTTGTATAAGGTGATGGTGAGGCCTAATTTGAAATATTGTGTGCAGTTTTGGTCACCTACCTACTTACGGAAAGATATAAATATGATTGAATGAGTGCAGAGAAAGTTTATAAGGATGTTGCAGGGCCTGGAAGAATATGTGAGAAGGAAAGTTTGAATAATTTAGTACTTAATTCCTTGAGATGAAGAAGAATGACGGGAGATTTGGGCCATACAAAATCATGACTGGCATGTATAGGGTAAAGTCAAGCAAGTCTTTGTTCCACTGAGCTTCGGTGGGCTACAACTAGAGATCAGGTGTTAAGAGTGCAAGGTGAACAGTTTAAGGGGAACATGATGGGAAGCGTCTTCACCCAGAGGGTCGTGAGAGTGTGAACCGAGCTTCCAGTGGTTCATGCAAGGTCTACGTAAACGTTTAAGAAAAGTTTGCATATGTTCGTGGATGGTAGGGGTGTGCAGGTCTATGGTGAGGGAGAAAGTCGATAGTACCAGGCAATTAAAATGCTTCAGCATGGAACAGATGTGGAGAATGTTCTGTTACTAAGCTGTTATTTTCTATTACTCTATGACTTCAAGAGCAGCGTGAACTTGTTGCACCCGTATCTAAAGCTGTGAAGTGGTCGTAGAGTTTGGTCATGGCTAGAATTATCAATTGCCTAAGCAAGGCCCTAGACCGCTACAATTTGCTGTCTTTACAACAGGAATACAGCAGATGCCACCTCACTGGCTCTGCATTTGTCCTTTTAGTACCTGGATGGTAGCAATGCACCTGTCAGGCTGCTGTTTATGGAATACAGCTTAGCGATCATCATAACCATCAATTCTAATCAGAAAATTCCAATACCTAGACCTCTGTACATCCTTTTGCAATTGGATCCATTATTTCCTCACGGCGAGACCATCATAAGTGTGGTTCAGAACTAATTTCCCCTCGCTGACAATGAACACTAGTGTACCTCAATGAATCGTGCTCAGCCCAAGACAGCAGGGCTAGACACAGATCAAACGTCATTTATAAAATTTCTGATGACACAGTTTTTGTTGGTAGAATGTCAGATGCTGACAAAAAAAATATACAGGTATAATATCGCAACAACAACGTTACAGTCAACGTCAATAAGGCCAAGGATATGATTGTGGACTCAGGAAGGGGAAGTCACGGGAATCCACACCATCATCCAGGGATCGGCATGGAAAGAGTGAACAGTGTTAGGCTACTGGGTTTCACTATCCATGAGGATCTGTCCTGGGTCAAAGGCACGAGAACAGCTGTATTTCATTCGGATTTTGAGGAGACGTGGCATGTCCCGAAAATTTTTACCAAATGTCTTGAGATATACTGTGGAAAGCACCAACTCTACTATGGCCACTTTCCTCACCAGCATTGACGAGACAACCAAAAAGCGATGCCTCCAAAAAGCGACATCCATCATTAGGTATCCCGATTACCAGCGATATGTCCTCATCATATTATTACCATCAAATAAGATGTGCAGGAGCCTAAATAGAGACACTGAATTTCTGGAACAATTTTTCCCCTCTGCCATCATATTTCAGAAAGGACCACGAACCAATGAACATTAGCTCCTTATTTTTGTTCTCTTTACAGAGTTTAATTTATTGCTTTGTTTATTTTGTCAAGCGTTTCAATGCACTGCAGTGATAATAAAGTTATTCTGATTCCGCTTTTAAGTGATGATATCATGTGAGAGGCTGCCAGTCAAAGAGGCGCAATAATGCACAGGAAAATTAAACGGCATGATGTCCCGACGAAGCAGAAATGTAGGAGAGGCAGAAACAGAAATAGCAACGTGGGGGCTGTGTAGTAAGTATACCATGGCGAAGTTTCAGGGCGGAAACCCAACTGAATGCTCTTCATATAGACCAATCTTCTTACTTAATATTGATACTAAAATCTTATCTAAAGTTCTGGCTCATAGGATTGAAAGTATTTTACTATCCATCAGTTCTGATGATCAGACTGTATTTATTAAAAATAAACATTCCCACTTTAATACTCGTCGTATATAATATGTTATCTATTTTCCTTCGAAGGAGATATCGGAATGTGTGATATCCCTAGGCGCTGAGAAGGCTTTCGATCGAGTTGAATCGAATTACTTATTTAAAACCTTAGAAAAAATTGATTTTGGAACCCAATTTCGTTCAATGGATCAAATTACTTTATTTATCTCCCTCTGCTCTGGTTCTTACTAATTTTCAGAATTCTAAATCATTTGAACTTCAGCTGGGAACCAGACAAGACTTTCCTTTGAGCCCTTTGCTCTTTGATCCTGCCTTAGGAACTTTAGACATTGCTTTTCGAGAATCTGGTGATATCACTGGCATTTTAAAGAGGGGTTCTACCTACAAGGTTCTGTTCTCTGCTGATGACCTATTGCTTTTTATTTCTCATGTCGAGACTTCGTTATCTTCTGCACTTTCTTTACTCTCCTGTTCCAGCCAGTTTTCAGGATATAAGCTGAATTTACATAAGAGTTATCTTTTTCCTTTGAATAATTCTGTATCAATTAATGCTAACCTTCCTTTTAACATTGTAAGAAATCAATTTACTTATTTGGGTTTAATAATTGCTGAGAATTATAACACCTATTTAAAGAATATTTTCTTATTCTACTGAATTATGTAAAAAGGGCACTATCAAACTTGTAGCCCCTCTCGTTATCGTTGATTGGCCGAATTCAATCTATTAAAATGAATATCTTGCCTAAAATGTATATACCTTTTTCAGCCTTACCCGTTTTTATTCGTAAATCCTTTTTTGATTCTCTTGATTCTATTCTATCTTCTTATATATGGAAAAACGAACATTCTCGACTAAATAAAGTTCATCTTCATAAAGCTAAAAAGAATGGAGGATTAGATTTGCCCAATTTTAGGTTTATATTTTAGGTCAATATGCGAAATCTTGCATTTTGGTTATATTATATTAACCGTAAGGACTGTCCGGAATGGTTTCTTTAGAAGCTAGTTCTGTTAATAGATGTTCTATCATTTCTCTTCTTGGATCCCCACTTCCCTTATCTTTAAGTAAACTAACTAACAATTTGGTAGTTAAACATACTTTGAGGAGCTGGGTACAACTTAAAAAATACTTTGGTTTATTGAGATTTTCTCTTCCAAGTCTCATTTTTTTCTAATTATTTTTTAAACCTCTATGACCGATCTAACTTTTAAATAATGGGATAGATTGGGTATTAAATGCTTTCAAGATTTGTTTGTTGGGGTAGTCTCTTTTCCTTTGAGCAATTGTCAGCTAAATATAGCTTATCAAAATCCAATTTTTTCGATATCTACAAATTAGAGACTTTCAGCTATCTCAATTATATACATTGCCTAAAAGTCCCGATAAGGACTTATTAGATGTAATTTCTGATTCCAAACCCTTTCATAATGGTTAAATATCCAATATTTACGGCATGTTGCTGGGAATGAGAAATGCTCCTGTCACGTACCCCGTGACGGGTTAAAGAAACAGCAGAAATGGCAAACACTTTCGAGTCTGTTATTGCTATTAACTAATGATATTTATTAGTAACTATGCAATACAGTAAAATAAATGCAGATATATTAAACAGGTTAAACCGGCTTTTCAAACCTAGTGGTAAATGGACGCAGTCTTGCGATGATGACGTAAGTTCAGTTCAGTTTGTGGTATTGAGGTGATTAGAGTTGGAAAGAGAAAGAGGTGTGTAGGTCTTCAGGTGAGCTGGTGCCGTCGATCTTCCCGTTGTCCTCTGAAATCCTTTTCGAAGTCACCGACTGTGACCATATCAAAGGCGACCGTTCTTCTGTGGTGGAATTATCAACCCAGGCGAGGGCTGGACACACAAATAATTCTCTATCGGTCTCACCTTTTCCATACTGCGAGAAACACTGATCGATTTCCCCGAACAGATCCTCCAAAAACCCACGTACCTGTGGGCACAAAAAAGCTCGGCCAGCGTGCAAAACAGTGTGTGTGTGATTCTATCAGCTGGCCTTGTATTTATCTCAGCATGCTGAACACCAGCTGTCCATCAAGCTGCTCCGCCCTTCTCTCTCTGTAAGAACTAACAAACAGGCAGTGTCCTTGTAGAAATGTAAACATGCTTCCGAGAAACCATAACACCATGTTCCAAGCATTCTTCGCCTCTCTCTCTCTTATTAACAAGATCTCTGTGTTGGACAACTCCCTCTCTCTCTTTCTTTTTAAGAGCACAGTTCGTCGGGTCAATTCAGGACCCGCCACACTCCTTTAGATAAAATTTAAAATGTTCAGAAACAAGATTTACAGACTTCATTTTCTGAGGAAACTTGGAATGAAACTTTAAAATCGGTTAACTCTTCATCTTCAAGTGCCCACCACTCTCTCTCACGATTTAAAGTGGTCCATAGGGCCCACACGACTAAGGATAAGCGATCTTGTTTTTATTCGGATATATCTCCTTATTGTGATAGATGTAACAATGGAGAAGCTTCACTAAATCATATGTTTTTGAATACATACATTTGAGAATTTGAGTATATACATGGTCTTGCACGGTGTTTGATAAAGTGCTAAACAGGAAGTATGCTGGAAAAGCACAAGGTATCTGAGGGCAGGCAATGAATCACGGCGAACTGGATAGCTACCAGGACGTAGTGAATTCGAATAATGGTCCTATATTATATGAATCCATGTCTTTGCTATATAACTCTATGCCTAGCCAGGAAGTGAATAATGGCAACATTGGTGCAGAGATAGTCTTCATATCGGACACTGGTATTCGAAAATGCCTCCTGGAAACAGAGCACACAGGATAGGGGAAGACTCATACCGTTGTAACAATTGTTCCACTAAGACTGGAGATATGTGAGAATATTATGCATACATGGTAGAGACTTTATTTTTAACCTATGCCCTTTGCCTATAAGTATTATATGGATAATTAATGCCAGATTTTGAAATATCTTTTGCAGGCTAACAGTGAGGTAAAGTATATACATTAACCATGTTTGCGGATAATAGTTCTTTTAATTTTGTAGGGTAGTTCGCTTGCAGGCAGACATTTCTTATTAAATAAGTGAGGAGAAGTAAAAAGCTATCAGGGCATTAATGAGGGGGGCGTGGAAACTTACTAGGTTTGTAATGAAGATTAATAAGTAAATCTTCAAGGAAAACCTAAAAAAAAATACATCAGAATTTTATTCGAAATACCTCGATAAAGAAAAAGATGAAGCTTGTGTAACGTCGTTCCAGGTGATCAAGAGATTTACCGAAATTCTGACTATAAGTATACAGTAGGGAATTGTAACTACTGTTCTAATAGCTAGTAGTGAGGTTATATGCAGTATAGCTTTGATCTCGATATTTAATTCAAATGCATTCCCTTTGTATCTAGTTCATTAAAATCTAAGTTGATCCCTTTGTTATCACTTGCAATGTGAGTACAGAATGAGCTACTGGGCTCTGTCCTCTTTCCAATTTCAGATACTTCCATTATAGTACAGAATATTCCAGACATTTGAACAAAGAAATATTTGGTCCATCTTTCTCTTATGCGATAGTCCAGAAACAGAGGACATGGTTCAATAATGCGTCAATTCAAGGTGGAGTGGTAGCTACAAAGTCTAATTAATATCAATACTTATTTCCAAGACAGGTTCAGTACTCGTTAGGACGGTTTGAGCCTTTAGCTGTATTACTTCGAGACAATTCCGAATAACTGCAAACAGGAAGTAACGGCAGTCCGGTTCGCCGACATTGCACTACACTAATTGTCACTTCTATGGCAGGCATATTTTCAATGAGCAAGTTGTCCGTTTCCACTGCCGAACAACCTATCCATCTATTTTCCACTAGTTCCTTTTCACATATCATTTACACCAGCTTCTTCTACTTCTTCTTCTTCTTCTTCTTCTTCTTCTTCTTCTTCTTCTTCTTCTTCTTCTTCTTCTTCTTCTTCTTCTTCTTCTTCTTCTTCTTCTTCTTCTTCTTCTTCTTCTTCTTCTTCTTCTTCCATTTCCTGTAGTTTAGACACATCTAGGCGTATTACTGCCCTTCGCAGTATGTATAATTAGTCACAGAGTTTCAAGAAACTCAAATTCTTGAATATACACTCGTCGAAGGTAGAAACCAAATAATAAACTTTTTAATCAGATGGTGCTTTTCTTGGTGGCCAAACAAAGATTTAACAGAAAAAAAAACAAAATACGTTTAAGTCAGACAGCCTCTTGAACAATATGCTTCTCTCAATTTTATATCGATCACTACTCAACAAAGCATGCTGAACTATCTCTGGACTACCACAGTCACATAATCCAGTAGGATGACTTCCTATTACCTTTAAGTAATAGTTTAGCCCACAATGCCCCAACTAAAATCTTGTTAATCTCACAATATTTCTACCATTGAAAGAGGAACAGTCTGAGACCTTTTTGCACCAGCTGGAATTTATTTTCACATGATATTAAAGCCTGGATTTTTCCTGTAACTTGCCCTCTAGATCAATATTTGTTTAACTAGCCTACCAAACATATTAGAGAAGATACAATGCTACAACGGCGTCTCGTCTGCCACATGGATAATCTGGAAATAGATTGCCGACGGGGTTCCGGTGACGTAATCATCCAGAATGCCTGCCTAAATTAATAGCTCCTCCGAAAAAATGCATATTCCTCCCCGTTAAAAGGGATGGAAACAAAAAAAGTGCCATTGCAGAGCCTGTAGACGAAGAAAATACAGAGAACAGCTCTCCTACACAAGCACATGATGGCAAAGTTAATGCTGACCGTCATTCAAACAAAGAGGGCAAGTTCAGCAAAAGTTCTGGAGGAGATACGGGGCTTTGGTAAAGACATAAAATAACAACCAAACGATATTAAATCTGAGCTCACCAACGCTAATCAAAATATAGCGGGAGCAGAGACACGAATTGAAAACTTGGAAGATCGCGTTCAAAATCGGAAACAGGTGCTAAATAAGATGATAAAATTGCTGAATCAACAAGGAAATAAACTACTTGACCAAGAAAAGAAGTCTTGACGGAGGAATATAAGGAAATATAATGTTCCCGAAGGAACGGAGAAGTCGTCTATGTGGGGTTTGTGGAAACGTTACTGCGGGACAAGCTGGAGATTCCCCCGACTACGTAACTTGACATCAAGAGAGCAACCGGACCTTCGCCCCGAGACCCTCCGGAGATAAGGAAGACAAGCCATGGTCAATAATAATCAGATTCCTCCTCTACAAAACCAAAGCAGAGATCTTGCGCAAGGCCTGGGGAAAGAACAAGGTATTTTTGAACGAGAGATTAATGTATTTTGATCACGTTTACCTCCCAGCGAACCTACACAAACGTAAGGAGTATTCTGAAGAGAGGCAAATGTTAAAACAGAGAAAAATTAGTTTCCAGACTCCGTACTCTGCTAAGCTTCGAGTGTTTTATAAGAACGGTACATGCCTGTACCGGACAGTGGAGGTGGCGCTGAAGACATGAAGAACAGAGTACTGTCCCTCAACGTGATCACACTGAGGGAAAGCCTGACTGAGCAGCTATCCCGCTCCACCTGGGAAATGGTGGAAGAACCGAGAAAGCAGGGTACAGGAGAAGAGCAAGAGAAGAATATCAGGGAGAGACTGCGAGTTTTCAGAAAACAGCCCTCACCCCCTCCAGAAGAGATATAAGGTTTGACTAATCTCAAAAGTGATGATAAGCTAAATAGAAGCCAAAATATATGATACGATATTTATCCCAAGAAATACATGTTACAATGTGGATTTTCTATTACTCTATTATTTTATATTTTTTTATTCATTCATTCACTCCTTTTCCCACACCTAAATGAGAATATATATATGGGAGGAATACACAGGGAAGTCTTTTCTGCGTAATGGACATGGATTTCTTCACTTACTCTTATGGGTGCTCTAGTGGGGCCCTCAGCCTATAGGTACAAGGGTCGATCCCCCACAGCTAGAGGTTTCCTTTCAGCCCAGGGTCATCTATTAGAGACCTCAGCCTTGGAATTGCACCTTCGTTACTTTTTTTTTTCCATTTGTGCTTCTTTGTGCTTTCTTGTTCAGGAGTTGATCGGCTAAATTCAGGAAGCTTTTGAAGTGTTTTAAAAAAATAACCCTATATTCTAAAGCTCCAGGGAGAAGCATAACCCAAATTGCCACATACCTGAATTCACTAGAGTTACACACTTCAAACGAAGAGCAAAATAGAACGATGACTACTGACATAAATGAAGCTGAACTAAAAACTGCAATTAGTAGGGTTAAATTAAGTAAGTTACTAGGATCAGAAGGTTATAGGGCAGAGTGGTATAAAGAATTTAAAAATGAGTTATCTCCTGTTTTACTGCCCACACTGAACTGGGCTCTAAAAAAGGCGCAGCTGGAAGGAGGTAATAACCTCATCTACACCGAAAGAAGGCAAAGATAAAATGGAATGTAGGACATTTAGACAAATATGTGTTCTTAATGTAGATTATAGATTATTTACCTCCATCATGACCAAACGATTGTAAGAGTTTCTACCTACACAGAGGGATACGTAATGATCAGATAGGTTTTATATAGCAATAGTGATAAGCGTGGACGCTAAAACGGCATTTGATTTGGTTAATTGAAGTTTTCTTTACAGATTTTTACATAGATTTGTTTTTCATGACACAATTACTAAGATTATATAAGCACTAGATGACAATCCCACTGCTAGGATTAAAATCAATGGATATTTATCAAATAGTTTTACCGTAGAAACGGACTCGAGACAGGGCTGTGCGTATTCACCGCTATTCTTAGCATTATATCAGGACCACTAGCGCAATACATCAGACAAAATGAATATATCAGGGAAATACTAATAACGGGATAGAGCATAAATTGGCTTGTTACGCAGTTGACATTTGATCTATCTAGGGCAAACAACAGACCCTTTACCTAAATTGATGCAATCCTTTGAACAATATTGTCAATTATCAGAATACAAGATCGACATAGATAATACCCAATTACTTTCATATAGCTATAGCCCTTCAAGAGAAATTGAAAGTAGACATCCCTTGGCATGACAGTTAGAGTTTTTCAAATACTTGGGCATCATCACGCCAAGAGGTTTGGCAAAATTATCAGAACGTCTATATATAAAAAAAATAAGGAAAACATAACAAGATGGAGTCTAATTCCATTCTTTAGTCTCAGTTGAATGATTGAATCCATTAAAATGAATATATTGCCCAGACTATTATATCTCTTTCAGACCCTACCAACAGAGATTAACCAAAATCAATTCAATGAATGGCACAAAATGTTATCAAGATATGTATATATATATACAAACGTATCTATATATATATACACACACACATATATAGCAGGGTAAAGGACCCAGATCTTGTCTCAAACTTTGCAATTAGCCAAGGAAAAGGAAAGATGGGGCTTACCTTCTCTTAGAGATTATTATTTTCCAGCACAGTTGAGAGCTGTGATATGTTGGTGCAACCCATCATATGACGCTCAATGGAAACAAAATTGAAGAAAGGATTCTTTCCATCCCGATACAGGCAATTTCGGCTGAGAACAACATACAAAGTTATATAAATACTATTGAGAACACATGGGTGAAATGGACTCTTAAAATATGGAAAAATATTATAAAAGAATATAAAGTAGAGGGAGATATTGTAATTCTTAAATGGTGTGCATATGACTCGGATTTTTCGCCAAATAAACTGGATGCTAGATTTAAGGACTGGACAGCTAAAAGAATAACAGTTCTTTGTAATATAATGAAAGAAGGAACACTGTTCAGTTTTGAAATGCTCAAAGAGAAACACTTATTAGAAAAACAAAACTTTTCTCGGTATTTGCAGATGAGATGTTATGTTATTCGGAGGGTGAAAAATGTAACTGAGGCAAGTACATGCTTGATAGAACTGTTTAGAAAAGCATATAATTCAGATAATGGTAGTAGAATCATTTCAAGCGTGTATATGTATGTGTCAAATCTTAAAACACACTCGACTTCATACATTAAAACAAACTGGGAGAAGGTAGGAGGGATAACTATATCTGAGGAAGAATGGACAATAGTATGGAGGTATCAATAGAAGTGTACCAGTTCACAGAAATGGATGGAGTTTGGGTGGAAACCCCGATAAGATATTTTGTTACACACTCTCAGAAATCTCATTATGACAGTAACCTCCCTGTTTGCTGGAGAAAGTGTGAAAATCAAAATGCAAACCATTATCATATTTTCTGGGATTGCCCCGTTATCAAAGACTATTAGAGTGGGATACGCAATTCCCTACGAGACATTTTTAAATGTGAAATACACTTAGAAAATAAGACCATATATTTTGGGTATATACCTCAAGAATGGTTGAAAAGAGATAAATATTTATTGAATATACTGCTGGTGGCTGGTAAAAAACAACTCTTACCAAGAAATTGTTATCACAGAAGAGTCCAACTTTAAACGCATGGATGGTAATTACCATGGATATTCACAAAATGGAAAAGATAACAACATTTGTCAATCATAAATTGGAACAATTTCATTCATACTGGGAAAAATAGTTCAAATACATAACACCCCATAGTTCTGATTTTATTCTCATTGATCAATGATTATGTTGTAAAAAAGAAAGATCACTCCCTACTTGTACATAGTTTTCCTTTTGTTTGTTTTTTTCTTTTCTTATCTACAAGTGCATATCTCAGATAAATACTTTGTGGAGATTAGTGGCAAACATGAATATATATAAAAATAATATATTATATATATACATATAGTATCTGAAAAACATCTAATGGAAATGTTTGTATAATGCTGAATTAAAAAAAAAATAAAAATAAAAGGAGAATGCAGACTGCATTCAACGTCAGGATTGCATCCAGTCTATATGCTTTGAAATCCATACCTACTAGCTGTGCCAAGGTAACTGATCAAAAGAGAAATTAGACCTCGACACGCCTTTATCGTTGACTTTTTCAGTTGCAGCCGAGTTAGTAATATTTCGCAGCAATATCACTTCCACAATCACCTTCAGTACAGCTGAATCACAGGTCTGTGCGTTTAGCCCCATGATTTACTGTTTTACGCTTATGACTAATTAAACGTTCACCGGTTTATCGGTGATGACACCTCTATTGTTGGCTGAATCGAAGATAGTGACGAATCGGTCGATAGGAGGGGGGTTGAACGTGAATAAAAAAAAATCTTTCTTATATGAACTGCTTCTATGAAACATTTCGCCAGCAAAAGATGACGATTGCACAATCGATTCACCCTATTGGAAAGGAGTCCAGTCGACTCAGAAGAGTCAAAGGTTATTTAAAATAATGAATAATTCAGCCGTAACGTCGATAAAGCTGTAGATGCAATTCTCTCCACTCCAATCACAATACCTGCTCAATTCTGCTCTGTGACAGTGTTGGAGTGAATCTGCATATTGAAGAAGCAATAGTTACAGAAAATTAGCGGTTGACTGTGCACAGGATAAACGCTGCTCAACAATATAATTTTATTACTTGTCACCAGGATGCGATTTTGGAGCTATCATGGGCAAGGCACAACACGACCATGTAGAGCATCGAAAGCGATTATGATACTTCTGTGACCAGGATTTGCACAGTGGAGAAAGGTGAATGAAGAGCAGAGCATTCTAGAAAATAGAGAGTTATGTCTGATCCAGGGAACTGAATTCATACACTCTCTTCCTCTTCCAGGCAGCAGAGTGACACAACAATAATGCTGCATCCTCACAAGTTCAAGGACTCTGTGTTCGCAGTGCAGATTTTGCTCTTTCTCATTTTCACTGCATGGATTCCCCCAGTTTATTCCACTGTTTTCTCAATTTTATATTCACGTCTACTCTGATTCCCTCGAAATCTGTCATAAGATACGTTAAATCTATGTCCATTGCACGGTATGCAAGTTAACAGGCTAGAACTTGTTATTTAATGAAAATCGGTGGTACACTCTGGCAGTCGGGTGCAGTTGATGCTAAGATGGAGCAAATTACATGCAAGTAATGTAGCATCAGTATTCAAAAATTGGAACGTCATGTTATAGCTGTACAAGATGTTCTTATGACTATACTTAGCTTTGACGTGTGTGGCTCTGAATGTCACAATATAGAAAGGGCGTGATTAAATTGAATAGAAATTAAATAACTTCTAAATAATTCTTTCACTTCACTGCAAGCTTTGTATGGTCAATGATTGCGGAATTCGAGCGCGCGCGTGTGTGTATCTGTGTGTGTGCGCGCGTGTGTATTCCTTCATAGACTGTGGAGTGACCGACTACACTGGGCAAGGATTTTTTGTTTTGTTTTGTGAATAAGTGTGAGGTTATCCACTTTAGGAGTAAGAACAGGAAGGCAGATTACTATCTGAACGGTATAGAGTTGGGTAAGGGAGTAATACAAAGAGATCTCCGAGTCCTTGTTCATCAGTCACTGAAGGTGAATGAGCAAGTGCAGCAGGCAGTGAAGAAGGCTAATGGAATGTTGGCCTTTATTACAAAGGGAATTGAGTACTAGAGCAAGGAAATCCTCTTGCATTTGTACAGAGCCCTGGTGAGACCACACCTGGAGTATTGTGTACAGTTTTGGTCTCCAGGGTTAAGGAAGGACATCCTGGCTGTAGAGGAAGTG
This sequence comes from Hemitrygon akajei, assembly GCF_048418815.1. Classification (NCBI taxonomy): domain Eukaryota; kingdom Metazoa; phylum Chordata; class Chondrichthyes; order Myliobatiformes; family Dasyatidae; genus Hemitrygon; species Hemitrygon akajei. The sequence continues at coordinate 123,176,778 of NC_133133.1, forward strand.
CAGCGTAGATTCACGAGGTTAATTCCTGGGATGTCTGGACTGTCTTATGCAGAGAGGTTAGAGAGACTGGGCTTGTACACGCTGGAATTAAGGAGATTGAGAGGGGATCTGATTGAAACATATAAGATTATTAAGGGATTGGACAAGATAGAGGCAGGAAATATGTTCCAGATGCTGGGAGAGTCCAGTACCAGAGGGCATGGTTTGAGAATAAGGGGTAGGTCATTTAGGACAGAGTTAAGTAAAAACTTCTTCTCCCAGAGAGTTGCGGTGGCCTGGAATGCACTGCCTCGGAAGGTAGTGGAGGCCAATTCTCTGGATGCTTTCAAGAAGGAGCTAGATAGGTATCATATGGATAGGGGAATCAAGAGATATGGGGACAAGGCAGGAACTGGGTATTGATAGTAATTGATCAGCCATGATCTCAAAATGGCGGTGCAGGCTCGAAGGGCCGAATGGTCTACTTCTGCCCGTATTGTCTATTGTCTATTGTTTTGTTATCAAGATTAGTAGGAAACATTCTAACGGGAATGCAGAGAATGACGTTTTAGTGACATGTCGCACTGCATGGGTTTGAATGCTTGAAACGCTTTGTCATCCAGCAGCATTTAATCTGGTGCTGGGCAGTTGCAAAGTAAATTTTCAGCAACGTCCCTGAATCCCTTTCGTGCGATTTTCTCCCGTGGCGTGTGGAAGCCACCTCCCCTGCGCGGTTTTCCCTCAAGGATTTCACCAAATTTTCGCGCAAAACAGGTTAAATTTGAAGGTGGTCCGAGACAGTTAGTATTGAAAATTGGTCACTTGCCACACATTAAATTGGCCGTGAGCTGCTTTACAGTCCAAATTCCTGTTCATTTTTGGGTAAAAGTTTCTATTGATTACAGTTGCGCAGACCAATCATTACTCAGACAAACGCCACAGCTCACAAAGAAACACTGCACAACTCACAACACGAGTAATTGATGTTAGTCGGTCAAAATACCTGTCTAGCATAATGGCTGAAGTAAAGTATTTTGACCAGACGGTGTCAGTGTTGAGCGGGTGAAGATTTATTTTCAATGATCTACCGACTTCCTTCTATGTTTACTGTTACAGGTTGTAACTGTTGTAACCCCCTGGGTCGCCTCAGGCTCGCTCAGCTCGTTCTGGTCTAGGGGGGAGCAGCCTTCGGCCCCGCCAAACTGGGTAATCAGCTTGTGTGGATGCGGTGTGATGTCCCCGCCTCGCCAAATAACAAACAGGACAACATATGCGATTAAATGATTACAGATTATAATGATTAATATAACTAAGTAATTAATAACGATACAGTATACATGAAGGAAAATAAAATAAAGAAAAGGTGTCAAACTTATCAAAATCCAAACCACTTCGTGCACAACCGTTGGAGGTCAATTACTGAAGTCTTCTCGCCACCATTCAATCCCCTCGAACTCCTCACTCGCGGCTCAGGACCACCCGAAGTGGTCAACCAAGCACATCTATATTCGTCTCCTCTCCAATGGGTACCTCCTGGTCTTGTACCCCCGCTTGGGGTCCGTTCCTTGCCCAGTTTGCAGCATCGCGTCCTCTCTCTCCCTCTCACCCCCTGGCGCCGATCTCCCCAAAAGCCCCCAACAATAGTTTACAGACTCAGAAGAAACAACAACATTAATCCCAATTGGTTTACAAAGGAATGCAATTCTCGTTATCAGTAAATTTAAACCAAACCAGCTTCCAGCACTGTCTCGCAACAAAGAAGCATTCCTACTTTTAACAAAACAAAGACACCATTTTGATTAACATACGCAGTAGCAAAGTAAAAGAAGAAATCCCCTTTACACTCTCCCCCCACCAAATATATACACAGTGTTATTTTTGGAACATTGACAATGTAAATGTAGTTGTGCAGTATAGAAAATAAACACTGTCTCGCCATGTGAATGTCGAGCTTTTAACCGAACTGCAGTATCCATTTTTCTATAATCTTCTATGCTTGCCTGCTGCAATATGTCCATAATTGAATCTCAATTTTCTGCAGTTTGCAGCAGATTTCTATCATTCTCTGTATGTACAGAATGTAAGGTATGAAGCAAAAGCAGAAGCTTCACAGTCATCATAAATAACCAAGGGTGCGGGGGTGGGGGGGGGAGAGAGAGAGGGGGGGGGGTGGGAGAGGGAGAGGGAGAGGGGAGGAGAGAGAGAGGGAGAGGGAGAGACAGAGAGGGAGAGTGGGAGAGAGAGAGAGAGAGAGAGAGAGAGAGAGAGAGAGAGAGACGAGAGAGAGAGAGAGAGAGGAGAGAGAGAGAGAGAGAGAGAGAGAGAGAGAGAGAGAGATTGGAGGAAGAGAAAAGCGTTAGTTGGACAAATTTGATTTTCAGTACCCCGCATCAGTAGGGCTGCATCTTTATTTCCCTATAAAATGTTAATGGTTGATGTAATGTTTTTGATGACATGCTGATTTTTCGCAAAATTCTAAGAAAGTAGATGTCCGGTTCTTTTTTTTCTAATGATAATTACGTGCTGGAATCTAGGACAGATCCTCTGAAATCGTAACGTCTAGGAAGTTAAATTTGGTGATCTTCTCCACCTCTGATCCCACGATGATGATTGGTCACGAATCTTTGACTTCCTCAATAGATTTTCACAATTTAGAATCACAACCCGCAGGCCATACCCATCTTTTTGCAAATTTACCTTGACACTAATGGCGCTATGGTCAATAAATGAAAATATTCCTCCAAACAAAGTTCTGTCACCTGCCGTCTCATTTCCTAATACCGGATCAGTGTTAGATACTCACTGGTAAAGACTTCTACCAACTGATGAATAAAACTTGCCAGAACACATCTGACAAATTCTAGCCCATCTACGGGTTTTTACAGTATGGGATCCCCAGTCAATATGTGGAAAGTTAAAATCTCTTTCTATAATAACATATGCCTGCGATCTCTTTAAAAAAAATATATTCTAAAACCCTCGGTCTCTGTGCGGTCTGTAATATAGCCCCATTAATGTGATCATACTTTGCATTTTTCGCAGTTACTACCATTAACGCCTCACTAGATGAGGTCTCCTGTGTGACCAAACGGAGTAGTGCTGTAACAATTCCCCGACTAGTAACGCCAACTGTCCTCCTTTAATCCCTCCCCTCTGTCACCTTTTAAACAAAGACTGAGCTGCCAGTCTTGCTCCTCCTGGAATGAAGTTTTGCTAATGGCTACAAAGTCATAATTCCAGAAGTTGACTCATGCCTGAGCTCATCCTCGTTTCCTGGATACATCTTGCATTGAAATATGCACAGCTCAGGACACTAGTCGCAACATGCTCAGTCTTTTTATTACTGACTTTGTCTGACACCTTACCAGCATGTGTTTCCACAACTATCCTCACTAACCTTTCTAGCACTCTGGTTCCCAGATCCCTGCAACTTATTTTAAACCCCACCGTGCATCATTAGCGACCCTTCCGGCTTCGACAGTGATCCGCCCTCAAGTTCAAGTCGAAACCATCCCTTCTGTACAGATCCCACTTTCCCTGGAAAAGAGTCCAATGATCCAAAATCATATGCCCTCCCTCCTACACTAACTCATTAGCCACTTTTAAAAGTATAATCTTCCTATTTCTGACCTCACTAGCACGTGACTCGGGTAGCAATCCTGTGATCACAACTATGGAAGCCTTACCCTGTGGCTTAGCACCTAACTTGCGGAACATCATCTGCAGAAACTCTTCACTTATCCTCCCTGCGCCATTTGTACCTACATGGACTACGAGTTCTGGCTGTTAACCCTCCTATCTGTTGATGCAGAGGATTCGATCTGACAGGTCCTTAAACGGGCACTTGGGAGGCAACATACCAAACTGGAATCTTGTTCTTGCCCACATAAATTCATTTCCATTCCCCCGAAATGAGGAATCCCCCATAACCAGAGTGCGCTCCTTTTCCCCCGACTTTCTGAGCCACAAAGCCAGACTCAATGCCATATACTCGACTGCTATGACTTTCCTCTGCTTACCTCATCTCCACAGCAGCATCCAAAATGACATACATGTTGCTTAGAAGTCTGGCCACAGGGGTACACTGCAGTGGCTCCTTAACCGCTCCCATTTCCTGATGTCACCCAATTTCCTATGCCCTGCACCTTGGTTATAAGTACCTCTCTATATGTCCTATCTATCATCTTTTCAGCCTCCCCAGTGATCCAAAGTTCGTCAAGTTCCAGCTTCAATTACTTAATGCAGATTTTAGAAGATGCTGCTGATTGTACTTCTCGCAGTTTATTTTTATTGGGGAAACTGGAGGTCACACTGCCTCCCCATATTGCGCAAGAGGAACATTCTACAATCCTGCCTGGTACCTCTACTGTCCTAACGAAGGGAAGAGGAAAACTTCACCTAGAGCTTTACTTCTTTGTTTTTGTTCTCTCTGACTGAAGCGCTCAAAGATGTCAATAAAGAGCATCCTAGTGTTCCAGCAGTTAGTGAGGAGCCAATGAAATGACAGCTACTCTTGATCAGTTGTGACGGTAGGCAAACTGAAGTGGAACCAAGTCGCTCCTCCGGGAGGAGCTGATATGTTTCATCACCAAGCTATCAGCGTAAACAATAGAGCTTGAATGATTGGTTCCTGCTTGAAATACCTCAGTACATCACCAACATTGTCACCAAATGAATGCCGTTCAATTGTTACGAAATTGAATCTGTACACTGCTTTCTTCAGATTAATGGAAAATATGAAAGCGTATGTGTGCTTGTACAGGTCGGAATGCACATGCGTGTCTATATGAGTGTGTGGTTTGCTATTGCTTTATGCATTTTGATGTACTGTGCATGCAGCATGTAATATAACTTCTTGGACTTCCGTACTAACGAATGCTTTGCTCTGTTAGAAAAGTGCTCTTTCTGATATGCACGCTGAATTAATTTACTCCTTATATCGTCACTCCTAAGTATTGGGGGGTCTTAGTGAAGGGCGGTAGAAGGGATTCTTTCTAGCTTGACCATTGAACGCTACTTCAACTTTCTCACGTGCACGTTAAAGATCGGGGTTTGCACCGTACATGAGTAATTCAGTTAAATTTAAACTTTAAATAGGAAGCCGTGAAAAATAATCTTCATTGAAACTCGTAACATTTAGAAAACCATTGTGTAGTAGTTTTTCTCTTTTTATGCTTATGGAAGCCATCTCCCCTGCGCGGTTTTCCCACAAGGATTACGCTAAATTTTCGCGCAGAACAGGTTAAATGTGAAGGTTTGTCCGAGAAAGTTAGGATTTAAAATTGGTCATTTGCCGCACATCAAGATGGCTGTGTACCGTGAACTGATTTTACAGTCCAAATTCGTATTCATTTTTGGGTAAAAGTCTGTTGTTTACAGTTGTGCGATCCACCATTACTCAAAAAAACGCCGCAGCTCACAAAGAAACGCAAAGCACAACTCACAACAGGAGTAATCGATGTTAGTCCATAAAAAAATAACTGAAAAGCATAATGGCTGAGGAAATATATTTTGACTAGACGGTTGTCGGTGTTCAGATGTAAAGATTTATTAACAATGAGCTACCGACTTCCTTCTATGTTTACAGCTACAGGTTGTAACAGTGTTGTATCTGGAATAATAACAATGCAAATAACTTGAATCTCTGAAAAGTTTCAATGTAAAGGTTGTGGTACGTTTATAACATGGAAAGCATGAATTATATTGATTTACAAGATTCCTTAAGATTGTTATAACCGGGGCTGGTAAGGGCGAAAAGCTTCCAATACCTATAGGATGTTCTCCCAATTTCGAACATTTGAAATCGCATTTGACAGCCAATTCCAGCTCCTGGCATTCACGCGTGGCTTAGCTCCTCACCGCTTCGGAATCGTTTAGACTGACAAGAGAAGGGCAAGGCGGGTTACTATCCCCTTAAAACCAATTGCTTCGGTCAGATGGGGCATATTCGCTGTGGTTGCTGGCTCATCCATGAGCAGGAAAACAGACTTCAGACCTCCGCTGCTATAGCCACTCATGGGGAAGTCATCGGGAGTAAACCCTGACGGAAACATCCGGAGATACAGACCCTTATGGCAGTCTTACGTTGCTTTCAATACTGACTGGCAACTCCTGCGAAGCTGTTGGTACCAAAATGCATCGGTCTCCGCCATTTTTTTTTTGGATTGATCAGTTGCTTGGAGATGCGGAGCTTGTTATATAGGTAACAGTTTGCCCTCCTTATTTTACCACGCAGGCTTGCATATCTAGACAGCTAGGATGCAATATTTTGGTCAACTCTGCCCGACGGAGACCTTTACCTCATTTATTTGCACATAATTAATTCATTGTTATTTCGCAATGATATTAACTTCGATTTCAAATTGATATTAGAATAATTTCAAAACTATATGAACATATTTCAAAGTTATATTAACATAACATATTAAAATCCAAATGTGCGGCAATAAAGGCCACATGCACGGGACCATTTCACTTACTGTGCTACCACTAAGCCGTGCAGCATAGATAGAACAGTTTTAGTTTAAAATCGGTAACATAAGACGATGCCCCGAAATCATTTTGTGTACAGATAACTGCAAATCGGAGTGCTGCTGGACCATTTGTAGGGCATTAACATGCTCCTCGCTTTTCTCAAACTTCAAAATGCATTTATCATCCATTACATATATGTCACCATATTATGATTCATTATTCCAGGCGGAATACTCAACAAATCCATAGTAGAATAATAACCATAATAGAATCAATGAATGACTGCATTGACAGGATGTGCAAATAGCAACAAACGGTGCAAACAGAAAACGAATGGAATAGTATAGTAAATAAATCATCAATAAATGTCGAGAATGTGAGAAAATGAGTCCGTATGTTATGCTAATATTTCAGTAATGGGACAAGTGAATTTGAGTAAAGTTATCCCTTTTAGTCCAAGATCCTGGTTTTTGTGGGGTAATAGCTGTTTCTCAATCTGATGACGTGAATCCTGAAACACATGTACATTCTTACTAATTGCAGCATTGAGAAGAGAACTTGACTGCGTGGTCGGGATCTCTTACGATGAATACTTCATTCCTGCGGGAATGCTACATGTAGATGTGCTCAATGGTGGGGAGGTTTTACGCGTGATGTACCAGGCCCTATCAGCTACATTTTGTAGGATGTTTCTGTTCAAAGGTATCGGTCTTTCCATACCAACGTATGAAGAAATTAGTCAACATACTCTCCAATAAACATTTATTGATGCTTGTCGAAGTTTTAGATGCCAGGCCGAATCTTTGCAAACCCTTTAGGAATTAAAGACGCTATCGTGCCCTCTTTGAAAACTCCACTTACGAGCTTTGACCAGGACAAGTCTTCTGAAGTGACCACACCGAGGAATTTAAAGTTTCTGACCCTCTGTTCCTCTTATGCTCCGATGAAAAATGGCTCTCGGAACTCTGGATTCCTCCTCCTGAGGTCCATAAACAGTTCCATGTTCTTGATGACATTAAGTAAGATATTGCTGCTGTTCCAACAGTTAGTCATATTTTCCTTTATATATATATATATATATATATATATATATAGTTTTGTCACCAACTTTGATTTAGCCTACAACAGTGGTGTCGTCATGAAACTTGAATATGGCGTTGGAACTTTTCTTAGTCAGTTGTAAGTGTAAAGCAAGTAAAGCTGTGGACTAAGCAGACAGACTTGCAGTGTTTCACTGAAATATTCTAACATCCCTATCGATAATTCAACATCGTAAGAATATTGCTTTCCTATTTTTTTTCTTTTACTAGATCGATTCCTAGATATTTCCGCTTTCAGTCAATTGTGTTTGTCGTGATGCTAGAAGGCAGGAGCTTTTATCTTTACATGTACCGAAACCATCGGATGTCCTTTACTTTTGTATGATCGTATTCCTCTTACTTGTTGATAGAGACTTTCCAAGAAGAGCAACCTCCTTATCCACTTAAAATTCTTTCTACCTTTAAATATTTCAACGAAATTCCCAGTGAACATGATCCCGTGTAACTCCCCCACCCCATCTCCAATAGACCTTTTATGAAATGAGATATCAGAGTTACGAATATATTCTCGGTGATTTGATTCCTTGTGAAATACTTCCATTGAGCTCTGTATGGTCTTTGCCTCTCGGCTACCCATTGTTATTTTGAGGGAAGAAACGTGTGAGTTGTCCTTTCGCTGTTGCCTTCTGCATATGGAGAATCCCATCCCTCCTGAATAGGAGATTTGCCAGGACAATACGAGGAAGGTCGAACGTGCTATTTGATTTCAGAGTCAAAAAAGACTAAAATTAATGAGCTGCAATACACTCCATTCTACAGCTATGAAAAAAATAATGTACCAATACATATCCAGAGCCAACTGCTCTTCATAAAACTAAGAAACATCTAGTAATTATTTAAAGTTTCTAATTCAGAAAAGATTGTAAATTTATGACGCTGCAAGGAAAGTGTTATAATTCAATTTCAATTCTTTTTTAGTTGATTTCTTCGTAGCAAAGTGACCAGCTCAAACACTTTAGAGTGCCGCAATCACTAATCTGAGTTCAATTCCCGGTACTATCTGTAAGTAGCTTGTACTTTCTCCAGTAAGTTAATGGGACTCCGCCAGGGGCTGCGGTATCCTCTCACATTCCAAAGACGCAGAGAGAGAGTTTGTATGCTGCGTTGTCTCGCAAATCTGGCGCCATTTGTTGGTTGCTCGAAAACAAATTTGGACGGTGTTTTGATGTTTCGATGTATGGTATTTGTGATAATAAAGCAAAGGTTCTCACGTCTGGAATCCTGACTAGATCAGCCAATAGGCACTTGTAAAATTATTAGCTTCAGTTTCTTGCAGAGCAAGTGCATAGACCTGAATTTACTTAACACCACAGTCTAGCAAAATCCGAAATGCAGTCCAATTGATGCGGCAGAACTGCCGTTTCGTTGGAGATAATAACAACTTGAACTGGGTTTTGGAGGGAGGGAGTTGCCGGATGTCTTTATTTCAAATATCTTGAAACATGACAGAACTTACAGTGGCATGCAATGTTTAGGCACCCCGGTCAAAAGTTCTGTTACTGTGAATTATGAAGTGAGTAGAAAATGAACTGTTCTCAAAAAGTCATAAAGTTAAAGTTGAAACATTCTTTTCAGCATTTTAAGTAAGATTAGTATATTATTTTTGTTTTGTACAATTTTAGAGTGGAAAAAAAGGAAAGGAGTACCATGCAAATGTTTGGGCATTACAAGAGATTTGAGCTCTCGGATAACTTTTACAAAGGTCTCAGACGTTAATTAGCTTTTTAGGGCTATGGCATGTTCACAGTCATCATTAGGAGAGACCAAGTGTTGCAAATTTCAAAGCCTTATAAATAACCTGACTCCTCAAACCTTGTCCCAACAATCAGCAGCCATGGGCTCCTTTAGGCAGCTGCCTGGCACTCTGAAAATTAAATGCCCACAAAGCAGAAGAAGGATATAAGAAGATAGCAAAGCGATTTCAGCTAGCCGTTTCCTCAGTTTGTAATGTAATTAAGAAATGGCAATTAACAGGAACGGTTGAGGTCTGGAAGACCAAGTAGAAATTTCAGAGAGAATTGTTCATAAGAGTGCTAGAAAGGCAAATCAAAACCCCTGTTTGACTGAAAAAGACCTTCAGGTAGATTTAACAGACTCTGGAGTGGTGGTGCACTGTTCTACTATGCAGCAACACCTGCACAAATATGACTTTCATGGAAGCGCCATCAGAAGAAAACCTTTCCTGCATTCTCCCCACAAAATGTAGCGTCAGCAGTTTGCAAAGGAACATCTAAACAAGCCTGATGCACTTCGGAAACAAGGCCTGTGGACTGATGAAGTTAAAATAGAAATTTTGGGCCGCAATTAACAAAGGTATGCTTGGAGAAAAAAAAGTTGCAGCATTTCATGAAATGAACACCTCTCCAACTGTTAAGCACGGTGGTGGATCGATCATGCTTTGGGCTTGTGTTGCGGCCAGTGGCACGGGGAAAATTTCACTGGTGGAGGGAAGAATGAATTCAATCAAATACAAGCAAATTCTGGAAGCAAGCATCATTCGGCTTGTAAAAAAGCTGAAGATAAAAAGAGGATGGCTTCTACAACAGGATAATGATCCCAATCACACTTCAAAATCGACAATAGACTACCTCAAGAGGCGTAAGCTGAAGGTTTTGTCATGGCCCTTACAGTCCCCCGATCTAAACATCATTGAAAATCTGTGGATAGAGTTTAAATGAGCAGTGCATACAAGACGGCCCAACAATCTCACAGAACTAGAAGTCATTTGCAAGGAAGAATGGTGGAAGTCCCCCAAACAATAATTTAAAGACTCTTAGCTGGCTACTGAAAGCGTGTACAAGCTGTGGTACGCGCCAAAGGGTTTGTTACTAAGTACTGACCATGCAGGGTGCCCAAATATTCGCTTCGGGCTTTTTTCCATTTTTATGTTATCTTGAAACTGTAATCGATGAAAATTTTAAAAAAAGTAATCTTGCTTTAAATATTAAAAAAATGTGCCATATTTAACTGTATGCCTTTTGGCAATCAGGTGATCTTTTGCTCGTGAATCTTTTATTGACAGTAACAGAAATTTGGACCGGGGTGCCCAGACTGTTGCATGCCACTGTAAACTTTGGCAAACAGGAAGATCACGCTTCAGCTGAAGGTAACTAAAAGAATTACAATTAAAATGGTATAGTAGTACATGGTAAATAATTAAACCTCTGTGGTCTTCGGGATTAATCAGATGTGTTCGATTATTTTATTTGTTAATTAGTTAACTAAGTGGGTTCACATGACAAGAGACGATACTTTTCAATCTCCTCAGTTGACTGTTAAGCACTGACGGACTTTTCTAGTAAGTGTATTTTCAAAGGTTCAAAGGTCATAATTAATGACTGAGAGATATATACATATACACCCTGAGATGTTTTTCCTTCACAAACATCCACGAAAGCAGAGACGTGCCCCAAAGAATGAACGGCAGTTATATGTGAGAAACCCAAAGTCCCTTCCAAGCTCACTCCTTCCGTGCGTAAGCGGTAGCGAGCAACGACCCCCTTCCCCCCACCAGCAAAAAAAAAACACGCATCGGTACTATCACCGAGCCCAAGCGTGTGCTAAACAATATCAAAGGCACAGACCAAGATTACCCCAAAGGCTTCGCATTTTATCCGAAATTCGACAACCACAGGTTCTCTCTCTCCCTGGCCAGGTGGAGAGAGGTGCCCCCCATTTTCATAGTGAGCGGTAGAAATAACAACGACCTGCTGGTTTACAATGTTAAAAGTCCGTATCGTCGCATTTTTTCGAGGACTGTGTCCGAAGACCGCAAAGACCTTGGGTCTTCAGGCCAACAGCGAAAGATTTTCCGGCTGCCCCGACTACACACGAGTCTCTTGCGTGACAACTACCCTCGATCCGCCCGTATCCGGAGCGCCGAGATCTTAGGCTTCCGAACACGACCAAACCCTTGTTATGTTGAATAGCGGCCAGTCGTGGAACACCGAAAGGGGCCCTATTCCCGCAAAGAACCGAAGCCTGCGTGTGATTCCGGGTCGGGGTCTTCAAAAGTACCCTGAAAGTGAAAAATAAAGATATTAAAGTTAGAAATAGAGTTAATTCCGAAGATGCAAGCCAATGAGTCGCCATTAGGCGTCATCATTCCTCCTATGCTCCGTGTGTATTTATTTATATAACTCTATACTTCCTATGTGCACGCGTATTTTGTAGCCCATCCGCTGCATGTTTTAACGTGTTTGCCATTCGGACATGTTCTTCTGATCGCCACTGTTGCACAGCATGTGTATTTGAGATAGTCTCGGCTTTCTGTCAGCTTGAATCTAGCTCTCTCATAATAAGCCGTGCTTTCCTACAGAACTGGCGCTCACTGGATTATTTACCGTACTATTCTCTGTCAACTCGACCGCTGTGCCTGAAAATCTCCGGAGTTCAACAGTTCCTGGGTTTCTCAAACCAATATAACACAAAGTTAATAATGCTGAGCCCTATAAGACACTAGTCAGGCCGCACTTGGAGTATTGTCAACACTTTTAAGCCCCATACCTCAGACAGGATATGCTGTCGTTGAGCGAACCCAGGAGACATTCGTGAGGATATCTAGAAATGAAGGGGTTAACATATGAGGATCGTTCGGCAACTTTAGGTCTGGGACTCAATGGAATTCAGAAGAATTCTTGCGGGGTGGCGGGGTGGGGGGGGGGGGGGGGTCTCTGTGAAACATACCGAATGTGGATAGGAAGAGATAGGGTGGAAGTGGAAAAGATTTTTTCTCTGGCAGGGCTACCTAGAACGAGAAGGCACTGCCTCAAAATTGAGGGACAAGCATTTAGAACGGAAGTAATAAAAATGTTATGTTTAGTCAGAGAGTAATGAACTTGTGGAATGCTCTGCCACAAACTCCTGTGGAGGCCATGTCGTTTGGTATATTTGGGTATTTTAAGGGGAAAGTTGTTCCTTTCCTGATCAGTCAGGTTATCAAAGGGTATGACGAGAAGGCAGGTTTATGGTGTTGCGTGGGGCTGGGATTAGTCATAATGGGATGCTGGAGCAGACTTGATGGCCTTGTCTTCTCCTGTGTCATGCGTGTATGGGCTTACTTAAAGAAGAACAAGAATTTATTCCTCAATCTTCGGTTCTGTGACTGACAACGAATTCGTTTGCAACTCGTGGTATATTCTTCCAGTTCGTAAGAATTGTGTCTGTTTCCGGAAGGCTTCTGCCGTTTGTAAATTTTCAATAATTCGTTTTTTTTATAAACAGAAATCATCTATGAGCGTTAAACGTCTGCGAAGAACTCCAGTGTTTATCGAAATATAAACGATTACATAAAGATAAAATACCTGTATTTAAGTTTATCGTTAGCTGGAACCTTCCGTTCCTTGAAGGGGTAGAGGGAAGGAACCACAACTCAAGCAGTGTGTCTCGCAGCTAAACCACTCCGCAGATTTTAGATCGGGAAGCAAGCTAGTACATGAAAAGTAGGCTGACATAATATAACCTCTATGTTGAGGGAGAAGGCGATATTGGATGTATCTCCCAATATATGGATATTTATATCCGATAATGTGTGACCTTGTGTGAGTGACAGAGAGAGAGAGAGAGAGAGAGAGAGAGAGAGAGAGAGAGAGAGAGAGAGAGAGAGAGAGAGAGAGAGAGAGAGAGAGAGAGAGAGAGAGAGAGAGAGAGAGAGAGAGAGAGAGAGAGATGAGAGAGAGAGAGAGAATGCTTCACCCTACTTGAATGAACTCCTTCGTCTGCACTGCAATGGCGTCCCAATATTGATAATTGCAACTTATTGAATAAGTCAATGCGCCCCCAGTCAACAGTATGTCTGTTGTGCCCTAGTTGGTTGTTCGCTACGGCCACACCGGAGTCGCAAGTGAGGTGTTGGGAGCGGTGTGTGCAGGAGAAAAATAAGCTGTGCTGCAGGGGATAGAGGGCACGGAGAGCCGTGCGTTTCTCATTGCCTCGGTCATCAGTCCGTCATTTTTTGTGCCTTTATCATTGTTGTTGTTGTTGGGCTAACGGGAGAGTACGAGTAACCTTTTGCGTCTGAAGGTCTTCGTTGACTGATGTGCTTCCAATTACTTTACTGTCATTTATCATTCGCTACTGATGTGGTTTGGCCGCTGTATCATTATTCTCAAGGGCTACTCGATACCCAAGAACCAACAGACGTAATGCTCACTGGTTATTGTTTGCTTATTCAATTATGTTCCGCATATATTCGCTCTCTGTACTGTCCGTTATACCTGGACCGTTGTCAGGTCGACCGATTGCCTGAGAGTGGGAAGATATTGACAAAGAAATCAATACGTACTAATAATCAACATGATCTATAGAATCAGCTGATTGGATGCTCGGAGCCGTGCGATCTCCCGATACAAAGAACCAAAAGTTCACAATTTCGCATTAGGCGATTGAGTGAACTTGAACAGTACTGTCACCTTACTGCGTAGTTATTCTGAAATGCTATTACTTTCTTTGCGAGCATTGCTGTTTGCTTTATCGTTTTTTTTAAACTAGCTTTCAACAGGGCTTGATCTATTCAATTACTTTTATGTTCCAATACATGTTGAAACAGAATGTCCACAGCGTCCACCGTGAGACAAAAAATGTATCATGTCGTGAATGAGTCCGGGCACAGCATTTCTGGATGAATGTCATTGCAGGAAAAATACGGCTAAAGATGAGATACAGAGATGTGTCTGACGATACTTAACAAATGTATCTATTGGAAAGATGGGAATGAATGCCGCTTTCAGTTTTCACGCACTTGATAGATAGGCCCTTTGCAAGTATGTTTATTTCTTTTGAATCTAAGGCAATTTATTGCAACGGGGATTTGATTCGGGTGTCGTAATTTGTTTGTTTCATGTACTGTAAATGAAAGGTGATGCAATGAATTCCCGTGGAGATCCAATCAGCATAAAAACCTTTGTGAATATACCACTATGAAATTTCATTCTGTTGGATTTCCTTCAGCATAATCGTACACATAGAAAATGGTGGAAAGATATTTCCGTGTGGAGAAAATATTGTACCTGGTCTTTGCCATCATTGGAGTTCCAGGTAAAGAAGAGCAATAATACAGTTTATTGATTTTGAATGTAAAACAAAGAATGGCACATGTTGATTTTGAAATGTTTAATGGATACCTAAGTCGCTGAAAACGAAACTTGTAATTGAAGCAATCTGACAAGAGCACCTATGAGATTTTAGCCTTTTTTTTCGCGGAGTTTAGAGTGGAGGACCAAGGAATTGTTGCTGCCCAGATAGGAACACAACTGTCCGATTGTCTGTAAATTATTTTTTCTTAACTAATAACGATGTATTCTTGCGAGCACTGGACAGTCAGCAGTTTCATATACCTGAGATGGAAGGATGCTTGGCCTTTCTGGTCGGTATGTGAGCGGTTGTCGAGAACATGGTTTTAAAATCCTAATATGGGTAAAAATAAACATCTCAGATTCAGATCATGAAATGTATCTTAATTCTTTATCAAAAAAGCTGAATGAAATCGTAACCCTTGCTACAGAAATATGACGCAAACGGATTTCAAGAGACAAAGACTTTAACGTCCATGAGGGTGTTGACAAGGTTGACCGTAATCAATGGGTCAATCCCAAGGAACCATGCAGACTTACCTCGCTACTGTTTCCCGCCAGTTTGGTTTGCACTTGTTATCCTGTTCTGTAAGACACTAGTTGAGGTTCAGATAGCTAATATGCATAGGCACTATCAAATATATATGTTATATATTCCAAATTATTACTGCTCTCCCACTACATCCTGTCAACTTAAAACAAATTTCCATTTGCAATTCATGGAATCGCTAACTATGTTGTGATTACTGTTATAGGATACTTTTCAGCTGTTATACCAGAGTTCAGAATAGGCAACGTACTTGAAAGATATTTTAGGAATAGTTTAACATTAGACGAATTACTAAACCGAAGTTAATGATTAAACTGAACTATGCGGCGAGATTTCATTATCAGAAAACGATTGCTCTTAACGGTGTTTACGGAATGCAGCGAAACAACTGCTAAATATGTCTTGTATTACTAGGGTCATACGCCCTTGTATTCTTGTACTTAGTGTAAGTTGTTAACTGAACTGTATAACCAGATTAATTAATTGCTCATTTCTGGAAATTTTCTTTCACTACGGAATTATATTTGGAGTGATGCTGGAGGGCATAATGTTGACCTCACTTCAGATGTTGGGTTTCAGGATTCTTGCTAAGCACGATCGGTAGGAGTTAAAGGCACAACATTTTGTTTATTAAATATGTTATAGCTGACAGCAAAAGTACCAACTCTCTTTCTGAGAGTTCTCCGCAGCACTTTCCTTCTCCGTTCATTGACACCGCACGCCTGCATCTATTTAATAACATACAAGGCAGGAACAGGTGTTTGATTCTCTTGGGTTTATTAATCATTCAACAGAATTAAAGCTAATATTCTATCTCAGCTTTATTTTTCAGTAACATCCACTCATTTCTATGTGTCTGTAAGTTAGCCGATATCAGATGCGAATGAACTAGAACTCAACAGTATTAAAAAAAATAAGGCACCTTGATTTGAGAAAATTTTCATAATCTCAATCTCGAAACAGCATGCCTCTTGCACTCAAACGTCTCCATCGTCACTCCCAGCACAGGGTTTTGTCGCAGAAACGTTCCCTGTGCCTTTGGCGTGACATACCTTTGAAGTATTTAATATTACATGCCGCCTGATAGTTGGCTGATAATACCGAAAGCTTATTAGAAATACTCAAATACGTTTGTTCAGTAATTCCAATTCTGTTCCCTTCTTTTTTTATTTTTATTTTCAGTGAATGTACTGGCGATTGCAATCCTTTCTCGAGGAAAGTGCGGCCTCTCCATCTGCACCACGCGATACCTGGTGGCCATGGCAGCGACAGATCTACTGGTCATTGTCAATGAGGTTATTCTGTATCAGACCAAGTATCATTATTTTCCGAGAAACTTCCTTAATCTTACCCCTATGTGTACTATTATCCGTGTACTGACTTACGTATCCACAGATTGCTCTGTCTGGTTCACCGTGACATTCACTTTTGATCGATTTGTCGCTATTTCCTGTCAGAAGATGAAAACAAAATATTGTACCGGGAAAACTGCGGCTGCGGTTCTAGCAATAACGGGAACTTTATTCTGTTTGAAAAATATTCCAATCTTCTTTACATATGGACCGAAAAAGATAATCGACAATATACCATGGTTCTGTTTTCCCAAGCCAAGTTACTTCAGTGAGACCGGATGGGTGGTGTTTGACTGGGTGGATACTATTTTAACCCCCTTGCTTCCTTTTGCTCTAATTCTGCTGCTAAACATTCTGACAGTCAGGCACATATTAGTGACTAGTCGTATCCGTAAAGGGCTGAGAGGTCAGAATAATGGAGATAGCAGCAGCGATCCAGAGATGGAGAGCAGGAGGAGGTCGATGGTTTTACTCCTCACTCTCTCAGGCAACTTTATTCTCCTGTGGCTGACATTTGTTCTGAACTTCATCTATTATCAGATCACAGGGACAGAAACTGAACCGAACGAAACTGAATATATCTTCTCGCAGGTCGGGCGTTTGCTGAGTAATTTTAGTTGCTGCACCAACACATTTATTTACGTGGCAACGCAATCCAAGTTCAGGACTGAGATGAAGAGCGCAGTGCAAAGTGTAGTCAGCTTAGTGTTTCGGTTCATTAATCACTAAGCTCGGCAATAAGGTCGTCGAGGTGCACACAAACTGTTGCCAGATTCTGATATCCAATTCGATGTTCTGAAGAAGGTTGTGGTTGTGGGTAGGGTGTCTCTCTGTCATCGCACAGTTCCAAGACCATCGATTAATTCAAACGATTTCCTCGAAATCTGTGGCTTACTAACAGCTCCATTGGTTGTGCCTAATATTTGATTAACTCATTACCTGGCAACTGAATCGGTCGACAAAATCCAAGGTCTGCAGGGACCCATTTCACACAAACGTTCAGGTCAGACATCTTCCGCCGACAATCTTCGATTGTGCTGCATTTAATTAAAATTCATTGGAAGCTATCAACATTGCCATGGGTATTGTCTTCGGATTCTTAGCCTCTATCGGAAGGCACATACTCTGCAACTGCAATGAAGGGGGAAATTGATTCCTTTCGCGTAACTCACAACTCAGATGTGATGACTGTAGGTCAGAAACATACATACTTTTCTGGAGCTTCCAAAGTAGATTGATAGTTGATTATCCCTCCACTGTCCTAGAGTGTAGCGCCCTTTACCCAAAATACACAAGGGGTAGAAAATGCTAACCAAATTTTATTTTGGCCATCGTTCTCCACACATGATCCCTGAAGGCGGTGAATACCTACTCGGCACCCGATGTGAGATGACTCTGCACAAAAAATGAACCACGCTCCTCTATCCCAAATCACCAATGGAACACATTCTATATCGACAATCCAAGAAGTTGTTGGCAGTGGATCAACATACATATCAAGAGACGACACTCCAGTATTTTCTTATTGCAGCGTCCAGTATAGTTTAGTTCCTCCAGCTTGTAGCCTATTTGCTTTTGTGTGGAACCATGGCACAAAATGAGAAGACATAGTGAAATGGAAGGATAGCAGCGGGTGAAAGTAATTGAACATTGAGTTATTGGGCAATATGGGAAACTCTATATTAGTGGAAGAGAGTGTGTGTGTGTGTGTGTGTGTGTGTGTGTGTGTGTGTGTGTGTGTGTGTGTGTGTGTGTGTGTGTGTGTGTGTGTGTGTGTGTGTGTGTGTGTGAGAGAGAGAGTGTGTGTGTGTGTGTGTGTGTGTGTGTGTGTGTGTTTGATGTGCATCAACATGTGTAACTTGAAATCTTATGCATGTAGTAAGCCCTGCTATTTAATCCTCTTCATCCTACTATCGTTTCCTAATTTGTGCTCTGTTTGAAAAGTATTGTTTCTGAAATACACGCTGGAATAAGTTGCTCTGTTATATCTTCGCTCCTTAGGACCAGACTGCATTAATAAAGCGCGGTAAGAAGTGAATATTCAACCAAGAGAAAATCCGCAACTGCTGGAAATCAAAGCAACACACACACACACAATGCTGGAAGAACACCGTCGGCCAGGCAGCATCTGTGGTAAAAAGCAACTTGTGTTGTTTCGGGCCAAAACCCTTCATTTAGACATGATGACGTGTCTCAGCCCGTAAGTTCGACCGATTACTATTTTCCTAAATGTTGCCTGGCCGGATGAATTCTTCTAGCATTTTATGGGTGTTGCTCAGAAGTGAATATTGCTACCCTGAAAATTAAGTTTTTTTTTACTTCCTCTGTTAGACAGGGTCATCGTCCTGTCTTGCGTAATTTAGCCAAATTTAAGTTTTCATACAAGACGAAAAAGTAGAACACTTGAAAACATTCAGTCCACAATGTTGAGCCGATCTTGATTCGAATTTATATTATTTCTTTGTCTCCTCCGTATTATCCAAAACGCATCACTCTCTTCATTTTTAGGTGGTGATCTGAAAGCACCTTAAACTGCAGCACACTCTCTGCTTCCACAATGACTGCTTGAAAACTAGGGCAGGCACATACTGCCCTCTACAGGAAGAAAAACCTGCCTCTAACACTTCCTTTAAACTCGACGCCCAACCTTTAAAAAAAATGTTCTCTGGTGCTTGCATTTCTACCCTGGGGAAAAGATTCCGAGTTTTTTTTTCCTATCTATGCCGACAATTATTTTGAAACCCTTATTATTAGATATCCACTCAGCTTCTCACGCTCTAAGGAGAGCAACCCAATATTTTCCACCCGTTCCTTGAAATTCATACCCAGTATCCAAGAAAACAGCTTTTGTACCACTACCAATATAGGCAAACATAGAAACATAGAAAGCCTACAACACAATGCAGGCCCTTCGGCCCACAATACTGTGACGATCATGTACTTACTTTAGAAATTACTTAGGGATACTGATGGCCCTCTATTTTTCTAAGCTCATTGTACCTAACCAAGAGTATCTCAAAAGACCGTTTTGTATACGCCTCTACCACCGTCGCCGGCAGCCACGCACTTATCAATCTCTGCGTAAAAACTTACTCCTGACGTCTCCTCTGTACGTAATTCCAAGCAGCTTAAAACTGTGCCCTCTCATGTTTGCTATATATGGCTACGTGTCATTTAGCATCTTATCAGCATGTGCAGCAACTTGTAGGAAACTATAACTCTGATACATCTCATCCAACTGCACTTCCAATATTTCTAAAGTCCACCAGAATACAGTGTCCTCTCATTTGACCAGCCAAAGTGCAACAGCTCCTTCTTTCTCAGATACAATTCTATCTACAGTTTCTCTGCCCATTCCTCTAACTGATCCATATACCCTCGGTACATAAATAATACTATCCATTGTCCTCTACTGTGCCACTCTTGACCGTTCACAAACTCGCTAAGTCATACATCTATATGTTTCCATATCATTGATAATTATTATAATCGAAACTCATTACAAATCGTTGCGGACAAAACTGGTCATGAAATTTTAGCCACCAGTAATTGACCTCCAGCACCATTCTGCTTTGTATAGACGGGTCTGCTTTGATTCTAACCTGCAATTCACCCTGGATCCAATGCACTTTTATATCCTTAATCAATGTACAATGAGGGAACTTATCAAACGCAGTACTTACTGTCGTGTACAATTTATTCATCATTGTAACAATTAAAACGATTATTATGATAAGCCTAGTGAATTTCAGTCTCTATTTGATTACGTACACAGGCACAAACAAGTGGCACACAGTATTCACCTGATAAAGTCTTAAGTGGATTCTCAGATTCCTGTAAATAATGGTTAAGATTGAGTCTGTGTATTTTGGTCTGAGAATGGCTGCAGCGTGTTTGAGCAGCTGCTCTTTGGAGTGAGATAATGTTTCCTGATTTTTCACACCTTTTTGTTTCGGGTTAAAAATCTCACAAAACCCACAAAAGGATGTCTCCTGACTTTTCACACCTTTTGGTTTCGACGGAAGCCTGCTGTTGATGGAGATTAGACAGGACATTCCTATCTCAATTAAAATTTAAAAGTTGGTGGATGCTCTTATCTTTGTAATTAAGTTTTAGCTCCAACAAACCATGTAGGGCATTCCTTTCTTAACTAAAGTGGCTGGAGTGTCTGCCAAAATGATTGTCTTTTTCTATCAATAGTCCACTGACTTGACTGGAATATCTATTTTGTTTGAGCTGATTAAGTTGCTTTTGTCTCGGACGATCAATGTTGCTGGACATGTGACTGTGAGGGTTAGCTAGAAGTTGTTTTCTGCATACGTGATAAAGATGGTTTAAAAACTCTGTATCTCTGTGCTTCGACAGAGAGACTTCTGTGGCTGACTCTGTGAGGGTGCAGAAAGAGTGTTCTTTCTCGTAGCTTGCTACTAATAAAGGTGGAAAAGAATCAAAAGTGGTAGTTGTTTCATACATCGGGTTGATCGCCTTGGACAATCTGGCAAGTTAGCCAGGAGTTCAAACGAGTGATCCCCGTGAGACAGCGTCATCAATAATCTGTGCGGCGACGACCTGAGAAGAATGGGCCCACAAGCTAAGATTCACCTTGATCTCTCTCACTAGTCAGCCGCACGGAGAGTCCATTCGTCTGACGGGCAATTCTCTAACCGACTCCTGCAGAACCTAATGAAAGATCACCCTATTACCACGGTCAGAGCGGGGTTCGAGTCATCTGCTAAGCAAAAGGGAAAGAGCGGGATTCGCGTCCTCTGCTCAACAAAAAGAGTCGGGTTAGAGTCTCAGTTTGAGGCCACATCTTGAGTATCTACACCTTGCCTTAGACCGGTTGTTAAGAGGAGAAATCCCCCATGCGAAACTCAGGAACCTGAAGTAGGTGAGAGATAAAGAGTGACCGATTAGTATTTGAGAGACGAATATATAAAATCGAATGGAAAGATGGGTCAGACCTTAGATAAAATCGGGAAATAACACACCGTTACTTAAATTATGTAAAGATAATCCAGAAAGAACTGTGAATAGCATGGAAATTCCTGATTAAAGGATGGAAAGATAAAGCTGATAACAAATGAAATAATACTTTACTGGGCTGATAGAGAAGCAAAGAAAACAGGCAAAGGCAGGTATTGACAGGAAGGTTTACATCGGCATTGGGGCGCACTAGATCCAGAGCGAATACAGGATCCCGAACCTAAGTCTGGCATACCGACCCTGTTTGAGGATAGTGATTACGATGAGGATTGGTGACGTATTGTATCCCCCACCTTATCAGGGGCCGTGTGCACCCATAACTCCCAAAACCGATCCTCCTAGAACTCAGATGCGATGCTGGCCCAGTTAAAACAGCTGCGGCAGGGAAGAGGAGGTTCTCTATATCCTGAGATCCAGAACGGGAATACCGAGGATTATTCTGAGACAGGGAGGGAAGAATCCAGAGTTAATGGCTCCACAGAGACAATTACCCACCCAAATGCTGCTCAATCCACGAGCAGCCGAGGAGGGGCAGCCCCCCAGTAATTGCTGTGTATGCAACCTGGAAACCTCGGGAAATGATAATAATCATGAATCAGGCCCTCGATAGAAAAGAAGCAACAACACAGTTTGCTCGGTAGGTCTGCAGTACTATACAAATGTATAATTCGACCCTGCAAAATTTATTCGGTCTCTGCTGCATGATGAGGGGCGGAAACGGAAGGCGGAATCAAGATACCATATCTATCAGGAATTACAGGCGGGAAGATACCATATCTATCAGGAATTACAGGCGGGAATCCGTAATGAGAATGAACAGACAATCGGGAGCGATTTGCGTCCTGCGACGGCTTTTACGCAGGTGACCACGCCTCTAATAATGGGAATCCGTCCCCCACCCCAGTTTAATGCCTCACTGCTCCAATGCGTACCAGTTAGGTTAGCCAACATGATTAAAACAAACGCCATATATTGGCCTGACAATGATCAAGATCGAATACGACGAGCTTTGACATATTGTTGGTACCCGGTTTTCGAATCCCGATCAACCCCGGAGGGAACTAATATTAAAGGTAAACAAGGTAAAGGAAGAAGGACGCTAGCGGGCTACATCTGGTGGATCAGAAACGGGAACCGAAGCAAGGAACGCGCGTATTCACGTACCCAGCCATTCGGGTGTAATCTAGCAGAATGAGACTTGTTCTGTCCGTTGGAGGTCGAGATTCTATGCACGGACAAGGGCAGCACCCTGGGATTAGTGAACATCCGACAGCTTCCTCAGTAACTGACAGCCTCCACCCCCCAATGGTGGGCATTTAATCTGGTCTCTACTTCGTTTGAACCTTCCTCGTGTGACTCTGTGCTATGATCCTACAGGGTGCTTAACTGAGGAAAGCCAGTAGTATGCATCCCTCGAGGGACAGAAGTCGACCATCACGGTGATTGGAGAGTTTAAAGGAAGCAAGGGCAGAGCATTACTGGCCGAAGTTCCGGCTTTCCTTTGGCGACAGACAGGACTGGTGGTTCCTCGTACCACCATTAGGCTTCGCCCTGGGTTCAAGCCAAAGAGCCTGGGTGTCTTCCCAACACCCTGACGAAACAAGCTTCCAGCGCTGAGGGAGACTGGGAAGACTTGGCTGCGGGCCAACTCCAATATTGGAATGAGTCAAAGGTGAAGACGGGGCATCTGGTAAGATTTTCTTTTAATTTTGAGCAAACCCAAGACTTTGCACCACATGTCTGGGAAATTTCAGGACATGAAGTCGACCGCACGAACTGCCCCCCCCCCCCCTCCCACCCGTCCGGATCACCGTGAAAACACAGGCTCTCCCAGCCCTTCCGCAATCTCGTGGCAACGTTTTATGAGTATGGAAGCTCTTTTGCGGATTCAGAACGAATGATGCGATAGTATCAGACAGTGCAGCAATTGAGCAGGCCTCTTTTAAAACAGCTGTCTCCGCCCAGAAAGATGAGCTGTTTGCTCCCACTCGGGCCTGTATCCTTGCAACAGACTAAAATGCGAACTTACAGACACCCGTTATGCACTGACTACGGAACTTTGTGGATTTCC